>NC_083442.1:23106338-23740594 GCF_020745735.1 Hemiscyllium ocellatum
TGCTGTCCAAGGAACCTTGGTGAGTTATTTCAGTTCATCTTGTGGATGGGACACACTTTTGCCACTGTGCATTGGTAGGAGAAGAAATACATAATGATGGCATCAGACGGGGTGTGAATCACGTGGGCTGCTTCCTCCTGGATGGTGTCAAGCTTCTTGACTGCTGTTGGAGCTGCATCCATCCATTGTGGGCGGCACAGTGGTTAGCACTGTTGCCTCACAGCGCCAGAGACCTGGGTTCAATTCCCGCCTCAGGCGACTGTGTGGAGTTTGCACGTTCTACCTGTGTCTGCGTGGGTTTCCTCTGGGTGCTCCAGTTTCCTCCCACAGTCCAAAAATGCGCAGGTTAGGTGAATTGGCCATGCTAAATTTCCCATAGTGTTAGGTGCAGGAGTAAATGTAGGGGAATGGGTCTGTTTGAGTGCGCTTCGGCGGGTCGGTGTGGACTTGTGGGGCCGAAGGGCTTGTTTCCACACTGTAAATAATCTAATCTAAACAAAGTAGATGGAATGCAGACTTTGCACAGTCAGGAGGTAAGTTAATTATTGCACAGTTCCTACCTCTGATGTATTCTTGTAACGGCAGTATTTGACATATTTGGTTCCTACTCATTGCAAACCTATTTGCACTACATTCAAATATTTATGTTATACATGTATTCAAGTTATCCCTTCATCTTCAGGTACCTGTTTACAAAGTTGAGATCTCTCCAATATTCACAGTCTTTGATAACAGGCAGAATCTAGATATTGCTTTTAAAACTTGCACCGGTTCTGCTTTTAACATAATATTATTATTTAGAATCCTGATAGTTGGAAACATGCCATTTGGCCCAACGAGTCCACAACAACCCTCCGAAGAATATCCCACCCAGACCCATTCCCCATAATCCTACACTTCCCATGGCCAACACGCCTAACCTACACATCCCTGAACATTATTGGTAATTTAGAATGACCAATCCACCTAACCTGCACATCTTTGGTCTGCAGGAGGAAACCGGAGCAACCGAAGGAAACCCACAGGGAGAATGTGCAAACTACACCCAAGGGTGGAATTGAATCGACGTCACTGTTATTGTGAGGCAGCAGTGCTAACCACTGAACCACCTTTGTCTCCCTCCTGCATTGTTGCTGTCAGTGTAACCAGCCATGAGCAGATAATCTCTACTAAATATGCACCTGAGAATCTATAATTGTCTTTTGGAAATGTTCTACTTGGATGGCTTTTGTCACAAAACGTTCTGATTAAAGTATGAGTTAGGCAAAAGTGGGTACTGCAGATGCTGGAAACCAGAGTCTAGATTAGAGTGGTGCCGGAGAAGCACAGCAGTTCAGGCAGCATACGAGGACCAGGAAGATCGACGTTTTGGGCAAAAGCCCTTGATCAGGACTTTTGCCCGAAACGTCGATTTTCCTGTTCCTCGGATGCTGCCTGACCTGCTGTGCTTTTCCAGCACTATCTAATTTCGACACTAAATGTATAAGTTATCTAACTAACCTTCGGTTTTGTCATAAATAGCAGAATAACAAGAAGATGGTGTATATCATGAAGTAAAAATAACATTTGCAATCATTCGCAAGTCACCACATCACCATTTCTCTTGCAAATTTCACAAAGAAAACAATTTAATCATTGCATTCTTCTTTTACACAGAAGTTACATTCAATCCAGTTAGTTGTAGTTATTATCATTCACCCATTCAGACATGTTATGGCATATATCTGGAGCAGGTGAGACATGAACTAGGTCCCAATAGCCTAGTGATAGGGACACGACCACTATGCCACAAGACCCAGCCTTGGGTGACTGTCTATGTCAAGTTTGCACATTCTCTTCATGTCTCCAGGTGCTCCGGTTTCCTCCCACAGTCCAAAGATGTGCAGGTTAGGTGGATTGGCAATGCTCAATTGGCCTTAGTGTCCATCGATATGTAGATTAGGTGGATTAGCTATGGGAAATGTGGGGTTATGGGGATGGGAGGGGGGTGGGTCTGGGTGGGATGCTTTTGTGGGGGGTTGGACTGAATGACCTCTTTCCAAACTGTTGGGATTCTATGAAGGCCACCTTTTAGAGGAATATTGATATTGCAGTCAGTGGGCCTTAAACCAATTTGAGGTGATGCAAAGAAAGCTTTATCCAGCACCTTAATCATTTAGCCAGAACCACACTTCCAATTCATTGTACCTTGTGTGTTTAACTTAAACAAAAAAAACCTGTTATAGTCTCCAAACACCTAACTCTTGAAGTATTTGCGGGAAAATAAAGAAAGGCTTTTTCAACATTAAGGATCGTCCTCAAGGCTCAGTCTAGATAGATAAAATCTTCTAATTGAATGACTAAACTTGTAAAGGTAAGTCATTGCACCACCATTTCCTGAGTAAATCCAACAGATGTTACATGAATTAAATGTTTTCGCTTGAAATTAAAGCTGCATTGATAAGGGCCTTTATCACGTTTGTGAGAAATTCCCCCAGCAGTTTCACAAACAGTTTGGCCATGTGTTATCATGTGCTCTGTTAGAAAAGCTGACAGGCTGGAGGCTGGAGGAACACAGCAGGCCAGGCAGCATCAGGAGGGACTGAAGTCGACGTTTCGGGTGTAATCCTTCCTCAGATCCCGAAGCAGGGTTAGACCCAAAAGGCCGACGTCTCCACCTCCTGACACTGCCTGGCCTGCTGTGTTCATCCAGCCTCCTGCCTGTGAATTTCAGATTCCAGCATCTGCAGTTTTTTTTTGTCTCTGTTGGAAAAGCTCACAAACAGTTGCTCCCATTGCTGGTCACCTGGATGTGAATGGAAAAGAAAGTCCGAGCACCCAATGTCATTTAGCTTGGAAAAACTGCTGCAAATCAGCTTGATAGAGAAAAACCTCCAACTAATTTCAAGGAAACAAAGTGAATTGGCCATGTTAAATTGCCCATAGTGTTCAGGGATGTGTGGGTTAGGTGCATTAGTCAGGGGTAAATGTAGAGTAATAGGGTAAGGGAATGGGTCTGGGTGGGTTACTCTTCAGAGGGTCGGTGTGGATGTGCTGGGTAGAATGGCTTGTTTCTGCAGTATAGGGATTGGAGAGGGCGGATCCTATCGAGCGGTTCCCTAAGCAGACTGTCAAAGCCATTTGGCAGAATGCCTCATCGCCAGAACTTTCCAACAAGCACCAAGACATGGCTTGGCTGGTGGTGAGAAGGGCTCTGCCTCTGAGATCCTTTATGCACGCCTGCACTCTCAGCCGCACCACACGCTGACCTCGAAGCGGCTGCGGGGGGGACTAGACTGTCACACACCTCCTTCTGGAATGTGCCTATGCAGAGGAAGTCTGGAGAGGACTGCAGTGGTGTTTGTCGAGGTTCGTCCAGAGCAGCGCCGTGACGTGGGACTCCGTGCTCTACGGTCTGTTCCCTGGGATGCACACCGAGACGAACATCAACTGTGCCTGGAGGATCATCAACTCGGTGAAGGACGCTCTCTGGGTGGTCCGAAACCTGTTGATCTTCCAGCTGAAGGAGTTGACCCTGACTGAGTGTTGCGGACTGGCACATTCCAAGGACCAGGACTACGTGTTGAGGGATGCACTGAAGCTTGGGGCAGCTGCTGCCAAGGCACAGTGGGGAAAGACCACCATGTGACATCTGACTGTCTGAGAAGAACAGGGGGTCCAAGCAGTCATTTGGGCTCTGCTGACACCTCAGCAGAAGAGCTGGATAGTAAATGTACAGACTGGTATTTTGGAAAAATAAATTTCGATGTCTGTATGTAAAGCAATGTAATGTGTGCACAAGAATGGCATGACTGATTGTATAGAGATCCAAATAATTTTATGAATAAAGTATATTTTTGAAATAAAACGAAGCTAGGGATTCTCAAAACAAAATGCAGATGGTTTCCATTCTGCTGCAGCCTTTCATCCACCATAATAACTAGTCCAGGTATCCCTGATGAAGAATCCTCCTCTGCCTGTTCTACTGTTCCAGACCTGTTTACCAGAGTCCAGTCTGCTGGATATTATAAGGTTCTGAACAGGTCTTCACAGGAACTGAAGCAGCCCAGGATCTAAACAGTCCCAAAGTACTTTACTCTACGTTGATTGGGTTCAGTGATAAATTTGACAGGGTGGACTTAGGAACCCAAAATAATAGCAGAGAAATGACTTCATGTGCATGAAAGTTCAAGGATATAGAGGCAAAACATCAAGCACATTCCTTGCTCTTTGTTAAAATAGCGCTCAGGAGTCCTTAACATCCAACTGAGTTACTCCAACCTTTGGCTGGAACCTCAGTTTAGCCCCACATCCAGACATCAGCAGCTTTGGGAATGCAGCACCAACTCAGGAACCAATGGAGTAACAGCTGACTGGATTATGTGTTCACTTCTTAGAATAGAATTTGGACTCTTCTGTTGACAGTGCTACTAATGCAGACACAGTGAACAGAAAAGGAGTCAAAAAGTGTGGTGTTGGAAAAGCACAGCAGGTCAGGTAGCATCCGAGGAGCAGGAAAGGCAATGTTTCAGGCAATGAGCTCATTCCTGATGAAGGGCTTATGCCTGAAATGTTGCCTTTCCTCCTCGTTGGATGCTACCTGACCTGCTGTGCTTTTCCAGCGCCACATTTTTCGATCCTGATCTTCAGCATCTGCAGTCCTCACTTTCTCCTGAACAGATTAGAACCATAGAGAATGAGACAAACGAGATTAATTAGGTTTGAAAGTTCTGCTTATTTTGGTATCTACTTTAATCAATAGCATTGGGATACCTTAACCTAATAGAAAGCATTCACGTTCTGATAATAGAGATTGATTTTCAACAAACAGACGACTTGTCACATATAATTGTGAAATCAGGACAGTAAATAGGGTAGAGTGTTTGCTGCATTACGCTTTATCGCAGATGTGCTACGCCTGTTAACAGGCATGCTCTTGATGCCATCACCATATCGTGGCTTGAGATCTAATGATATAAGGCTCTCGGTCTCCATCTTACAGAGCTTTCCCCTCATGCAGCATGAAATGCTATAAAAACTACGCTAGAGTACATGCGAATTACTTAGCTTGTGCCCAGACACAAAGGTGCCAATGGTTGTAGTGTACATATGTAGACTCTCTAGGTACTGTAGTAAGTGTTCATTGAATTTTTCAGCGTGTTATTTGATCTACACCTTATATTTATGTTGAGAGAGTTAACATTAGTATCACAGTGTGATAGCCGCAGACCATCAAGTCAAAAATAGGTTTTGTATTGTGACATTGCACTAGATCATTTCCTCGGACTAAATTCAAACAGAGGAATTACTTCACAAGAAGATCCCAAAGCCCTGGGCCTACAGAAATTGAAATGCTGGTGTCTTCAATGGAAATGCATATCAAGATGGAAAGGACCTGACAGGGTAGATTTCTTTCCAGGCGTCCTCATACTGTTGGACCATGAAGAACATGCAGTGACGCAGCTCACCAAGATTCCTTTAACAGCACCGTGAAAACCCCGTGATTTTTACAATGTCAAGAAAAAATGGCAATGAGTCCATAGGAGTGCCAGGAGCTGCAAGTTCCTCTCCAAGTCACACTACATCCAACTGGTAAATATATCTTTATCCTTTCATTGTCACTGGACCAAAGTCCAGGGGCTCCATTCCAGATAGTGCCTTAGGTGTACCGAAACCATACGGGCTGCAATGTTCAACAACACAGACGACACCGTCTTCTCAAGGGCAGTTTGAATGGGCAGCAAGTGCTGGCCTTGCCTGCAACACTCACGCATTACACTAGAGGAAGGAGCAATGCTCCGAAAGCTAGTGTTTTCAAATAAACCTGTTGAACTGTAGGCTGGTGTTGTGTGACTTTTGACCCTGTTCAACCCAGTCCAACACAGGCACCTCCACTTCATGAGAAAAAATACAAAAGGCAATAAAATTAAGAGGTAGGAAACTCCTGACTAGCAAATGGAACATATATAATCAAGATTCATTTGCTGAGCACGTGTTATGCAGTAATTGTCCTTTTGTTTTATGGGTAGGGATTGCTGTATTTGGTGGTTGACTTGGATAATTCCTCGTATGGAGGGATTGTCTTTTGAACTAAGGCAAAACCGATTGGGACTGTATGGTGGTTCAGTGGTTAGCACTGCTGCCTCACAGCACCAGGGGCCCAGGTTCGGTCCCAGCCTTGGGTGACTGTCTGTGTGGCGTTTCCATATTTTCCCTGTGTCTATGTTGTTTCCCTCCCGGTGCTCTGGATTCCTCCTACAGTCCAAAGATGTGCAGGTTAGGTGTACTGGCCATGCTCTTTGAAGGGTCAGTGTGGGCTGAATGGCCTGCATCCACAGTATATGGTTCTATGATACTTGAGTTCAGAAGAATGAGAGGTGATGTTATTGAAACAAAGGGATTCTTAAGCGCAAAAAATGTTGGAGGTCACAGTGGGGTCAGACAGCATCAATGGAGAGAGAGAGACCAAGCTAGTATTTTGATTCCAAATGATTCTTTGGAGTCAGCTTGCTCTCTGTCCATGGATGCTGTCTGATCCACTGTAATCTCCAGCATATGTTGTTTTCAATACAGATTCCAGAATCTCGAGTAACCTGTTCCTAGGATTCTGAAGGGGTTTGACAGGGAAGATGTTGAGAGGTATTTCCCCTCAAGGACTAGATGGCATTCTCTCAGAAAAACTGGGCACGGATTTAAGACTAAAATAAGGAGGAATTCCTCCTTTCAGAGGATTAAATGTCTTTGGAATTCTTTGTCTCAGAGAGCTGTGGAGGCAGAGTTCTTGTGTATATATCTAAGGCTGATTTTTGATCAGTCAGGGAATCAAGGGTTACAGGGAAAGTGGATTTGAGGAATGTCAAATCAGCCACCATCCTATCAAATGGTGGAGTCCTTATACATCATATCATCCTCCACTATTTCTGTCACCTACAAATGGATCCCATCGCCAGTAATATATTTCCCTCCCCACCCTTATCCGCTTTCCGTAAAGACCGTTCCCTCCGCGACTACCTCGTCAGGTCCATGCCCCCTAACAACCCACCTTCCCCTCCCAGCACCTTCCCCTTCCTCTGCAGGAACTGCAAAACCTATGCATACACCTCCCCCCCCTCACCTGCATCCAAGACTCCAAAGGAGCCTTCCACATCCATCAAAGTTTCACCTGCACTTTCACATGTCATTTACTGTATCAGTTGCTCCCAATGTGGTCTCTTCTATGTTGAAGAGATAGGACAACTACTCACAGAGCCCATCAGAGCACATCTCTGGGACACCCACACCAACCAACCCTACTGCCCTATGGCCGAACATTTCAACTTCCCTTCACATTCCACCAAGAACTTGCAGGTCCTGCGTCTCCTCCATCGCCACTCTCTAACCACCCGACGCCTAGAGGAAGAGCACCTCATCTTCCATCTTGGACCCTCCAACCTCATGGCATCAACGTGGATTTCACCAGTTTCTCATTTCCCCTTCCCCAACCTTACCCCAGTTCCAACCCTCCAGCTCCAGCACCTTTCTCATGACCCATCCCACCTGTCCATCTTCCTTTCCACCTCTCCGCTCCACCCTCCCCTCTGACCTATCACCTTTAACCCCCACCTCCATTCATCTATTGAACTCTCAGCTACCTTACCCTCAGCCCCACTCCCCTTCCATTTATCTCTCCACTCCCAAGGCTCCCAGCCTCATTCCTGATGAAGGGCTTTTGCCCGAAATGTCGATTTTCCTGCTCCTTGGATACTGCTTGACCAGCTGTGATTTTCAAGCATCACACTCTTGGCTCTAATCTCCAGCATCAGCAATCCTCACTTTTGCCTCGGTTCAAGGGGTTGAATGGCCTCCTCCAGTGATTGCATCTTCTCTTACAGTAGCCTTGAACCTTTTGTCAGTTGAAATGGGACAGAGGGAGACCCAGGAATGATTCATGAAGAGAGAAAGATAAACTGTCCCTGTCCCCTGAGCTATCCTCTCTGTGGATGGCATGGTTATGGTGGGATAATTGTCAGTTTGCCTTGAACTTTCAGTGACAAAAAATGAATGGCTGTCAAATTCCTTTAATTGCTCTGTGCACTGAGTCTGTGAGCAGGCATAATGGAAAGAATAATTTCTGCAAAATAAAGGACTCGAATCTCACAAATCCCGCGCGACCTAATGTTACCTGTATTTCGGCTTCCCCTGAATGAATCTTTCAGTTCCACATTTGGGGAGAGCTGAATGTGGGCACATTCATGTGCGAATACCCAAATTAAGGTCCCCATTGAGAACCAGTAACTAGACATAATCTCCAGCTAGCTGTCAGAAAATGTCACACTAGATTGACTGATGATGACTCACATGCAAAATTACGGAAGACTATATTAGAAACAGCAGGAAAGCACAGGAGCCAGAATTTAAATCTATGTTAGATGGGTGTTAGAGATGCCCCATAATATGTGGGATCTTGTTTGGGATTAATTTACTGCAACATGATAACACAAAATATTTATTTTTCCATTTTCATATTTGTGAATACTTTCATAAAGAAAAATGTGTACGTAGAGTCATAGAAGCAGACCCTTCAGTCCAAGTAGTCCATGCCCAACATAACCCCAAGCTAAACTAGTCCCACTTGCCTGCTCCTGACCCATATCACACTAAACCTTTCCTATTCATGTCCTTATCTAAGTGTTTTTTAGATGTTGTAACTGTGCCCACATCCATCACTTCCTCAAGAAGTTCATTCCACTTGCAAACAACTCTCTGTGTAAAAGGATTGCCCCTCATGTCCTTTTTAATCTTTCTCCTCTCACCTTAAAAATAACCCCCCCACACTTTTGAATTCCCCCATCCTCAGCAAAAGACACCCGCCATTTACCTTGTCTAGACCCCTCATGATTTTATAAACCTCTATAAGGTCACCTCTCAACCTCCTACCCTCCAGCGAAAGAAGTCCCAGCCTATAGCTTTAATAGCTTGAAATTAAGGGGTGGTAGGTATAGGACAGATATTAGGGGTAGATTCTTTACTCAGCAAGTCGTGAGTTCATGGAATACCCTGCCAGTAACAATGGTGGACTCTCCCTCTTTATGGGCATTTAAACGGGCATTGGATAGGCATATGGAGGAAAGTGGGCTAGTATAGGTTAGGTGGGCTTGGATCGGCGCAACATTGAGGGCCGAAGGGCCTGTACTGCGCTGTATTTTTCTATGTTCTATCCAGCCTTTCTTTATAATTCAAACGTTCCACATCAGGCAACATCCTGGTAAATCTCTTCTGAACCTTCTCCAGTTTAATAACATCCTTCATGTAACTGGGGGATCAGCACTGGACATGGTACTTCAGAAGAAGCTGCACCATACAGAAGTAAAGACCCTTATTTAGTCATAAGAGGCCAGTAGACTCAGGGACAATGTACAATTGGCTAACCACAGCACAGATATATCTGATATCAGACTGGTCTGTCCATGGAGCAATGTTGACAAGGTAATTGAGACCTTTCTTTTGCATTTCATATCTACCTCCATATTGTAAAAGTGTACTAACAGAACACAAATTTGAGATGAAACAGCCATAAGAAAAGCTATCAGAATCAATTTACTAAAGGTATGACCTTGTGCTGCATTTATATCTGGAGAACACTCTTTAGTAATTTCTTGGATACACTCTTGAGTTATCCAGTGATCTTAAATAAAACTAAAGAGTTTTAACTGAAGAGAATTAGCTAAAGAGAAGGCGAAGAAAGGATGACCAGAACTTGCCCAGAGTTCAACTGATCCTGAACCCAAAATGTTGACAGAGTAAATTAAACTCAACAATCAACTTACTCATCCATTCAATGATATATTCGACAATAACTGCAAGACCAATGATTGACTCACTGTCCACTCAAACATTAATGCAACAATCCAACTGTAAAAGCGACCTTACACTCAATCGTCTATTAAAGAATCCATTTTAAGAGCATGGTCAAGCTGTATCGGTGGTGTTGAATCAGTTGAGGTGATTGGTATAGATGCTTTTAATTGCTGAAATTGTTGAAAATATGGAGATTTTGAAACTTTGCTGAGGTATATTCTGGCCACCAAAAGTTGGGCAAATCCAATCCAAATCCAATTCATTGTAATTTCTAAGATCCCTTTGTTCATGAACTTATTGTGGACTCGTTGTCTCTCTCTTATTGATGGTATGTGATCTATTACCATGATTACCTTGAATCTTCTTATAACACAGGCCTAACTGAAGGACCTTATTCATACATTCGATGACATGAATTCTTCATTTACTGCAATTCTGTTCTTCCATTCCTAAAGATTCTGCAAGAGGGGCAGTTATGGGGGAGAAGGTGGCTTGATGCTAAAGGGTTAGTTAGTTCTAATTTTGTTTCAAATCAATATATTATGCCAGTGCCATGGGACCAGGTTAAGCAGCAAGTCTTTCTGAATTGCAATGCCTGATAGTGTGAGGAAGACAGGATCAGTTAAGTGTTCAATATGGAATTAGAGGAATGTGTGGGACTATAGGGAAAAGGTTAGAAAATGGTAACTGTGGGGAGGTTGTAGCTTGATTGTAATGTCAACGGGCTAGTAATACAGAATCCCTGGTTAATGTTCTGGGGATATGGGTTCACATCCCACCATTCAATCATTTATTCCCTCCTTCATAATTTGCATTGATTCATTCAATCTTTGGATTCAATCAATCTTGTGATTCGTTCAGTCATTCAATCTTTGGTTGAACTTTGATTTCAAACAAACACATGGAATAAAAAGCTAGCCTAATGGCAACCATGTAATCATGTAAAAATCCATCCATTTCACTAATGTCCTTTAGGGAAGGAAATCTTCCAACATTGAGAAAGTGAGGGCTACAGATGTTGGAGATCAGAGTCGAGAGTATGGTGCTGGAAAAGCACAGCAGGTCAGGCAGCATCCCAGGAGCAGGAGAATCAACATTTTGGGCAAGTGTCCTTCATTCCTGATTCTCCTGCTCCTCGGATACTGCCTGACCTGCTGTGCTTTTCCAGCACCACACTCTTGAATCTTCCAACCTTACCTTGTCTGGCCCACATATGACTCTCAGCTAAAAACAAAATACGCTGGAAATCACAGAAAGTCAGACAGCATCCATGGAGAGAGAGAGAGAGAGAGAGAGAGAGAGCAAGCTAACCTTTCGTGTCAAGATGGCTCTTCATCAGAGCTGACGTGAAGGGTGGAGGCATTTACGCAATAGTTTGGGGGAGGGGAACGGAGGTGTGTGTGGTAGTGGGTGTAGAGTGCTGGGGGAGAAAGGGTGCTGATACTGCAGATTCAGTGATCGGAATGTGAGAATGGCAGGACAATGGCATGAGGTGATGCTGCCTGACCTGCTGCGCTTTTCCAGCAACACATTTTCAGAACAATGGCATATCTGGTTGCCAGACTGGAAAGAGCAGAGAGTCCCGCTGGAGTGGGGGAGGTAGGGGGCAGAGGACATGATGACAGAGAATGGAACAAGTGAAGCTAAAAGAAAGGAAATGAATGGGAGTGAGTTTATAATCTGAAGGTGCTGAACTCAGTGTTAACTCCAGAAGACAGTAAAGTGACTCTAGTGCAATGTGACTGACACTTAACCATGCTCTGAAATGGTCTAGCAAGCCACTCAATCTGAAACAGGAACAGTTGATGGCCCATCTACGGTGCCCACATCCCATTCAAGAATAAACGAAACAAAAAGTGGATGAAAGACTCATTCAGCGAGCCAGTACAGACATGGTAGGCTGAATGGCCTCATTCTGCACAGTAACATTTCCTTGATAGTTATGTTTAAAGCGATGCAATATCAGGGACCATGTATTCCTCTCCGCTTGCAGCACAATTCCCTGATTGTCAGGAGCCCACTCAGTGTACTGTGATTGCAGAGTTTATCAAGCAAATCTGTCCTCCCACATTGTCTGCAGGACAGACTGTGGCAAACACACATTCAATTCCCACAGCTCTTCTTGCTCCCCAACAGAAATAGATAGTACTAACAATAAATGTTCGAACATGATCCTAACCTAGGAATAGCTTGGGAGTTCTGGGCAAGACAGTCATATAATTGTAAACTAGTAGTCCAGAGACTAATGTGAATATTATCGAGACATGTATTCAAATCCTGGCAGAGCAACTGGCTTCAGTTTAATGAAGAAAAACGCTTTGGAATTAAAGATTAGTCTCTGTAATGGTGACCATGAAACTATCACCGATTGTTATTAAAGACCAACACGGCTCACTAACATTCTCTAATGTGACTCCGGATCCACAGAAATGTGCTTGACTCTTAAATGTCCTGTGAAATGGCCTAACAAGTCACTCAGCTCAACTGCAATTAGGGATGAGCAACAAATGCTGGCCTTGTCAGTGACCCCCACGTCCCATGAAAGAATCAAATAAAACCTGACAGTGTTTAATGGCAAGGAACATGAAAGTTGAGAAAACTAAGCTGTGAAATGGAAGATCCTGTTTCATTTTTAATTAACAGCAAGACTGGACATAAAAGAGCATAAGAACTAGAAGCAGGAGTGGGTCATCTGACCCCTCGAGCCCGCTCCGCCATTCAATAAGCTCATGGCTGATCTTTTCGTGGACTCAGCTCCACTTCCCCGCCCTCTCACCATAACCCTTAATTCCTTTACTGTTCAAAAAATCTATCTTTCTTTGTCTTAAAAGCATTTAACCAGTTAGCCTCAATTGCTTCACTGGGCAGGGAATTCCACAGATTCACAACCCTTTGGGTGAAGAAGTTCCTATTCAACTCAGTCCTGAATCTGCACCCATCTTATTTTGATGCCATGCCCCCTAGTTCTAGGAAGAATGCTAAGCTTCACAAGGTCCACGTCTTGAATCCAAAAGAGAAAACGCTGGAAAATCTCAGCAGGTCTGGCAGCATCTGTAAGGAGAGAGAAGAGCTGACATTTCGAGTCTAACTGACCCTTTGTCACAGCTAAAAAAAAGGGGAAAACTAGGAAAGTATTTATACGAGGCTGAGAGAAGGTGAGTCATGGCTCCAGAAGCAAAGGTAGCAATAAAGAGGTGATAATGACAGTGCACAGAGAGATTATAGGGAGATTAGGAGCTGTGAATGACCAAGGCTGAAGCCAGTGCTGTGTGACAAAATATGTGGGGAATGGGGGTGGGGGAATGAAGCAGAGGCAAAATGGAAAAGAGGGGAGAAGGATAGCAAAGGGGGAAGAGGAGAGGAAAAAGGTGATGAGAGAGTGGGGAGCGAGAGAAAGAGAGACAATCAAGAAATAAGAGGTGCAGAACAGTGAAAAAAAATTAAAAAGATAAATAAAATAAATGAAATAAAATGATCTGAAGTTGTTGAATTCAATGTTGAGACCGACAGGCTGTAATGTGCCTAGTCGGAAGGTGAGATGCTGTTCCTCCAGTTTGCGTTGAGCTTCACTGGAATATCGCAGCAGGCCACGGACAGACATGTGGCCATGGGAGCAGGATTGGGTGTTGAAGTGGCAAGCCACGGGAAGGTCCGGGACATGATTGCATACAGACTGAAGGTGCTCAGCAAAGCGGTCACCCAGTCGGCGTTTTGTCTCTCCGATATAGAGGAGACCACATTGGGAGCAGCGTTTGCTTTTATCCACATCTTGAATACTGTGTGCAATTTTGTTCTCTTTATTTAAGTAAGATTGTAAATGCACTGGAGATGGTTTATTAGATTGATGCCCAGAATGAGTGGGTTGTCTTATGAGGGAAGGTTGGACAGGCTGGACTTGTCTTTGACTGGAGTTTCGAAGAATGAGGACTGACTTAATTGACAGGTATAAGATTCTCAATGGTTTGGACAAGCTGGGCATGGGAAAGGAAGTCAGCAGTATTTACAGATTGGGGGCCCCATTTTAAGACAGAGATTATAGAATCCTTACAGTTTGGAAGCAGACCATAACTGACCCTCCAAAGAGGATCCCACCCTATTCCCATAAGCCCAAGACACTATGGGTAATTTAGCATGGTCAATCCACCTAACTTGCACATCTTTGGACTGTGCAACAAAGCCACACAGACACAGGGAGAATGTGAAAATTCCTCCCAGTCACCTGAGGCTGGGATTGAACCCAGGACCCTGGCACTGTGAGGAAGCAATGCTGACCACTGAGCCACCTGAGATGAGGTGCATGACTCAGAGGGTGTATGACTTTATAATCCTGTGCCACAGTAGGCACTGGAGTTGGGGGGTCATTGTTGGATAGACTCTTGTTGGACAAGGGAATCAAAGCTTGCTGAGAGGTTGGGTTTGATGGAAACGTGGAATGTAAAACACAAAGAGATCAATGTTGAACTTATTGAAGGGCACAGCAGGTTCAAGAAGCTGAATTGTCTATATTTGCTCCTAGCTTATATGCACGTTAAACAAAACTATTTCACATTGAGTTGAAAGACTGAATAATGGTCCAATTAAGCTTGTGCGTTTGATGAAATACTGAAGTTTCTAAGGCTTTTGTTAATAAGAATTAAAATATTTAAGTCCATTAACATCTACGCTGCACCCATGATGAATAATAATAACTTGCTGATATTAAAGAAAGGAAATCAAAAGGCGAGATATTTATCAGATTGCTGAGGGGATCATTAAGGTCACATAGTTATAGGCCTATTTGAGCTCCATAATCTAAAATAGAATCTCCTGATCTCCCATTTAAAGTTATTTCATTTTCCTCACATCCGTTAATTTAATTTATTTCTACAAAGTAATTCCTCTGGCTATGGGGTAAAATGTCAGCAGCTAACATTGCCGTATTGCTACGCATCAGTGTCACCTTCACTGATCAGACTCTCAGAAGTGTATGAGAAATGCAAGCAGGAACTGTGGAATGGTAAACAAAGGAAATACCTTCTGTCAAGCTTTTAAATTAGAAATTCAAGGATATATCAGAAGCGTATTTAAACAATTCCATCTTTTAAATGATTCAGGCACAAGTGTTGCAGCATAACAAAGTAGGAATCGAAAGAGACAATTTATTTCTTGTTTTATGCAGTTTGAGCAAACGTAGATGAAGAATTCATGACTTGATGCTGCTCTGGAATGGTATAATAAATTCTTATAATTTAAATGGTGGGAGCTGGAACAGTGATTGAACATATAACACATGTCAACACATCCACTCTCCTGTTTGTGGATTTACAATGCAACATTGGTGTGTGCAAGACTGAAAAGAGTTAAATAGGCACTTTGGGTGAAAAAAATTTACAGAAGAAAGCTTTTCAGTCCTTGTGCTGATTCTCTGAAAGAGCTATCCAATTAAGTCTCATTCTCTCGCTCTTTCTCCATGGTCTTGCAATGTATTCCCACTTCAAACATTACCCAATTCCCTTTGGAAATTTACTGTTGAATCTAATTCCACTGTTCTTTCGAACAACGTATTCCACATTCCATCAACAAGATCCACATAAAAAAGAATCCTTAATTGACCCTCTGCCTTTTTACCAATTAAATTAGTATCTTTTAATTACCTTTAGTGCCACATGCAGTGATTGTAACAAGGTCAGGCAGGTGCAGCTCATAGAATATGGATTCCCTGATTGGGTCTGTTAATCTGGTCCAATCAGGGAGCCCTGTCTGACAGGTATAAACAGGAGTGTTTTGATGTGAAGGGCACTGCTTGTCACAGGCCACTCGGGTGTTTTCCTACTTTTCCTGGTGGTGGAAATTGAATAAAGATTTGTACACCTTGTCTCTCACTGTGTCTCACACCTGCGCACACACACACCATGGGTGCTGGGGATAAAAATAATAAGCACTACCGCAGTTGGGCGGTAGTGTGGGGGTTAGGAAAAAATATATATAACCAGGAGATAAAAGAAAAAAAAATATAACCAGGAGATGGGGCACTACTTGTCACTGGACCAAAAAAAAACAGGAGTGTTTTGATGTGAAGTGCACTGCTTGTCACTGGCCACTCGGGTGTTTTCCTACTTTTCCTGGTGGTGGAAATTGAATAAAGATTTGTACACCTTGTCTCTCACTGTGTCTCACACCTGCACACACACACCATGGGTGCTGGGGAAAAAAGAAGAAGAAAAAAATTTTTAAAAAATAAACAGGGGATTGCCCTTTGATGTGAAGGGCACTGCTTGTCACTGGCCACCCGGGTGTTTTCCTATCTTCCTGGTGGCGGAAATTGAATAAAAGCTTTGTGCACTTTGTGTATCTCATTGTATCTCACAACTGCGCGCGCACACACACACACACATACCATGGGTGCTGGGGAAAAATAAGCACTACCGCAGTTAGGCGATAGTGTGGGGGTTAATTTAAAAAAATTTTAAAAACAATAAAAAAAGAAACAGGAGTGTTTTTCCTTTCTTCCTGGTGGTGGAAATTGAATACAGATTCGTACACCTTGTGTCTCTCACTATGTCTCACACCTGCACACACCCAACATGGGCGCTGGGGGGAAAAAATAAGCACCGCCACAATGAGGCAGTAGTGTAAAACAAAAAAAAGGAAAAAAAAAACAACAGGAGTGCAGACATCCTGTTCACTCTGAGAGCTGGCTCTGAGGGAGCTGGATCAGTGTCAAGGACTGTCCACGTGTAAATAAAGGGTGGCTTGGTGACGGGGTGCTAGCCTTTGTGCAGTTATTTCAAAGCTGATGGAAGAAAAGCACCCTCCTGAAGAAATTTGCTCACAAAAGTAGTCTTTGTGTTGGGGAAAGCAGTTCTGGAAAAAAGAAACAGGAGCATTTTTCCTTTCTTCCTGGTGATGGAAATTGAATAAAGATTCGTGCACCTTGTGTCTCTCACTGTGTCTCACACCTGCACACACACACCATGGGTGCTGGGGAAAAACAAGTACTACAAAGTTTGGGAGAAGATTTGTAGCTCGGGTGCTCGTTATTGTGGTTCTGTTCGCCGAGCTGGGAATTTGTGTTGCAGGCGTTTCGTCCCCTGTCTAACATGCCGGAGGAAAGATCACAGAAGCGCTTCACAGGAGGCTCCCAAGCACTGAGGATGTCACCTAGATAGGGGGCGAAATGTCTGCAGCACAAATTCCCAGCTCGGCGAACAGAACCACAACAAATAAGCACTACCGCAGTTAGGCGGTAGTATGGGGGATTTTAAAAAAAAAGAAAGAGAAAAAAAATAGACAGGGCATTTTGATTTAATCCCTACCCTTCCCTTCACTGTTTAAAAGAAAAAGAAAAAAAAGAAAAATAAACAGGAATGTTCAATGTGGGTGCTGGGGAAAAAATAAGCACTACCGCAGTTAGGCAAAAAAAAACAGAGTGTTGCTGCCACATCAAAAGACATAGGCTGGGTATGGAGATTTCTCTGTCCTGCACATGATAGTTCAGTTGTAAATAAACCCAGCAGTGATCTTCTCATAAACAGAATCCATGCATCAACTCTGTCCTCTACAATCCAGCATGTGCTGTGGTTAACTCAGGAATGCTATTACATGGTGCGCTGCTGAGTTCTTTCTTCGAAAGAAACAGAAACAGAAGTGTTCTGTGTTGTATGCACTGTTTTTTACTTAATTGGACTGTCTTTTATGTCCAAATGTCTTTGCTATTGTTTTGCGGTGATTGAAACTGGGATTTGAGGTTTGTCCTCATTTCCCTGAAAACTGGTTAAACGTCAGGGTTTGGGGCCTGGCCTTGCTGCCCCTCTCCCATATAAAATTGCTGTTTCTCGGTAAACAGCTGTAAATTTTAACTGGTTTGTAAACTGTGAATTGTTTAATAAAATATATATAAGCAGGGGAAGAAAAAGAAATAGGAGTGTTCTATATTGTATGCACTGTTTTTTTTGTGTAATTAGGCTGTCTTTTATGTACAAATGTCATTGTTACTGTTTGTAATGAATGAAAGTGGTATTTGAGGTTTGTCCTCACTTCCCTGAAAACCGGTTGAATGTCAGGGTTTGGGACTTTGTCATTTCTCTCCCTTGTACACAGCTGTAAATGTTAATTGTTTTGTAAACTGAATTGTTTAATAAAATATTTTTAAAAGAAACAGGCGTGTTGGCACTGCAGGGAGTGGAGTGTGTTATTTCCCTCTCCAACTCTACTTTGATTTATTCCCTGCCCCACCCCTTCACTGTTTGATCAGACAGCATTGCCCTCTGAGAAGGGCACTGCTTGTCACTGGCCACTTGGGTGTTTCCTTTCTTCCTGATGGTAGAAATTGAATAAAGATTTGTTCACCTTGTGCCTTTCATTGTGTCTCACACCTGCACACATGCACAACATGGGGGCTGGGGAAAATATAAGCACTACCACAGGTAGGCAGTAGTGTGAAAAAAATATAATAATTAAAAAAAACAGGAGTGGCAGATGTTCTGTTCACTCTGAAAGCTGCCTCTGAGGGAGCTGGATCAGTGTGAGTAAAGGACGCTGCTCTTCTTTTCCCGTGTATAAAAAAAGAAAAAGAAACAGGAATGTTCCTTTGTCGAGAAGGACACTGCTTGTCACTGGCCACTCGGGTGTTCCCTTTCTTCCTGGTGGTGAAAATTAAATCAAAAATTACACCCTTGTTGTACATGACTGTGTCCAACACTTACACACACACACACACACACACACACACGAAAAAGAGAGGAAAAAAAGGAGAAAGTAAAAAGAAACAGGAGTGTTAGGAGTTCTGCTTACTCTAGGAGCCAACTCTGAGTTAACTGGATCAGTATCATGCATTATTCACGTTATTATGATGATGTGGGTGCACTGTACCTTTAGGGGAGTTAAAAGCCAGCAGAAGTACCTGAAAGCAGCAAGTGTTACCTTATTCAGAACACTTGGTGCATGGGATAAATCTTTTCTGTGTTGCTGATTTAAATTAAGCAGGAGGGATTAGCCTGTGTCACAACAACGTGTAAATAAAGGCTGACTTGGTGATGGGATACTGCCCTTTGGGGAGTTCTTTGCCATATATCGAACTGTGTTTATTTAGTTTGTGTGAAATCTTTGAACCTTTGGAAATATATCACTTAAGCTTAGAATTAATCATTTGTGATGCAGGGTGAGTGTCACTTTTATTAGACATTTTCTGCTATTCCATTTTCACACAAAGAAATAACTGGAGATTTTGTAATACAGGGGTTCCTGCCTCCAAATCAAACGGTTTGGGTTCAAGTTCCACTCTAGAATCTGACTTGGCTGAGCAAGGTGCATCCCCAAAGTAGCCAAACAGATTGAGTTTTGACCTGAAAACTCACCCAACACGTGCTAATACTGGCAACGCAAATGGGAGAGACCTTGTGGGGGAAATGGACCCTCTGCTGTCACTAACCAGAATTCGTAATTACAGCATGAATATCAATGTGCGTGTTGCCACAAAAACTCAAACTCCTCAAATGAACTCAATACACCATCCATAAGAATATAAGAATCTTTAACCCCATGAGCTTGCTCCATCTACTCAATATAATCGTGGCTAACCTTCGGCCTTAACTTCACTTTTCTGTCCACTTTCATATTTGAGGACAGGAGCAGGGATGCATTGTTGCAGTTATACAGGGCCTGGGTGAGGCCACACCTAGAACATTGTGGGCAGTTTTAGTCTCCTTTTCTGAGGAAGGATGCTCTTGCTCTCGAGTGTGTGCAGTGAGGATTTACCAGGCTGATCCTTGGGTATGGCAGCACTGACAGAGGAGGAGAGATTGACTAGGCAAAGATTGTTTTCACTGGAGTTCAGTTGGATGAGGGGGGAATCATGTGGAGACTTATAAATTTCTAAAAAGGCTAGACAGGGCACATGTAGGGAGGTTGTTCCCAATGGTGGGTGTGTCCAGAACCAGAGGTCACGGTCTGAGGATTTGGGGTGGACCATTTGGAACGGAGATGAGGAGACATTTCTTCACCCAAAGAACTGCGAGCCTTCACTACCACAGGAAGTAGTTGATGCCAAAACATTGAACATATTCAAGATGCGGCTAGATGTTGCACTTGGAGTGAATGGAGTTAAAGGTTATGGGGAGAAAACAGGATTAGGCTTTGGAGTTGGACGATCAGCCATGATGGTGATGAATGGTGGAGCAGGCTCAAAGGGCCGAATGGCCTCCTTGTGCTCCGATCCTCTGTGTTTCTATGCTTCAATTCTTTAAATATCATTAGATATATCAAAGAAAACTTAGGTTTGGTGAGACCACATCCGGAATACTACCTATAGTTTTGGTCTAATCAATAATCTACATTTCAGCCTTAATTATACTCAATTATAGGCCATTCAGACTCCTCTGCAGTGAACACGTTTCAAACCTATAACTGATTAAATTTCTCCTCATCTCAGTCTAGTGCTTCTCCTGGGAACAATCCTGCCTCATTGGTCAAGATTCCTCAACAACCAAGTATCTGTCCTGTCAAAGCCCTTTCAGAAAAATGTCGATTTCAATTCGATATCTCATTTTTTAAAAATACTAGACAGCATGGGTCCAATTTACTCAGCCATTTATCAGAGAACATCTTTCTCAAACCAGGAACCTTTGTGGTACCACCTCTTGTCTATGAAGACCAAAACTACACATTGTATTTCTGATGTGGTTTCACCAAAACCCAAGCTTTCTTTGATACACGCTATGATATTTATACATGTCCTCAGGTTCAGTTATTATTTTTTTGAAATATTGAAGTTCTAGATTAGGGTTTGTTGCTTTTAAATTTGTTTTTTTGGGATGTGGGTGCAGTTGTTAATTTATTGCTCATCCATTTGGGCAAGTGGTGGTGAGCGGCCATCTTGAACCACTGCAGCTGATGGAGAGGGAGAGAGTTGCAGGCTCATAATCCAGTGATACTTAAGGAACAGCACGCAATACTTATGGCTGATAATGAAACAACTCTTCCAGGTCAAAATATGTTATATCATGTGAATAAGTATTATAAATGAGTAGAGGAAAAATGCCCGGTGTGATTCTTAACCTTCAGAGTTAATGACTCGTGCCTATCAAAATATTTAATTTAGATTTGTTGTTAAATTTTCATTAGACACGATTAGATTAGTGAGAGAATGAACTACAGGGCTAATTCAGTGTTGAGAGCCCGATAGTTCATTCTCTTGATCAGAGAATCACAGAAGACAGCCTTATCTGTAGTCCAACCTTCAATAAGCAGATGGGATTGCACCATTAAGTTTCAGACTGCTTCCAGTTTATCATTAGAAATATCTAGGTTTCTTAAATCAACTTGAAATGACAAGATTACAATTAAAACTCGTACAAACAGGCATGCAAATATTATTGACAAAAAAAAGTTTAGACTCTGTCAGTGTAGATAATTACTTATATTCTAACATCTCAGAATTAACATTATGGTTTAACATCTCACAGAATACAAACAATAGGAAATACAATCAAGATAGATAGACCGGATGGATTACTTTGCAAACTCCTTACAGATATTCACACCACTTTGGATCATCAAAATACATTAAAACTTCACAGGCCTTCGCTTTTGGTTATTGGTCTTGAACCATCCTCAAGAGCCATTCTGTAATGTGCCTCCTCAATCGCTACTCGTTTTCTATCGGGTCGCATTCCTTTCCTGGGTCCATGCTCTACTTGACTCTGGAAACTGCACTCCAGTACTCACTGACGCAACTTCAGCTTTTCACCAATAGCTAGCTTCACCAAGCCAGTACTGCCCCTTGGAATTCTTTCCTGAACTCGAGTCTTGTTCAGTAGTACCAAATATTAGCACTTTTGGCTTTTCAGCCTCCAAGTTGTAACATACGGAGCTATTAGCAGCATGTAGCTTCTGAGCCTTAACTCGATCATTTCGCTGAGTCTTGTCTCCGAGAAGTTTCTCCTGAGTTTTAACTGTACAGAGATATTGAACTGCTCTTGACTACTCATTATGCCCAACTACAGAGACCTGGTATAGTTCAGTCTTCTCAACAGTATAGCTTAATAGTTCCTTTCTGCATGGAGGTTGTTTCTGTCCCTGCTGGTTTTAAGATTCCAACTAACTGTATCCCAGTCATTGATTTTCATTGATTCATGATCTGCCTTGAAAGAACTATTGAAAATTTTGCAAAATGTTCTGCTCACATTGAGAGGCAGAACTAAGTGTGACACCCAGCATCAGAGCCTGAATGTAGCAACCCCTTGGAACTGTCTGTTCCCTGAATATTATGATTTGCACGGATTGATGGTTTCTGTAACAAAATATGAAAAGGAATTCATCAAATTTGCCTGGAATTGAATGACTTGCGGGGCCATTTCAAAAGTCAACTATAGACTATAAGACCAGAAGACAAAGAACAGAAATTAGGCCATTCAGCCCATTGAGTTGCTCCACCATTTAATCACAGCTGATAAGTTTCTCAACCTCATTCTCCCACTTACCCCCTATAACCCTTGATCCCCTTAATAATCAAGAACCTATTAATCTCCATCTTAAAGATACTCAATGAACTGACCTGCACAGCCTTCTGTGGCAATAATTCCAGATTCCCCTCTCTCTGGCTGGTAAGGTTCCTCCTTATCTTTGTTCTAAAAGGTCTTCCCTTTACTCTAAGGCTGTGCCCTTGGGTCCTAGTCTCTCCAAAAATGGAAACATCTTCCCAATATCCGCTCTATCCAGGCCATTCAGTATTCTGTTTGTTTCTATTAGATCCTCCCTCATCCTTCTAAACTCCACCAAGAGTCAGACCCAGACTCCTCAAACGTTCCTCATATGTTGACCTTTTCATTCCTGAGACCGTTCTTGTGAGCCTCCTCTGAGGTACATCCCCAGACAATTTAGCATGGCCAACCCATCTAACCTGCACATTTCTGGACTGTGGGAGGAAACCAGAGAATCCAGAGCACACCCTGACGGACACAAGAGGAATGTGCAAATTCCACACAATCACAAGGGGTGTAATCAAACCAAGGTTCCTGGCACTGTGAGGCAGCACTGCTAACCTACTAAGCCACCATGCTGAGTTGCTAATATCAATCTCAAGAGAGCAGAAATGTCTCAAGTTTTCTTTGCTAAAGCTGTCCTTGTTTTGTTTCTGAGTAATTTTAGATACCAAAGACATTATTTTAACCTATATACAATTTTCTGAGCAAACCATTTGCACAGGAACCTAACTCTGGTTTTAACAATGATTCCAATGGGACACCATGCTTCAGATAAAGTTGTTTTGCTTAAAGTCACAACTTTCTGGAAAGCAGTGAGGATATTCTGTGATGGTGTTGGAGAGAGTAAATGTTTAGGGTAGTGGATGGAATGCTGAACACATGGGCTGTTCTTTTCTTTTCCGCAGATGGTCTTAAGCTTCTTGCATGTAGCTCCTCTCTCATTTAGATAAGTAGAGGGTGCTTAATCACAGTACTGATTTACATAACAATGCTGTTACTTTATGATGTTATTTTGACCTTATTTTTGAAGAGAGGTTGTAAGGTAGAAGCAACAGGCTGTCTAGTGAACACAGTTGAGTAACCATCTTGGGACACCTTGGGTTTTTTTTAACAGCCTGAAAGAGGGTAGCCAGCTCTCACAGATCAGGAAATTGGGTTTTGGTTTCTCAGTAACATCAGAAGCTTCGGACAGTGTCGCCTGGCTGCCATTCTCTCTGAACTTTCCCTTGGAGCTTTATCCTCCTGGATTGGAGAACTGCATGTGAGAAACCATGTCTGAATTGCCTTTTTGCTTTGCCAAGGGTGTGGGTTTATGAAATGTTACTTTACTGGAACAGTTAATTTATAATAGGTGCAGTATCTATTATTCTGTTAAGTTCTCCAATGGAGTTATTATTCTAAGTTCCTCTTTTTTTAATTTTATTTTTAACTACAGTGTTAAAATACATTGTGTTTTGCTTAACGTCAAGTAATTTGACCAGTCGCATCACCTTTGGAACACAGCAATTCACATTTACCTTTAAAATAAGAAAAAATTTCGGGTCTAGGCTACCTTCTTAAAATATTTTGAGAGGGTCTGGTCTGGTCCATAACACTCAGAACCTGGGGACATCAGAGCATTGGTGATTTGTTGAAAGAAAATGAAATTCAATGAAAATGTCGAACAAAGATGTACTGGTACTGGAGGGGGTGCGGAGGAGGATCACTGGGTTAATTCTGGAGTTGAGATGGTTGGCATATGAGGAGAGACTGTGTAGACTGGGAATATATTCATTGGAATTTTGAAGAATAAGATGGGATCTTACAGAAACATAAAAAATTATGAAGGGAATAGATAAGATAGAAGTTGAGACTGACTGTTGAAACTAAGACAAGAGGGCATAGCCTCAAAATTAGGCGGATCATATTTACTACTGAATTGAGGAGGAACCTAGTCACCCAGAGGGTTGTGAATCTGTGAAATTCCCTGCCCAGTGAGGAAGTTAAAGCTCCTTCTGTAGGTGCTTTCAAAGGAAAGATAGATAATTTTTTTGAACAGTCAAGGAATTAAGGGTTATGGTGAGCCGATGGGTAAGTGGAGCTGAGTCCATGAAAAGATCAGCCATTGAATGGCAGAGCAGGCTCAAAGGGTCAGATGGCCTACTCCTGCTCCTGGTTCTTATGTTCTGTGGGAAAATTAAGGATAGAAATTTCCCCAGGTTTATGGAGAAAAATAATGGAGACCCCCATTTGTTGACTTCCCTGACAATCCTGGCATCAGGAATGTTCCCAGGCAATGGAATGGAACAACAATCAACTGCCCATTGAGCAGAACAGCTGGCCATTTTGAATGGTCAAAGCAGGATTTAGCACGATTGATGCTGTGTCTCCCCACAAATCCCTCCACATGGGCACGCCACTAGATTGTATGGAGATGGACTTCCCCCAAGGCCATTGATGCTAGGGCCACTCCCATGGTCACAACGGGTCTGCTGTGCCCTCCCCCCACCCCCGGTCTCTTAACTTATGAGTCTGAGGCAGCCTGAAGATGGAAGCCTCTCAATTCCTCAACCTTTCTTATCTCTTCTTCTGGCTGGCCGGAATGGCCAACCCTCTGGCTAGGCTAGTACCATTGACACTCCACCCGCCATGCTTAATTGGAAAGCTGACTCAGAGGCTAACTCAGAAAAAGGGGTGGGGGTTCCAAAAATGAGCCAGATTCAAAATCCTGTCAGAGAAACATGTCATTAAGGGAGGGAATTCCAGTTTTGGTCATCTATAATGTCTAAGGAATAAGAATTTGTGAGTCTCTTCCTGAGCTTCGACGTGTGAACATTATCAAATTCAGACAGTAGGCCAAGGAGAGGGGCATCAAATCTGATTGACTGCCCATCTTTGAGGTTAAATCCATGCTTGTGGATCTCTTGAGAGGGAAAATTCAGTATCCACCAGTACGTTCACAGCCTTTCAATGCAGGTTAGCTATGGGGAACCATTAGCCCCAGGGATGGCATTTTGTGTTTAATTTCCAAGTTTCATTTTAAAAATGAACTTTTACAAAAGAACATAAAGAACGAAGAGCAGGAGTAGGTCATCTGGCCCTTCGAGCCACTCCACCGTTCAATAATAAAGTTTTCGTGGACTCAGCTCCACTTATCCGCCCAATCCCCATCAACCTTAATTCCTTTCCTGTTCAAAAATCTATCTATCTTCACCTTAAAATCATTCAATGAAGTGGCCCCAACTTCTTCAGTGCGCAGGGAATTCCACTGATTCACAACCCTTTAGGTGAAGAAGTTGCTTCTCAACTGAGTCCTTAATCTGCTCCTGCTTATTTTGAAGCCATGCCCCCTTGTTCTAGTTTCACCAGCTCGTGGAAACAACCTCCCTGTGTCTATTGTATCTACTCCCTTCATCATTTCATATGTTTCTTTAAGATCACCACCTCACCCACCAACCCCCCTCTGCCGCGCATGCTTCTGAATTTCAATGAGGATAGTTGCAGTCTACTCAATCTCTTCTCATCAGTCAACCTCTCAACTCTAGAATCAGTGTAGAGAACCTCCTCTGCACACCCTCCAGTATCAATGTCACAGTGTCCCTTTAAGGGGACATTACTCATTAATTTGGTTTAATTTGGTTTCTTGATTTAACATGAGTATAAAAAACAGGACAGGAAGCTGCTTGGCTTTAAGGACTCTTATCCAGACAGGGACGTTGGGTCTGAAGGGAAGGGTGAGGGAGAAGCAAATTAATTTCGAAACTAATGTGAAAACCCCAATGTCTCGCAATCAATGTTGAGGCTGCTTTTATGTTGCTTTTATATTCCCACCTTCGTATTTTGGACAAAATATAAGATTCTAACACTTTTAAAATTAAATCTTGGAATAGTCCTCATTATTAAAGCGATCAGTTTCTGGATTTTGATTTTTATATGCTAATTGGAAATGAGATAGATTCACTCCTTGCAACAGCAGTTCTTTTTCTAGATAACACCAAAAGAATTATACACTTAATTAAGCATAAGAAATATCAAATTGCGCCTGTACATTCGGAATGCTAAATACGGCATTATATAACATGACTTCCCATGATGCCCTCGAAACAGTTCCTCGTGTTTCATTCCCCATAATTAATTCCTCTCACAGGCAGAACTGGTTGGTGTGTGTGTGTGTGTGTGTGTGTGTGTCTGAGGAAATTTCATGTCCACCTGTCTCTCAGTCAACAAACCTTTCCCTAAGATTTTTCTCAGACTGTGCAGACTGCAGCAAATTAGAGCCTTAATCCAAGGGAAACATCTTTATCTATAATTACAGAGGGTGGAATGGTGGCTCAGTGATGAGCACTACTGCCTCACAGCATCAGGAACCCTGGGTTTGATTGCACCCTCGGGCAACTGTGTGGAGTTTGCATGTTCTCTCTGTATCGGTGTGGGTTTCCTCCAACAGTTTAAAGATGTGCAGATTATATGGATTGGTTGTGGGCACTTGTGCAGGTTAGGTCAAGTTTCCTTGGGGAATGTGGGATTTTGGGGATAGATCTGGATGATTGGTGTGGGCTGAATGGCCTGCTTCCACACTGTAGAGATTCTGGATGCTTTTGTTTTCAACTCTAAAATGCAATATACTTCTCAAGATGTGATTGTGGCACATTGATAAGGTCTAACCCCTAGCATTACTGCTCTGAGAGAACCGAAGAACAATTCCATATCCAGGAATTTCCCTAGTCGAAGATAATGATTGCCTTGAGTTTGCAAGTCAGCAATCTGGTCTTTACTAAAGTGCTTTTAAGATGGGTGACACCACTGTGTGTACTGTATGGTAGACATCACGTGGCTATGGGAAGCCAAGACGGACAGACTACATTTCTTTTCCATAGTTTGTGGCCATTTATAGATCTATTCTTTAACGAGATGTGGGTATTGCTGGTATTTATTGTCCATCCCTAAAAGCCCTAAAGGGCTGGTAAGCATCAATGCCATTGCTGTGGACCCTGGAGTCACCTGAAAGCCAGATTGGGGAAGGGTAACAGATTTCTTTCCCTAAAGGACAGTAGTGAACCAGGTGGGTTTTCCCAATGATTATGATCACCATTGGATTCAAAATTTCATCAGATTTCATTAGCCAGAGCCTTTGGATTATTAGTCCGATAATGTTACCAGTTTTGGCCTGATCTTTGGCAATGCAGCACTCCCTTGGAATGGAAGTATCAGCCCGGATTGTGTGCTCAAGTGTTTGAACTGGATTTTGAACTCAAGGCCTTCTGACTCAGAAACAGGACCGTGCTGCTCACTAAGTTCTGAATGTCAGCATTAAGTCACACCACGGTAACTGGACTGACACACACGATGGTTACCGGGATATTACCAGGTAGGGAAGGTTTGAGTTATAAGGAACCCTGGGTAGGCCGGGGCTTTTTTCACTGGAGCGTTGAAGGTTGCAAGGCGATCTCATAGAAGTTTATAAAATAATGAGGGTTATGGACAGAGTTCATGGTGATTGTCTTTTCCCTCGGATGGGGATTTGAAGACTAAGCGGCACATGTTGTTATGGGGGACTTTAACTTCCCAGATATTGACTGGGAGAGCTATAGCTCGAGTTCATTAGATGGGTCGGTGTTTGTACAATGTGTGCAGGAGGGTTTCCTGACACAATATGTCGACAGGCCAACAAGAGGGGAGGCTATATTGGATTTGGTTCTAGGTAATGAACCAGGCCAGGTGTTAGACTTGGAGGTAGGTGAGCACTTCGGGGACAGTGACCACAACTCGGTGACTTTTACTTTAGTGATGGAGAGGGATAATCGTGCGCCGCAGGGCAAGAGCTATAGCTGGGGGCAGGGAAATTATGATGCAGTGAGGCATGACTTAGGATGTGTGGATTGGAAAAACAGGCTTCAAGAGAAGAACACTAATGAGATGTGGGGATTGTTCAAGGAGCAGCTACTGCGTGTCCTCGATAGGTATGTACCAGTCAGGCATGGTGTAAAGGGCCTTGTGAGGCAGCCGTGGTTTAGTAAGGAATTGGAGTCCCTTGTGAAAGGGAAGAAGGCGGCATATGTAAAGATGAGGCGTGAAGGTTCAGTAGGGGCGATTGAGAGTTATAAGGTAGCCAGGAAGGAGCTAAAGAGGGAGCTAAGAGAAGCGAGAAGGGGACATGAAAAGTCTTTAGCTGGTAGGATTAGGGAAAACCCAAAGGCTTTCTATAGGTATGTCAAGAATAAAAGGATGACTAGGGTAGGTATCGGTCCAGTCAAGGATAGTAGTGGGAAGTTGTGTGTGGAGGCGGAGGAGATTGGAGAGACATTAAATCAGTACTTTTCATCAGTATTCACTCAGGAACAGGACACTGTTGCTGATGTGAATATGGAATCACAAATAATTAGAATGGATGCCCTGGAAATATGCAGGGAAGAGGTTTTGGGAATATTGGAAAGGATGAATATAGATAAGTCTCCTGGGCCTGATGGCATTTACCCCAGGATCCTATGGGAAGCTAGGGAGGAGATAGCAGAGCCATTGGCCTGGATTTTTATGTCGTCATTGTCAACGGGAATAGTACCAGAGGACTGGAGGATAGCGAATGTGGTCCCATTGTTCAAGAAAGGGAGTAGGGATAGCCCTAGTAACTATAGGCCAGTGAGTCTGACTTCAGTGGTGGGCAAAGTCTTAGAGAGAATGGTAAGGGATAAGATTTATGAACATCTGGGTAGGAATAACGTGATCAGGGATAGCCAGCATGGTTTTGTGAAGGGCAGGTCGTGCCTCACAAACCTTATTGAGTTCTTTGAAAAGGTGACTAAGGAAGTGGACGAGGGTAAAGCAGTAGATGTTGTGTATATGGATTTTAGTAAGGCGTTCGATAAGGTTCCCCATGGTAGGCTAATGCTAAAACTTCGAAGGTATGGCATTGAGGATACATTAGAGGTTTGGATTAGGAATTGGCTGGCTGGAAGGAGACAGAGGGTAGTAGTTGATGGATTATGTTCATCTTGGAGCGCAGTTACTAGCGGTGTACCACAAGGATCTGTTTTGGGACCATTGCTTTTTGTTATCTTTATAAATGATCTAGAGGAAGGACTTGAAAGCTGGGTAAGCAAGTTTGCGGATGACACAAAAGTCGGTGGAGTTGTGGATAGTGAGGAAGGAAGTGGTAGGTTACAGAGGGATATAGATAAGTTGCAGAGCTGGGCAGAAATGTGGCAAATGGAATTCAATGTAGCTAAGTGCGAAGTCGTTCACTTTGGTAGGAATAACAAGATGATGGATTACTGGGCTAATGGTAGGCTACTTGGTAGTGTGGATGAGCAGAGGGATCTTGGTGTCCATGTACACAGATCTCTGAAAGTTGCCACCCAGGTAAATAGTGCTGTGAGGAAGGCATATGGTGTACTGGGCTTTATTGGCAGAGGAATTGAGTTCCGGAGTCCTGAGGTCATGTTGCAGTTGTATAAGACTCTGGTGAGGCCTCATCTGGAGTATTGTGTGCAGTTTTGGTCGCCATACTATAGGAAGGATGTGGAAGCTTTAGAACGAGTGCAGAGGAGGTTTACCAGGATGTTGCCTGGAATGGTAGGAAAATCTTATGAGGAAAGGCTGAGGCACTTGGGGCTGTTCTCATTGGAGAAGAGAAGGTTTAGGGGAGATCTGATAGAAGTGTATAAGATGATTAGGGGTTTAGATAGGGTAGATACTAAGTACCTTTTACCGCTAATGGAGTCAGGTGTTACTAGGGGACATAGCTTTAAATTAAGGGGAGGTAGGTATAGGACAGATGTTAGGGGTAGATTCTTCACACAGCGGGTTGTGAGTTCATGGAATGCCCTGCCCGTATCAGTGGTGAACTCTCCTTCTTTATGGTCATTTAAGCGGGCATTGGATAGGCATTTGGAAGTTATTGGGCTAGTATAGGTTAGGTAGGATTCGGTCGGCGCAACATCGAGGGCCGAAGGGCCTGTACTGCGCTGTATCCTTCTATGTTCTATGTTCTATGTTTAAGACGGTGAGAGAAGAGATTCAAAAGAGACATGGGGGCAGGTTTTTTACACAGAGGGTTGTTCGCATGTGGAATGAACTTCCTGAGGAAGTGGTGGATGCAGGTACAATTACAGTGTTTAAAAGACATTTAGATAAGTAAATGAATAGGAAATGGTTGGTGGGATATGCGCCAGGAGCAGCCCATTGAGATGTTGCTGCCTTACAATGAGATCGTATGCTCTGATGATGCTCATCTTCACTTTCCTATCTTTTCCCCATAATCCCTGAATCTGTTACCGATTCAAAATCTCTCTATCCACAAACATGCTCTGGTTGGACCGAAGGGTCTGTTCCTGTGCTGTGTGATATCTGTGACATATGGCAAGCTATTCTTAATACAGGATATTAGATTACTTACAGTGTGGAAACAGGCCCTTTGGCCCAACAAGTCCACACCGACCCGCCGAAGCGCAACCCACCCATACCCCTACACTTACCCCTAACCTAACACTGCGGGCAATTTAGCATGGCCAATTCACCTGACCTGCACATCTTTGGACTGTGGGAGGAAACCGGAGCACCCGGAGGAAACCCACGCAGACACAGGGAGAACGTGCAAACTCCACACAGTCAGTCGCCTGAGTCGGGAATTGAACCCGGGTCTCAGGCGCTTGAGACAGCAGTGCTAACCACTGTGCCACTGTGCAACTATAGGGCAAACTGACCTAAGAGTCCGGAAGCTTTGCAGCAGATTACAATGTAGCAATTCAATTTGTGGGGTCAAACAGTTCTGTAAACCATCAGAGCCAGGCTCACTTCGGCTTCTTATCAGCTGAGTTCTAAGACGGGATAACTGGTTCGTACACCACCACCAGATTCTGAATGACATCCATTTCTTTAGGTGTTTTCAACCTGTGGCAGCTCCAACAGCAGCCGATTCATTATCCCTGAGTCTCCCTGCTATGGAATGTCACAGGATAATGGATTCTTTTTGAGGACAAATTGGACAAAATCTTGCTCAATACTTTTCAACGGAATTGCAGCAGTCCGGCCTCAGAAAAGGAACACGGTGGGTAAGCTTTTGGGAAACAATTTGCATTATATAGTGTGTTGATGATGGTGAATTGCCCCAATGCATTCACAGGAGGGTTGGCAAGAAAAACACATCAAAAGATATTAAAGCAACAGAGCAAAAGACTGGTCAAAGGTATAGCCCACACTCGCATTACTGAATTTTAATAATTACGGTCACTGTTTATGAGAGATGGTATGAAAGGGCATGCTTTTGTATGTTTTCTGTGAAAATGTCGTGATTTGTTTGGAACGTCTTAGAACATACCATCTCCATTTGGGTTGAATTGAATTGAATTTATTGTCACATTTACTAAGGCACAGTGAAAAGCTTTGTCTTGTGAACAATGCAGGCAGATCACAGAGTTAAGTAGCATAGATAGTAAATAATAGGTAAACAGCAGCAAGAACAAAAACACGGGTACAGGCGAATGTTAAGAGTTTGTGACTCCATTCAGGATTCTAACAACAATAGGGTAGAAATTGTTTCGAAACCAGCTGGAGCATGTGTTCAGGATTCTGTACCTTCTCCCTGATGGTAGAGGTTGTAGAAATAACATTGCCAAGGTGAGATGGATCTTTGAGAATGATGGCGGCTTTTCCCTGACAGCGGGCTTGTTAGATGGTTTCTATAGATGGGAGGTTGGCCTTTGTGATTGTCTGGGCCGAGTTCACCACTCTCTGTAACCATCTCCGATCTTAAATGGTACAGTTGCCATACCAGGTAGTGATACATCCAGACAGAATGCTCACAATGATGCACTTATAAAAGTTGGCAAGGGTATTCGCTGTCATGCCAAATTTCCTCAGCTGCTCGAGGAAGAAGAGACGCTGCTGGGCCTTTGTAACCAGTGTGATTACACTGAACTTTGGCTGCAGACTCGATCACCCATGAGTCAGTGGAAATGTTGGGCCTATTCAGGGATGCTTTGAGGATGTTGATAATTCTGTTGTTCTCCACACGCCCCACAACAAAGGAGAAAAACTGGGTCAAGTCAAAACCATTCCGAGATTTCTAAGATTGTATTCAACTCAAGATCTTGAAGAGACAATGTATTAACTTGTGTCATTGTCTCCACCACTCCTGTCTGCACAGCCTGAGTAATTTATCATAACAGATCCAATAGCACTATAATAAAGCACCACTCATCTGAAACATTGTCATAACCTGTCTTTTTCTGTTCATCGAGTCATACAGCACAGAAACAGACCCTTCGGTCCAACCAGCGTATATTTATGGATACAGAGATTTTGAATGGGTAAGGGAATCAAGGATTATGGGGAAAAGACAGGAACGTGGAGTTGAGGATCATCAGATCAGCCATGATCTCATTGTAAGGCAGCAACATCTCAATGGGTTGAATGGTCTACTTCTGCTCCCATCTCTGTTTGTCTTAGGTTGGATGAAACTGACATGTAGCCTAAAAGTACATTAAATTCAGCCTCAGGTGTTTAACTATATAGAAGGAGGACAGAAAATCTCCCAGAAACACATAGCAACTTGCGTGTTGAGGAGTTTAAGGTATTAGTGGTAATTAGATTAAATTCACTACAGTGTGGAAACAGGCCCTTCAGCCCAACAAGTCCACACCAACCCACTCAGACCCATTCCCCCTAACTATGGGCAATTTAGCATGCTTATTCATCTGACCTGCACATCCTTGGATTGTGAGAGGAAACTGGAGCACCCAGAGGAAACGCACACAGACACAGGGAGAATGTGCAAACTCCACACAGTCGCCCGAAGCAGGAATCAAACTCAGGTCCCTGGTGCTGTGAGGCAGCAGTGCTAACCACTGAGCCACCATGCCACCAAAGATGGGCTTTATTGAACCTGTTGAAAATGTGTTGCTGGTTAAAGCACAGCAGGTTAGGCAGCATCCAAGGAATAGGAAATTCGACGTTTCGGGCATAAGCCCTTCATCAGGACCTGTGTAAATCTCAGATGAGACATTGCTTCCAGTTTTGACTGCCACATTTTGAGAAAGATCAGAGATAAAAGAAAATACACTGCAGATGCTGGAATCCAAGGTAGACAAGCAGGAGGCTGGAAGAACGCAGCAAGCCAGGCAGCATCAGGAGGTGGAGAAGTCAGTGCTACCATGAAGGGTTACAACCGAAACGTTGACTTCTCCACCTCTTGATGTTTATTGTGTTCTTCCAGCCTCCTGTCTATCTACTTTGAACAGGGTGGCAGGACTTTGGAAAACATGCAGCAGAGAGTTACTATAAAGGGAACAGGAATGAAGTCAGCACCATTCTTTGTGTTTAATTACTCCAGGAGTAATGCTAAGCATTCTACATATTTTTTAACAACTGACTGTCATACACATAAAGTTTTGTCTAAATATCCCACGATTCTGTGTTTCTGTACACACAATACTTTCATCATGTGATCATTCCTCATTTTACTAATTGTTACAAACCAGACTAGACGCTCTCAAACTTTGTGACAAAGATAGCCGAAACCCTAACTTGTACAGAACATTGGTGAGACCACTTTTGGAATATTGCGTGCAGTTCTGGTCTCCGTCCTTAGGAAGCATTTTGTGAAACTTGAAAGGGTTCAGAAAGGATTTACAAGGATGTTGCCAGGGTTGGAGGGCTTGAGCTACAGGGAGAGGCTGTTTTCCCTGGAGCATCAGAGGCCAAGGAGTGACCTTATAGAGCTGAAAATGTGTTGCTGGAAAAGCGCAGCAGGTCAGGCAGCATCCAAAGAGCTGAAGAAGGGCTCATGCCCGAAACGTCGATTCTCCTGCTCTTTGGATGCTGCCTGACCTGCTGCGCTTTTCCAGCAACTCATTTTCAGCTCTGATCTCCAGCATCTGCAGTCCTCACTTTCTCCTTGGGTGACCTTATAGAGGCTTATTAAATCATGGATAGGATAAATAGCCAAGGTCTTTTCCCTGGGTTGGGGGAGTCCAGAACTGGAGGGCATAGGTTTAGGGTGAGAGGGGAAAGATATAAAAGAGATCTAAGGGGCAATTTTTTCACATAGACGGTGGTGCGTGTATGGAATGAGCTGCAAGAACAACATTTAAAAGGCATCTGGATGTGTACATGAATAGGAAGGGTTTAGAGGGATGTGGGCCATTGCTGGCAAATGGGACTAGACTAATTTAGAATATCTGGTCAGCATAGACAAGTTGGACTAGAGGGTCTGTTTCAGTGCTGGACATCTCTATGACTCTTGCATTCCAGTTGCAATTCAATTGGTCAAACCATCTGCAAAACACACTTCATTCACACACCATGGTTAAAATACAAGAAAAGAAAGAATTGGAGTAACATAATTCTATCAGAAAACGTAACAGAATAATAGATTATTTAACTACTAAACAGAAACTGTTCCACTATAGAAACATCCCATAATGCAGCTCGACATTAATGAAACAGATGAGTGTTTGTCAGACAGCATTCCTAACTTTTGTCTCCAGATTTTATGAAACAAATTTACATTTTCAATCTCCTGTGAGGTGAGGCTGGAGAAACTGAGGCTGTTCTCCTTAAAGCTGAGAAGGTTAAGATAGTTGAGGCATTCAAAATGATGAATGATTTTGTTCTATGCAAATTACTGCAGATGCTGGAGTCTGTACTGAAAACCAAAAAAAAAATGCGAGAAACCACAAAGGGTCAGGCAGCATGTGTGGAGAGAGAGAGCAAGCTAACGTATCAAGAGTAGATGATCTTCATCACAGCTCTGATGAAGAGTCATCTGGACTCGATTGGTTTTGTTAGAGTAGATTATGAGAAAACATTACAAGTGATAGAGTAACAAGTGGAAGCTTTTTGTTTTAATATGTGGTCTGGCACATGTAGCCTGAAAAGATAGTGGGCAGGCAGGAAGCTGGGAGAACACAGCAAGCCAGGCATCATCAGGGGGTGGAGAAGTCAACGTTTCGGGTGTAACCCTTTGTCAGGACTGGGGGTGAGTGTAAGGGGAGCTGCAGATAATATGGGTTTGGGGTGGGGGGAGGGCAAGATGTTGAAGTAGTGATAGGTGAAGATAGGTCAGACAGCATCCAAGGAACAGGAAATTCAACGTTTCGGGCATAAGCCCTTCCTGATGAAGGGCGTATGCCCGAAACGTCGAATTTCCTGTTCCTTGGATGCTGCCTGACCTGCTGTGCTTTTCCAGCAATACATTTTCAGCTCTGATCTCCAGCATCTGCAGACCTCACTTTCTCCTCCATAGGTGAAGATAGGTAGAGGGTATGACCTGGTTGGTCAATGAGAGGAATTAATTCAGTAGGTGACTGGAAGGAAGGGTCAATGAAAGGAATGGAAGGAAGGGGCAGAGGTTGGGAAGGGAGTCGGGTGAGGGGGAGGGAGGTTATTTGAAATTGGAGAACTCAATTTTGAAGCCTCCAGGTTGTAGGTACCTAGACGGAAGATGAGGTGTTGTTCCTCCAAGAGGTGTGTGGTTTGCTTTGGCAATGGAGGAGGCTGAGGATGGTCATGTCAGAAAGGGAGTGGTTAGGGGAAATGAAATGGGCGGTGACTGGGAGGTCCTGTCGGTCCTTGCGGACTTGGCTGCCTCTACCTTCATCTATCCCCACCTCACCACCCTGCCTCGACCTCCCCCTTTACTTGCACCTCTCCCACACCCACTCCCAGACCGGAAGAAGGGTTACACCTGAAATGTTGACTTCCCCACCTCCTGACACTGCCTGCCCACCTTGGATTCCAGCATCCGCAGGTTTTATTTTGTCTCTATCTGAAAAGATAGTGGAAACAGATTTGATTGTAACATTCAAAAGGAAATTTGATAAATACGAAAGAGGGATAAAATTGCACTTGTTGATAGGTAGAGAAGAGAATTGTGAGGAACTTTGATTATTCGGCATTCAACTATCCGAATTTTAGATTATCTGAACAAGTCTGCAAGGTCTCAATGCTCAGCTAAACTATGTTATCTGAAATTCGATTAACCAAACAAAACACTGCCCACCCGTGTCCTTCAGACAATCAAGGTACCTCTGTAATTGGATAAACTTGATTGATGACTTGCACAAAGACAGTGGTCCAAATGACCCCTTTCTGTGCTCATTCTCACTATGATTCTATGGACCGAGAGGATGTAAAAATCTGAAAGTAATACCATTTAAAATTCAAATGCAAAGTGCAGTGTAAAATTAGTGCCTGCATCCCTGTTCTCTCTATAACCTTCAGCTACTGCAAGTGTACCAAAAGCTGTTTTGTAATGCTTCCCTAAGTACAATTCTATCTCGTTTCTAACATCTGTCGTTGAGACTAATTTGCTGTTCACAGGCCAAAGCAACTGCAAATATTACATTCTTTATTCCTTCCTATTATCTTCAGGATTCTATTATTCACCAGGTGGAAAAATAACATCCATTGCACAATTAGCACAGATAACGACAGAGGTTGTCATCCTGAACGCATTGGGTTTCCACTCAGTCAGAATGTGCGAAGATGAGAATCATTATTCTGTGTTTCAACTGCCACACAAGGAAGTTTGGAGAGGAGATTGGGCAAGATGAATGCATTTATGTAGCACCTATTATTGAATCATAGAATGCCCACAGTGTGGAAGCAGGTCTTTCGGCCCATCGAGGCCACATCGACCATCTGAAGAACATCCCACCAGATCCACCCACTTATCTCATCGCTGTAACCCCACTTTTCACATGGCTAATCCTCCCTAGCCTGTACATTGCTGGTACAATGGGCAATTTAGCATGGCCGATCCACCCTAACATGCATATCTTTGGACACTATAGGCAATTTAGCATGGCCAATCCACCCTTACCTGCGTATTGTCTTGTTAGGTACTCAACCTTCCTACATCATTGCTGATCATTATTTGTTCCCAGCATGCTTTGCCTTGAATTTTCCAATCTGAACTGGAATCCCTATTTCTGCCTGAGGGGGTCAGATTAGAAGTTGCCCCCTTACCTTTGGTGTAGATTCTCAGGAAAATTTTGGGGCCTTTTTATAGTCGCAGTCTGCTTTACAGTCAATGGAGCATTTTCACTGGTTTACCATCTCTGATCTGGTAGGATATCTATCCAGTGGGTAGATTTGATTAGTTAGATTACTTTCAGTGTGGAAACAGGCCCTTCGGCCCAACTATCCACACCGACCCTCTGAAGAGCAACCCATCCAGACCCATTCCCCTACACTTACCCCTTCACCTAACACTACAAGCAATTTAGCATGGCCAATTCACCTAACCTGCACATCTTTGGACTCTGGGAGGAAACCAGAGCACCCGGAGGAAACCCATGCAGACACAGGGAAAATGTGCAAACTCCACACAGACAGTTGCCTGAGGTGGGAAATGAACCCGGGTCTCTGGCGCTGTGAGGCAGCAGTGCTAACCACTGTGCCACTATGCCGCCCACAATATTGACTGGTTAAGACCCAGGATGCCATGGCTGAGAGTGTGCTGGAAGCAGGTTCAAGTGGGTCTTTGAAAAGAGAAATAACTCAGCAACTGAAGTGAAAAACCTTGCTCTGTGCAAAAGATGGCCGACTGGGACTATCGGATGTGTTCCTGTGGAGAACTAATGTGAGCAAGTGGACTGAATGGCCTCCTGCTTCAATCTAACTATTCCATTGTTCTATGGCTTTTCACGGCATGCCTATCATTCATTGAACATCTCCTCAGCCAAAGCAGAACCTAGCCTAATTGGAGTATGAACCAATCTTGAAGTATTCTCCTGATACTGCATGCTAAGTAGCCATAGTATAGAAAAAGCAGATGTTCCATCGGAGATGTACAAGCTGAAAAAAATATATCCTGGAAATGTAAATGTTGAATTTCTGGAGGTAAGCATGGAATTAAATAGCCCGGGGCCACAGTAGCATTAGTTTGTTTAATAGACCCTCAAATGAAGTCGCTAATATTGTGTTAATTAACATATTTCTTTGAAAATAAGGTTGGATGGCTATCTCATTAAGATGTAGACTGAGTTAATGTAACCTCTCCAGTAGCTTCCAATTCACAGAGCTGGAATATGAATAGTGTTCCTCCTTCCACAGTTGCTTCCTGATGTGCTGAGTTGTTCCCATTTTTTTCAATCTTTTCTTTCAGGTTTCCAGCATCTTGCGTCAGTTTTAATGTGAGTCAGTCGTGAACATTGTGGGGAGCAACATCAGTCCCACTGTGTTGGCTTCACTGAAATATCATTCCGTGTTAGGTTTCATAGTGGGGCTAGAGGTGTACTCTGACAGAAACAACAGCAATTGAATGGTCCAAGAAAGATTTAGATCCCATCACAGGAGATGGGACATTTAAATTCATTTCATAAAATCTGGAGTCAAAACCTAGAAATGGTGACCGAGAAACACTCATCTGTTTCATTGATACTCTTTAGAGCATGGAAGCAGACAATTCAGTGTAACCAGTGCATACCAACCGTGGACTACAAGAGACCTTGTAGTGTAGGTACATAGCTCCTTGAAAGTGCAGTCGCAGGTAGGTAGGATAGTGAGGAAGACTTATGGTATGCTTTCCTTTCTTGGTCAGATTATTGAGTATAGGAGTTGGGAGGTCATGTTGCGGCTCTACAGGACATTGGTTAGGCCACTGTTGGAATATTGCATGCAACTCTGGTTTCCTTTCTATCGGAAAGATGTTGTGAAACTTGAAAGGGTTCAGAAAAGATTTACAAGGATGTTGCCAGGGTTGGAGGATTTGAGCTATAAGGAGAGGGTGAACAAGCTAGGGCTGTTTGCCCTGGAATGTCGGAGGCTGAGGGGTGACCTTATAGAGGTTTATAAAATCATGAGGGGCATGGATACAATAAATAGACAAAATTTCTTCTGGAGGTGGAGGAGTCCAGAACTAGAGGAGATAGGTTTAGGGTGAGAGGAAGAAGATATAAAAGAGACCTAAGGGGCAACTTTTCACGCAGAGGGTTGTATGTGTATGGAAAGAGCTACCAGAGGAAGTGGTGAAGACCAGTATAATTGCAACACTTAGAAGGCATCTGGATGGGTATATGAATAGGAAGGGTTTGGAGGGATTTGTGCCGGGTGCTGGCAGGTAGGACTATGTTGGGTTGTGACATCTGTTCGACATGGACAAGTTGGACCGAAGGGTCTGTTTTCGTGCTGTACATCTCTATGACTCTATGACTAAACAAAACTAGTCCCACCTGCGTGTGCCTGGCACATATCCGTCCAAACATTTCTTATTCACGTACTTATTCAAATGTCTTTTAAACGTTGTAACTGTACCCTAGACCATCCTCTGGAAGTTCATCCCACACATGAACCACTCTCTGTGTAAAGAAAACACTCCCTCATGTCTTTTTTAAATCTTTCCCATCTCACTTTAAATATATACCCCCTAGTCTTGAAATCTCCTACCCTAGAGAATAGACACCTGCCATTCACCTTTGAAAGAAATTTGCCATCCTTATCTGATCTGGCCTGTCTGTGACTCCAGACCCACAGCAACGCTGACTTAACAAAAGCAATTGGGGAAGCTAAGAGATGTTGTCCTTGCCATATCTTGGGTTTGGTTATTCATGGGATATGAGTGCTGTTGTCTTGGTCAGCATTTATTGCATATCTGTGGTTATCCTTCAGAAGGAGGCATTGATCCATGGCCATTCCTTTCATGTAGGTTTCCCAACAGTGATGTAAGGGAGGGCATTCCAGGATATTAACCCAGCAACTCTGAAGAAATGTTGATATAATTCTAAATCTGGGTGGTGAGTGGCTTGGAAGAGAACTTATAGGTGGGTGGTGTTCCCATGTTAGATTAGATTCCCTCCAGTGTGGTAACAGGCCATGTGGCCCCACAAGTCCACACTGACTCTCCAAAGAGTAACCTACCCAAACCCATTTCCCCCTGACTAAAATATCGAACAGTATGGGCAATTTAGCATGGTCAATTCACCTAATCTGCACACAGACACAGGGAGAATGTGCAAACTCCACACAGGCAATTGCCCAAGGCAGGAATTGAACCTGGGTTTCTACCGCTGTGAGGTAGCAGTGCTAGCCACTGAGCTACTGTGCCACAGATTGGCTGCTGTTGTCCTTCTCGATTATAATGGTCGTGGAACTGGAAGGTGGCTTTCAGCAGTGCATCTTGTAACTAGTACACCCTGCTGCTACTGAGCATCAGTGGTGGAAGGAGTAGCTGTTTGTGGATGTGGTGCCAATCAGGTGAGCTGCTTCGTCCTGGATGGTGTCAAGTTTCTTGAGTGTTGTTGAAGCTGCAATCATCCAGGCAAATAGGGAGTATTCCATCACACTCCTGACTCGTGCCTTGTGGACAGGCTTTGGAGAATCAGAAGGTGAGTTACTCAGCAAAGAATTTGTAGCCTCTCACCTGCCCTTGAGATATTGGTTTCTGGTCAATGGTAACCCCAGGATATTAATAGCAGGGGATTCAGCGATGATGAGGCCATTGAACGTCAAGGGAATGTTGGAATCATTCTTTTTGTAAGTGGTCCTTTACTGGTACCCTATGTGAAGAAAGTGAGGACTGCAGATGCTGGAGATCAGAGTTGAGAATGTGGTGTTGGTAAAGCACAGCAGGTTAGGCAGCATCTGAAGAGCAGGAGAATCGATGTTTCAGGCATTAGCCCTTCATCAGGCACCTATGTGGTGTGTATATTACTTGCCAAGCCTATTATTCATGTCATAGAATCATAGAATCCCCATAGTGTCGCAGCAGGTCATTCAGCCATAGAGTCCACACTGACCCTTCGAAGAGCATCCACCCAGACCCATCCCCCTACCCTACCCCAGTAACCTTGGCTTTCCCATAGCTAATCCAGATCATCTGCACATCCCTGGACACTATAGGGAAACCTAGCATGGCCAATCCATCTAAGCTGAACATCTATGGAATGTGGAAAAAAACCGGAGCACCCAGAGGAAACCCATGCAGCCACAGGGAGAATATGCAAATTCCACACAGACAGTCACCCAGTGGTGGAATCAAACCCTGGTCCCTGACATTGTGAGGCAGCAGTGCTAATCACTGAGCCACCATGCCATCTGGGTGCATTTGAACATTGACTGCTTCAGTATCTGAGGAGTCACAAATGGTACAGAACATTACACAATCAGTAGCGAATATCTGACCATGTGATGCGGAAGGTCATTGATGAAGTAGTTAAAGATGGGCAGGTCCAGGATACTACTCTGAGGAATTCCTGCAGAGATGCCCAGAGCTGAAATGACCGACCCGATGAAATGGGGACTGCAGATGCTGGAGATCAGAGTCGGGAGTGTGGTGCTGGAAAAGAACAGCAGGTCAGGCAACATCCGAGCAGCAGGAGAATTGACGTTTCGGGCGAAAGTCCTTCATCAGGAATGGAGGAACAGCATTCATGATGAAGGGCTTTTGCCCGAAACGTCGATTCTCTTATTCCTCAGATGCTGCCTGACCTGCTGTGTTTTTCCAGCACCACACTCTCGACTCTGAAGTGACTGACATCTAACAACCACAACCATCTATCTGTGCGATAAGAATAACTCTAACCAGCAGAGAGTTTCCCCCCGATACTCACCAGTTCCAGTTTTACCGGGGCTCCTTGATGCCACACTCAGTTGAACACAGCCTGGATGTGAAGGTTAGTCACTCTCACTTCACGTCTGGAAGCCAGCTCTTGTGTCCATGTTTGAATCAAGGCTATCATGAGTTCAGGAGCTGAGTGGCCCTGGAGGAACCCAAACTGAGTGTGGGTGAGCAGGTTATTGCTGAGCAGGTGCTGTTTGACAGCACTGTCGATAACCTGCACAGCCATGATGTGGAGATGCCGGTGTTGGACTGGGGCGGATAAAGTTCAAAATCTCACAGCACCAGGTTATAGTCCAACACCTTCCATCACTTTACTGATGATTGAGAATCGACTTGATTGGACAGTAATTGACTGGGAGACAGTGAGGACTGCAGATGCTGGAGATCAAAGTTGAAGAGAGTGGTGCTGGAAAAGCACAGCAGGTCAGGCAGCATCCGAGGAGCAGGAGAGTCGACATTTCGGCCACAAGCTCTTCACATTCCTGATGAAGAGCTTATGCTCAAAATGTCAACCCTCCTGCTCCTCGGATGCTGCCTGACCTGCTGTGCTTTTCCAGCACCACTCTCTTCGACAGTAATTGACTGGTTTGGATTTGCCTGCTTTTAGCAGCCAGGTCATGTTTGGCTCTGGGTGCAGCAATTCTGGAGCACAAGTCTGCAGTACCCTTGCTGGATCGTGGTCAGGGTCCATAGTGTTTGCAGTACCCAGGGTCTCCAACCACTTCTTGATACCATAGGGAGTGAACCAAATTTGCTGAAGACATGTATCTGAGATGCTGGGCACCTCCAGAGGAGACCATAACCCACAATGATGGTGGACAGGCTTTGGCGCATCAGGAGTTGAGTCCCCCACTGCAGTATTCCTAGCTTCTGATCTGCTCTTGTATTTATACGGCTGGTGAAAGAATACAAGCAGTAAACAGTCAAGGTGCAGGTCTCAAGTTCCTTCAAGTGTTAAGGGAGTTGGATAGTCCAGTATCAATCTTGTCTCCATGTCGGAATGTCATTTGTTTCAGCGACATTTCCAGTAATTGCCAACTCGAGCTGACACCTTGGTGCGGTACGGGGAGTACCCTGCACTCGTGCCAGCATTTGGATAAGATGGTGAACCTGGACCTTACTGCAGCTGCCCCTTCACCTCAGAGAGGTGCCACTGTGCAACTTGAGTATAGGGGCGTGCCAGCCAACCACCCTTTGGGTATCTTTTCATAGCACCCCATAGCACTTTCTGAAGTGACAAACCTTGTCACCTCTGCCATTTTGGGTGAGGATATTGAGTAACTCAATTCAACTCACTCACATAATATGGGTGTCATCAGCTGAGCCCCCATTAGATGTCCATTCCTAATTACCCTCAAGGACTGCAGGAATACAAGCAACCAGCTCAGTACCTTCTCCACCTGTAGTGACTGGGAATTATCTGTCATGACAGCTCTCTGGCGAACAAGAAGACACCTGTGTTACACACTTCTGGCAATCTTTTTGCTGTCATTCCTGATATGGGCCTCACTGACGAAGCATCTTTTAGATCCCTAACTGCCTGCTAGGCCATGGCAGAGATAATTTCAGAGTCAGCCACATTGCTGTAGGTCTGGAGTCCCGAATAGGCCAGACCAGGTAAGGATAGAAGATTTCCTTCACTAAAGATCCTGACAGGCATGTACAAAGCCATCATCAGGCTAGTGTTTAATTTAGAGTTATAGAGTTATAGTCGGTCCAACTCATCCATGCCCACCAAATATTCTAAATTAATCTAGCTCCATGTGCCAGTATTTGGCCCATATCCCTCTAAACCCTTCCTATTCATGTACCCATCCAGATGCCTTTTAAATGTTGTAATTGAACCAGCCTCCAACACTTCCTCTGACAGCTCATTCCATACACGTACTACCCTCTGTGTGAAACAGCTACTCCTTAGTTCTCTTTTAAATCTTTCCCCTCTCACCCTAAATCTCAGCTCTCTAGTTTGTACTCGTCCCACCCTGGGGAAAATATCTTTTCTATCCACCCTCTCCATGCTGCTCATGATGTTACAAGGTCACCCCTCAGCCTCCGATGCTCCAGAGAAAACATTCCTAGCCTATTCAGCCTCTCCCTATAGCTCAAACCTTCCAGCCCTGGCAACATCCTTGCAAATATTTTCTGAACCCTTTCAAGATTCACAACCGTGATGTGGAGGTGTCGGTGTTGGACTGGGGCGGATAAAGTTCAAAAGCTCACAACACCAGGTTATAGTCCAACAGACTGATTTAGAAGCACTAGCTTTTAGAGTGCTGCTCCCTCATAAGGTACTGCTAGCTACCTCCAAAAGGTATTGCTTCCAAATAAACCTGTTGAACTATAACCCGGTGTTGCAAGATTCACAACATCCTTCCTATAGCAGGGAGACCAGAATTGAACGCAGTGTTCCAACAGAGGCCCAACCAATGTCCTGTACAGCTGCAACACAAACTCTCAACCCCTAAATGCACTGACCAATAAAGACAAGCATACCCACAGCTTCCACATAATTCTGTCTACCTGCGACTTCACTTCCAAGGAACTATGCACTCCGAGGATTCTTCAATTGGCAACACTCCCCAGGACCTTACCATTAAGTGTATAACTCTTGCCCTGATTTGACTGATTCATTGAATTCCAATTTTAACCATCATTCGCGTTGGGATACAAACCAGATCCCTACCCTGGTGTTCCAGAGTAACAGTCCAGTGAAATCACCACTATACAGGTTGTTCTGCTATGGCACGTGTTTCAACAATGCAAATTCGCTATAACACAAATGATGAATTGGGGACACTGTTTCTAAAGCTGAGTGTATTGGTTACAGCACGATTAAATGGTGCTGCTAATATGCGATTTTCTTATAACGCAGGATTGCACGAGAGCGGAACGGCTGCGTTATAGCAGAACCGACTGTTCTCCCCAGGGGTGAAAGTTAATAACCCTTTCTGATTAATGGAGGCAAGTGGCTATACCTCAGATATTCCCATGGCTATGTATCTGATTATACCCTGTAGCTGGGGGAGCACAGCCTTCACTACAGCTTGAGCAATCAACACGTTCAGCTAACATTTACCTCTGCTCGTACATCCTGTATCACTGTCTCTTCAAAATAGTGGGAGGCTTTTAAATCAATTGTAGAACGTCTGGCAGCTAGTATAATTTGTTCAACTTGAATAGAGCCCTTCGGAGGGCAGGACTTGTTGTGCTTCAGATGATGACACAGTATCAGGATCTGCTTGACTGAACTGAATGTAAAGCACCAGAGAGATGTTCAATTAGACACAGCAGCAAGGACAGGGCTGAATAAACATTTACAAACTGAAATGGCCTGCTAATCGAGGCAACAGAAGAGAAGGGACATTGAGAGTGGAATGAAGTATTGAAGCAAGTCAAATTAAGAAGCTTGGCACAGTGACAAAAAACTGCAGACAGGAAGAAACTGAGGAACACTGAGCAAAGGCAAAATCTCAGGCCGATTGGAACAATATTAGGAGGATTTCAAAAGTGTAGGGTGGGGTGTATCAATTTTGATTTGCTCAAACATACAAACTGAGTGAGTTTTATTTCAAGTTTGAATTCTACTTTGTCAGTTGTGGCTTGGTGAGAAGCTTTTATATCTCTGGATTGGGTTGGGGTAAGGGCTCATGCCCGAAATGTTGGATCTCCCGCTCCTCGGATGCTGCCTGACCTCTTCCAGCACCACACTCTCGACACCGATCTCCAGCATCTGCAGTCCTCACTTTCTCCTTAAGGTTTCTAGCCCCGCTCTGAGACTTCAGGAAATCAAAGTTGACGAGCAAAGTGAGGACTGCAGATGCTGGAGGGTCAGAGTCGCGAAGTCTGGAGACGGAGCAGCACCACACTTTTCGATCTTGGATCAGAAATTAAAGCCAGAAAATTCAGGCAGACATGAAAGAGTTTTCAAAGAAGAATAAGGGAAGTTTTCCCCACTGTCCTCCATCAGATCAGTCAAAATACTGCAGACGCTGGAAACCTGAAACAAACACAGCAAATGCTGGAGAGACTCAGCAGGTCTGGCAGCATCTGTGGAGATAGAAACAGAGTTACTATTTTGATTCCAACTTGACTCTTCTTCAGAACTGGAGTTCAGTCAGACCAGACTTGGAAAACAGAACGTAGCACAGACAGGGGACCCTGCAGCTTTCTGCACTCAATACTGAGTTCAACAATTTTGGCACTGGAGCTCTCCCATGCCCTTAACCCAACCCCCACACACCAGGCCTTGTTATCACATGATCTGCTATTACACACCATCACTTGTGAGCCACTAACAGTCTCCACCAACAGCCATTCACCCTCCAACCAGATCATTATGCACTCTTTTGTCAGTCCAACTCTTCTCCTCTCTTATTGGGTTCTATCCCCATCTACCGTCAACACATTATCCCCTCCCACCAACCCACCATTTGCATACGAAACAACATGTTCCTAGCTTCTATCATTTTGAAGGAAGGGTCACTTGACACGAAACATTAGCTCTGAGTTCTCTCCACAGATGTTGCCTGACTTGCTGAGGTTTTCCAGCATTTTCTGTTCTTGCTTCTGACTTACAGCATCTGCAGTTCTTTCGTATTTTATATAGAACAGACTAGCACCGGGACAGGCCCTTCGGCCCACCCTGTCTGTGCCATGATGCAATTCTAAACTAATCCCATCCTGCCTGCACATGGTCTGTAAACTTTTGTCTTCCACCTGTTCATGTGTCTGTCCAAATGCCTCTTAAACTTTGCCAACATTTCTGCTTCAACCAACTTCCCTGGCGGTGTGTTCTTGGCACATACCTCTCTCTGCTTAAAAGGAACTTCCCTTGCACATCTCCTTCAAAATTTCCCCCTCTCACCTTAAGGTGAAAGTGAGGTCTGCAGATGCTGGAGATCAAAGCTGAAAATGTGTTGCTGGAAAAGCGCAGCAGGTCAGACAGCATCCAAGGAACAGGAAATTCGATGTTTCGGGCATAAGCCCTCCTGAACGTCGAATTTCCTGCTCCTTGGATGCTGCCTGACCTGCTGCACTTTTCCAGCAACACATTTTCAGCCCTCTCACCTTAAACCTGTATTCCCTAGTATTTGATATTTCCACCCTGGGAAAAAGGCCATCCACCCTCTCCATGCCTCACATAATTTTATACACTTCTATCAGGATTGCCCCTTGAAACTGCAAGCCTTCCTTTCTTGATTAAAGTCACCCTGGAGCATTCTAGCATTACTGCCTTTCTACCTAACCTTATTCATTATCAATTACTATCATTTATATAAATGATTTGAATGTGAACATAGGTATAGTCAGTAAGTTTGCAGATGACAACAAAATTGAAGACGTGGACAGTGGACAGCAAAGAAGGTTAGCTCAGAGTACAGCAGAATCTTGATCAGATGGGTCAATGGGCTGAGAAGTTGCAGATGCAGTTTAATTTAGATAAATATGAGGTGCTATATTATGGAAAAACAAATTAGAGCAAGACTTATACACTTAATGGTAAGGTCTTAGGGAGTGTTGCTGAACAAAGAGATCTTGGAGTGCAAGCTCATAGCTCCTTGAAAGTGGAGTCGCGGGTTGATGGGATAGTGACGAAGGTGTTTGGTATGCTTTCCTTTACTGATCAGAGCATTAAGCATAGGGGTTGGGAGGTCATGTTGCGGCTGGACAGGACAGTGTTAGGCCATTTTTGAAATATTGAGTACAATTCTGGTCTCCTTCCTAGCAGAAGGATGTTGTGAAACTTGAAAGGGTTCAGAAAAGATTTACAAGGATGTTGCCAGGGTTGGAGGATTTGAGCTACAGGGAGAGGCTGAATTGGCTGAGGCTGTTTTCCCTGGAGCATTGGAGGCTGAGGGGTGACCTTATAGAGGTTTATAAAATCATGAGGGGCATGGATAGGGTAACTATCTAGTCGGCATGGAGGAGTTGGACCAAACGGTCTGTTTTTGTGCTGTACATCTCAATGACTCTATGACACTAAGTCCGAGAGTCCTCAGGTACTTCAAGGTATACTTAGTCATAGTCATAGAGAGGTACAGCACAGAAACAGACCCTTCAGTCCAACCCGTCTAACTATGACGGACTAGGCTTAACTCATGACTTGTCTTACACTGAGGAGAAAGTGAGGACTGCAGATGCTGGAGATCAGAGCTTAAAAATGTGTTGCTGGAAAAGCGCAGCAGGTCAGGCAGCATCAAAGGAACAGGAGAATCGACGTTTTGGGCATAAGCCTTTCTTCAGGCCTTATACTGACACAACAACAATGGTTAAAAAAACAAATAATTTGCACTTGTAGTACATACATTGATCAACTCATTGGATGGAACCCAAGACATTCTATGCTTGATCTCTGGTGAAAAGTACAAGTTTAAATCAATATGTCTCATCTTTATACTCATTTGTAATTCAATTTCTTTGTCTCCTTGTCTGCTCTCACAGAAAAACCAAATAACAGTATCTGAACCTTGAATCTGTTAGTGACAAGGACTCAGGAAATTTGCATAAGCACAAGAATTCTTACCAATTTTTACAGAAGCAACACAGAAAACATCCTATCATAGCACTGTTTGGCAACTTCACTTCCCAACATAGCGAGAAATTACAGAGAGTCATAAGCACAGCCTTCCATTTATTGAAAACAACCAAATGCTGGAGATCACAGTGGGTCAAGCAGCATCCATGGAGAGAGAGCAAGCGATCGTTTCAAGTCTAGATGACTCCTCATCAGAACTGAAGTGAAGTGGGGAGAGGACAGCATTTATGCTATAGTTTAGGGAAGGAGTGGGTTTAGGGTGCTGGTGGAGAAAAGACGTTGATAGTTCAGATTAAGTGATTGGAATGTAAGAATGTATAGCATAAATATATAGCATAAATGCTGTCCTAACTTAAAACTATGAGCACTCTTTCCATATTCCAACAAATTTACTATGAGGGATGTTTTGTCATTATTATCATAGCAACCCAGGCTAATGTCTCTTTCCCACTGTTCTGGTTAAAAAAAAAGTGAAATTACAATTGCAATGTGCTTGCTCTTAAAAACTTAGGTAAAGTCACCACATTCCAGTGTGAGGGTGCTGGTGGAGAAAAGATGTTGATAGTTCAGATTAGGTGATTGCAATGTGAGAGTGATAGAACAATGGCGTGTCTCCTCTAGACTTGAGAGGACAGACAATCCCACTGGTTTGGGGGTGAGGAGGGGGTGGAAATCATAACAGAATGAAACAAGCTAAAGGAAAGGGAAGAAATTGTTCACAATTTGAAGGTGTTCAACTCCATATTAAGTAGAGAAGACTGTTAAGTGCCCAGTCTGAAGATGAGATATTGTTCTCCAGTGTGCACTGTGATTCACTGGAGCACTGCAGCATGCCAAGGACAGACACATGGGCATGTGTCTTAAGCATGCTGTGTTAAAATGACCGGCTACTGGAAGGTCAGGATCGTGCTTGCACACGGACTGGAGGTGTTCTGCAAAGTGGTCACCCAGTCTGCGTTTGGTTTGTCCAGTGCAGAGTAGACCTACACTGGGTGCAGTGAGTACAATACACAGGATTGGAGGGGGTACTGGTGAAATGCCGTTTCACCAGGAAAGACTGTTTCAGCTCTTGGATGGTGGGCAAGGAGGAGGTGAACCAGACCAGGCACTTTACAGTCTTCTGGACTTAATATTGAGTTCAACACCTTCTGATTGTGAATAACTTCTTCCCTTTCTTTTTGCTTGTTGCATTCTGTTATCATGTCCTCTCTCCCCTCCCCCAGTGGGATTGTCTGTCCTTTCAAACCTGACAGGAGACACATCATTGTTCTGCCATTTTCACATTCCAATCACTTAATCTGAACTATTTCTTCACCAGGACCTTACTCCCACTACCTCCACAAACCTCCCTCACCCTGGTCTCCCCAAAACATATAGCGTAAATGCTGTCCTCTCTAAAACTCCGAGCGCTCATTTCATATTCCGCCAAATCTACTGTGTGGGATGTTTTGTCATTATTGTCATAGCAACCCAGGCTCTTTCCCACCATTCTGGTTAAAAACAGTGAAATTATAATTGCAATGTGCTTGCTCTTAAAACTTAGGTAAAGTCACCACAGACCCAGAGGGTGCCCACTCACTAGAGTTAAAAATCACACAACACGGTGGCACAGTGGTTAGCACTGCTGCCTCACAGCGCCAGGGACCTGGGTTCAATTCCCGCCTCAGGCGACTGACTGTGTGGAGTTTGCACGTTCTCCCCGTGTCTGCGTGGGTTTCCTCCGGGTGCTCCGGTTTCCTCCCACAGTCCAAAGATGTGCGGGTCAGGTGAATTGGCCATGCTAAATTGCCCGTAGTGTAAGGTAAGGGGTATGTGTAGGGGTATGGGTGGGTTGCGCTTCGGTGGGTCGGTGTGGACTTGTTGGGCCGAAGGGCCTGTTTCCACACTGTAAGTAATCTAACCAGATTATAATCCAACAGGTTTGTTAGGAGGCATGAGCTTTTGGAGCGTTGTTCCTTCATCAGGTGGTTGTGGAGTATAAGCTTATTCTCCACAACCACCTTATGAAGGAGCAGTGCTCCAAAAACCAGTGCTTCCAAATAAACCTGTTGGACTATAACCTGGTGCTGTGTGATTTTTCACTTTGTACATCCCATTTCAACACCGGCTCCTCCACATCATGACTCATTACAGAGAGTGACAACGGTCAGTAGTGCGCTTCAGCTGAAGGTCACCCCATCTCAGGCAAGGGGCAAGGGTGAGAGGGCAAGACCTTCATGGTGATCTTAACTGGGGTGAAGTTCAATCTGGGCTGTTGGCATCATTCTGCAGCTATCCAGCCAACTGAGCTAACCAATTCCCAATCCTAAAGCCTCCACAGAATCCAGCTAACATATCAAATGCAGTTTCCAATCAGCCCCAACGCATCCTGAATGAACTCTCTGTGACCAATGATAGCTCTAAGGAATGGCAACTGCTACTGTTACCAATTGAGCTTCGTAAATCTTTACAGTAAATCCGTGTCATAATGAAAGATGATGCCACTAAGGTGATCCCGTGTAGAGGATAATCAAAGAGTTTACACAAGGAGTGTAAAACATAATTACCATCGAAGTGGATTGCCCCAAGTATTATTGCTCCGATGCTCAATAGTTTGAAAGATACTGCACAAACACAAGCATTTATCAGGCTTAAATGCGACAGTGTTCTAGGCTCACCCATGCTTTCTGGAAATGCACTCTTAACTGTTGATTGAAAAGAAATAAAATGCTTGCACTTCACAAGATACTGTCAAAGGAGCCTTGGTGAGTTGCTACAATCCACTCAGCTACTGTGCACAAGTGAGAGGAAGGATTAACTGTTCAAAGGGGTATCAGTCATAATGGGCTGCTTTGTCCCCACTGGTACAGTGTGTACAAACAATAGAGCTTTTTCTCTCTAACATTTCAGAGTGGCTTTTATCTCCTTAGATCATTGTCTGTGCACAATGAATAAATGGTTGGAAGCATTAGTCATTGAGGGAAAGTGCAATCTTTCAAACAAGACCAACTATACACAGATTTTTTGATCGTTGTTCCTGTTAGATAATTCAAAGGTCATCACTTAGAAGTGCGCTCTTCTTGAGGCTTCCCTAGAATACTATTGCCAGTGTGTTTTGTGAGCACATTGTGGTCGCCATACCTTGGGTATCTTGTCCTATAATGGATTCCATTCCAAATTTCAAAGGGATTGTTTCTCTCCATTTGCACTCTCAGAGGCTGCTCTGTTTTACTAGATCATTACTATTCAAATCCCTGGTGTAAACTCTTTATTTTCATTCAAAATATACATCTTACTGAACTCAGAGAACAAAGTGCAGTGTTTCTTCCCTGTTCCAATTCTCCATTCTCTTTACACTGCTCCTTCCTCATGTCAGAGCGGTATCACTTACATCACAGCACCAGGGTCCCAGGTTTGACTCCAGCAGACTGTCTGTGTGGAGTTTGCACATTCTCCCCGTGTCTGCGTGGGTCTCCTCTGGGTGCTCCGGTTTCCTTCCACAGTCCAAAGATGTGCAGGTCAGGTGGTCATGCTAAATTGCCCATATCGTTAAGTGCATTAGTCAGAGGGAAATGGGTCTGGGTGGGTTACTCTTTGGAGGGTTGGTGTGGACTAGTTGGGCCGAAGGGCCTGTTTCCACACTGTAGGGAATCTAATCTAATCATTATCATAAATATATTTACATTTTAGTATACTACACTGAACAAAAATGGTCTGGCCAAAAGGTTTATTTGCATGGAAGGCAATGGTGTTGAGGTAATGTTGTGGGATTAGTAACATCAGGCTAACGTTTTCGGGACACAGACTCCAATCCCACCATAGCAGATGATAGAGCTTGAATTTTTCAAATTTTTGGAACTGGAAGGTGAAATAGCAACTATGTAACCTTTATTGATTGTTGCAAAAGCCCCATTTAGTTGGTTGATGCCCTTTAGGGAGGTCAGGCCTGGTCAGGCCTGTGTGTAATTCTCAACCCACAGCAACAGAGTTGAATCTTAACTACCCTCTGGGCAATTAGGAATGGGAAATAAATGCTGGCCCAGGCAGCAACCCCACATCCCATGAACAAATTTTAAACATGTGTTTTTTTTAATGGTTTCTGAACTCTTGCAAACTCATGAAATCCCAACAGTGCAGAAACAGGCTATTCAGCCCATTGAATCCACACTGTCCCTCTGGAGAACAGTGTACCCAGACCCACCACATCCCTGTATTTCTCCTGGCTAATCCAGTTAGCTTGCACACTCCAGGTAATTTTCCACAGCCAAACCAATTAACCTGCACACCTTTGGATTGTGGAACGAAACCCACACAGACATGGGGAGAATGTGCAAACTCCACTCAGACCGTTACCTGAAGCTGGAATTGAACCCAAGCTCCTGGCACTGTGAGGCAGCAATGCTAACCACTAAGCCACCATGCCACCAGAGACAAGGTTTAAGATTCATAATCAAAAACATCCAAATTTAATAAAATGGTGTGAAATATCTCATGGACCATTGGCTTTGTCAAAAAAGAACCCTTGCATTTTTAACAAACGAACAATAGGCTGGTGCAAACTGGTAGCAAATTGCTAACATTTTCTTACATAAAACAAAGAACTGCAGATGCGGGAAAATTTTAAAACAAAATCAGAAATTACTGGAGAAACTCAGCAGGCCTGTCAGAATCTGTGGAGAGAAAGCAAAGTTAATGTTTCGGGTCCAGTGACCCTTTCCTGCTTCTGAGACAAAGCTCCAATCTCGATATAACTGAAGCTCCTGTAGAGACAAAATAAAATCCTGCAGATGCTGGAATCCAAAGTAGACGAGCAGGAGGCTGGAAGAACTCAGCAAGCCAGGCAGCATCAGGAGGTGGAGAAGTCAACATTTCGGATCGAGACCCTTCATGAGGATCTCAGCCCTTTAGAGGGCTGAGTAACCCAATAAATTCAAATATTGTGCAGCCTAGTCATTACCCAACCTTCATTCACTAGAAATTACATGGAACAACCTGCCAACTAATGCAAGGAGCTTTAGCTGAAACCTTATAATAGAGTAAATCACAACATCTGTTTAGGAAGCTGATCACCATTGGTTACCTAACAGGATCAGATAGAGGGCTTCACTCTTGGCTTTTGCAGTTACATCAAAGAATTCAATTCTGATTCAAAACCAGTGGAAAATAAACGTTGTGGTCTTTCTTGGGGCCATTACAACTCTTTGTCACATTAACTATCTCCCTAATGTGAGATATGCACAGTATTTGCACCAATGAGGCCTCACAAAGCACCTGAAAGTTATTAATTCAGGTTTTGTCGTCTAAGTCTACACACATATCCTTCTGAAATGCAGCTCCAGACTTCAGATTCTGCCCAGATTCTGCTCAGATGATACTCCACAGTAATTTCACCACGCTGATGAAAGTGATTCCTCGCTCTCCATTTTGCTGATTTCGTTCTTGTTCAAAGATTTTTCCGAATAACACAGATCAAAGGCAGTAATACATAACACTATTAAGTCACTTTTAAAGGATGAAAAGGCAGAAGCAGTACAAAGTTAACCCAATGTTCTTTAGTAATAGGTTGAATTATAAAGGCGGGGGAAGTGACACACTCTTCGGACAGAGGGTCTGAAAGCTTCACAGATGGAAGAGTAAAAAATTAACAAAACCAAGGAAAACAATTGAAGATGACCAGTGATGGTGAGAGGCATTAAGATAGGTCACAAAAGGTCTTTGTGTTACTGAGTACTCAAAGTTGCTTTTAAAATATGATTAAAGGAGATAGATATGTTAACTGCATGAACAATTTTCATGAACTAACGTTTCTTGCTACAGCAAACCCAGCTATTCTCTATTGTAGAGTCACGGACCTGTGCAGCATGGAAATAGACCCTTCTGTCCAACTGGTCCATACCAACCGGATCTCCTCCATTAATCAAAGTCTTGAGGATGGGTCAACAGATCTGAAACATTAATTCTGATTCCTCTTTACAGGTGATGCCAGACCTGCTGAGCTTTTCCAGCAACTTCTGTTTTTGTGCCTTTTTATATGTTGTAATTGTATCAGCCTCCATCACTTCCTTTGGCAGCCCATCCCGTACACGCACCAGCCTCTGCATGAAAGAGTTGCCTTTCAGGTCCTTTTTAAATCTTTCCCCTCCCACCTTAAACCCTAGTGTTTTGGACTCCCCTACCCGGGAGAAAAGTTCTTGGCTATTTATCCTATCCATGCCCCTCATCACTTTACAAACGTCTCTAAGGTCACACCTCAGCCTCTGATGGTCTCGAGTAATGCTTGATCTCTGTTGAAGTTGACCTGACATTGTTCTAAAAAAAATGTTCATTTGTGCAAAGATCAAACCCAATATTAGCCCAAAATAAAATATAAACTCAATATGCTTGCCATACACTTTCCAAACTTGCCCTGGTGCAAACCCAACTGATTGAATCATAGTATAGCATAGAAGGTGTCTCTTTAGCTCCTTGATTCTGTGTATGTACTTTTACCTCCTTTGGTGCTACATTTAAAATGGAATTGGCGGGGAATTCGAGTGACAATTCTGTGGAAGTGAGGCAATGGGAGAGAATGGATTTCAACTTCCTCCAAAATGTTATCCTTGGAGTGAAGGTTGACCCTTGCTCTGATCCTAGAAACTTAACTTTGCATAACTATGAGTAAGGTAATGCCTTCTGGCACTAAGTGCAGCCTTTTCCAGCTTTTGTCAGCTTCTAACATCATGCTGCGTTGGAACAAGCAGCCAACAATGTTGACATGGACTTTAGTAACGCATTTGACAATGTTCTGGACTGCAGACTTGTTGATAAAGTTGGGATTCAGGGTAAACTTGCCAATTAGCTTGATGGTAGGAGACAGGAGGTGGTGGTGGAGGATTTTTCTTTGGACTGGAGGCCTGTGACCACTAGCATTCCACATGGATCAATGTTGGGTCCACTTTTGTCTATCATTTATACAAGCTTGGGTGTTTGCCAACTGAGCTTGATGGTAGGAGACAGAAGGTGGGGGTGGAGGTTTTTTTTTGGACTGGAGGCCTGTGACCAGTAGTGTTCCACAGGGGTCGATGCTGAGTCCACATTTGTTTATCATTTATATAAACAATTTGGATGAGAATCTAGGAGGCATGACTAGTAGGTTTGCAGATGACACCATATTTTGTGATATTGTGGACAGCGAAAAAGATTATCTAAGATTACAAAGGGAATTTGATCAATTAGGCCAAGAGGCTGAGGAGTAATAGATGGAGTTTAATTTGGATAAATGCAAGGTGTTGCATTTTGGTAAAAAGTACAAGGGCAGGACTTACATAATTAATGGTAGGGACCTGGGTAATGGGGAACAGGGAGACCTAGAGGTTCAGGGACATAGTTGTTTGAAATTTGTGTTGGAGGTAGACAGGGTGGTTAGGAAGGCATTTAGCAAGCTTGCCTTCATTGCTCAGACCATTGACTAGACAAGTTAGCACGTAATATTGAAGTTGTATAGGATGTTGGTGAGACCCCTTTTGGAGTACCGTGTACCTGCTACAGGAACAAATATTATTAAATTGGAGAGGGCTCAGAAAAGATTTATCAGGATTTTCCAATACTGGAGGGTTTGAGTTTTCAGGAGAGGTAGGATAGGCTGGGACCTTTCTGACTGGAGCGTAGGAGGTTGAGGGCTGACCTTATAGAGGTTCATGAGAGGTGTAGAGAAGGTAAATAACAATGTTCTTCTCCCTCGGGTGGGGGAGTTCAAACTAAGGGGGCATATTTCTATAATGAGAAGAGAAAGATCTAAAAGGGATCTGAGGAGGTAACATTTTCGCACAAAAAATGAACTGCCAGAGGAAGTTGTAGATGCAGGTACAGGTATAACATTAAAAAGACATTTGGACCGGTACACGGGTAGGAAAGATTTAAAGGGATAGCAGTCAAATGCAGGCAAGTGTGACTAGTTTAGTTTGGGAAACTTGTTCGGCATGGACGAATTAGTCCAAAGGGTCTGTTTCCATACTGTATGACTCTATGACTCTAGAATGTCTCTTCTCACATCAGCTCAAACTCAGATACTGGAGGTGAAACATCTCCTGCTGATGGGTCAAGCTTCAAATATTGAAATCAATTATAATTAATGTTCCCTTCATTGTTGAAATATGAGGGATCACTCATTATGACATTGATAGTTTCTATCTACATTCTGTCCATACAAATTAGCTTTCTGGTGCTTGGAACTTCAACACATCACCATGTTCCCTAGCCAACATCTCTGCCTCAGGCTTGATTTCGTGAAGCTCAGTGTAGCTCGAAGAACATTTTCCAACTGGGGACCCTGAAGCCTTCAGGACTCAATATCAACTTCAATAATTTTAGGTCTGCACCCCTCTTTACCCCCCAACCCTGATTACATGACTCTGTCGTGATGTCGGCTGCACTTAGCACAGTCCATTTTCAGTTACTTGTGGTCCCTATTATCAATTCCCCTGACGTACTATCAACCTTTGTTTCTTTCTCTCTCCATGGGCTCCATCTCCACTTATCCGCTCACCTCTTCTTCCTCCATCCACCAGTCTTTAGCACATCTACCACCTTTTCCTGGCTGCTATCATACAAAGGGTTCATACAAAGGGTTATTGGACTTGAAATGTTAATTCTGTTTTCTCTCCACTGATACAGCCAGAATTCTCCAGCAATTTCTGTTTTCGTTTCAGCATTCACAGTTCTTTGCTTTATCAACATTTTCTGAATTATTTTCTTAGATATACAACTTAACATCAACTGTCATTCTGAAGCTGGTAAAATGTGATCGAGAAGATAGGAGACCCGGGTTCAATTCCCGCCTCAGGCGACTGACTGTGTGGAGTTTGCACATTCTCCCGGTGTCTGTGTGAGTTTCCTCTGGGTGCTCCGGTTTCCTCCCACAGTCACAAAATGTGCGGGTCAAGAGAATTGGCCAAGCTAAATTGCCCATAGTGTTAGGTAAGGGGTAAATGTAGGTGTATGGGTGGGTTGCGCTTCGGCGGGTCGGTGTGGACTTGTTGGGCCGAAGGGCCTGTTTCCACACTGTAAGTAATCTAATCCAATCTAATCTATTTTGGATGATCAACCTCGAAGATCGCATTTTGCCTTTTAATTATAGATTATAAGGGAAAACATTTAAAGATGTTGGCGAACTACTGTTTGGTTATCTTTTTAAAATAAAGCAACTTCTAAACCGCCCCTGATGATCTTTCAGCAGCCTGTTGTGTTGATTTCTCCAACTGGTGTGGCCCCAGTATGGACTTCCAGTCTTGTGTTGGCTTAAGGCCTGGTGTGGACTGGAGACAAGATGGCAGCCGGAACTGGGTTGGAAAGACTGTTATTCTAAATTTTTTATTTCTCTATTTATCTAATTTATTCCGATGATGCATAATGATGGACTTTAATTTTTTTGTTTCCTAACTTTTTTCCTTCAGAACCTGTACTGAAGAATCTGTACTTGTACGTAAGATGGCATTATAAGTGGTGACTTATAAACTTTATATTGTGCTCACTGCATGGTGACTCTGTGATTAGCACTGCTGAACCACAGCTCCAAGAATCCAGATTCAATTCATCCCTCAGGGAACCATCTGTGTGCAGTTTGCACATCCTCCCCATGTCTGCGTGGATTTCTCCCAGGTGCTCCCGTATCCTCACACTGTACAAAGATGTGCAGGTTAGAGTGGATTGGCCATGCTAAATTACCCATAATGTCCAGGGATGTGTAGGTTAGGTGCGCTAGCTGTGGGAAATGCAGGATCACAGGGAGAGGATGGGGGTAGATCTGGGTGGGATGCTCTTCGAAGGGTTGGTGTTGACGTATTGGGCTGAATGGCTGTTTCCACACTGTAGGGATTCTATGGATTTGAGTACACGTGACAATAAAGTGAATCCCAACTCTAAATTAAACACGGGACTGTACTTCCCAGTTGTGAGATGCCAGGTCACCTTAACGGAATTGTTCCACTTTTATCCCAATATGTTGTTACTTGTTCCTTTAGTTGATAGCATCAAGGTCTGCATGCAGGGGAACAATGGGACAGGGTAGCAACAGAAACCACCAACCAGGATTGCTAATCAGGCATTACAGCTCAGTGATCTACGCCGATGTGTTACTGCTCAGTGATCCAAACCGATGTGTTACTGCTCAGTGATCTACGGCAATGTGTTACTGCTCAGTGATCTCCATCGATGTGTTATTGCTCAGTGATCTACGCCGATGTGTTACTGCTCAGTGATCTACACTGATGTGTTACTGCTCAGTGATCTACACCAATGTGTTACTGCTCAGTGATCTCCATCGATGTGTTATTGCTCAGTGATCTACGCCGATGTGTTACTGCTCAGTGATCTACACCAATGTGTTACTGCTCAGTGATCTCCATCGATGTGTTATTGCTCAGTGATCTACGCCGATGTGTTACTGCTCAGTGATCTACGCCGATGTGTTACTGCTCAGTGATCTACACCAATGTGTTACTGCTCAGTGATCTACACCGATGTGTTACTGCTCAGTGATCTACGTCAATGTGTTACTGCTCAGTGATCTACACCGATGTGTTCCTGCTCAGTGATCTACACAGATGTGTTACTGCTCAGTGATCTACGCCGATGTGTTACTGCTCAGTGATCTACGCCGATGTGTTACTGCTCAGTGATCTACACCGATGTGTTACTGCTCAGTGATCTACGGCAATGTGTTACTGCTCAGTGAGCTACGCCGATGTGTTACTGCTCAGTGATCCACACCGATGTGTTACTGCTCAGTGATCTACGGCAATGTGTTACTGCTCAGTGATCTACGCCGATGTGTTACTGCTCAGTGATCTACGCAAATGTGCTACTGCTCAGTGATCTACATCGATGTGTTACTGCTCAGTGATCTATGCAAATGTGTTACTGCTCAGTGATCTACACCGATGTGTTACTGCTCAGTGATCTACACCGATGTGTTACTGCTTAGTGATCTACACCGATGTGTTACTGCTCAGTGATCTACGCCGATGTGTTACTGCTCAGTGATCTACACCGATGTGTTACTGCTCAGTGATCTACACCGATCTGTTACTGCTCAGTGATCTACGCCGATGTGTTCCTGCTCAGTGATCTACTCTGATCTGTAACTGCTCAGTAATCTACACTGATGTGTTACTGCTCTGTGATCTACACCGATGTGTTCCTGCTCAGTGATCTGCACCGATGTGTTATTGCTCAGTGATCTACACCGATGTGTTACTGCTCAGTGATCTACGCCGATGTGTTACTGCTCAGTGATCTACATCGATTTGTTACTGCTCAGTGATCTACACCGATGTGTTACTGCTCAGTGATCTACACCGATGTGTTGCTGCTCAGTGATCTACATCGATGTGTTACTGCTCAGTGATCTACACCGATGTGTTACTGCTCAGTGATCTACACCGATGTTTTACTGCTCAGTGATCTACACCGATGTGTTACTGCTCAGTGATCTACGTCAATGTGTTACTGCTCAGTGATCTACACCGATGTGTTACTGCTCAGTGATCTACGTCAATGTGTTACTGCTTAGTGATCTACACCGATGTGTTACTGCTCAGTGATCTACGCCAATGTGTTACTGCTCAGTGATCTATGCCGATGTGTTACTGCTCAGTGATCTCCACCGATGTGTTACTGCTCAGTGATCTACACCGATGTGTTACTGCTCAGTGATCTACACCGATGTGTTACCGCTCAGTGATCTACACCGATGTGTTACTGCTCAGTGATCTCCACCGATGTGTTACTGCTCAGTGATCTACGTCAATGTGTTACTGCTTAGTGATCTACACCGATGTGTTACTGCTCAGTGATCTACACCGATGTGTTCCTGCTCAGTGATCTACGCCGATGTGTTCCTGCTCAGTGATCTACACCGATGTGTTACTGCTCAGTGATCTACACCGATCTGTTACTGCTCAGTGATCTACGCCGATGTGTTCCTGCTCAGTGATCTACTCTGATCTGTAACTGCTCAGTAATCTACACTGATGTGTTACTGCTCTGTGATCTACACCGATGTGTTCCTGCTCAGTGATCTGCACCGATGTGTTCCTGCTCAGTGATCTACACCGATGTGTTACTGCTCAGTGATCTACACCGATGTGTTGCTGCTCAGTGATCTACATCGATGTGTTACTGCTCAGTGATCTACACCGATGTGTTACTGCTCAGTGATCTACACCGATGTTTTACTGCTCAGTGATCTACGCCAATGTGTTACTGCTCAGTGATCTATGCCGATGTGTTACTGCTCAGTGATCTCCACCGATGTGTTACTGCTCAGTGATCTACACCGATGTGTTACTGCTCAGTGATCTGCACCGATGTGTTCCTGCTCAGTGATCTACACCGATGTGTTACTGCTCAGTGATCTACGCCGATGTGTTACTGCTCAGTGATCTACATCGATTTGTTACTGCTCAGTGATCTACACCGATGTGTTACTGCTCAGTGATCTACACCGATGTGTTGCTGCTCAGTGATCTACGTCAATGTGTTACTGCTTAGTGATCTACACCGATGTGTTACTGCTCAGTGATCTACACCGATGTGTTACTGCTCAGTGATCTACGCCGATGTGTTCCTGCTCAGTGATCTACACCGATGTGTTCCTGCTCAGTGATCTACACCGATGTGTTACTGCTCAGTGATCTACGCCGATGTGTTCCTGCTCAGTGATCTACACCGATATGTTACTGCTCAGTGATCTATGTCAATGTGTTCCTGCTCAGTGATATACACCGATGTGTTACTGCTCAGTGATCTACACCGATATGTTACTGCTCAGTGATCTACACCGATATGTTACTTCTCAGTGATATACACTGATATGTTACTGCTCAGTGATATACACCGATGTGTTAGCTGATTACAATAAATCTGGAACAAAGCTATGCGATTGGCTCCTAACTGCCCTCTTGGAAATGGTCCTGATATTCTGGTCCAGCCAGCGTCTCCTACATACCATTAATGAATTATATATATATATATATATATATATATATATACACACACACACACACACACATATATTCTGGGAATCATAGTTGTAGGTATGTTCGCCGTGCTGGGAAGGTGATTTGCAGATGTTTGAGCCTTCTGTCTGGGTGACATCCTCAGAGCTGTGAAGACTTCTGTGAAACACAACTGTACTGTGTCTTCTGGAATTTATTTGATTCTGTTTCTACTGCTTCCAGTTGCCAGTTCCAGTTGTTTGTTCTAGTGACCTGTACATTGGAATGCTTTCTATGGGCCTCAATTACTTTGTTCCCTGAAATGATGCCTTAATCATAAAATGTATAGAAGTTTACTGGATGGCTACTCAAAGTTGACTTTAATGCTGCAATAGATCAGATCTTTTTGGTACAATATGTCACTCACTCCATTTTTTATTTACACTTAACATTTACCTCAGTCATTGCTTTCCAGGGAAACAGTTTGAGAGGATTTCACCGTCTCCAGCTCCTCAGTGCACCATGGACTTAATATAATGGCCATTTCCAACTCAATTGGCAATAGCTCTGTGTATCAGAAGACCAACAAATTACAAAAGAACCAAACTGGCTAGAGGTGAACCAGTAGATGTGTTGTATTTAGACATTCAGAAGGTGCTCGACCAGGAATTTCCCTAAAGGTTAGTTGTAAGATAGGAGACCATGGCTTTGCCGGTAGTGTATTGGTGCAAACAGGGAATTGATTCTAGGATAGGAAACAGCTGGTGGGGATAACTTGTTCTTTTTCAACCTGTAACCAACGGAGTTCCACAGCATTCGGTGTTGTAACCCCAACTGGTTACGATATATATTAATAACTTAGAGGAAAGAATCAAATGTCCTGTAGCCATAGATGCAGATGAACTAAAATAGGTGGAAATGCAAGTTGTAAGAAGGGATACAAAGAGTTTCCAGTGCAATATTTTTAGATTAAGTAACTGGGCAACAAATTGGCAAGTGCAGTATAGTGTGGGAAAATGTGAAAATGTGAAGTTATTCGTTTTGGAAGAGAGAATAAAAGAACAAGATATTTATCTGTCACCATTCAGAACCTCCTGAAATCTCAGATTACTTAAAGTCATAGCAACTGTCCCTAGGGCATTACTATTAAGTGTATAAGTCCTGTTAAGATTTGCTTTCCCAAAATGCAGCACCTCGCATTTATATGATTTTATAAACATCTATAAAGTCACCTCTCAACCTCCTAAGCTCCAGTGAAAAAAGTCCCAGCCTATCCAGCCTTTTGTTGTAACTCAAACCTTCGATACCCAGTAACAACTTGATAAATCTCTTCCGAAAATGTTCAAAGAGATTGCAAATATGTCTTGAGCGATGGGGACGGCTTTAAGCATCTGGCATTATCTTATTCATTCAGAACAAGAAGTGAGGAAACCACAAAGAATAGAGATTTTGAAAGTGTATTTCCATTCCGTTCAGAAAATCAACAATGCACTGCTCGATGTAGCTCAGATATCATTTCCATTGCAACCATAGTGTTCTCAATGAGTCGCATATTTAATCTCAACAGTGAAACAACCCTGGTGTTCATCATTATAGCTGCTATTTTTATTTTGATCCAATCGGATCCATTCTGCGCTCCTCGAATATGAGTTCTGAGGAAGGGTCACAGATCTGATTTCTCTTCACAGATGCTGCTGGATTTGCTGAGTTTTTCCAGCAACTTCTGTCATTGTCGTGACTGATGACAGTGGGGCTGCATTTTCAATGAAGGAGTCATCATCAGGATGATAGACGGATAAGTGATGTTTATGTCACCAACATACAACCTGTTCCACAGTGAGGGAGTTAAAAAATATCCAAACTGTCCTTGGCGTCTCATTTCATTGAAGAGATTGGCTTGCAACATAACAGAATGGGTTCGATTCCTGCACAGCCTGCTGTCATCACAGAATCCCTACAGTGTGGAAACAGGCCACTTTGGCCCAACAAGTCCACGGCAAAGATGAACCCACCCAGATCCATTCCCCTATTACTCTGAGGGGATTTCTTCAATGGACACAATGTAATGTCAGTGCATCTGTCACAGACTTCAGGCAGGTCCATCGCTGAACACATCACTCTTTCAGTGTGCCAAAATCCTGGATGTATTTCTTCAGAGGTTTCCAACAACCACTTATATTTACAGAGCACCTCTATATTTCCTCCATGTGTGACACGATTCAAACACATGAACATTTTTAATGGACAACAGTGATTGCTCTATAACCTTGAATTGGGATTAGAATTTTGAATTAGAAAAGAGTGCAGCAAAAAGTTTACAAGTTTCTTACAGTATCGTCTTAGGTTCAAAGGTACCAAGGTGCACATTGTACAGGAGGTTCTTACAAAAAGAACGAGAAAAATAAAGAAATAAAAAACATCCAGCAATACAGATCGTAGGAGTAAATTAAAAAATAGGGAAGTAAAACGTTCAGAATACCACACGTTCCAACCCAGTCCATGTGGTCACCTAGTCTCCAGTCCACCTGGACACCTAGTCTAGAGTACACATGGTCACCTAATCTCCAGTCACGTGGTCACCTAGTCTCCAGTCTACGTGATCTCCTAGTCTCCAGTCCACGCAGTCAGCTAGTCTCTAATCCACGTGATCACCTAGTCTCCAGTCCACATGGTCACCTAATCTCCAGTCCAGGTGTTCACCTAATCTCCAGTCCACACGGTAATCTCGTCTCCAGTCCACACGATCGCCTATTCTCCAGTCCACATGGTCACCTAGTCTCCAGTCCACATGGTCACCTAGTCTCCAGTCCCCACGGTCACCTAGTTTCCTGTCCACATGGTCACCTAGTCTCCAGTCCACGCGATCACTTAGTCTCCATCCACACGATCACTTAGTCTCCAGTCCACGTGTTCACCTAGTCTCCAGTCACATGGTCACCTAGTCTCCAGTCCACGTGGTCACCTAGTCTCCAGTCACATGGTCACCTAGTCTCCAGTCTACATGATCTCCTAGTCTCCAGTCCACGCGGTCAGCTAGTCTCTAATCCATGTGATCACCTAGTCTCCAGTCTACATGGTCACCTAGTCTTCAGTCCACATGGTCACCTAGTCTCCAGTCCCCGCGGTCACCTAGTTTCCTGTCCACATGGTCACCTAGTCTCCAGTCCACACGATCACTTAGTCTCCATCCACACAATCACTTAGTCTCCAGTCCACGTGTTCACCTAGTCTCCAGTCACATGGTCACCTAGTCTCCAGTCCACGTGGTCACCTAGTCTCCAGTCACCTAGTCTCCAGTCTACGTGATCTCCTAGTCTCCAGTCCACGCGGTCAGCTAGTCTCTAATCCACGTGATCACCTAGTCTCCAGTCCACATGGTCACCTAATCTCCAGTCCAGGTGTTCACCTAATCTCCAGTCCACACGGTAATCTCGTCTCCAGTCCACACGATCGCCTATTCTCCAGTCCACATGGTCACCTAGTCTCCAGTCCACATGGTCACCTAGTCTCCAGTCCCCGCGGTCACCTAGTTTCCTGTCCACATGGTCACCTAGTCTCCAGTCCACACGATCACTTAGTCTCCATCCACATGATCACTTAGTCTCCAGTCCACGTGTTCACCTAGTCTCCAGTCACATGGTCACCTAGTCTCCAGTCCACATGGTCACCTAGCCTCCAGTCCACAAGATCACCTAGTCTCCAGTCCACACGGTCACCTAGTCTCCAGTCCACGCGGTTACCTAATCTCCAGTCCACATGGTCACCTAGTCTCCAGTCCACATGGCCACCTAGTTTCCAGTGCACATGGTCACCTAATCTCCAGTCCACACGGTCACCTAGTCTCCAGTCCACATTGCCACCTAATCTCCAGTGCACATTGCCACCTAGTCTTGAGTCCACAAGATTACCTAGTCTCCAGTCCACGTGGTCACCTAGTCTCCAGTCCACTTGGCCACCTAGTCTCCAGTCCACATTGCCACCTAGTCTCCAGTCCACACGGTCACCTAGTCTCCAATCCACGTGGTCACCTAATCTCCAGTTCATGTTGGCCTTGTCTCCAGACCATGCTGGGCTTCACCTCAAGAATCTTGAGGTCAGGAGACTGCTCAGGAATCATGCCAGGCCAAGCGACTATCCTATTAGGCCACTGAAAGACCACCACAACAGGCCATACGACCACCACACCAGTCTGAGAGACCATCCCAGCAAGCCGAGAGACCATCATACTGGGCCAAGAAACTACCACACTGGATGGAGAGACCACCGTGCTGGGCGGAGAGGCTACCATGCTCGGCTGGGAGACCACTCATCTGGGGTGAGAGACTGCCACGCCATGCAGAGAGGCCACCACCCTTGTAAAAGCTGAGGAGAATGGAGGTAAACTACCAAGCAGTGTAATTGTTCTTTTATAGTGCTGCAGAAGGATCAAGACTAATCCTCCAAAAGAGTAAGAATTCAAATCTCACAATGATCTGAAGTTAGAGGTTGAGCAATCATTGTGACCGTGAAGATCTCAGTCCGTACAGAATGTCAGACAGAAACTATTGGAGAAACTCAGCCAATCTGGCTGCCTGGTGGGGAGGAAGTTGAGGTAGCTTTTTTGAGTCCAGTGAACCTTTTTGAAGACTGCAAAATCCCAGTGTGTTCATTCCCAACCTTCAGCATAGGGAAGCTGTCCCTAATTGGTTTGGCCCCCATTTAAATTCAGTGGGACTCCATGTGGTTGCTTCTTTAGCAGTCTGTGAAGTGGCCCAGCAGGTCTTCAGCTGTAACAAGACAACCGCCCTAAGGCGATGCCTTTAAAGTGATGCCTACATTCTGATCGTAAATTCTTAAAAGGATCTTGGAGTGAGAATGTTCCACCTCACCTATATTAAAGCTTGCCAAGAACTCGTATGCTCGTCCTGAATTTGGGCAGCTTTTTCACCAGACCAAAACGAACCAAAATCCCTTCAACCTGCCCCGAACGCTGGAAAACAGGATCAGGGTGTTCACAATCCAGCATTCTTCTCTGTTAAAGAAATGAAACTGGGTTCCTTGTGTTGGATCTTAATAAATTACTAGTTACATCTCAGGCAGAGTACAGTCATAGACTCATACAGCACGGAAACAGACTCTTTCGGTCCAACTTGACCATGCTGACCAGATATCCCAACCTCATCTTGTCCCATTTGCCAGCATTTGCTTCATATCCCTCTAACCTCTTCCTATCCATCCAGATGCCCTTTAAATGTTGCAATTGTACCACTTCCTCTGGCAGCTCATTCCATACACGTACCACCCTCTGTGTGAAAATGTTGCCCTTTAGGTCTCTTTTATATCTTTCCCCTCTCATCTTAAACCTATGCCCTCTAGTTCTGGACTCCCCGACCCCAAGGAAAAGACTTTGTCTATTTATCCTATCCATGCCCCTCATAATTTTATAAACCTCTGTAAGGTCACCCCTCAGTCTCCGACGCTCCAGGGAAAACAGCCCCAGCCTGTTCAGCCTCTCCCTATAGCTCAAACCCCTCCAACCCTGGCAACATCCTTGTAAATCTTTTATGAACCCTTTCAAGTTTCACAACATCTTTCGATGGGAAGGAGACCAGAATTGCACGCAGTATTCCAACAGTGGGCTAACCAATGTCCTGTACAGCCGCAACATGACCTCTTATGCCCGAAACGTCGAATCTCCTGTTCCGTGGATGCACCTGACCTGCTGCACTTTTCCAACAACCCATTTTCAGCTCCCAACTCAAGTACTCAATACTCTGACCAATAAAAGAATGCCTTTTAAATGTTGTAATTGTACCAGCCTCCGCCACTTCCTCTACCAACACATTTCATACACTCACCACCCTCTGCGTGAAAAAGTTGCCCCTTGTAAATCTTTTCCCTCTCACTTCCAACCTATGCCCTCTAGTTTCGGACTCCACCACCCTGGAACAAAGGCCTTGGCTATTTGCCCTATCCATGTCCCTCATGATTTTATAAAGTCACCCCTTTGTCTCTGACACTCCAGAGAAAAGGAGTTGGCACTTAACTTCAGGCAAGATGTCGAGATCTGAGAGAGTTTATAGAAGATGTTCCAAGGGATGAGACTTTCTATTGGAGAGATTGGAAAGGTTAAGACAATCTCCCTCAGTCCAGTCACAGTTGAGAGATGAGCCTAATCAAGTCTTTCAAGCTGAGGAGAACCTTGAACTGATTAGATGAAGAGGAGTGAAGCATTTTTATTTCATCAATGGTGCTATATAGTTAAAAATTGTTGTTGAATTTGACCTGCAAAGAATGAGTTAACCTTGCCCAATGATCAAAGGTAAGATTGTATAAGAATTTGATAAAGTAGTGAAATGTGAAATGCGGTTTTCTGAGTGTACAAAAAGGACTTTAGTACTAAATTTGAAACATCTGCATTCCAACATTAATTACAATATTATACCTTAAGACGAATTGGTCACACTATCAAGCAGTTAGTTCTGCCAAGATATGAATCAAAGCAAAAGCTCATTTTAATGGAGAACTCAATAAAGGCAATGCCATTCACATTTTGCATTTGTGTCTGCTCTGCTGAACTTTATAAATATAATTTGATGGGAATAACCTCATTGTCCTCCTTGTCATGAACAGTGTCATACAATAAAGCAGTCTTGCAGCATCAAGCTTCAGCACGTTATTGGTTCAATGTTTCTTGTAGCTTTTTGAGAAGCTCCATCAGCATTCCCATCCATGGTTTTTACTGCATGTTACGGCTGAACCAACAGCTGTCAATTCCAATTGCGTTCTTCACATCCTACCCAAAGTTCAGCTGTGACTGGCTGGCATGGTGACATAAACAAACATATAGATCGAGATACGATCTATCAACCCCTCAGAAAACGAACAGGAAATGACATCACCACAAACCCCAAGAACCCCATCCAAGACAAACATATAAATAGAAAGCAGAAGACAACAGCTTCGCTTCACTTGGAGGTCACCACTGATGATGTTACCTAGCCAGGTAATGAAATGTCTGGATATCAAACCTACAGCTCAGTGAGCAAACCTACACCCCAAACCTCAACCTGAGCTACAAACTTTGCATGGTGACTCAGTGGTTAATGCTGCTGCCTTACCATGGCAGGGACGTGGTTTGACTCCAGCCTCGGGTAACTGTCTGTATGGGGGTTTGCAGATTCTTCCCCTGTCTGCTTACAGTCTTCCCACAGTCCAAAGATGTGCAGGCTATGTGGACTGGCCAGGCTAAATTACCCATAACGTCTGGAGATGTGCGGGCTAGGTGAGTCAGCCATGGGAAATGCAGGGTTATGTGGTAGGGTTGTGTATCTGGGTGGGATGCTCTTCAGAAGGGCACTGTGGGCTTGATAGGCTAAGTGGCCTGCTTTCATATTGTGGGGATTCTGTGACTGAGTGCCTCACATGATGAGACTCATGGGATAGGTTTTTCAAAGAGCCGGAGAAGACACAATGGGCTGAATCACTTCTTGTTATATTTTGTGCCTCTCTAACTTTTCCAACAGTATGGCCCTCTCGATTCCTAGATCCTCAGAAGGTACACTATATTATATAGGCCATGTCACAGATACAAGCCGGCGGCTTGACATAGAGCAATGTTGCAGACGTCACCAACTATTACAGATTGCAACTTATACCCAGCATCTGAAAATGTTGTTTTTGTAATCTTTTGGAATGTGACAGCATTTGCCAGAAGCTTAACTCTCAATGAAGCACATTAGCTGGTGCAACTGATCTCAAATATTTGGTAATATGCAGCCAATAACCAAGCTTAGGAACATGACGTAAGATAATAATAAATCTGCTTTATTCTTGTGGGAATTGGATAACTCTAATCATGTCTATGTTGATTTCAGTAAGGACCTTAGAATATAGGCTTTCTATTTGGGCGGCATGGTGGCACAGTGGTTAGTTCTGCTGTCTCACAGCGCCAAAGACTGGGTTCAATTCCCGCCTCAGGCGACTGACGATGTGGAGTTTGCACATTCTCCCCTGTGTCTGCGTGGGTTTCCTCCCACAGTCCAAAAATATGCAGGTTAGGTGAATTGGCCATGCTAAATTGCCCATAGTGTTAGGTGCAGGGTCTGGGTGGGTGCGGGTCGGTGTGGACTTGTTGGGCCGAAGGGCCTGTTTCCACACTAAGTAATCTAATCTATTTACATTAAAGTTTGCCATGAGCTTACAATGTCTCCTCCATGTGGTCTCTGTCTCTCTCTCCTTCACCCTTGCCATGTAACACTACATCATCATTACCACTATGATGTCTTAGACTCATGGTCTTACCCATTACCTCACAAATTCTAATAGGGACCTTAGGAAGAGTGAAGCTGCTATTATAACTTAGACAAATTTTATCAATACATTTAAAAGGAAGGTGAATAAGCACATGAGGGCAGAGCAGCATACTAACAAGGTCGGATGAATAAGAATGGGAGGACTCTCAGATTGAGATAAATATCAGTTTTTCAAAACAGAGAAACCAGACGGGTTGAGAAGCCAGGATTTGACACTATAATTTCTGAATAATCCGATCAGCCATTCGCAAACCGTTGCCAGAGTTACACATTAATTAACACAACGATCATTGATAGTCTTCATTATTCCCCTGTGAGTCCTATAAATTTCCATCAATATTTTCATTACGCTCATAATTCACAGGACGTTAAGAAGCACAGAAACTTTGAAGGTTTCTGAGTCTGTCTGAATGTGGTGCATGATTGTGAGCACTAAGTAATAATCTCAAGGCCCTCAAGTAGTGAGCACTTCAAGCTAGAGAGCTGTTTCAAGTGGCAAGACCAAGGGAAATTGATAACCTCGATGATAGTCAAGTGAATGCCAGCTACCTCCTTAGATTTGAAGGTATAAGGGTGGATAAGGAGTGAAACAATTGCAAAATAAAAATCTTGAATGTCTCAACCACTGAGGAGAACAGAGCTGGTTGCAATTTTATGAAAAGCTCAGGAAAATATCAAATTGATTAATTACTTTGCTTCTATTCATTACTGTCTCATAGTTGCTGTCCTTATTTTGACTCTACGTTTTAATAAGCTCTCTCATATTCCTATGTGTGATACTTTCAGGAATTTATTTTAGCATAACAGACTGGAAATTGGTAAACTCCGTTAACAAATCCATTAAAATAATATAGAGACTAAAGTAACATAAAGTTATTTATGTATGGACAACATTTAGATATCAGCAAAGAGAGACCTGTGCAAAAATAGAAGAATTGTTTGTAACAATTAATTAACCCAGAGTCACAATAGAAACAGAGATGACCGGAAATTATATGAATGTGCAGTCCAGGATGTTTCATCTGTATTTTACAAAGTGTTCTCCCTATGAATTGGATGAGGATCTGAGTGTCTGTAATTTAATTTCTAATTCTATGCTTATTATCATCAAAAGAATACTGAGGCAGTACTAGGAAGTTCAATGCATCTGGGATTTAGGGTAGATCTTTTTCCAGGGAATAGTGAGCCTCTGGAACACATAGCCAACTGTTGGGTGGGATGTTGACTCTCTCCAAGTTATGGAAAATCAATTAGACCTGCTCCTCAGTTGGCAGTCAAAAGGTGTGGTGCTGGAAAAGCACAGCAAGTCAGGCAGCATCCGAGAAGCAGGAGAGTCCATGTTTCGAGCTTTAACACTTCATCAGGAATGTGCTTCCTCAGATGGGAGAAGGTAATGGTCTTGCAGTGCTTTTATAACCAATGGAATCATAGGATTTTATACTACATATGGAGGCCATTTGACCCATCATGCCTATACCAGCTCCTGACAGAGGTACCTAGCCCCTTCTATCCTTGAACTCTATGTCTGGAGCCCTGTATCATCAACCCTTTCAAATATATATCCAGCTCTTTTGAAGACTCCACTGCTCTCCCAGGCAGTGTATTCCAAGTACTCACAACTCTCTGAGTAAATAAATTTCTTTTCATCTCACTCCTAGCTCTCTTGTTTGCAAAAGTGAAATTCTGACCCTTAGCAACTGGCATACCAATTAGTGGAAACAAAATCTCTTTCTTTACCCTGTCAAAATTGTCCATACTTTTGAACATTCCAATAAAGTTATCTTAATCTTTTCTGCTCCAAGGAGAATAAACCCAATTTCTCTAATCATTCCTTGTACCTAAATCCCTCATTCCTGGTATCATTCTAGTAAATCCCTTTTGCAATTTTTCCAGGGGTTTAACTTTCTTCTTTAAATTGGATGCTCAGAACTGAACACAATATTGCAAATGTGATATGTTCAATTATTTGTAGAAAGCATCACTTCTTTAGTTTTATATTCTAAAAATGCAAGGATCCTATAAAAGTACTTAACAGATGTTTAAACTTACCTGTCTGCTTTCGGAGAATGATATACATGTGAACCCTGAGGTCCTTATGGTCCTTTACTCCCCTCACAGCCATAACATTGAGTCTGCATTGCCTCTTCATGTTTCTTCTACCAAAGATATATTCCTGATGAAGGGCTTATGCCCGAAACATCGACCCTCCTGCTCCTCGGAAGCTGCCAGACCAGCTGTGCTTTTCAAGCACTAGACTCTTCGAGTCTGATCCCCAGCATCTGCACTCCTCACTTTCTCCTACCTAAGTGCACTACCTCACATTTCCCTGCATTGAAATTCATCTGCCAGTTGGCCAACCTGTCGACATCTGTCTGAAGTCACTCAGTGCCATCCTTACAATTTACTGGTCTCTCTCTAGCCTAGTATCATTTGTAAATTTAGAGATTTTACCCTCCACACCCAACTCCAAATCTTTTACATAAATCAGAAAAAGCAAAAGTCCCAACACCGATCCCCGGTGACTCAGCCTGAGAAATGTCCATCTATCCTTTCTCCCTGTTTCCTACCTTTTAGCCAAGTTCTAATCCATGCTGCCAAGGAAATAACCCCAAACATTTCTAATTTGCAAACCAATCTGATTTGAGGCCCTGTGTCAAATACTTTCTGAAAGTCTGGATATTAAATATCCACAGCATTAGTGGGTGGCACGGTGGCACAGTGGTTAGCACTACTGCCTCACAGTGCCAGAGATCTGGGTTCAATTCCCGACTGAGGCGACTGACTGTGTGGAGTTTGCACGCTCTCCACGTGTCTGCGTGGGTTTCGTCCCACAGTCCAAAGATGTGCAGGTCAGGTGAATTGGCCATGCTAAATTGCCCATAGTGTTAGGTATGGGGTAAATGTAGGGGTATGGGTGGGTTGCGCTTTGGCGGGTCAGTGTGGACTTGTAGGGCCGAAGGGCCTGTTTCCACACTGTAAGTAATCTAATTACCCCCCATCCACTGCCTGTGTCACCTCATCAAAGAACTGAATTGAATTTGTCCAACTTGAGCTGCCTGTGGAAATGCCATCTTGACTGTCCAGTATTAATTTATTTTTCACTAACTGTACATTGATCTTATTCCATGTTATGGCCTCCTCAGTTTTCCCACTGTTGATGTCAAGTTAACTGTCCTGCAGTCTCCTCGGTTATCCTTTGACCCTTTCTTAACAATGGCATCACATTTGCAATCCTCCAGTCCCCAAGGATTCATCCTGCATTCAGAGGTCACTGGGAAATTCTGTCAATGGCTCTACAATTTGGTCCCTTACCTCTCTCAAGAACTAGCCAATTTCAGTTTCGTCTCATTCCCTACATCAGGAGGCAACTTCATAACATAGGATGAGGATAGGGACAAACCTCATGATCAACAGTGGGGTACCTTCATAGAATGCTGGAAAAACACAACAGGTCAGGCAGCATCCGAGGAGCAGGAAAATCGATGTTTCAGGCAAAAGCCCTTCATCAGGAATGAGGCTGGGAGCCTTGAGGGTGGAGAGATAAATGGGAGGGGGGATGGGGCTGGGGGGGAAGGTAGCTGAGAGTGCAATAGGTGGATGGAGGTGGGGGTAAAGGTGATAGGTTGGAAGGGAGGGAAAAGCTTCGGGGCAGAGGAGATGACTTGGGGTTTGGAGTGAGAGAGAGAGAGAGAGAGAGAGACTCACTGAGATCTTTGTAGAGAGAGGAGAACTTCTTCAAGGAGGCATCCTTGGAAGAGGATTCGCAGTGAGATTAAAATCAATGAGGCGAAGGATGCCTACCTTGAAGAAGTTCTCCACCTCTCTCTCACTCCAACCCCAGGCCATCGTCTCTGCCGTGAAGCTCTTCCCTCCCCTCCGACCTATCACCTTTACCCCCACCTCCATCTACCTATTGCACTCTCAGCTGCCTTCACCCTGCCCCAGCCCCACCCCCCCCTCCCCATTTATCTCTCCACCCCTGAGGCTCCCAGCCTCATTGCTGATGAAGGGCTTTTGTCTGAAATGTCGATTTTCTTGCTCCTCAGATGCTGCCTGACCTGCTGTACTTTTCCAACACCACACTCTCGACTCATAGAATCCCTACAGTGCAGATAGAAGCCATTCTGCCTATCAAATGTACACCATCCCTTCTGGAACCATTCTATCCCCATAGCCCCACATGGGGTTATGATTAGGGTCGGCTTGGGAGAAGGTAGCAAAGAGTTCAATAGGTGAATGGAGGTGATAGGTCAGAGAGGAGAGTGGGGGAAGATAGCAAAGAATACAATAGGTGAATGGGGGTGGGAATGGAGGTGATAGGTCAGAGAGGAGGGTGGAGTGGATATGTGGGAAGGGAGACTGACAGGTAGGACAAGGCATGGGGACAGTGCTGAGCTGGAAAGGGGTTATGCCAATCCACATGTCTTTGGACTGTGGGAGGAACCCAGAGGGGAACAACACAGACGTGGGGGAATATGCACGGGCCCGCACAGACAATGGCCTGAGAGTGGGGCAGCAGTGCTAACCACACATAAATATACAGTGGATCAGAGTTTCAAGTGGGTGAAATGTTAAGTGCAGGCTGCTAGGTCACTGCTTCACTGAACAGCACAGAGTATCCTGTGCAAGCATATCATCCCTTAGTGCTGCAGTGAATTCGAACATTCTAACCTTTCAATGGGGGGAGTTCACAGCATTTGGCTCTCACACAGTCACGGAATTTAATCAAAGAAAGCCAGCTATCTTCAGCTTTTTAAGGCACGGCAACAGGATTCTGCAGCCAGAATTCAATTCCACAGCCGTAACCTTCTTTTTCATATTAGCTACTAACTGAGGGAAAACTGTGCCAGTATAGAGGTGTTATTCTAAAGCATATGACATTTAAAATGTTGTCCTTGCAATTGCTCTATGTTCTAATTCTACATAACTAATTATGAAATTAAAATGCAACTATTTTAGAGGCGGCTTGGTGGCTTAGTGTTTAGCACTGCTGCCTCACAACACCAGGGACCCGGGCTCGCTTCCAGCCTCGGGCCATTGTCTGTGTGGGCATGTGCATATTCCCCCTGAGTCTGCGTTATTCCCCTCTGGGTTCCTCCCACAGTTTGCGCATTCTCCCGTGTCTGTGTGCGTTTCCTCCCACAATCCAAAGATATGCAGGTCAGGTGAATGGGCCATGCTAAATTGCCCACAGTGTTAGGTGCAGTAGTCAGAGGGAAGTGGGTCTGGCTGGGTCACTCTTCAGAGGGACTTGTTGGGCTGAAGGGCCTGTTTCCACACTGTAGGGAATCTAAAGGACATGCAGGTCCTTGGACTCCTCCACCGGCAAAACATAACAACACAACGGTTGGAGGAAGAACGCCTCATCTTCCGCCTGGGAACCCTCCAACTACAAGGGATGAACTTGGATTTCTCCAGTTTCCTCATTTCCCCTCCCCCCACCTTGTCTCAGTCAGTTCCCTCAACTCAGCACCGCCCTCCTAACCTGCAATCTTCTTCCTAACCTCTCCGCCCCCACCCCACTCCAGCCTATCACCCTCACCTTGAACTCCTTCCACCTATCACATCTCCATCGCCCCTCCCCCAAGTCCCTCCTCCCTACCTTTTATCTTAACCTGCCTGGCACCCTCTCCTCATTCCTGATGAAGGGCTTATGCCCGAAACGTCAAATTTCCTGTTCCTTGGATGCTGCCTGACCTGCTGTGCTTTAACCAGCAACACATTTTCAAATCTAATGTGCTTGTTGTCCTGTTTACACTCTCTGAAAATGCAAATTTTTTAGTCCCATTCCCTTGACTTTCCTTTACAAGCAATCTTGTTTATTTTATTAATGTCCCTCATAAGTTTACAAGCCTCAGTCAAGCCCTCCGGTCAGCTTTCTCTGCTCTATGGAAAACAGTCCCAGTCCACCTGGTCCCTCTTTATAGCTGAAACATTCCAGTCTAGGCAACAGCCTGGTGAATCCCCTGGAGACCTCCAGATTCCGAACCTCGGAACACAAGTGAACCATCACTGCTCAGTAACACTTTCACTAGATGGGGTTAACAGCTCCTCCTTTGAAGTGGTGATTTAGGATTTGTTCCTCGCAGTTAAAGTAAAACAATGTCAGTCTTGCAATTGATCAATACGAGAGACTTTCTGAATAATTAAAAAAACACAGTGACTTTAGAGAAATTGATTTAAACTCTTCAAATTGAAAAGTATAACAGAGCAGCGACATTATCATTCCTAAGATAGGTTTTCTCTTGAGAGATTGAGTTCACTTGAACTATTATGCAAATAATAATTGAAGCCACTGAGGAACCAATCGGTGAATAATGTCCTAATTATGATTGAATGAATCTTTGACAGAGCCCATTCCAACGGTCCGATATCTGTATATTTTTCTCTCTGGAACTGTCAGCCTTTCCACAATGAAGTGATGGTCTGCAAGTAATTTGAATCAGTTGCACTGTTTGATATGCAGATTCTAGAGCCGTGTCATATAGTCATACAGCACAGAAACAGACGCTTCGGCCCAACCAGTCCATGCTGACCATTATCCCAAGCTAAACTAGTCCCACTTGCCTGCTCCTGGCATGTACAAAGGAAGAATTCTCTAGAATGGTCTCACTTTGCATGTAGAATTGTGTGGGACATTATCTACTGTGTATCACAGTACCTGATCTGACATCCTTTACATATGACTGTCTCAGTTAGAGTTAGGAATTAGGCCATTCAGCCCCTCAGGCCTGCTTTGGCACTCAGTCAGATCCCTGGCCGATCTGATTGTGATCTCAACTCTGTTTTCTTGTCTGTCCTTGATACTCATGGGTTGCCAAGAATCTATCTAGCACAGCCTTAAAAATATTAAAATGGGTGATATATTTATTTATTTCATATTAAAACTGTTTAAAAATCTTGGAAGGAGTGTTCCAAAACCAAGACTGTCTAAGAGAAGAAATTACTCCTTGTTTCGAAACCACGTCCTATGATTCCTTACTTCCTCACGAGGGTCCCATGAGCATCCCCCCGGTCAAACCCCGATCAGAATCTTTTATGTTTCAATAAAATCACCATCCATTCTTCAACACTTCACTGAGTACAGGTATGAATACATTCCTGTAATGTTTCGAAATTTCTGTTAGGATTACAATTTGAATTACGTCTTATTGTTAGGACAAAAGTGCAGTGAAACGTGTACAATGTCACCACTAATGGGCGCCATCTTAGATACAAAGTACCTAATTACAAATCTTAAGTACCTTTCGTTAACATGAATTGTTGTAACACATTTGGATGAGTCGGGAATGCTGTTTCTGCAGTGTGAGCTGTTAAAGTGTGTGTTGGCAATAACATGATAGATGGCCAACAGTGAATGTTCTTTGTATCGCGTGATTTTTGTAGAGCATGGGATGGCCTAGGAACTCAACTATCACGTTCTGGATGAAATTACTGTACTCAAATAGATTAGGTATGAAAATAGAGAAATAAAGAACAAAGCAAAAAGTCCTACATTACAGGTCTTCACAATGTAAATTAGGAAAATAAAGGAATAAAGTTCAAAGATAAACATCACAGGCCTGCTACAGCCCGTAGTTGCTCCATGCTGGGGTGGGGGGTGGGGGGGCGGGGTGGTTCTCCACATGAAGTCTCGCTTTCCCCCAACGCTGGACTGAACCGAAGCCAGCTCACAAACCATTGATGGTCAACGGAAACAGGCTGACCACTCCAGCCTCCATCCTCAGCTCACGGCCCACTAACCATCCTGGTCTGCCCTGGCCCGGCCACTCCGGTCCCTCAGCTGCTGTGACGCTCTGACCCTGCCACCGCAGCTCTCTCCACAAGGTAAGTTAAAAAAAAAAGCTAAAACATATCTCGGGGGGTGGCACAGTGGTTAGTGCCTCGCAGCTCCAGGGACCCAGGTTCAATTCCATCCTTGGGTGACTGTCCGTGTGGGTTTCCTCTGGGTGATCTGATCCCTTCCCACAGGGCAAAATTGAGGACAGCAGATGCTGGAAATCAATGTTTAGATTAGGATGGTGCTGGAGAAGCACAGCAGGTCAGGCAGCATCCAAGGAGCTGCCCCATTCCTGATGAAGGGCTTTTGCCCGAAACGTCGATTTTCCTGCTCCTCGGATGCTGCCTGTCTTGCTGTGCTTTTCCAGCAGCACTCCAGTCTGGACTCTGATTTCCTCCCACAGTCCAGAGATGTGCATTTCATGTGAATTGGCCATGCTAAATTGCCCATAGTGTTCAGGGATGTGTAGGTTAGATGCATTAGTCATGGGTAAGTGTCGAGTAATAGGATAGGGGAATGGCTTTGGATAGGATACTCTTCGGAAGACCGGTGTGGACTTGTTGGGCCAAACGGCCTGTTTCCACACTGCCGGGATTCTGTGATAAAAAGAGAAGGATGAGAACAGGAATAAAAGGTCTTCTCTCAGTTGAGTTTGCAGATACTTTCATAAGCACCCTGCTCAGAAATGCTATTGCACATCCCTGGAATAGGTGGGAGCTGAACCCAGATTTCTTGGCTTAGAGATAGCGACACCAACACCATGGTGTTGCAAGCTGCCAGTAAGGTTGACCACGTTGGCTCACCCGGCTGTGGGAAGTGGGCAGGTAAACGAGTAGCACGAGGAAAGGTCATCTCCCAGTGAATGCTATTTACATACAGCCTCAACTGCACACAAATAACTCATATTATTGCTTCAATAATTGTTGCACTGACATTTACCCCTAAGAAGATAGTGGAGCTTTTCAGCTCCATCCATTTCCTTTCGTTTTCTTTGTTCTTGTTATGTGTTTTTTTTTGTCTTTTTAACCTCCTGTCCTTGGGGAACATCAACAATGTCAAGCATGCAAGCGAGGCCCGAATCCTGGCCTCAGAGTGTACCCAGACTACCTACCTCAGAGTGTACCCAGACTACCTACCTCAGAGTGTACCCGGACTACCTACCTCAGTGTGTACCCCGACTACCTGCCTCAGTATGTACCCGGACTACCTGCCTCAGTGTGTACCCGGACTACCTTTCTCAGTGTGTACCCGGACTACCTAGCACAGTGTGTACCCGGACTACCTACCTCAGAGTGTACCCGGACTATCTGCCTCAGTGTATACCCAGACTACCTACCACAGTGTGTACCCGGACTATCTGCCTCAGTGTGTACCCGGACTACCTACCGAACAGCCCAAATGGCCTCCTTCTTCAAAGATCGCAATTTCCCCCCCCGACCTGGTCGATGATGTTCTCCGCCGCATCTCCTCCACTTCCCGCACTTACGCCCTTGAACCCCGCCCCTCCAGTCGCCACTAGGACAGAATCCCACTGGTCCTCACCTTCCACCTCACCAACCTCCGGATACATCGTATCATCCTCCGTCATTTCCACCACCTCCAAACAGACCCCACCACCAGGCGTATGTTTCCCTCCCCTCCCCTATCAGTGTTCCGGAGATACCACTCCCTCCGTGACTCCCTCATCAGGTCCACACCCCCCACCAACCCAACCTCCACTCATGGCACCATCTCCTGCAACCGCAAGAAATGTAAAACTTGCGCCCACACCTCCCCCCTTACTTCTCTCCAAGGCCCCAAGGGATCCTTCCATATCCACCACAAATTCACCTGCACCTCCACACACATGATTTACTGCATCCGCTGCACCCGATGTGGTCTCCTGTACATTGGGGAGACAGGCCGCCTACTTGCGGAACATTTCAGGGAACACTTCTCGGACACCTGCACCAACCAACCCCACCGTCCTGTGGCTCAACACTTGAGCTCTCCCTCCCACTCTGCCAATGACATGCAGGTCCTTGGCCTCCTCCATTGCCAGACCCTGGCCACATGACGCCTGGAGGAAGAGCACCTCATCTTCCGCCTAGGAACCCTCCAACCACACGGGATGAATGTAGATTTCTCCAGCTTCCTCATTTCCCCTCCCCCCCACCTTATCTCAGTCCCAACCCCTGGATTCAGCACCGCCTTCTTGACCTGCAATCTTCCTCCCGACCTCTCCGCCCCCACCCCCTCTCCGGCATATCACCCTCAACCTCACCTCCTTCCACCTATCGTATTCCCAGCGTCCCTCCCCCAAATTCCCCCATCCCCAGCTTTTATCTGAGCCCACTTGGCACACCAGCCTCATTCCTGAAGAAGGGCTTATGCCCGAAATGTCGATTCTCCTGCTCCTCGAATGCTGCCTGGCCTGCTGCGCTTTTCCAGCACCACACTTTTCAACTCTTAGTGTGTACCTGGACTACCTACCTCATTGTGTACCTGGACTACCTGACTCAGTATGTACCCGGACTACCTACCTCAGTGTGTACCCGGACTATCTACCTCAGTGTGTACCCAGACTACCTACCTCAGTGTGTACCTGGACTACCTATCGTAGTGTGTACCCGGACTACCTATCATAGTGTGTACCCGGACTACCTACCTCAGTGTGTACCCGGACTACCTACCTCAGTGTGTACCCGGACTACCTACCACAGTGTGTACCCGGACTACCTACCTCAGTGTGTACCCGGACTACCTACCTCAGTGTGTACCCGGACTACCTGCCTCAGTGTGTACCTGGACTACCTACCTCAGAGTGTACCTGGAATACCTGCCTCAGTGTGTACCCGGACTACCTACCTCAGCGTGGACTCAAACTCCCAGCCTCAGTGTGGATTCAGATTCCTGGCCTCAGTGTGGACCTGGAATCCCAGCCTCAGTGTCGACTCAATCTCCTGGCCTCAGTGTGAACTTAAACTCCCGGCCTCAGTGTGGACTCTAACTCCTGGCCTCAGTGTGAACTTAAACTCCCGGCCTCAGTGTGGACTCTAACTCCTGACTTCAGCTTGGACTTAAACTCCCGGCCTCAGTGTGGTCTCAAGCTCCTGGCCTCAACATGGACCTGGACTCCTGGCCTCAGTGTGGACTTGAATTCCTGGCCTCAAGGTGAAGCCAGTTCAATCTAGTTTGTAAGGACACTTTATTCTGAACTCTTACGTCTTCATTTTTCGAAATTCTTATTTCTTTAATTGTCTAAATTTTTTGTTCCTAAGAATTTCTAATTAAGAATCTTTACCTAGGTATCTTAGCTGGCACTATAAGTGGCGATATGGAAAATCTTCACTGTACTTGTGACAATAAAACTAATTCTGATTCGAATTCTTGTGTTTGATTGGTACTTGATGCTGAAGAGAAGTAGGCAGCATTTATATCATTCAGTTTTAACTCTGAGTCCCAGAGTGCGTGAGAGTACTGGATAAAACACTGTTGTTTAAATCCACAACTGTTATGATTACGTAGTCACCAGTAGGAAAGGGTTTTACTAAATTTCACCCCCTGCACAGTGGGGGTCAAGCCCATGTCCCCAAAATGTGAATTAAGAGTGAGTGAATTACTAGCCCAGTGATATTCCCACTGCACCACCATCTTGCTGTTGCCTTAGTAACATTCATTTCTCAACTAACTTCAGTAAAGCAGAATATCTGGTCAGTACATTGTTGTATGTGCCACTATACTGTGTACAATGTGTGTTCCCATGTGTCCTACAATACAACAGTGACTGCTGTTCATTGTCAGTACATTTCTTTGGGACACCCGGAGGTGAAGAAACATGCTCTATAAATGCATCTTCCTTCCATTCATAGAGACCGTCAACTATTAAAAAAAATCTGTAGCAACAATCACAGTGTTCAAAATATTTCTTATCAATTCAAAACATAATGCACCACAGACGTCAAGGATTAAATGATATACTGGAAACACTACTGCAAAACCTCAATACATTTTACAGGCAATGGAGAATCTGTCTACACAAAGCAACTCTCATGAATAATAGGTATCCATCCATTACCAATCATTTGCAACACCCAGGAGAGGGTAAAGGTTAGACAAAAGATCACCCTATTAATTTTCACAGCACTGAGCTGTTCATTCTGTGATATTTACTCAATTTCATTTGGAACGTGATTCATTCTGGATCCTATCGGAAGGATGCTGTGAAACTTGAAAGGGTTCACTTAAGATTTACAAGGATGTTGCCAGGGTTGGAGGGTTTGAGCTGTAGGGAGAGGTTGAACAGGCTGGGGCTGTTTTCCCTGGAGCATCAGAGGCTGGGGGCTGACCTTATAGAGGTTTAAAAGATCATGAGGGGCATGGAAACGATAAATGGATGAAGTATTTTCCCTGGGGTGGGGGAGTCAGAACTAGAGGGCATAGGTTTAGGGTGAGAGGGGAAAGATTTAAAAGAGATCTAAGGGGCAACTTTTTCATGCAGAGGGTGGTACGCGTGTGGAATGAGCTGCCAGAGGAAGTGGTGGAGGCTGGTACAATTGCAACACTTAAAAGGCATCTGGATGGGTATATGAATAGGAAGGGTTTTGAGGGATATGGGCCGGGTGTTGGCAAATGGGACTAGATCAGGTTGGCATGGATGAGTTGGACTGAAGGGTTTGTTTCTGTGCTGTACATCCCTATGACTCTCTGACTCTGTGCTGGTGTCCTCCTGCAGGATTGGGACAACCAACCGACACATTATAATCCTCTTTTTTAGAATGAGAAAGGGAAATGTTAGCAATGCTAAAGTGTTTTATACCCGTTTGGATAATGTTTTAATTTAGTTTGTGGAGCTATTAACAGCTTTGTTTTTACGTTTGCTGCTGAAAATACGTTTGCAATGACAGTGTACTGACTTCAGAAACACATACAACACTTTGGATCTGAGATGATGAGAACATAGAACATAGAACATAGAAGGATACAGCGCAGTACAGGCCCTTCGGCCCTCGATGTTGCGCCGACCGAATCCTACCTAACCTATACTAGCCCAATAACTTCCAAATGCCTATCCAATGCCCGCTTAAATGAACATAAAGAAGGAGAGTTCACCACTGATACGGGCAGGGCATTCCATGAACTCACAACCCGCTGTGTGAAGAATCTACCCCTAACATCTGTCCTATACCTACCACCCCTTAATTTAAAGCTATGTCCCCTAGTAACACCTGACTCCATTAGCGGTAAAAGGTTCTTAGTATCTACCCTATCTAAACCCCTAATCATCTTATACACTTCTATCAGATCTCCCCTAAACCTTCTCTTCTCCAATGAGAACAGCCCCAAGTGCCTCAGCCTTTCCTCATAAGATTTTCCTACCATTCCAGGCAACATCCTGGTAAACCTCCTCTGCACTCGTTCTAAAGCTTCCACATCCTTCCTATAGTATGGCGACCAAAACTGCACACAATACTCCAGATGAGGCCTCACCAGAGTCTTGTACAACTGCAACCTTCTCCTGCAGAAATCTGTTCTTGGGCCTCTGCTTTTTTTGTAGTTTTCCTAAATGCCTTGGATAAAGAAGTGGAAGGGTGAGTTAGAAAGCTTGCCGATGACGCAAAGGTCATTGAAGATAATGTCAAGGGACATTGACAGGATGCAGAGCTGGGCTGAGAATTGGCAGATGGAGTTCAACTTGGATAAATGAGACGTGATTCAGTTGGGAAGGTTGAATTTGAATGCTGAATACAGGTTAAAGAGAGAATTCTTGGCAGTGTGGAGGAACTGTGAGATTTTGGGGTCCATGTACATAGATCCCTCAAAGTTGCCACCCAAGTTCAAAGGGTTGGATGGGGTGTGGTATTTTGGCTTTCATTAACGGGGCATTGAGTTTAAGAGCCACGAGAGTTTGCTGCAGCTCTACAAACCACTGGTTAGACCACACTTGGAATATTGTGTTCACTTCTGGTCACCTCATTATAGGAAGGATGGAGAGGCTTTAGAGAGGGTACAGAGGAGATTTACCAGGATGCTTGCCTGGATTGGAGGGCTTATCTTATGAAGAGAGGATGAGTGAGCTAGAGCTTATCACAGTGGAGAGAAAAAGGAAGAGATGTGACTTGATAGAGGTGTACAAGGTAGTGAGAGGCATAGGTAGAGTGGATTGTCAGAGACCTTTCCCCAAGGCAGAAATGGCTGTCACGAGGGATCATAATTTGAATGTGATTGGAGGAAGGTTATGGGGAGATGTCAGAGGTAGGTTCTTTATGCAGAGAGTGGTGGGTGCGTGAATGCACTGTGGTAGTAGAGTCAGTCACATGAGGGATATTTAAGTGACTGCTGGACAATCACATGGACAGCAGTAAATTGTGTAGATTAGGCCAATCTTAGATTAATTGTGGGCTGAAGGGCCTGTGCTGTTCTATGTTCTTTGGCAAAAGGGTGAAGAATCTGTGGTACCCATTGCTGCAGAGGGCTGTGGAGACCAGGTTATTGAGTGTTTTTCAGACACAGGTCCTCAATTAGTAACAGGATCAAGAGCTATGTGGAGGCAGCAGGAGAATGGGGTTGAGAAATGTTGGAGCTGACTCGACGGGCCGAATGGCCTAATTCATCTTCAATACCTGATGAACCAGCTGGATCCATCTCATGTAAAAGCAAAAGAGCGAGATATTGGAAACCTGTAACATATCCAGAGAGTTCTGGAGAAACTCAACAGGTCCAGTAGCATCTGTGGAGAGAGCAGCAGAGTTAACATTACAAGCATGGTATGATTAGATTAGATTGCTTACAGTGTGGAAACAGGCCCTTCGGCCCAACAAGTCCACACCGACTCGCCGAAGCGCAACTCACCGATACCCTTACATTTACCCCTTACCTAACACTACGGGCAATTTAGCATGGCCAATTCACCTGACCCGCACATCTTTGGACTGTGGGAGGAAACCGGAGCACCCGGAGGAAACCCACGCAGACACGGGGAGAACGTGCAAACTCCACGCAGTCAGTTGCCTGAGGTGGGAATTGAACCGGGGTCTCTGGCACTGTGAGGCAGCAGTGCTAACCACTGTGCTTCGGAACTACCATGTCATGACTGTGTTGATCTAAGGCAAACACTCCACTCGATTGCATTGTTCAGATTAAAAGCAACTTATTATGAGATCTTCGAGACTCAAGACCCTTTGACAATGACAGGATTTCTGATGTCAATAAACACCTTAGCTTCTTGCCTTAAGCTATCTGAATGGGGAAGCAAATGCCCATGCAATACCCATTCTCACCTCAGAATTAGAGATTCCAATTTAGTGGTCAGGTCAGGAGAAAGCAGGAAAGACTTGAGGTGGTTCAAACTAAGTATTTAATGTCACAAAATGTTTTGATCAATGGTGAGAAACATTCAAGCATTTATTTCAATGCAAGGGGCGTAACAGGGAAGGCAGATGAACTCAGGGCATGGTTAGGAACATGGAACTGGGATATCATAGTAATTACAGAAACATGGCTCAGGGATGGGCAGGACTGGCAGCTTCATGTTCCAGGATACAAATGCTACAGGAAGGATAGAAAGGGAGGCAAGACAGGAGGGGGAGTGGCATTTTTGATAAGGGATAGCATTACAGCTGTGCTGAGGGAGGATATTCCTGGAAGTTATTTGGGTGGAACTGAGAAATAAGAAAGGGCTGATCACTTTATTAAGATTGTATTATAGACCCCCCCAATAGTCAGAGGGAAATTGAGAAACAAACTTGTAAGGAGATCTCAGCTATCTGCAAGAATAAAAGGGTTGTTATGGTAGGGGATTTTAACTTTCCAAACGTCAACTGGGACTGCCATAGTGTTAAAGGTTTAGATGGAGAGAAATTTCTTAAGTGTGTACAAGACAATTTTCTGATTCAGTATGTGGATGTACCTACTAGAGAAGGTGCAAAACTTGACCTACTCTTGGGAAATAAGGCAGGGCAGGTGACTGAGGTGTCAATGGGGGAGCATTTGGGGCCAGCGACCATAATTCAATTCCTTTTAAAATAGTGATGGAAAAGGATAGACCAGATCTAAAAGTTGAAGTTCTAAATTGGAGAAAGGCCAATTTTGACGTTATTAGGCAATAACTTTCGGAAGCTGATTGGAGGCAGATGTTCACAGGTAAAGGGACGGCTGGAAAATGGGAAGCCTTCAGAAATGAGATAACAAGAATCCAGAGAAAGTATATTCCTGTCAGGGTGAAAGGGAAGGCTGGTAGGTATAGGGAATGCTGGATGACTAAAGAAATTCAGGGTTTAGTTAAGAAAAAGAAGGAATCAAATCTCAGGTATAGACAGGATAGATCGAGTGAATCCTGAGAAGAGTATAAAGAAAGTAGGAGCATACTTAAGAGGGAAATCAAGAGGGCAAAACAGGGACATGAGATAGCTTTGGCAAATAGAATTAAGGAGAATCTAAAGGATTTTTACAAACATATTAAGGACAAAAGGGTATCTAGGGAGAGAATAGGGACCCTCAAGGATCAGCAAGGCGGCCTTTGTGTAGAGCCACAGAAAATGGGGGAGATACTAAATGAATATTTTGCATCAGTATTTACTGTGGAAAAGGATATGGAAGATATAGACTGTAGGGAAATAAATGCTGACATCTTGCAAAATGTCCAGATTACAGAGGAGGAGTGCTGGATGTCTTGAAACGCATGAAGGTGGATAAATCCCCAAGACCTGATCAGGTGTACCTGAGAATGCTGTGGAAAGCTAGAGAAGAGATTGCTGGGCCTCTTGCTGAGATATTTGTATTATTGATAGTCACAGGTGAGGTGCCGGAAGACTGGAGGATGGCTAACGTGGTGCTACTGTTTAAGAAGGGTGATAAAGACAAGCCAGGGAACTATAGACTGGTGAGCCTGACCTCGGTGGTGGGCAAATTGTTGGAGGGAATCCTGAGGGACAGGATGTACATGTATTTGGAAAGGCAAAGACTGATTAGGGATAGTCAACATGGCTTTGTGCATGGGAAATCATGTCTCACCAACTTGATTGAGTTTTTTGAAGACGTAACAAAGAAGATTGATGAGGGCAGAGCAGTAGATGTGATCTATATGGACTCCAGTAAGGCATTCGACAAGGTTCCCCATGGGAGACTGATTAGCAAGGTTAGATATCATGGAATACAAGGAGAACTAGCCATTTGGATACAGAACTGGCTCATAGGTAGAAGACAGAGGGTGGTGGTGGAGGGTTGTTTTTCAGCCTGGAGGCCTGTGACCAGTGGAGTGCCACAAGGATTGGTGCTGGGTGCTCTACGTTTTGTCATTTACATCAACGATTTGGATGCGATTATAAGAGGTACAGTTAGTAAGTTTGCAGATGACACCAAAATTGGAGGTGCAGTGGACAGTGAAGAGGGTTACCTCAGATTACAACAGGATCTGGACCAGATGGGCCAATGGGCTGAGAAGTGACAGATGGAGTTTAATTCAGATAAATGCGAGGTGCTGCATTTTGGGAAAGCAAATCTTAGCAGAACTTATACACTTAATGGTAAGGTCCTAGGGAGTGTTGCTGAACAAAGAGACCTTGGAGTGCAGGTTCACAGCTCCTTGAAAGTGGAGTCGCAGGTAGATAGGATAGTGAAGAAGGCATTTGGTATGCTTTCCTTTATTGGTCAGAGTGTTGAGTACAGGGATTGGGAGGTCATGTTGCAGCTGTACAGGACATTGGTTAGGCCACTATTGGAATATTGCATGCAATTCTGGTCTTCTTCCTATTGGAAAGATGTTGTGAAACTTGAAAGGGTTCAGAAAAGATTTCCAAGGATGCTGCCAGGGTTGGAGGATCTGAGCTACAGGGAGAGGCTGAACAGGCTGAGGCTGTTTTCCTGGAGCGTCGGAGGCTGAGGGGTGACCTTATAGAGGTTTGTAAAATTATGAAGGGCATGTATAGGATAAATAGACAAAGTCTTTTCCCTGGGGTCGGGGAGTCCAGAACTGGAGGGCATAGGTATAGGGTGAGAGGGGAAAGAAATTAAAGAGACCTAAGGGGCAACTGTTTCACACAGACGGTGGTACGTGTATGGAATGAGCTGCCAGAGGATGTGATGGAGGCTGGTACAATTGCAACATTTAAGAGCTATTTGGTTGGGTATATGAATAGGAAGGGTTTGGAGGGATATGGGCTGGTGCTGGCAGGTGGGACTAGATTGGGTTGGGATATCTGGTTGGCATGGACAGGTCGGACCGAAGGGTCTGTTTCCATGCTGTACATCTCCATGATTCTATGACTCTAAATGGTGGAGAACCAGAGGAGGTGAATGTGAAGTGACTGGTAAATTAGCCAAAGATAAGATGAGAAAAACTCCACTTGATTAAAATTTGCAAAATTAAGAAAGGAGATCAGGCATCGACAATTCGATTCAGTGGCTCTCACATTCAGGATGATCATGACAGATCTTCAGTTTCAACTTCACTTTCCTGCTCATCTCATCTCCCTTGAATTCCATAAAGAATCAAAAATCTGTCTCTCTTAGCTTTACTGAAGCGTCCACAAACCTCTGGTCCACTACTTGATATAGTAGAGTCATAGAGATCCTTATGTCCAACTCATCCTTGCTGACCAGATATCCTCAATTAATCTAGTCCCATTTGCCAGCATTTGGCCTATACCCCTCTCAAACCCTTCCTATTCATAAACCCATCCAGATCCCTTTTAAATGTTGGAATTGTACCAGCTTCCATCAGCTCATTAAAAAAAAATAAAATTAAACAGTTTAGAAAAAAAACATGAAGACTAGACACATTGCCTCTCCTCCCCCCTCATTTGCAACCTCATAGCTACCCTTTTCCTGAAGTAACATGTCCCTGGCTACCGTAGGGTCATAGCAATATTCACGCTTTGAAATAATAGGAAAATGTTTTGGAAGCATTGACCTAATTTGTTACATTTTGTCTGATAACACTGCTCTGAAGAGTCTGGGGATGGTTAACCAGCTTAAAGGTACTATATAAATTCAAGTGATCTTTGTCACTCCAAGATTATGTACACTAGTCTCATATCAAGCTGCACCAGAGCCCTCTAAATTTTGAAAGTGACAGGATGTCTGATGTGGCTGTAATCGGATTGAATTCTTCAACTTAATAAGACATGTGTCAAAATGCTAGTGGACCGCCTTTGAAATAAGAGAGTCTGAAGAAAGACAATGAAACCCATCTTTGCTTGTCCAATCAATCTGCAGCTTACCCGTGCTTTCAAACTTCGGTGCAAGTAAAAAACCTATTTCGAAGACATCGGATTACGTGGTCTGAAATAACTCTTGTGCTTTCAGTGCCTGAACTTGCCTGAAAGTGGACTGTCCCCATTTATGGGAGTAACAATTTGTTATGATAACAGCTGATGACTCTTTGTGGGTTCTAACGTCCTTGGTCGGTGATAAAGCTGCACTTGTCCCATTATTTTCAAATTGCAGGTTGAGGTGATCCAGTGATTGGCATCACTTGGCATATCTATTGGAAAGCCAAAAAAAGTGAAGTATTTGATTGTAAAATCATGAAACATGCTCTTTATATTGGTTAAATAAAAATACTTATAAGTAATTTGCTTTTTGCAGTTAAGGGACAAGTACTGTTTGCAATGATTGATTATTTCAGTGTCTCGTTCAGTTAAAGGGATCAAGCCAACAATATCATTTTTCAAGGTAAACATTAACAATTTTAACCTACAGGTCATAGCCCAATTTGTCGAGTTCTTCAAATATTGAAACAAGGCCATTCTGCCTACTAGATATGTTCTAGCTCTTTGATAGATCTATCCAATTAACTGTACTCCTGTGCTCTTTATGCATATCTTGCAATTATTTTACCCTTCAAGTATTTATTCTATTTTCATTTGAATGCTGCTATTGCTGTTCAGATTGTGTTTCAGATCACTGCAACTTGCTGTGTTGGACGGCGTTGACTCTGCTTTTCCCCAGGACGGGGGAAGTCTAAAACTAGACGGCTTGGGTTTAAGCTGAGAGGGTAGAGATACAAAAGAGTCCAGAGAGGCAATTTATTTTCACACAGAGGGTGGTGAGTGTCTGGAATGGATTGCCAGAGGTAGTGGGTATAATTTAGAGCTGAAAATGTGTTGCTGGAAAAGCGCAGCTGGTCAGGCAGCAACCAAGGAGCAGAAGAATCGACGTTTCGGGGCATGAGCCCTTCTTCAGGGCTCATTCCCGAAATGTTGATTCTCCTGCTCCTTGGATGCTGCCTGACCTGCTGCGCTTTTCCAGCAACACTTTTTTCAGCTCTGATCTCCAGCATCTGCAGTCCTTTCTCCTAGTGGGTATAATTTAGACAGGAGCATGAATGGGGTAGGTCTGGAGGGATATGGACCAAACGTAGGCAAATGGGACTAGACTAAATTGTGAAAATTGATTGACATGAGCAAGTTTGGCTGAAGGGTCCGCTTCCATGCTATAAACCTCAATATTTCATGATGACAGCATGACGGCTCGGTGGTTAGCACTACTGTCTCACGATGCCAGGGACCTGGATTCGATTCCAACCTCGGGCAACTGTCTGTGTGGAGTTTGCACATTCCCCCCATGTCTGTGTGGGTTTCCTCCGGGTGCTCCGGTTTCCTCCCACAATCCAAAGATGTGCAGGTCAGCTGAATTGCCCGTAGTGGTCAGGGACGTGTAGGTTAGGTGCATTAGTTAGGGGTACATGTAGAATAATAGAGTGGGGGAATGGGTCTAGGTGGGTCACTCTTCGGAGGATCAGTGCAGACTTGTTGGGCTGAATGGCCAGTCTCCACACTGTAGGGATGCTATGAATCTATCACTCCATGAGAGCTGTTGAGAACACTTTCAAGAGATTTGTTTTATGGGTACCATAGTCCCAGAGGGAAATGTAACCTAGTGGTTTAACTTGAGAGTCACGATATCTCAGGTAGAGCTGATATGGTCGGACCTTCATGATTACTTTGGCTGGTGCAGGATATCACTCTGCATCCTTAAACCAGCTGTCTAACAAACTGAGCTAACCAGTAGCATACAATAGACATTCTATCAACAATGACGAAGGAAGCATTTTTTCCTGGCAGGAACAGCCTGCCCATTCCTGCACTTCAGCTGAAAAGACTTGCCTCACTTAGTTAAACATCACACAACCTCAGCTTATAGTCCAACAGATTTATTTGGAAGCACTAGCTTTTAGAGCGCTGCTCCTTCTTCAGGTGGTTGTCAGAAGGAGAGGCGCTCCGAAAGCTAGTACTTCCAAATAAACCTGTTGGACTATAAGCTGGTGTTGTGGTGACTTTTGACTTTGTCCACCCCAGTGCAACACCGGCATCCCCACATCTTGCCTCACTTACTAAGGTCTACTTTTGCTGATGCCACAAGCGGACAGAAGATGGGTAATGTGCTTCACATACACTGTGGATTCCTGAGGTGTCATTGTGATGCAGAGGTGTATTCCTGAGCTCTTCACTCCAAAATTTAGAATAGAATAGAGTCCCTACAGAGTGGAAACAGGCCATTTGATCCAACAAGTCCACAAAGACCCTCCCACTCAGACCCGTTCCCCTATTACGCACAGTGGTTAGCACTGCTCCGTCACATCGCCAGAGACCCGGGTTCAATTCCCGCCTCAGGCGACTCTCTGTGTAGAGTTTGCACATTCTCCCCGTGTCTGCGTGGATATCCTCCGGGTGCTCCGGTTTCCTCCCACAATCCAAAAATGTGCAGTTTAGATGAATTGGCCACGCTAAATTGCCCGTAGTGTTAGGTGAAGGGGTAAATGTAGGAGTATGGGTCTGGGTGGTACACGCTTCGGCGGGTCGGTGGAGACTTGTTGGGCCGAAGAGCCTGTTTCCACACTGTAAGTAATCTAATCTAATCTACCCAACATTCCCCCTGACTAATCCAATGAACCTACACATCCCTGAACACTATGGGCAATTTATCATGGCCAATCCATCTAACCTGCACATCTTCGGACAGTGGGAGGAAACCAGAGACCCACAGGAAACCCACATAGACACACCCAAGGCTGGAATCGAACCCAGGTCCTTGGCAGCAGTGCTAACCACTGAGCCACCCTGTTTATTTAGCTTGTTCATTTTGCCTTTTGTAGAAGCTGCGGTGGTTTCTGATGGAAGGAGGATGTTGGAAGTTAGTAGCGTGACAGCAGAGTGAGATGGAAGGGCTGTGGTGCTGTGTGCATGTGAGCACTGGCTATTGTGTTGGACATTTGCAACATAAACTGCATAACTGTGTCAGCCATAATTTAATTCAGTTGATAACACTTTCCCAGTAAGTTCAAATCCCCCTGCAGGACTTGAGCACAAGAGGTTAAGTGAATACTCTGGTGCAGTACTGAGGGTATGCTGAGCTACTGGGAGTGCTGCTATTTGGGTGAGTTATTAAATTCAAGTCATGCCCGCCCCTCCATATCATTATTTTGCATTTGTATTCCTCGTGTCCAGTCTGATACCTTTTTTTCAAGCAGCAACCCAAAGGAACACATTAGCTGGCCATTTATCACATTCCTGCCTGTAGAAGCTTACTGTGTCCAAACTGAGTCCAGCATTTCCTCCATTAATGCAATGATTAGACCGATTCTGGGATGAAATGCCCATCAACCATAATTGAATGGCGGAGTGGACTCGATGGGCCGAATGGCCTTACTTCCACTCCTACGTCTTATGGTCTTGTGGTCTTATGGATTCAATGAGAACATTGAAGCATCAGTTCAGTGTCAAGCACTTTTCACTGGAGTGTCGGAGGTTGAGGGGCAACATTATAGAAATTTATAAAATAGTGAGGGTACAGATAGAGTTAATAGTAGTTGTCCTTTACCTAGAATGGGGGATTTCAAGACCACAGGGCACATTTTGAAGATGAGAGGAGAGAAATTTAAAAAAGACATGAGGGGTAGTTTTTATTTTACAAAGAGGGAGGTTCGCATGTGGAACGAACTTCCTGAGAAAGTGATGGATGCAGGTACAATGACAATGTTTAAAAGACGTTTGGATAAGTAGATGAATTGAAAAGGTTTGGAAGGATATGGGCCAGGAGCAGGCAGGCAGGACTAGTTTAGTTTGGATTATGTTCGGTATGGACTGATTGCACCAAAGGGTCTGTTTCTGCGCTGTTTGACTCTGTGACTCTATGACTGTAAAAGATACTGTATCACTCCAAGATTTCTTTTCCATCATTTGAATAGGAGGTTTGATCAGCCAGGTTTCCAGGGTTATATTCTTGTTATTATGTTCCTATATTGAGCTGGTAAGATCTCCACTCTGCCCACCGTGATGAGAAAGTTAGCAAGGTGGGTATTTTTGCAAATTCAGATCCTATTGCTTTAAGCAGAACTTGGTGTTTTTTTTTAATCTTGGGATGGAAAACATAAATGGATATGTGTTATTATCCTTTTAATTTTAAGAACACAACCAATGTTGACAGACAATGATGGATTCTCTGCTTTCCAAATGGCAGTGTAAAAATAAAATATTTAAACCTAATGGAACATCCCTACATAAAGCATGAAATACATTCATCTCTCATCTGAACATACAAGAATTAATTTGTTATAACCACAGTCAATTTTCTTTATTGGAATGGATATGCATATAGCACAAGCTGAAGTTTGACTGAAAGGATAATTTAGTGGATAATCTGAAGTAACTGTGAAAAACCAACTACATTTATGAAAATATTGACGTTTCAATCACTGAAACCTGAGAAGAAATGCTGAGAATGATGAGGAAGCAGAAAGTTAATTGCTAATTTAAAAAAAAAATTACTTTTCATTATAACTCTCCATAATCCTCCATGATGTCAGGAAATGTGAGATCAACTTTTATCATTTGATAAAAAAATTGCATAACAACTCTTTTAAGTGTGTATAAAAAAATGCTCAATATTGAAAGTTTGGAACGTTAAGGCCAGCAAGTATTTGATGATGACTTCCTTCGCTATAATCTTTGGTCTCACCCAATCTGGAAAGGAAGGTTCATAGTTATAAAGGACCTTTCACGATCCTAGGATGTCTCAAAACACTTAACAGCCATGAGTTATTCTCGTATCGAGGTTTATTCGTGTATTGGGCAGCATCACATGTTCCAGGTTCAAATCCCTCTTTAGGGCCTGATAGCCACAAAAGATATATCCATAATGTAGCCAAGTGGGTTGATTGACAGCTTGTACAATGCTTCCAATATTCTGGATTAGTGGTGCTGGAAGAGCACAGCAGTTCAGGCAGCATCCAAAGTGCAGCGAAATCAATGAAAAGCCCTTCATCAGGAATAAAGGCAGTGAGCCTGAAGCGTGGAGAGATAAGCTAGAGGAGGGCGGGGGTGGGGCAAAAGTAGCATAGAGTACAATGGGTGAGTGGGGGAGGGGATGAACGTGATAGGTCAGGGAGGAGAGGGTGGAGTGGATAGGTGGAAAAGGAGCTAGGCCGGTCGGACAAGTCATGTGGACAGTGCTGAGCTGGAAGCTTGGAATTAGGGTGAGGTGGGGGAAGGGGAAATGAGGAAACTGTTGAAGTCCACATTGATGCCTTGGGGTTGAAGTGTTCCGAGGCAGTAAATGCAGAGACATTGCCAGTCAGCTATGCTGCAGAGGGCTTTGGAAAATAATTGCAATACTCTGCCTAACAAGCCAGTGGAAGTCTATGATTACCAATGGTATCCAAGGATGTGATACCTGATACCTCATGGTACCATTGCTGTAACATAAGAAATGCATCAGCCAATTTCCAGGCAAGGTACTGAAAACAACAAAGTGATGACGACCTGATTATCTGGATATTTTAAAATATGTCAGTTTGAATTATAATTCTTGATCAGGATACATAGAAGAACATGCTTGTTTTGCTTTAAATAGTGCCATGGGATCGGTTATATCTGCATGCGATGTTAAACAGGATTTAGTTTCATGTCTTATTCATTACTATTTATTTATATGCAGGTCTTATTTATTGTTGCAATCAATATACCAATATAATGACTCCAAGGAGCTCTGTTGATGGATGCAGTGTGATGTGGCCAGCTTCTTTAGCAAGCTCAAAATATCACTGCAAAATACTATGTCCCAGCGAATATGCATACATTTGGAAAGCGTAACAGCAATTTTAGTTTTAAGTGAGAGAAGCACTTGGATTATGACAAGAAGATAATATAAAGCCACAACAATTAAAACAGTGACATGAACAACAGGAACTACTGGACTATTAGCAGTTGGTTAGGCACAAAACATCAACACATGAGACAGCCAACAAAATATCAAACACGCTGATCCAACTCCAAGGAGAAGTAAAGTTCATTTGTCTCAATTACTGGCAAAACTGTTCTGTCCAGACTGTCAACGTACTGCAAGGCAGTGCTGGTTGTTTTAATTTTATTTCTGAGAATCATAGAGTCATAGAGATGTACAGCACGGAAACAAACCCTTCGGTCAAATTTGTCCATAATGACCAGATATCCCAACCCAATCTAGTCCTACCTGCCAGCACCCAGCACATATCCCTCCAAACCCTTCCTATTCATATACCCATCCAAATGCCTCTTAAATGTTACAATTGTACTAGCCTCAAACCTATGAAATTGACCACAGACTCCCCGAGACCTCCTTCCCATTTGATGGCTCAATCATCCGAATCGAATACATTGTCTCTCGCTAACCTCCACCACCAAAAAAGTGTAATTGAAATTGTGGTTTGCATAGCTAACCAAAAGTGCAATCATCTGAAATTCTTCACAGTCTCTGGCTGTGATAAAGCTTCAGTTTGGTGAAGAGTTGGACAAAGCATCCAATAGATGATACCCGTGAGCTCTTTGATTAGATTCGGTTGTCAGTGGGGGTCTTATAGCCATAGAGACATAGAGATGTACAGCACAGAAGCAGACCCTTTGGTCTAACTTGTCCATGCTGACCAGATATCCGAAATTAATCCAGTCCCATTGGCCAGCATTTAGCCCATATCCCTCTAAACCCTTCCAAATCATATACCCAATCCAATGCCTTTTAATTTTTATAATTGTACCAGCCTCCACCACTTCCTCTGGCAGCTCATTCCATACACACTCCATCCACTGCATGAAAACATTGCCCCTTAGGTTCCTTTTAACTCTTTCTCCTCTCACCTTAAGTTTATGCCCTCCAATCCTGGAATTCCCCCACTCTAGTGAGAAGATCTTGACTATTCATCCTATCTATGCTCCTCATGATTTTCAGAGAGAAGTTTTGAGGATATTTTTCATGAATAAATATTTAATAAATAAATATAATTGCAAATGATCTGGATTAGCCTTTCTTTTCATTTATTCACTCTTCTTGGGCATCACTTACTGGGCCAGCATTTATTGCCCATTCCTAATTGCCCTTCAGGAAGGGGTTAGCAAGCTGACTTCTCAGAATACTGCAGTCCTGCAGGTACAGGGACACACACAGTGCTGTAAGGAAAGGAGATCCAGCAACAACGACAATATATTTCCAAGCACGTTTTGAGAAGATGTGTAGTTCAGGTTGAGGTTCTGGATGTAGGTTTGATCGCTGTGTTGGAATGTTCATTTCCAGACATTTCATCACCCTACTAGGTAACATCTTCAGTGGGCCTCCTGGTGAAGCATTGCTGACAACTTCTGCTTTCTATTTATATTTTTGGGCTTCTTTGCGTTGGTGCTGTAATTTCCTGTGGTGATGTCATTTCCTGTTCTTGTTGTAGACGGGGTCTAACTCAATGTGTTGTTGATAGAGTTCCAGTTGGATCGAAGCACTATAACCAAACACATCGAGTTAGACCATATCTACCATCCTCTGAGAAAAAGACCAGGAAATAAAATCACCACAGGAAATGACATAACCACAGGAAATGTCATCACCAACCTAAAGAAACCCAAACATATAAATAGAAAGCAGGAACTATCAGCAGTGCTTTGCCAGGAGGCCCACTGAAGATATTATCTAGTAGGGTGACGAAACGTCTGGAAAGAACCTTCCAGCTCAGCGAGCAAATCTACATTCATATATTTCCGAGTCAGGATGTTGTATGTCCTGGAGGGGAACTCGGAGGTGACAGTGCTGCCATGCATCTACTTCCCTTGTCTTTCTAGGTGGTCATTAGTTTAGAAGGTTCTGTTTAAGGAACCTTGTCAATTACTGCAGATAACATACGCTGCTGCCAATGTGCATCAGTGGTGAAAGGAGTGAATGTTAAAAGAGGTGGATGGGGTACCAAGCAAGTGCTTTATCCTGAATGGTTTTAAACAACTTGACAATTAATGGAGGTACAGCAACTGAGGCAAGAAGTGAGTGTTCTATCACACTCCTAACTTTTAGAACCATAGAATCGCTTCAGGGTGGAAGTAGGCCATTCTGCCCATTGAGTCCACACAGATCCTCCAAAGTGCATCCACCCAGACCCATTTGCCTACCCTATCCCTGTAACGTTGCACTTCCCATGGCTAATCAATCTGTCCAGGACACAATGGGCAATTTAGCATGGACAATCCATGTAACCTGCACATCTTTGGACTGTGGGAGGAAACCAGAACACCCGAATGAAACCCACGCAGACATGGGGAGAATGTGCAAACTCCACACAGTCAAGTGCCCGAAGTTGGAATCAAACCCAGGTCCCTGGCATCGTGAGGCAGCAGTGCTAACCACTGGGCCACCGTGCCACCCCTTGTGTCTTATAGATGGTGGATAGGCTTTGTGGAAGCAGGAAGTAGGTTACTTGTCATAGAATTCCTACTTTCTGACCTGCGCTTGTAGCCACAGTATTTGTATGTTTTGTCAGATCAGTTTCTGATCAACGGAAACTCTCAGAGTATTAATAATGGAGAATGCCACTGAACATCAAGGACTTAAATTCTCTCATGCTCAAAATAATCAATACCTGGCACTGATGCAGTGTGAATATTATGTGTGACTTTATTAGCTGAAGCCTGGATGCTGTCCAAGTCTAGGTCCATATGGTTGCTGATTGCTACAATATCTGAACATTGCACAATCATTAGTAACAACTACGTTTCTGATCTTGTGATGGAGTGAAGATCATTGATACAGTAATAAAGCTGGCTGGGTCTAGAATATTCCCCTGGGGAAGTCTTGCAGGCTTTCTCCTGTAGCTCAATGAATAGAAGCAGGCCATTTGTCCCATTGATTCCACACCAACTCTCCAAACAGCATCTCACCTGGAGACCCAGAACAAGGGCAACAGATGTATGGCAACACTACCACCACAGAGTTCCCCTCCAGGGCATACAACATCCTGACTTGGAAGTATATCGTCATTGTCGCTGGACCTCACTTCCTTCCATCTGGAGACTGTAACGCTGTATTGCCGCATGACTAATCCACCTAACCTACACAGCTTTGGACTATGGGAGGTAACTGGAGCAAATTGACACAGAAAGGGGGAAGAATGTGCAAACTCAGCACACAGTCGCCTAAGGCTGGAATTGAACCTAGGAGCGTAATACTATGAGGCAGCAGTGTTAACCATTGAACCGCCATGCTGTGGTAACTAATCTCTAACAACCATAAACATAGCCATAGTCTGGGACAAAGACAGGAGGAGAGAGTTTCACTGGTCCTAAGACAATGTGTTATAAAGAGTATGTTGTTTCATGTTTTCTGTATTTTTGATTGTGAATTGAAATGAGGAAATATCGGGTCTAAAATCAAGGATTGCTAAAGGATTACTGTATGTTTTTGAAAGCACAGAATCTGACACTCATTGTAGGTAGTGTTTACACAGCTGCTGGTTCAAGCAGTAACTGAAGTGTAATTTGCAACTGAGCTGGAATTAAGCATTATGCACACATGGGGATACAGATAGCAACAAGTTGCTGACTGGTTTGTGTTCTAGTGACCGGTTCTTGTTGGCAAAGACCTTCTGCCTGACAACAACAACTTGATTGGTTCTCAAGTGGCTGAACAGCTTGGTGTGTGAACAAGATTTGTGAAAAGAATCCCGAAAAGCTTGGGACCAGTCTCTGATCTCTGAAGCAAAAACCATTTTAAGTTTGAAGAAAACCAATTCATTTTCCTTCAACTGTTGCTGTCAGCTATGACTTTGAATTAGTAAAAATCATGGATTTCTATAAAGTCAGCAGCTTACTCCGCACCTCCTGTAACCACGTGAAAGCACCCAGAGAAGGTAAAAATAAGAATCAACATTCTGACCAACATTAAGAATCATCTCAGGCACCCGGTGAACAAGAATCAGTAAACTGTTCACCCAGTTTGTTTGTGTTTGTGTGTGTGTGTGTGGGGGGGGGGGGGGGTGTATGAGGAGTGTGTGTGTGTGTGTGCGCACACGCGCTTCCGTGAGAGAGAAAGATTGGGTTCGCATGTGTGTATGTGTGTACATGTGTGAGAAAGACATACAGTATATGTGAGTTACTATGTATGTGATTGCATGTGCGTGTGCATGCGTGTGAGAGACTGCATTTGTGTGTGTGCGTGTGTGTGAGAGAGACACAGAATATATGTGAGAGACTATGTGCGTGATTTTGTGTGTGTATGTGCGCGTAAGTTGGATTTTATAGAAGATTAAAATTGTAACTGGTATGGTGATATGCTGAGGATTTATAATTATCTGCAGCTAGAATCTGTTTGTTTGGAATAAATAGTCATTCCTGTGAAGTACATCAGCCTGGTCTGTGATTTCTGCCAAGCTGGACCTAAATGTCAGGTAACCTGGGAATTCTGCATACTTTATAAAATCAGTAACTCTTGTGATGAGTCCAGGAATAGCCGGACTTACGCAGTTCTTGAGTGAGCCATAACAATAGTGTTTAGCTGTATAAAAATAGGGGCCATCAAGACTGGATGTAGAGCAGCAATGGAGAATCAAAAGGCATAGTTGGGAGGTCTGTCTTTGGAAGACTTCCAATGTCATTGATGCTCTGAGCCCAATATGGGAAAGGAGCCATGTTTTGATGGGTTTGATGCCGAGATGCACAGTCCAACATAAAATTGGCCAAACGGTTTCTGCAGGAAAGGCCTGATGGAATGCAAAAAGGTCAAGATTATGACAAGGATCAGCCCTAGATCTTTTGTGCATTTTGCTCTGGAGTGCTGGAAACCCATGAAGAGGTACTTAAGCAGAACAATAGGGAGAGATTTTATATTTGTGTATTCCCCACTTTCAGACAGATCTGCTGGCTACAATATCCTGTTCACCAAGATTAGTATGAGGAAAGGCTGAGGCACTTGGGGCTGTTCTCATTGGAGAAAAGAGGTTTAGGGGAGATTTGATAGAGGTGTACAAGATGATTAGAGGTTTACATAGGGTGGACAGTGAGAACCTTTTTCCGCTAATGGAGTCAGCTGTTACTAGGGGACACAGCTTTAAATTAAGGGGTGGTAGGTATAGGACAGATGTTAGGGGTAGAATCTTTACTCAGCGGGTTGTGAGTTCATGGAATGCCCTGCCAGTAGCAGTGGTGGACTCTCCCTCTTTATGGTCATTTAAACGGGCATTGGATAAGCATATGGAGGTTATTGGGCTAGTGTAGGTTAGGTAGGCTTCGGTTGGCGCAACATCGAGGGCCGAAGAGCCTGTACTGCGCCGTATTTTTCTATGTTCTATGTTCTATTTAGTCTGGGTTTCCCAGGGCCACTGAGCTCCTGACCTAATTACAGTCTTTGTTCAAACATGAACGAAACAGATGAAACTGGAATGACTGCCCTTAATATCAAGCATGCGCTTGACCAAGTATAGCAACAAGCACCTTAGCAAAACTATAATCAACTGGAATCGGGGGCAAAGTTCTCTGGCTGCAGTCATACCTAGCACAACACAGGATGATGTGGTTTTTGAAGGTCAGTCATCTCTCAGAAGGTCAGTGTGGACTGGATGGGACGAATGGCCTCTTTCCACACTGTGAGGACTCTATGGTCTCAGATCCAGGACAAGTCTTTAGGCATTCATCGGGGCAGTGCACTAGGCTCAACCGTTTTCATCTGTTTCATCAAGGACCTTTCATTCATCAGTAAATCAGAAGTGGGGATGTTTGCTGTTGACTGCACAATGTTCAGCATCAATCGTGCTGACCATGTAGAATATAGTCTAGCCTCAGGAAGTCAACCTATAACCTGCTTTTGGAGACCCAGTATTTTTATGGTAGTTTCAGTCCAGTTCTGTTTGACACCATGGAGTAACCATATCTTGGAAAGGGGATAGGGAACGCATTGGATACCCTGGCCTAACCTCATTGGGCACCGAACTGTGGCTGAGGTCAGAGAGTATTCCAATAGGGCTCAGGAGGGGAGATAAGAGGAGACATCTGACCGCCATTCCCTCAGTGAAGACTCAGGTGGTGAAGACTCTGTGTGAGACCCACCTTCATAATACAAAGATCCTGGGTACATTCATCGAAGGAGCTCAGTGAATCCAGCAGCACAACCACGTTTGCCAGAGCAGGTATAATTTTTTTTAGAATTTTAGAATTAGATAATATGGATTTTCAGGCAGTCAGCCTAATTTGGGGAATAGTTAACTTCATTTGTTTCAGAATTGTTTCTTCAACTTGCAAGTGTTTTAATGAAAGTACATTTGACCCACAGCCCTCTGTGTTTCATTTAGTAAGAGCACCTGGGCAAAAATGGTTTATGAGTAACACACTGGTTAAAGTGGCTGCATTGAAAATTTCACAGGCAACGACATTCTATGATGGAGCATCCATGCCCTTTTGGGGTAGAGAGTGCCAGAGGTTCACAAACTTTTGAATGAAGTAAATTGTCTTTAATTTTACGAGGTGATCTCTTTAAAAAAGAAGTGACAAAGTCATAAGCATTTCAATGAATTAATTTTTCTTCATCTCAGCCATTAATGAGCTGTCCCTAATCCTGGGAAAATGTCCTCCTATTTCAGATTCCCTGAGCATTGGGAGGAATCTCTCAAATCTACCCTATTCTGCCCCTTCCTATAGTCATGCATTTCATTGATGACAGAGTACCAGGGTACCAACCCACCATTCAGCGGGTGGCGAATCTTTGGCATTCTTGATTCCAGGCCATTGTGGAATGTCAAAGCATGTTGAATTCAGAAAACATTAGGTTTCTGGACATTAATAACATCAAACTGTCCAAAGATGTGCAGATTAGGTGGGTGGGCCCCGTAGTGTCCAGAGACGTGCAGGGTAGGTGGATTTGCCGTGGAAAATGCAAAGATAGGGTTGAGGGGAGATCTGGTGATGCTTGTCGGTGAGGACTTGATAGGCTGAATGGCCTGCTTCCACACTGTAGGGATTCTATGAACATCATAGGGACAACATAGGAAAGTACCGTTGAGACTGAGTCTTGGCATGATTGAGTAGGAGAAAGTGAGGACTGCAGATGCTGGAGATTAGAGTCGAAGAGTGTGGTGCTAGAAAAGCACAGCAGGTCAGGCAGTATCTGAGGAGCAGGAGAGTCAACATCTCAGGCATAAGCCCTTCATTGGAAATGATTGAGTAGAATGGCAAGGTAGGCTTGATGGAATGAATAGCTTACACCTGTACTTACAACGCTATGTTCAGGCCAATTAAGTCTGGGGTCCACTTATAAGGGCTTCATCCCTCCACTGAAGGTATTGAACCAGTGAGTGACACAGTTCGGTGCCTCAACATGTGGTGAGCATAATAGCTGGACCCTTTTCTCAGCCATTTCATACGGCAGTGCAAACTGAACCGTTGTCAAATGTATCGTAGTCAGGATGACAGATTTCCTTTCATGAAGGGAATTAACAACTAATATATCAAGAGGTTTTATAAGTAATTAAAATGATTATGGTTAAGAATTTTCACTACAGATATCAACCATGAACAAAACCAAAAATGGTAACATAAAATCTTAAAGAAAATCAATACATTTGGATTAGCATCAGGTCATGGATAAAAGAAATTAACCGTTCAGCATTTATGGCTCCAATGCTGCCTAAATTGGATAATCATAGATTGTGAAATTAATCGAGATATTAGAGTAAAATGGTATTGTTTGGCAAGGATCCATATGACGACTCTGTGAATTGTCAGCTGCACAATGTGGCAATGAACCATTCTTAATTTGATTTCTTGCCACATTGAAGCTGCCTCAAAGAAGGACAAACAACACAAATGTTCAGATTGTTACTCATGTCACGGGAAATATTCAAGCTTTGAGCTGCAAACTGATTTCAATGGATTTCCACCTCAGCCCAATTCTCTTGTCTTCGGTGTGTTTGATTAACATCATTGTAAGTGTGTGGTTTTCTGCCTTTCAGTCCAAACTCAGCTGGGTGTGATCAATAATCATTTTTATCTACAGGGCCCTGGTTTGACGTGTCACCTCAAACATCTCGTGGTGTACTCTCAGAAGAGGTTGGGCTGGATAATATCCTGGAGTGACCATAGTAAGGTGAGACTCCGGCCATTATAAGGTTAGCATGATTCTTGGAACTAAAGTCAAAAAAGACACAGACCGAGTAAGGACATGGTGATGTGGACAAGGGAATTTTCAATCATTGCAAGTTTTGGCGATCACAGGCCAGATACCTGCACATGATGAGAAATATGGCTAGACTAACCATATCTACCATTAGTTGGTAGATAGCAAGAGTCACAGAGAATAAAGGGTTGAGAACTCAATGGCCAGATGCATTTTTCTCATCAACTATAAAATGAACACAATTAGATTGGGATAGAATGGACTTGAAAGCTTTGGCATTGTTGGAGAGATCTCCTGCTGTTCCAGTTGAGATTATCTTCCCATCAATGTCAAAGACTGCATGAAATATTGATCAGAATCTTAGGTTGAGCGTTGACTGAAAACACTCCACAGCAGAATGAGCCATGAGTTTTCACATTTAGCTCAATTGGATTGCGTCATCATTGCACCTTCTGAAACTCCTCCCATTTTACTCCCCCCAAGCCAATCAGCATGCCCTTTAATTCATCCTCTGTCAGATTTTGAGGTAATTTTCCCATAAAAATCTCGATAAATCTCAATGCATGGTAGTAAATTCCATATTATCAACACTCTCTGGCAAACGACATTTCTTCCAAACTCCTACCTAGATCTGTTAATGATGTACATTAGATTACATTCCCTAGTTTTGCTTTGCCTCAGGGGTACAGACAACTTCTCTACACCCGCCTTATCAAACTCATTCATAATCTTTAAAATCTTGATCATATCACTTCTGTCGGATCATGTTCTAGTTTAGGCTTTGCAGGTCTCAATACAAATTCCCATCAGACTTATTATTAACTGTTCGGTGTTGGTTAATGTTACATGTTAGAGCATAGAACAATACAGCGCAAAACAGGCCCTTTGGCCCTCGATGGTGCGTTGACCTGTGAACTATTCTCAGCTCGTCCCTCTACACTATCCCAAAATCACCCATGTGCTAATCTAACAGTAAAGTGATGGAGCAGCATGCTCTGGGCATAGAACAGCTTCTATAGAATACATTACAACTGAAGTCTCAGTAACATCACAGCTTGCCTTAAATGCTCAGTGACCAACTAACCAAAGTCTATCTCTGTGTCTCCCTACATGCACAATTCTAGCTTCCAACGCTGTTAACTAGAAATACTTCCCATCAGCTGAAATGTTAAGCTGAAAGCATTTCTGCTTAGCTTATCCCAGAGGCTCAAACACATATTCATTAAGACCCATCTGTGGAACTTCTCAGTCATCTCTTTTATGAAGAAAAGAATACTAAACTCATTTGTCAATAAAAGAAAAAAATGGTACCTATGGAATTCATTGCCACGGAGTGCAGTGGAGGCAGGGATGTTGGGTGTTTTCAGGGCAGAGATTCTTGATCTTGCAAGGAATTAAGGGTTACGGGGAGAGTGCAGGTAAGTGGAATTGAAATGCCTGTCAGCCATGATTAAATGATGGAGTGGACTCAGTGGGTTGAGGCCCTGCTTCCACTCCTATGTCTTATGGTCTTAAAAAGAGAACCAAATTCTATGTATATTATAGCCTGGTAATGATTTAGTTGCATTGACATAGCAACCAGAAATTCAATTCAATTCTTATTACTGCTTTCTAGAATTTTTTTTGTAAAATGTTGGTCTCCTCGATAAAGCATGTCCACAATGACACTTGCCGATGTTTATTGATGCATTAGAGAAAGCATCCTATCACAGCCTGGTGTGGCAACTGCTCCGTCCAAGATCGCTAAAAATTAATAAGAGTTGTGAAAGCATGCCCAATCCATCACACAAACCAGCCTTCCATCCATTGACTCCGTCTATACATCCTGCTGCCTTGGGAAGACAGCCAACAAAATCAAAGACCCCTCCTGCCCAAGTTATATTCCTTTCCACCCTCTTCCATTTGGCAGAAGATACAAAAGTTTGAAAATGCTTCCCATTAGATTAAAGAACAAGTTCTTCCCCGCTATTACCAGACTTTTGAACAGAACCCTCATATATTAGAGTTGATCTTTCTCTGCACCTCCTCTGTAGCTGTCACACAATATTCTGCATTCTGTTCTATTACCTTCATTGTCTGGTTAGCATGCAAAACAATACGTTTCACTGTATCTCGGCACATGTGACATTAATAAATCAAATCAAACCTGACCACAACCTGATGATAAATCAGTCCTCAATCAAGCGTTTGCTATAACTCTATGAGAATAAGTATGCACGCTCCAAGATTTCTTGTAATTATAGAAATTTCTCTTCAACTCTTATTAAAGTCATGTCAATTTGAATTGAAAGGCAAGGTAGAGTGCTTGAGAGGTGTATCATGTTTAGATTCAGCTAGAAAAGCAGAATCAATATTTTGCAGGCAATGAAATGACTTACAGTAATGAGGCTGCCTAAATAATCTATTGACTCAACTGAGTTATCCTTATCAGTGATATAGTGATGGGTCAGGATATGCAGGATGCTCACTTACTTTTGACAGCACTATTGGATATCTACTTTGTGCTTAACAACACAGCTGGGAATCCAGGATGATTTTATCGAAATTTAATGAATGTGTAACATAAAACTGAAAAGTTTGTAGTAATGGGTTACTGGCTAATAATGATGTGATCATCACTTTACATTCTGTGAACAAGAACAATCTCTTTGCTCAACCGATCATGATTTTCAGCGAACCTGCAAATAATTTGCTAATTGTAAGATGTTGAAGGGCAGTTTTGTTTTGATTACGTCAGGACCCTGGGCAATAATTAGAATTTTCTAAATAATCTTTATTATAAATGTGTGTGTGCTCACTGGTTAGCACTGCTGCCTCACAGCACCAGGGACCTAGGTTCGATTCCCACCTGACTGTGATGGGTTTGCACATTCTCCCTGTGTCTGCATGAGCTTCCTCCTATAGTCCAAAGATGTGCAGGTCCGGTGAATTGGCCATGTTAAATTGCCCACAATGTTAGGTGCTTTAGTCGGGGGTAAATATAGGGTCAGGGGAATGCGTTTGGGTGGGTTTCTCTTTGGAGGGGCGGTGTGGACTTGTTGGGCCGAAGGGCCTGTTTCCATACTGTAGAGGATCTAATCTAATCTAAAATAACAAGGTTGAAAGCATGAGAACATCTCCAATCATAGCAGTGGAGCTATAAGTCCTTGGCACTGCATTTCTCATGTTGATAAAGCAGAGTGCCAATGACATTATAGTATATGCCGCAGTACAAAGGTCCACCTTTCCAAATTCCGTTAAGACCAAAAGACAATCTAGAACCATTGAAGTACCATGGAGGCCATTTGGTCCATTGAGCCTGTTCTGTCTTCCTGCAAGGATGCATTGGTTAGCTCCACAGAAGATGGAAGATTTATTTGTCCCCCATTAAGTCAACACTCCTCTTTATTTTAGATTAGGTTCCCTACAGTGTGGAAACAGGCCCTTCGGCCCAACCAGTCCACATCGACCCTCCGAAGAGTAACCCTCCTAGACCCGTTTCCCTCTGACTAATGCACCTAACACTACAGGCAATTTAGCATGGCCAATTCACCTGACCTGCGCATCTTTGGGCTGTGGGAGGAAACCAGAGCACCCGAAGGAAACCCATGCAGACACGAGGAGGATGTACAAACTCCACACAGACAGTCACCCGAGGCTGGAATCAAACCTGGGATCCTGGTGCTGTGAGGCAGCAGTGCTAACCATTGAGCCACCATGCCACCCGATGGGAATAAGAGACATCACTCATTCTTTGTCTTTATATATTCTGTGTCAAATGCCACCAATAAAATTCATCCCACCTTGAATTTCCAGCATCAACCTAGAAAAAAGGAACAGACGGACTTTGCACTGCAGAAGATGAATTGAATTGCATTCAGAATTAAACATGAAATAATAGAAGATATTTGACTCCAAACTGATACAAAAATATGGTCAAGCAGTTAACATAGTAAGCACACAGAATCAACTCAGCAAGCTCATGTCTTGAAGAGCTCTGTAAGTGGCAGGTTCTTTTACAATCAGGATAGTACTCTGCAGGATAAATAGCAAATATCAGGTTAAGAGTAATGCCAGAGTTCTGTGCAAATATGCTTTCACATTCTCGTTTTTTAAAGCAATTGCTGCTAAAGGCTGATTAATGAAGCCTGGGTGGAGTTTTGCTCTGTGTTATGACCGCTGGGAGTGAGAGACACTAAGAACTTATTAAAGTGGTTTATAATAGCCTCCAGCAAGGGGAGAAATTTAGTGTCTCTGTGGCTGAGATTTAAATCAAGAGGTGAAAAAACAATACGCTTTTATCAGCATTGTCCTTTTAACTGGCTTTCTTATATGCTTTTGTCACTTTGTTCTTGAAACATTACAGACAATGATAAAGCTCCATTTCATATTCATCCTGAAGTGCCAAAGGGATTTTTTTTTCACCACCAAGTGCCTTCTTTCCTAGACTTATGGGGCTGCTTCAAATACTTAACTTTGCAAATGTCATAAAACTCGGTGGAAATGTGAGTTGTGAGAAAGTGCAAAGGGAACTCAGACAGGTTGACTGAGTGAGCATGACATGGCAAATGGAATATAATGTGGATGGTTTTAGGCAGTCTTTTGTTCTTGATGGAAATTGGGAAAGTGGGGTTTTGTACTGCAGCACATAAAAGGACCAGAGTATCTCTTAAATGTTGAAAGGTTGTAAAGTATTGAAGTCAAAAAGTGTGGTGCTGGAAAAGCACAGCCGATCATTCCTGAGAAAGAGCTTATGCTTGAAACGTCGACTCTCCTGCTCCTCAGATGCTGCCTGACCGGCTGTGCTTTTCCAGCATCACACTTTTTGACTCTGATCTCCAGCATCTGCAGTCCTCACATGCTCCCTGTAAAGTATTGAAGTTCAAAAGGATCTTTGTGTCCTGATTTCTAAATAACTGAAAGCTAAGTTGGAAGTGCAGCAAACATTCCGAGGATTGGTGTGTGCGTGTGCGTGCGTGTGTGTTGAGAACATCAGAGAGGCTTCCCAACAAGGTAGCTTAGAGGGAACTTGGACCAAGACCCCCATCATAAACCCCTTAGAGTTGCCAGTTCAGTTACAGATTTGCCAGAATAACCAGTGAAGAATTTTAGCTACAAAGCTAGGATGAACAAGTTGAAGTTATTCTTTGAGAAAAAGAGGTTGCGATGGGATTTAATTGAGCTTAACATGATTGTGACAGGTTCAGTGATGGTAGATAAGACCAAAAGACAGTGGAGTGGAAACAAGGCCATTCAGCCCAGCGAGTCCACTCCGCGATTTAATCATAGCTGATGGGTGCTTCAATTCCATTTACCTGCACTCTCACGTATGTGAGATGAGACAGACCTGTGTTGGTTAGTTGATGGTGCAAGGACTAAGGAACACAGATTTTGGATTCAGCACAGGGTGCAGGGAGAATGTGCAGTGGTAGTAACCTGGAATACATTGCCTTTGAAGGTGGTGGCAGTAGAGTTGATAAATTTACAAGGCTTTGAGGAGGAACTAACAACTTTGCTGTAAACAGGTCAAATGTAAACACAACTGGCCAACAGGCCTCCATAAGTCACAATTATTGCCCTTTAACTGCACTGGAAAGTTGCACAGTGATCATAGAATCCAGAGAGAGGCAGTGGCGTAATGATAATGGTAACGGTAATGTTAATAGATTCATAATCCCAAGAAATAGACAAATAACCTGAGGATATGGGTTCAAATCCCAGAACTGCAACTGGGGGGGGGGATGATTTAACTTGCAATGAATTTGGAACAAAAAGGCTGTCTGAAAAATGCTATGAAAATACCATTGATTGTTTAATCATCTGGTTCATAAATGCCTCTTCAGGGAAGGGAGTCTGTCAGCCTTATCTGGTTGGCCTATATGTATAGCGATAGCCAGAGGACGTGGTGGAGGCTGGTACAGTTACAACATTTAAGAGGCATTTGGATGGGTATATGATTAGGAAGGGTTTGGAGGGATATGGGCCAGATGCTGACTTTGCTGCCAACTGAAAAGGTTACTCAGATCAAGGATAATTCGAGATAGACAACAAATGCTATCCATGCTAGGACTGCACAGTGTGGCTCCCTCGAGTGCCAGGGACCTATTTTCGATTCCAGCCTCAGGCAACTGTCTGTGTGGAGTTTGCACATTCTCCCCGTGTCTGTGTGGGTTTCCTCCGGATGCTCCAGTTTCCTCCAATAGTCTAAAGATGTACAGGTTAGGTGAAGTGGCCATGTTAAATTGTCCATAGTGTTCAGGGATGTGTAGGTTAGGTACGTTAGTCAGGGGTAAATGTAGAGCAATGGGTCTGGGTTACTGTGGACTTTTTTGGCTAAATGGCCTGTTTCCACACTGTAGGGATTCTATGATGTGCACACTGCCTGATAAGAATAAACATAAATGAGTCAACATCCTTCCTATCGTAAAGATGTTGTGAAACTTGAAAGGGTTTAGAAAAGATTTACAAGGATGTTGCCAGGGTTGGAGGATCTGAGCTACAGGGATAGGCTGAACAGGCTGGGGCTGTTTTCCCTGGGTTGTCGGAGGTTGAGGGGTGACCTTATAGAGGTTTACAAAATTATGAGGGGCATGGATAGGATAGATAGACAAAGTCTTTTCCCTGGGGTGGGGAAGTCCAGAACTAGAGGGCATAGGTTTAGGGTGAGAGGGGAAAGATATAAAAGAGACCTAAGGGGCAACTTTTTCACACAGAGAGGTGGTACGTGTATAGAATGAGCTGCCAGAGGATATGGTGGAGGCTGGTACAATTGCAACATTTAAGAGGCATTTGGAATGGTATATGAATAGGAAGGGTTTGGAGGGATATGGGCCGGGTGCTGGCAGGTGGGACTATATTGGGTTGGGATAATGGGTGGGATGGATGGGTTGGACCGAAGGGTCTGTTTCCATGCTGTACATTTCTATGATTCTATGACTCTATTCCTTTTGAGGTGGTGAGTATAGAGGCTACAGCGCTGAGTGTGTGTGTAGTATTTAAGGGGATGCTAGATGTAGGCAGAGAGGTTTAGGGTTCTGGAGGTAAGTCTTTTGCATAACCAGTAATGTGGTTTGCTCCCTGATGATGAAAAAAAAAACTTTTTTTTGTTTCTATTTCTGATCCAATTTACTGGTTTTCCTTTGAGGAGAGGGGGAGGGACTAAGGGAAATTGGTGGGAGTTCTTCGAGAGTGAATATGATAAGGTCTTCAAAACTGCTCCTCCTGAAACACTGTCACTGCAAATGAAGAAGGAAGGGTTCTGTTGAAGCATTTTACAATAGGTACATAATTGATTGATTCACAGGATGGTGAAGGGCATTGTCATCATCCTGGCAAAAATCTTTACTTCGTTGGGTCCCACGAGATTGCGTTTTGCATTCTCTTTCGTTTACATTTCAGTTAATAATCTGAACATAGGGCATATGAGCAGAGAGGCAGAATTTCCTGCATGATTTGCCACAACGGGGCCTTGGATTAATTTGGATATTGAGCAGACAAACGGAAGTCATTGTGCATAAATGCAAAAAAAATGTTTCAGCTGGGGTATATACTCCAAGGAAGAACAATCACTGAAAATTGTTTAGCAGTTGTCCTGCATGGAAAAGCACGAGGAGCAGGCTGCCTGTGTTGACGATGAATTGAAACTGTCACAACAATGCAGTAAGGAAATCAGATTAGAAGTTAGATGCATGAAAGGGTAACATTAATGCGAAATAGGAAGATAATTATGCCAATTTATAAATCATTGCTATAATGGCATTTAGTATGTTGCAGCATCAAAAAGAAATGAGAGTTACTGAAAGGATATAGAGGAGAGAAGTCAGCATGATTGAAGGAATTGAATTATAAGGAGCTATGATAGAAGGTAGTTAAGTACTCAATGGAAATATAATGGCTAGGAGCTGATATGGTCACCACTGTCAGGGCTGGATAATTTAGGCCATGGCAATTATTTTGTCATTTTGTCCAGAATAGTGAAAACACAGAACATGTTTGAAAGGAAATAGATTCAAGTTGAATCTGTGGGACAGATATGCTGGATGTTATGGAGGTATCCAGGGTGCCATTGAATTCCTAGCTTCAGACCTGCTCTTGTTTATATGGAGCCCAGTCAGACCGCGTGGAAGACCTTATCGGAAGACTGTAATATCTATCATTTTCACTTTATTTCTTATTTTCATAACTCAGACTACGTATATCTGTAATGTAGAGTAACTTTTTTCTACATCTTGTACCTAAGATTTGTACCTCAGTACTTTAGGGCAGCACGGTGGCACAGTGGTTAGCACTGCTGCCTCACAGCGCCAGGGACCTGGGTTCAATTCCTGCCTCAGGCGACTGACTGTGTGGAGTTTGCACATTCTCCCCGTGTCTGCGTGGGTTTCCTCCGGGTGCTCCGGTTTCCTCCCACAGTCCAAAGATGTGCAGGTCAGGTGAATTGGCCATGCTAAATTGCCCCTAGTGTTAGGTTAGGGGTATGGGTGGGTTGCGCTTCGGCGGGTTGGTGTGGACTTGTTGGGCCGAAGGGCCTGTTTCCACACTGTAAGTAATCTAATCTTTACTTAGCATGGAAGATGGTGCCATGTGTTAGTAACATTGTACACATTTCACTGTACTCCTGTTCTTTTATAACTTGTATACACGTGACAATAAACTTAATTCTAAAATGGTTGGTCCAGTTCAGTTACTGGTTAATGATAACTCCCAGAATATTAAACTGTCCTCCGGGTGGATTGAAGCCTGACTTCTACCTTGTATTCTGGCTTTTTGGATATAATGGCCACCAGTCTATTTGGAATTTTGACGATTTACTGTACCAGTTTTAAGCTCTGGGTACCTGGAGCACAACCTCATCACGGTGTCTTTGGGACTCCCACAATTGCCTTTAGATGGTAAACTGAAATAATTCTGCAGCACTTGGGCAATTTAGCAACTCCAATTCGCCTAACCTGCTCATCTTTGGGACAAACTGTGGGAGAAAGTGAGGACTACAGATGCTGGAGATCAGAGCTGAAAATGTGTTGCTGGAAAGGCACAGCAAGTCAGGCAGCATCCAAGGAGCAGGAGAATCGACGTTTCGGGCATGAGTACTTCCTGAAGAAGGGCTCATGCCCGAAATGTCGATTCTCCTGCTCCTTGGATGCTGTCTGACCTGCTGCGCCTTTCCAGCAACACATTTTCAGTGACGAACTGTGGGAGCAAACCAGGGCACCCGGAGTGACCCACGCAGACACGGGGACAATGTGCAAACTGCACACAGACAGTTGCCCGAGGCTGGAATCAAACCCGGGTCCCTGATGCTGTGAGGCAGCAGCAGTGCTAACCACTGAGCCATCGTGTCACACTATGCAATCCTAGCATAGCAAGTATTCGTTATCTATCTCTAATTATCCTTAAGCTGGGAAGCTTTATATCCCTTCACCAAGTCACCCTTTATTTATATGTGGAGAGTCCTTGACACTGATCTGGGTCCCTCAGGTCCAGCTCTCAGAGTGAACAGAACCCTTGACACTCCTGTTTATACCCGTCAGCCAGGGCTCCCTGATTGGAACAGGGAAGTCATACTCTATGATATCCACCTGGCTGATCTCATTCTAATCACTACTTTATCCACAATTCATGATCACTATCCAATTCTTGGGATATATGTCTGAAGGCTTCCCTGAAGTCATATCTGAGAAAGGACACAAAATGCTTTGTGCCACACGTGGTCCCGTGATCGGAAATTACATACTGAACAATCCCAAGTATGCTAATAACAATTAATTTGAGATATTGAGGTTGTACAGGGCACTGGTGAGGCCTCTTCTAGAGTACTATGACAGTTTTGGTCACCCTCTTACAGGAAGGATATTATCAAAGCTGGAGAGAATTCAGAAGAGATTTACCAGGATGTTGCTGGGAATGGAGTATTTGAGTTATAAGGAAAGGTTGGATTGGCTGGGACCTTTTTCACTGGAGTGTAAGAGGTTGAGATGTGACTTTATAGAGATTGATACAATAATGATAGGTTTATTTTATATACAGGGTTTATAAATATAGATACATTTTTCTTTCCCCTAGGATGGAGGATTCCAAGACTCGGAGATACATTTTTAAGGGGAGAGGAGAAAGATTTTAAAAAGCTATGAGTATCAAATATTTTACATAGAGGGTGAATCGCATGTAGAATGAACTTCCTGAGGAAGTGGTGGATGTGTGCACAGTTACTTCAATTAAAAGACACTTAGATAAGTACATGTATAGGAGAGTTTTGGAGGGATATGGGCCAGGAGCAGGCAGGTAGGACCAGTTTAATTTGGGATTATGTTGGGAATGGACTGGTTGGTCCGAAGGGTCTGTTTCCGTGCTGTGACTCTATAATCTGTCAAGTGCATAAAATGGCCTCTCCCTGTTTGCTCGAAATGGCTTACCCTCACATGAAGGGGCTCATTCACTTCAAAAAGAAGGAATACTTTCAAGCCTTTATAAAAATTTTCTCGAAGCTCACAAAGCCTTTAGTAGCCCGTTGGTTTCTCCATGGCAACATATCAGTTAATCAGAGACAGATTGCTGACTGTGCTACAGCTGTTGTACATGTTGCTGCATTGTTTTTCCTTTAATGTCTCATGGGAAGTGGGCATCACTGGCAAGGTCAGCATTTTGTTGCTGATCCACGGTAGTCCATGAACTGAGTCAGAGGGCAACTGAGGGTGAACAGGAATGCTTTGGATCTGGAGTCAAGTGTAAACCAGATCGAGGTGGGGTTAGTGGATTTTCTTTACCAAATGGCTTGAGAATCAGGTGGGGGTCTTACAATGCTAACTTTAGATTGACTTTTTAATTCCAGATTTTTGAATTTAACCCTTTATTGTGCCCTGTATCTCAGGAAGGATATATTGGCCTTAGAGTGTGTTCAGAGAAGGTTTGTGAGAATGGTCCCAGGAATGAAAAGCTTAACATATGAGGAATGTTTGAGGACTTTGAGTCCACACTCGATGGAGTTTAGAAGGATGGGGCAGGGAGGGTGGAACTAATTCAAACATGTAGAATACTGAATGGCATGGTCAGAATAGATGTTGGAAAGACGTTTCCATTTGTAGGAGAGACTAGGACCCAAGGCATAGTCTTCGATTAAAGGGAAGATCTTTTAGAATCGAAATAAGGAGAAACTTCATCAGCCAGAGAGTGGTGAATCTGTGGAATACATTGCGACAGAAGGCTGTGGAGGCCAGGTCATGGAATGTATTTAAGACTGAGATGGATAGGTTCTTGATTGTGAAGGAGATCAAGGGTTATGGAGAGAAAGCAGGAAAATGGGGATGAGAAACCTATCAGCCATGACTGAATGGCGGAGCAGACTCGATGGGCTGAATGGCCTAATTTCTACCCCTATGTTTGATGGTCTTATAGTCTTCACCACCTACTATGATGAGAATGCACCAATGTCTCCAGTGCATTATCCAAATGACAACGTTTGGACTCATGAGTGCAAACTTTTAGTAATGTATCTTTCTTTTCAAAAACACATTCAATCAGCCAATGTTGCAGTGTAAGAAATACAGCATTCAAAATAAGTACATGAAGCTCCCATAACTAACAAATCAGATCATCTGTTTTAATGATGCTGGCTGATTGGCCAGAAGAACTCCGTGAGTTGACTTTGAAATTGCACCAGAATGTTCTCCCATTCCATGGGGAGGATTGTATTTCTTCATTCATTGGTGAAGGTGTTGCTGGCTTGGCAGCATTTATTGCCCATCCAAGATGCCCCAAGGGGTTAATCAGCTGGAGGGATGGATTGGAATTTGAAAGAAAGAAAAGATTTGCAGCTCAGGTTCTGGATGTAGGTTTGCTCGCTGAGCTGGTGGGTATGTTTTCAGACATTTCGTCACCATACTAAGTAACATCTTCAGTGAGCCTTCGATGAAGTACTGGTGTTATGGCCCACTTGCTATTTATGTGTTTAGGTTTATTTGGGTTGGTGATGTCATTTCCTGTATTGGTGATGTCATTTCCCGTACATTTTTCTCAGTAGATGGGATCCACATTGATGTGTTTGTTGAAAGAATTCCAGTTGGAATGCCATGCTTTTAGGAATTCTTGTGCCTGTCTCTGTTTGGCTTGTCCGAGGATGGGAGTGTTATCTGAGTGAAAGTGGTGTCCTTCCTAATCTGTATGTAAGGATACGAGTGAGAGTGGGTCAGCGGGACATAACAGCAGTGCTTCACCGGAAGCTCACTGAAGATGTTACCAAGTATGCTGACAAAATGTCTGAAAACGAACCTTCCAGCTCAGTGAGCATCCAGAGAAGGAACAGAAATTGGAAAAAGAAAACAAGCCTGGACTCACTTGCGCTGTGCAGTGAGAGATAAACGATTTCCCCAACGAGGGGTAGTCACAGGGCAGATGCCAAGCTATGACCATCATTAATCTGAGACAATAATTGCCCAAAGAGTGAACACATTGCTGTGGGTCTAGAGTCAAACGTAGGGCAGACCAGGTAAGGATAGCAGTTTCCTTCCCTAAAGCACACTAGATGGACAGGGTTGCAGTTTGAGTGCAGCACATCTGACTACCCCCACAGGTACTGCAGTCAGGGTATTGAGCTGGACAATACATTGTGATTCAGCAGCACCTATAGAAAATAAAACTGAGTACTTTCCCTTTCAGAGCCCCTTAGACAAATCATGGCACAAATCATGAAGTAAAATGTAGTCAATCCACCACCAAACTAATCAAATTCTTTACATAAATGACAATGTTACTGCGCAAATGCTGCATGGAGCAGTAAAAAGCCAAGTGATTTAGCACACCCTCCGACTGAAAAATGACAAGACTTCAGATACAACGTATTATTGCCTTGATATTAAACTATTCAGATCTAACAGCTGCCAACTTCCCCTTGATGTTACCAGCGATGATGTTTGTGTAGCTCTGTTATTTTCCTCCACTTGAATTGCTTTCAGAGGATTTTTAGTGCATAAAATTTGGAATTGAAATTGATTATTCTGTGAATAGAAAGGTGAGTAGATCGTGGAAGTATTTGTTTTGGACTCTCAGAAGCTAAATCTTACAGAGTCTGAATATTTCTTAAGGTTTGTTCAATCAAAGATAAAATGCAAAGCACCCAATGAAATCCTCGACCAGCAACTCAGCGTTCCAAGTTAAATCTAAAAAAAATGATTAAGTGCCAGGGAGACACAACTTTCCTCGTTCTCTTCGTCAATTCTGGCCAAGGGGGTCAGGGCAGGGGAGGGGAGGGGGGGTGATCAAACGGCCAGAGGGAATAGATTGGAATTTGAGAGAAGGAACAGAAAATGAAAAATGCTTAATGGCCAAAAGGAAAACAGCCCCCCTGGACTCACGCATGCTCCGTGGTGAAAGATAAACCATTTCCCCAACTAGATATCACAGAGCAGATGTCAGGCTGTGGTGATCTCCAATAAGGGACAATCTGCCCTTTGACATTCAATGGTGTTACCATCACTGAATTCCCCCACTATTGACTTCCTGGGGGTTATCATTGACCAGAAACTCATCTGGGCTCACCACATAAACACAGTGGCTACAAACGTAGGTCAGAGGTTAGGAATACAATAGACAATAGGTGGAGGAATAGGCCATTCTGCCCTTCGAGCCTGCACCACCATTCAATACTGCAGCGTGTAACTCAAATCCTGACTGCCCAAACCCTGTCCACCACCAACAAGGTATAAGTCAGAGGTGTGATGGAGCTCCAACAACACTCAAGAGGCTTGTGTTGAGACGGAAACCGAATGGTCTCGTCTCTACGTGTTCGTTGGAAGGAGAGATCAAACCGGCTAGAGTTTGGAGCAAAAACACCGTTTATTACAGAATCAAGACTGGTACACTATACAACGAATTCAAAAGCATGCAAATTCGTTGGAGAAGGCGTTCTCCCTCTCCCTTCGGATCTGGTGCAGTTATACTTCGCGCTTCCTCGAGTTCCCGGTCAGGTTCCCCTTGTTCGGCTCTTTCATTGGTCGGTTCACCTGTCTGTGAAGGGATTAGTGTCTCTATTGGCTGCCCCGAGATACCTGTCCCACTCCTGCTGTGCCGAACAATGGGTAGACATCCTGGGTTCGGCAGTTTCCGATCTTGTAAATTAAAAGTTTATTGTTGGAAGGGTTTCCTCATTGCCATGCGTCTGGCTGTCTGGGCGTTCACAATAGTTCTCCATAGTTGAATATACAGATATTATCATTTAACATAGGACCCGAATGAGTTTGACGTCAGCGGAGGCATTAGCAAGTACTTTATCAATCAAGTGTGGTATCGGTGCGATTTACACTATCCGATAGTTACCGGTTTCCTTTATTAACAATGAGAGTGTAATAGGATGATCTGAAACTGACGGACATGTTCTAATCCCCCAGGAATGTGGCCCCAGGCAGACAGTCCTGCAGTGGCTGGGTTTACTTTACATGGCTGTGTTTTAGCTGGTATCTGACAGTGTCTACTTTAATAATGGTGCTCCCCTCCCTAGCCCCAATGTAGGTACCCCGATAGCCGATTCTCCCCAACAGTCCCTCCCTTGGCCTCGAAAGAGGCCACACCCCCTTATCCCGTAAGGAACGCAACCCCACGAGGCGACCAGTGTCCGGTGTTGTATCGACCAGACTCACCGGTTCTAAGGAGACAGTCATATGGGGATGAAGGGTGCCCTGAAAAACGCGCCGCTACACAATTAAGCAATAGATAGTCACAGCTGCATGCTAAGCTAAACTAATAGTTGAAGTAATTGAGGCAGTGTCTGCAGGAATAACGAAAAGCACAGGATTAGACAAGCATTGCAATAAGTCATTCAGAGCTGGCGAAATGTACGCGAGTGCGTTAGAATGAGTAAGCCATTTAGTAAACGCAAGTCTGTAGTCCAAAGAGCCGGCAATTGTAAGTAGGTGTTGTAAGTTTGGAAAGGGAGTAGGCACAGCCTGGTACCAGCAGCTAGGTACCCGCTAGAGATGTGAAACCCAGTGTGAAACTGTACTGTGCCCCGGTGGTCCCATAGATCAGTATGCTCCAGAGAGCAGCAGTGCTGTCCAACCGTCCGACACGGATGCAAGCAGGCAGAAATCTCAACAAATGGAGACGAATGGAGGCCACGCGTTCCGATGTCAATGCGCGACTGTGCCTGTCTTAGGTTGTCCCTCGCCCGAGGGATCTTACCCGTCATTGGCTAACCAGTCGTGCTGCATTGAGTAATAGATGGTGACATCCATTTCACCACCCCAAGGACAGGCGTGGGCAGCTCAGTAGCATGGTCAGTGGCCTCCGAGGGTGGCTGAGGGCAGTCAGGAATACTGGACAGTCCGCAAAGGCCGCCTGCGAGAACAGCAGTGTCTCAATTGCCAAGGCACACAGTACATTTCACCCACCCGCTGTTATGGAAGGATCAATTCACATATCCCCAATTTAAACGGGCAAAATAAATAAGTGAGGGCTCTTTGGACAACCAGGCTGCATTTATCGTACATTAAGATGAAAAGTTAGTCATGAGTACAACAGGATCAGACGAATTCGAAAGAAAGTCATTGAGGGAGCTAACACGCACCGGTGAGATAGGATTTACTACGCCCGAACCCCGAGCTTATGCAAAGGCGGTACTTATAGCAATGAAGAAAAGAATTGGGAGGTCCCCACTCGCCAGCCCTTATCGCAACCAGCCGTAAGCAAGAAACCCGGTATCATGGCTCACGAGCGGACATCGCATTACAGCATGTATTGGATGTGTCCCTGTCCGTTTGTAGGAGGTCACACACAGGCTGTCGTGTTGTTGGAGTTGGTGGCAGCGGCGTCTCCCGGTGGAGCTCAACGTATGGGGGTCCGGTTGAAAAGTAATAATACCTTATCACCTTTAAATCAGTGAGATGGGGCTGTGGGAATGCAGTAAAAAGGAGTCCCCGCATCACCAGGGTGATATATGGCGGGGTCAGTCAGGAACTATGTGACTACTATGGGAAATAAAGTGTTGTGTTGTAAGGGGTCTTTGGGGTGGCATGTCTGGTAGACCGGAATGGACAGGAGGCAGTCCCCAAAGTCTCCAGTCAGTACTCCTGAACATGAGGTCTGTGCTCATGTGGACTGTCAAATGCAACCAGGAAGAGTGCACTCAACCATCTGTGTAAGAGGAATGGGGGGCAGATATAAAAAGACAATGGTGAAAATAATGAAGGTAGTCTGAAACCCTTAACCTTTCTTATGAGTCGCGGACCTGTACGTGGCAGTATCCGACAAAAAGGAGTCACATCAGAATAGAGAGAACTCTGTGTGAGGTAGAAGGAGTGGTTTCATGTAAGGGAAAGGGTACAACTTTACACAAAGGTAGTCAGAGGGATTCGTGATCTCAAATCAGAGAAAAAAGGCTCCCCAGCACGGGCTGCCACAAAAAGGCAGTCGAGGCAGGGGTAGCCAGATTATACGATAGGTGTTTTAATGTTCGTCGAATTACGAAGAGGCAGAGGAAAAATGTAAAAAACGTAATCATGACACTGGTCCAGTGTCGGTGAGGTAATTGCGGGGAGCAGTCACGCAAACGGTGTCAAGTCGCAATATTCTGACAAAGTTAAAATCAAGTGTGCGCATAGTGTGGAAGACAATTAGTAGGATAATCCGTGTCCATTTGAGCAGCAGCACTACACGGGGGAGATGAAAGTCGGGACACTGATACAAATGCAAGATAGTACGAGTGGCAGTTATGACTCGGTGGGAATGTGTGCTCGCAGCTGCAGGAGCGCAGGCGCCTGTATGTTTTAAAACGCAATGTTCGAAGAGTAAACACATTCGTCCAGAAGTTGTGTCGAAAAAATAGAGTAAGTCCCTCGAGAGGGAAGTGGGATTGGTAAGAGTGAGAAGGGAACTATAATAGACTGCATAGGGGAAGGCCTACGGTACGCCCTGGTACTGCGCGGTAAGGGGCGCAAGCAATTTCGATTCGCACCCCAGGGAACTGCCCGTGCTGGGGGCGCCCAACCAATGGGGTTGTCGTAGGACAATCGTTCGATGAGGCGCCCAAGGAGACCGTTTAGTATAAAGGTGGAAATGATGAGGATCCCCATCAACTCTGTGGCAACAGGACAATAGAGTAGGTCAATTTCCACCGTGTGGTTAGGGAAGACACAGCGCAGGAGATCCCCCTAACCTCTCAGGGCGTGCAGCGTAAGCCTCAAGGCGGCCGGGACCCCGTCTAGCAGGCAGGGCGGGGATTTTCGCCCCCAGACACTTGGGTATGATATTGGAGCGAACCGCGACTGTGAGGCAGACAGTATTGGTAACATCGGGAAAGGCGCCTATACAATGGAGAAAGACCAATGTAGATAAAAAGGGGTTGAGTCACCAGCTAAAGGGCACAAACTTATCCTGGCGGCTATTTGCCCGCTCGAAGCGGAGTCTATGATAAACCAGGTGGACCTCCCAAGAGAAGGCCCAATGAAGAGTTTAGACGGCAGAATAAAGTACCAGAAGAGCAAAGATATCAGTGAAACAGAGCCATGTCGGTGTAGAAGGGCAGCAACCCCAACTCTACGTAGAAACCGTGCCAAGGCGGGGTTGCATGATCCCCTCTCTTTCTGCACCTCCCCGTCAGGTCCCGTCTCATCGAGTGACCTCAGGGATATATTAGGTTGTGCTGACCTGGAGCAATGAGAGAAGTGGTGCGTGCGGTGGCCTATGTGTTTCCAGCCAGCTCAGTATAAGATATGATGATGATGATTATGGAGAGGGGGACAATGTAAAACTCTGGGCAATTAGGAGATTTGCGGTGGGACGAAATTGGACTGTTTGCCTGAGGGGACTTGTCCCCCCAAACGAGATACAAAACGAGAGGTGCAAGTATAATCCTTGTGTATGCAAGAATCTGTGTGTGTGTAGGGCCGTGTGGCATAGACAAAAGAGAATGCGCAGGTGCTGCGGGCATATCGGACTTCATCCCTGTGTAAAGGAGAGGGAGAGGGAGAGTATCATAAAAGGATGGTCAGACAGGTCAGGACAGAAATTGTCGGTGTAGCACTTTCCTCCGTTTGACACTTGAGGATTTGATCAGTTTGAGGGAAGTAACAGCCTGTAAAAGATACCCCGGGAAAAGGATCATAAAGGAACCTGGTGACCCTGCCGTTCTCAGTGCGTACCTGTGCGTCGCAAAAGATATGAACAGATGAATTGGCGAGGAGCACTCGCAGCTGAGGAGACTGAAGGATTTGGGCAGGGCATGAGGGTTGGGAAGTCCTGGTAGCAAACCTCAGGGAGCTTAAAACCTTAAAAAGAGATGGAGCGTAAGGATCCGCGGATCTTCTATTCAGCAAGACCCAGTTGAATTCCTGCAAGCTGAATGAAAGACAGAACTAAGACGACCTCAGATCCGGCGGTGAACATAAAGTGTGTGGGTTTGGGAGAAAACGATGAAGGGGCGTGACTATGGCGTGGGGAATGGGGAGTGGGGTTGTAGGATAGAGCAGTACAATCGGCAAGAGGAGTCTGTACGAGATTTCAATGGGAAGGTTTGGTACTGACTGGCAGTTACAAGTTGCATGTTCAACGCATTGGAGAGTGTAGCCTCAGACAGGTAGACTGGCTGGCATCTTCAACCCGCAGGGTTCCCAATACCCGCTTCAGGGACTGGAAATGGCCGTGTCTGTGGCAGCAGTAGCTCAACCCTCCCTAGCCGCAAAGTTGAGGAGGGGGGACAAGTAGCAGGAGAAAATTGCTTTAAAATGAGCGTCCATAATGCTTTAGCGAATGAAAAAATCTGTGGACTTGGGAGAAAAGATAAAAATGGGTTCGTGAGAGGGGGCAGAAAAATGTGGAGGGCATAGACGGAAGAAGGAGTAGGTGGGCCCCCCCCTCGTTCTTGGCACTTTGTGAACACGAGGGGAAAAGGGATGGCCTAAACACCCATGCCGGTGGACAAAAAGATGAGTGAGCGGCCGCGAGGAAGGGAGTTGGGCCAAGCACCCTGCTGTGGGCTGAGTAGCACGTCCTAGCTGGAGGCCTGAGGCCTGTGACCAGCAGGGGAAAAGGAGAGAGACAAAATCAGTGGGCTGGGGGATATTCGGGCAGTGGGACGGCCAAACACTGGACATACAAAACGTTGTAAATGAAAACGCACAATATGGCGATACGGCAATGCGCATGTTGTTGGTTGGGACGCTAGAGTTAGAAAGGTACAACCTGTCAGAGTAGATGTGGTTAGAGGCATGATTCATATCGACATCCCAGTAACTAAAGAGGACCTGTCCATCGAGCAATCCGATGAAGTAGGGCAATGACGCTTGAGAGACCCATCAGTGTAGTGGTGGCGCGGTAGTTGAGCTAAAAGGGTGGCGGAACGTCCGCAGGCGAGCAGCTACTTCTAGACTGTGCGATCCTGCCAAGAGTGAGCATTCGCGCCAACAGCAAATGGGCACCGCCCTAACTGAGCGTTCGCGCCAAAAGTCAGCTGGCCCCGCCCAACCTGAGTCTTCGCGCCAAAAGCAAGAAAGCCCGCCAAGAACTAAGGTGACCCGCCCAGAGAAGGGTGACCCGCCAAAACTAGGGTGAGCACGGGACACTCCGGGATTTGCCGTCTTAGGATTCCACAACCGTAGTGTTATTAAAGTAAAGGCTCAACCATCCCTTCCTGCGCCCCCTCCCTACATTCAGGTATTCCTTTCCAAGTATAAGAGTAATTAAAAGTGATAGTGGGGGACCAGCGGCATTTAATCCTAAAAATCAAGACGAGACTATGGAGAAAAATCCCAGACCATTAAGTGATCAATCCCAAACCGCTAAGTGTAGGGAACAATACTCACGTACTCCGACACCAGTAAAACTGCGTTCGGCTGCTGGGCGGCTTCCCACGGTCCCTCTCCGTCACTCAGACTGTCGGCGCCGGTCCACTGTACACCGAGATCTGGGACGAAACATTTGCTGCGACACCTCCGTTCGCCACGTCTGTTAAAAATCACTGCACTCACTCACTCACTCCCTCTCTCACTGGGCCGGCCCCACACTGGTTTTCATCCACATACATGCCAATCCACGCATACTGTCGGTGTGTCCGTACTCTCGTCTCAGCCTGTCGCAGTCCCCTGTCCCCAGTTTTAGTGACATGTTTGGCAGGGGCGTCCGAAATGACTGGGGCTGTGGTGGAGGTACAGTGGCCCCCTTGCCACTGTGGGTTGAATGTGATTAACAGTTTCGTTTTCCACCCCGGGGATTCATCGGCGGTCAGTGGTGCCCAATCAGTAGGGGGTTTTCCTAGGGCTATTGTTTGCCGCACTGAATATTGCGGCGCGAGTAGGAGACCGTTTAAAATTTTGTTCATTAGCGCCGTATTTGTGAGGGTCTCTTTTAGTTTGGTCAATATCAGGTCTTTTTTGGGCGGGCGCTTGGTTAAACACTTGATCCAGTGCTGTCTTGTGCACTGTTACACTGTCCAGTAATAAATGGGCATGCCAAGTTACGTCTGTGCCAACCGTGAGGTGCCACCAGGGCACTCCGGGGCGTAATGGTCGAAATTGGGTCATTTTTGGTGGTCCAAAGTTCAAGTCCCCTATGACAGATCTCACCTGGTGGGTACTGCTTTAAACCCAGTGCGTTTTTCAAAAGCCTGACCTTCGCGTGGCAGATTTCTGCTCTTAACAACCGGTCTAAGGCAAACGCCTGTGCAGGTAAACCCTATCCAGGAGATGAGATCCGCCCTCTGTCCCCTTAGGATGCTAGCAGCAAGTATGTCTATCGATAGTTGTCAGAGTTAAAGTGCTTATTAAAAAGAGAAAGGATCCAATCAGTGAAGTGCGGTCAGCGCTGTATTAATTAATTTCAAAAAGCGTCCAGGCTCCGTAAGCCACGCTGTACCTTAACTCAGACCCAGAGTTTTTTTCCCCACTAGCGCGTCGGGCCCGACAAAATCCCCCATTCAGAAGAAAATCACTGCAGCACTGGACGTCTCGCGTGTCAGAGCCTTCGTTACCTCTGAAGACAGTCCATCAGGGCACCTTGTTACCTTCGAAAATTGTCCGTCAGAGCACCTCGTCACCTCTGAAAATTGGGGAGTACTGGACGTCTCGCGTGTCAGAGCCTTCGTTACCTCTGAAGACAGTCCATCAGGGCACCTTGTTACCTTCAAAAATTGGCCGTCAGAGCACTTTGTCACCTCTGAAAATTGGGTTGCCGGAACCACTTGTGACCTCCGGGAAGAACACACTTTAACTCAACTCAAAAACTGCGTCCAGGATCCGAAATCCACGCATTAACTTAACTCAAAAACCGCGTCCAGGATCCGAAATCCACGCGTAAAACTCAAACTCAAAAAGCTGCGTCCAGGATCCGAAATCCACGCATTAACTTAACTCAAAAACCGCGTCCAGGATCCGAAATCCACGCGTAAAACTCAAACTCAAAAAGCTGTGTCCAGGATCCGAAATCCACGCATTAACTTAACTCAAAAACCGCGTCCAGGATCCGAAATCCACGCGTAAAACTCAAACTCAAAAAGCTGCGTCCAGGATCCGAAATCCACGCATTAACTTAACTCAAAAAACGCGTCCAGGATCCGAAATCCACGCGTAAAACTCAAACTCAAAAAGCTGCGTCCAGGATCCGAAATCCACGCATTAACTTAACTCAAAAACCGCGTCCAGGATCCGAAATCCACGCGTAAAACTCAAAAAGCGCGCATTAACTTAAGGCTAGCCATGGATCAGTTAGTCACTTCAGTACCGCGAAAACAGGCAGGTATTAGTGAAGAAGTGAGAGAATAGCTTACCAGTATGGACTCTGCAACGTTGCTGCCAAACTGATTTAAAAGTACTGTTTGTGTTGGTGAGGATCAGGGAGCAGACTAACTGAAAAAATTTACCTACTGGAAGTCTTTGCTTTAACAGGCGCTTCCTCACCTTTTAAAAGTTCGGCCGAAAGTTTGTCTGCCCTCCGGTCCGCCAACGTGGCCAATTTGCGGTCGTCTCTTACCCTTCCCACGTTCAGGCTCACCATCTGTTGAGACGGAAACCGAATGGTCTCGTCTCTACGTGTTCGTTGGAAGGAGAGATCAAACCGGCTAGAGTTTGGAGCAAAAACACCGTTTATTACAGAATCAAGACTGGCAAACTATACAACGAATTCAAAAGCATGCAAATTCGTTGGAGAAGGCGTTCTCCCTCTCCCTTCGGATCTGGTGCAGTTATACTTCGCGCTTCCTCGAGTTCCCGGTCAGGTTCCCCTTGTTCGGCTCTTTCATTGGTCGGTTCACCTGTCTGTGAAGGGATTAGTGTCTCTATTGGCTGCCCCGAGATACCTGTCCCACTCCTGCTGTGCCGAACAATGGGTAGACATCCTGGGTTCGGCAGTTTCCGATCTTGTAAATTAAAAGTTTATTGTTGGAAGGGATTCCTCATTGCCATGCGTCTGGCTGTCTGGGCGTTCACAATAGTTCTCCATAGTTGAATATACAGATATTATCATTTAACATAGGACCCGAATGAGTTTGACGTCAGCGGAGGCATTAGCAAGTACTTTATCAATCAAGTGTGGTATCGGTGCGATTTACACTATCCGATAGTTACCGGTTTCCTTTATTAACAATGAGAGTGTAATAGGATGATCTGAAACTGACGGACATGTTCTAATCCCCCAGGAGTGTGGCCCCAGGCAGACAGTCCTGCAGTGGCTGGGTTTACTTTACATGGCTGTGTTTTAGCTGGTATCTGACAGTGTCTACTTTAATAATGGTGCTCCCCTCCCTAGCCCCAATGTAGGTACCCCGATAGCCGATTCTCCCCAACACTTGACACCATCCAGGATAAAGCAGTCCACTTGATGGGCACCACATCCACAAGCATCCACTCCCTTCATCACCAATGCTCAGTACTAGCTGCATACCAGTACTAGATGCACTGATAGTCACCTGATGAAGGAGCAATGCTCTGAAAGCCAGTGTGCTTCCAATTAAACCTGTTGGACTATAACCTGGTGTTTTGTGATTTTTAACTAATGTGGCTGAGTTGACTACATTAGCAGGTAGGGCATTCCAAGCCCTTACCACTCTCTGAGTAAAGAACCTGCCTCCGACATCTGTCTTAAATCTATCACCCCTCAATTTGTAGTTATGCCCCCTCATACACGCTGACATCATCATCCTAGAAAAAAGACTTTCACTGTCTATCCTATCTAATCCTCTGATCATCTTGTATGTCTCTATCAAATCCGCCCTTAGCCTTCTTCTGTCCAATGAGAACCGACCCAAGTCTCTCAGCCTTTCCTCATAAGACCTTCCCTCCAGACCAGGCAACATCCTGGTAAATCTCCTCTACACCTTATCCAATGCTTTCACATCCCTCCTGGAATATGGGGACCAGAACTGTACACAATATTCCAAGTATGGCTGTACCAGCATTTTGTGCACAGTGATGACATTGTATGGACTTATGGGCTGAACAATTTAGGATCCTGAAGGAGGGAGAATTAATACTTGGTCCTCTTCAAAGTCACAGAGTCAATGTTCGTAACTAATGGCATGGGGTAGGGTGAATAGAGAAGTTCTTTGCCCTGGGATGGGGGAGTCTAGAACTAGAGGGCATAGATTTAGGGTGAGAGAAGAAAGATATAAAAGGGACCAAAGGGGCAACTTCTTAACGCAGAGAGTGATGTGTGTATGAAATGAGCTGCCAGAGGAAGTGGTGAAGGCTGGTACAATTACAACATTTAAAAGGCATCTGAATGGGTATATGAATAGGAAGGGTTCAGAAAGATATGGGCCAAGTGCTGGCAAATGGGCTGAGATTAGTTTTGGATATCTGGTCAGTATAGATGAGTTGGACCAAAGGGTCTGTTTCCATGCTGTACATCTTAATTAGATTAGATTAGACTTACAGTGTGGAAACAGGCCCTTCGGCCCAACAAGTCCACACCGACCCGCCGAAGCGCAACCCACCCATACCCCTACATTTTACCCCTACCTAACACTATGGGCAATTTAGCATGGCCAATTCACCTGACCCACACACCTTTGGACTGTGGGAGGAAACCGGAGCACTCAGAGGAAACCCACGCAGACACGGGGAGAACGTGCAAACTCCACACAGTCAGTCGCCTGAGTCGGGAACTGAACCCGGGTCTCAGGCGCTGTGAGGCAGCAGTGCTAACCACTGTGCCACCGTGCCACCCACTGTGGCTCTGTGGCTCTAATATCAATGAAACCTGTGACAAGGTGCTAGCATTCAATTATATCATATTTGCTACGAAAGTCTCTTGCAGTTCCACTGGAGAGCATGTTTTCTATACCACAGTAGACCCAGCAGATCTTGAACATGCCTACAATTAAAAAAGATGGTGCAGCAACCTTCAGCATCGAGAGTATTAGGGGAGACAGCGGCCTAGTGGTGTTATTGCTGGACTGTTAATCCAGAGACCCGGGTAAGGTTTTGGGATGCTGGTTCAAATCCTGCCATGGCAGATGGTGGAATTTGAATTCAATAAAGAATCTGGAATTAAGCGTCTAGTGATGACCATGAAATCCCATTTTCTGACCATTGTTGGGGGGGGGATCCCATCTTGCTCACTCATACCCTTCAGGGAAGGAAACTGCTGGCCCACAGTAGGCATCCAGCCCCAACATCAATGTGGTTGACTCCTTATGGGCAATAAATGCTGGCCTAGCCAGTGACACCCTCATCCCACTAATAAATTAAGAATAAGCTCCTACTTCCTCGTGAGCTGACAAGCCGATACAACAAACTCTGACTGATACAGAGATCTGGAGAGAGTTAATCCAAGCTCAGGCCTGAGGCAGTTTAACTCAATTCGCCTCACTGGAGATGAACCTGCCCAGCACAGAGTGAGTTGCTAACTAATGGTCCATATGAATTCCCTGTTCCATACCTTTTACAAACAGACATCGAGCAAGCCCCCTGACAATATGATGGATAGCTTTCTCCACACATCTTCCACATAGACTGGGCAGCCAATCCCCTCACACCAGAATAATAACAAACAAAAAGTTTGAATCACAGAATATTTGGGAGGCTATTGGGCCCATCATGGAGGAAGTGAGGCCTGCAGAGATCTGAGTCGAAAAGTGTGGCTCTGGAAAAGCACAGCAGGTCAGGCAGCATCCGAGGAGCAGGAGGCTCGATGAAAGTCATTCCTGATTTGGACCACTGCCGGAAGCATCAACTCTCCTGCTCCTCGGATGCTGCTTGACCTGCTGTTCTTTTCGAGCACCACACTTTTTGATTATAAAGCCAGTCATCTCCATGTTATCTTGATGTAGGAGCAGCTCAGTTAGTCTTATTCCCCTGCCCTTCTTCATAAACCTATAAATATTGCTTTTTTGTTCTCTTTGGACATCTATCCAACTCCCTCTTGATAAACCCATTTAATCCGCCGTCTCCCTCATGAGGAATGCGTTCCAAATCCTAATCACGTGCTCTTCAATAAAGACTCTGGAGAGGTTTTGAAAATCCTTCACCTGTTGTAAAAGTTGACACTGAGCCGATAACCTGGGGAGAAAGCAAATAAATATGATTCTATTCAAAAGCCCACAGCTGTAGATCTATCTTTAGCACCATATGATATTATTCTATTTTAACAAATCTTTGTCAAGAGATTTCATCTCATCTTTGGTGCATGCACAGCCTTGACCTGAACATGCATTCATCACGTAATTATATAGAATTTACTGAACAGAGAAAGGTCATTCAATCCAGCTGCACAATTCTGGTGTCATGATCAACATTAGCCTCCTCTTCATCTAATCCAAAAGGCATTTCCTCAATCACTTTCTCCTTCATTTGTTTTTCTAGATTCCTGGTTTATGATAGAAACCATGACCACAAGACTGGGGTAAATATAGGGTAGGGGAATGGGTCTGGGTGGGTCATGCTTCGGAGGATCAGTGTGGATTTGTTGGGCCGAATGGCCTGTTTCCACACTGTAGGGAATCTGTAGGGAATTAGGGACAATACAATGGTTAGCACTGCTGCCTCACAGCACCAGGGACCCAGGTTCGATTCCAGCCTTGGGCAACTGTCTGTGTGGAATTTGAACGTTCTTCCCGTAACTGCAAGGGTTTCCTCTGAGTGATCCAGTTCCCTCCCAGTATCCGAAGATGTGCAGGTTAGGTGAATTGGCAATGCTAAGTTGCCCGCAGCATTCGGGGGTTAGGTGCATTAGTCAAGAGGAAATGTAGAGTGACAGGGAAATGGGACTGAGTGGGTAACTCTTCATGGACAGGTTGGACCGAAGGGCCTATTTCCACACTGTAGGGATTCCGATCCTAATAAATCCTTGTAGTTGCAAGTTCTACAGTCTAACAGCTCTCTGAGTAAACATATTGTTCCTGAATACTCTGTTGGATTTATTGTCAACTAACTTATATTTCTCACCCTATCTTTAGAGTCATAGAGTCATAGAGATGTACAGCATGGAAACAGACCCTTCGGTCCAAGCCGTCCATACCGGCCAGATATCCCAATCGAATCTAGTCCCATCTCCCAGCACCCAGCCCATATCCCTCCAAACCCTTCCTATTCATATACCCATCCAAATGCCTCTTAAATGTTGCAATTGTACCAGCCTCCACTATTTCCTCTAGCAGCGCATTCCATACACGTACCACCCTGTGTGTGAAAAGTTGCTCCTTAGGTCTCTTTTATATCTTTCCCCTCTCACCCTAAACCTATGCCCTCTAGTTCTGGACTCTCCGACTTCAGGGAAAAGACTTTGTCTTTTTATCCCAACCATGCTCCTCATGATTTTATAAACACCTATAAGGTCACCCCTCAGCCTCCGACGCTCCAGGGAAAACAGCCCAAGCCTCTCCCTGTAGTTCAAATCCTCCAACTCTGGCAACATCCTTGGAAATCTTTTCTGAACCCTTTCAAGTTTCACAATAACTTTCCGATAGGAAGGAGACCAGAATTGCACACAATATTCCAACAGTGGCCTAACCAATGTCCTGTATAGCCACAAAATGACCTCCCAACTCCTGTACTTAATACTCTGACCAATAAAGCATACCAAACACCTTCTTCACTATCCTATCAACCTACGACTCCACTTTCAAGGGGCTATGAACCTGCACTCCAAGGTCACTTGAGGGAAAACAGCTCCAGCCTATTCAGCCTCTCCCTGTAGCTCAAACCCTCCAATGTCTGTGTGTAGGTTCTGGATTGGTAAGGGTTATGGAGAGAAGGCAGGAGAATGGAGTTAAGAAATGTATCAGCTCTGATCAAATGGTGGACCAGACTCAATGGACTGAATGGCCTGATTCTGCTCCTATGACTTATGGTATTAAGGTCACACTGGTTTACTCATATAGAACTAAGGAATTCTGTCTACCAGCTAAGAAACTGACATTAACATTCAATTATTTTGTAGGAGTATCTTTGAGCAACTGCACATTCATTGAACAAAGTTTTTTCCTGGTAACAAATGCACTGTCTGATTCTGTTGGCTCCATATTTGCACTTGTGCACATAGGGAAAGCCAGCCACTGCAGAGAACTCCAAAGATCAGATAAATGCGAGGTGCTGCATTTTGGGAAAGCAAATCTTAACAGGATTTATACACTTTATGGTAAGGTCCTAGGGAGTGTTGCTGAACAAAGAGGCCTTGGTTGTATGTGATCTTGTCTCATTGTCTACAGATGAACATTCCTGGTTTTGAAGCATGGAAACCTTCTGCACTCAATGGGCAAGGTCAATGCAGATGTTTTCAAAAATGTCTGTGGAAAGAGAAACCAAATTAATATTTCAAATCCAATATGACTCTTCTTCTGAACCCTATCACATTGGAATTAGAAAATTATCTTTGTTTCTCTCCACAGATGATGCCAGATTTGCTGAGTTTCTTATTACCCATGGGAACACCACCACTTGCAAGTTCCCCTCCAAGCCACTCTGCATCCTGACTTGGAAATATATCGCCGTTCCTTCACTGTCGCTGGGTCAAACTCCTCCCTAAGAGCATTGTGGGTCAACCTACAGCTCAGGGACTGGAGCATTTCAAGAAGGCAGTTCACCATCACCTTCTCAAGGGCAACAAAGGACGAGTAATAAATGCTTACCCAGCCAGCAATACCCACGACCCATGAGTGAGCTTAAAAGAAATTCAGCTGTCCAACATCCGGGCAACTTCACTCTTACTTCAAAGTCACATGTTCAGCTCAGCTGAACCTTCAATAGTTTTGTATCAACCAATAGGTCATCCATTTTTTTAAAAGAACAAAGAAAAACTCAACCTGAGACTACAATCTTGAGGTTGATTGCCAAAAAGGAAAGGAGTACATTTTGTTTTATCGAGTGTAGGAGGTGGTCTGATCACTTTCAATATTTGAGGTATTCAATATTCCTGAGTACACAGTGTTCTCTTTAAAACTAGAGCAGGGTCCCTGATTTACAAACGTTTGACTTCAAACGTATGTGATCCCATAGATAGTTGTAATTTTAAAGATCTGATATACGAACAGTTCCAGTGCACACAAACACCTGCTTTCCATTGTCCTGCATTGTGTTCCGAATTGTGTATAAATCCACTTACAAACAGACTCCAGAATGGAATCTGTTCACAACCCGTGGGGTGGCAGTAGGTGTGGGGAGTCTGCACTGGAAGAGGGGAGAGTGTTAGGGAAATGGGGCCCTGCACCAAATGAGGCACCTTATAATGGAATTGCACCTTCTCTTAGACTCTGGTAGAGATGCTGACTCCTTCCAGATCTCACCATGTCATCATAGAATAGAATCGTACAACCCCTACAGTGTGGAAACAAGCCATGTGGCCCAACAGGTCCACACCGACCCTTCAAAGTGCGTCCCACCCAGACTCATCCCCCTACCCGGTAACCCTGCATTTCCTGTGCCTGAAGCATCTGACCTACACATCCCTGAACACTATGGGTAATTCAGCATGGCCAATCCACCCTAACCTACACATCTTTAGAATCACCTGATATTAAACTCTTCAGTACCTCTTCATACATCCTTGTCATGGCCTGTTCTATTCATACCTTCGAACTTTACACAAATTAGTATTTCCTTCATTTATTGCACATCTTTTTAAAGGCATTGTTCATTTATTGCAGTCCAGCTTCAGAAAACGGTTTTAATCATGCACTTGTGAAGAGAGTGCATTGTTAAGTATTGGTTGAACCAACAGGAATAAATGTAAGCCTGTTGAACTTCTTCAGCATTTAATGAGATCGTAGATGATCTGCAATCAATTCCATTATATCTGCCTTTGACTTACACTCATTTTTAATGACTGTTAATAAAAGTATACCAATCCCAGATATGCAATGGATTGAGCATTATTTTAATATATTTCTAATATCACTGCAGTTTTTTAGAACAGACTTCCAAATTTCATGGGGTTATCCCAGAATACCTGAGAGTAGAGAGAGAGGAAATTGCAGGGGCCTTGTGAGAAATCTTTGTCCCCTCTTTAGTCACAGGAGAGTTTCCAGAAGACTAGAGAATAGCCAAAATTGGTGCTTTGTTTAAGAAGGGCAATGAGGATAATCTGGGAAATTAAAGGCTGGTGAGCCTTATATCAGTGGTAGGAATCTTTTCATAGGTACAGGACATACTCATATTCGGAAAAATATAAACTTATTTGTGACAGGTAGAAGGCTTGTGCAAGGGAGGTCGTGTCTCACAAACATGAATTTTTTGAAGAATTGATAAAGATGATCGATAAGCGCAGGGAAATAGATGTTGTCTATATGGACTATAGCAAGACCTTTAACAAGGTCCCTCATGGCAAGCTGATGCAAAAGGTGAAGTCACATGGTATCCATGGTGAACTGGTAAAATGGACCCAGGACTGGCTTGGTCATTGAAAACAGACATTAACGGTGGAAGGGTACTTTTCTGACTGGAGATTATGACCAGTGGCATTTTGCAAGGATCACTATGAGGACCCTTGTTGTTTGTAATATATATAAATAATGTGGAGGAAAATGTATCTAGACTGATTACTAAGTTTGTGGACAACACAAAGATTTAGGAAGGATTGCCTGAGAATACGATGGGATATAGATAGACTAGAAATTGAGGTTAGAAATAGGAAAAGTGAGGTCACCCTGTTAGGAGTTTTCTACAGGCCTCCTAATACTCCAAGAGACGTAGAAGAAAGGATTGCGAGGATGATTCAGGAAAAGAGTGAAAGTAATAGGGTGGTTGTTATGGGGAACTTTAACTTTCCAGATATTGACTAGGAAAGCTATAGCTCGAGTACGTTAGATGGGTCGGTGTTTGTCCAATGTGTGCAGGAGGGTTTCCTGACACAATATGTAGACAGGCCAACAAGAGGTGAGGCCATATTGGATTTGGTTCTGGGTAACAAACCAGGCCAGGTGCTAGAATTGGAGGTAGGTGAGCACTTTGGGGACAATTCGGTGACTTTTACTCTGGTGATGGAGAGGGAAAGTGTGCACTGCAGGGCAAGAGTTATAGCTGGGGGCAGGGAAATTATGATGCGGTGAGGCATGACTTAGGATGCATGACTTGGAAAAGTAGGCTTCAAGGGAAGGGCACGATCGATATGTGGAGCTTGTTCAAGGAGCAACTATTGAGTGTCCTTGATAAGTATGTACCTGCCAGGCAGGGAGGAAAGGGTCGTGTGAAGGATCCGTGGTTTAATAAGGAATTAGAATCCCTTGTTAAAGGGAAGAGGGCGGCCTATGTAAAGATGAGGCGTGAGGTTCAACTGGGGCAATTGAGAGTTATAAGGTAGTCAGGAAGGATCTAAAGAGAGAGCTAAAAGCAGCAAGGAGGGGACATGAAAGGTCCTTGGTTGGTAGGATTAGGGAAAACCCAAAGGCTTTCTATAGGTATGTCAGGAATAAAAGAATGACTAGGGTAGGAATAGGTCCAGTCAAGGATAGTAGTGGGAAGTTGCACATGGAGGCTGAAGAGATTGGGGAGACACCAAATGAATGCTTTACATCAGTATTCACTCAGGAACAGGACATTGTTGCCGATGTGAATATTGAGTCACAATTAATTAGAATGGATGGCTTTGAGGTATGAAGGGAAGAGGTATTGGAAATTCTGGAAAGGGTGAAAATAGACAAGTCCCCTGGGCCTGATGGCATTTATCCTAGGATTCTCTGGGAAGCAAGGGAGGAGATTGAGAACTATTGACCTTGATTTTTATGTCCTCGTTGTCTACAGGAATAGTGCCAGAAGACTGGAGGATAGCAAATGTGATTCCCTTGTTCAAGAAGGGGAGTAGGGATAACCCTAGTAACTATAGGCCGGCGAGTCTCACTTCTGTTGTGGGCAAAGTCTTAGAGAGAATTGTAAGGGATAGGATTTATGAATATCTGGATAGGAATAATGTGATCAAGGATAGTCAACATGGTTTTGTGAAGGGCAGATCGTGCCTCACAAACCTTATTGAATTCTTTGAGAAGGTGACTATGGAGGTGGGTGAGGTTAAAGCGTTAGATGTGGTGTATATGGATTTTAGTAAAGCATTTGATAAGGTTCCCCATATCTAGGCTACTGCAAAAAATACAGAGGTATGGCATTGAGGGTGCGTTAGAGGTTTGGATTAGGAATTGGATGGCTGCAAGAAGACAGAGGTAGTAGTTGATGGTAAAGGTTCATCTTGGAGTGCAGTTACTAGCGGTGTTCAGCAAGGATCTGTTTTGGGACCACTGCTGTTTGTCATTTTTATAAATGACCTGGAGGAGGGGCTAGAAGGTTGGGTGAGCAAGTTTGCGGATAATACGAAAGTCAGTGGAGTTGTTGACAGTGAGCAAGGATGTAGCAGGTTACAGCGGGATATAGATAAGCTGCAGAGCTGGGCAGAAAGGTGGCAAATGGAGTTCAATGTAGGTAAGTGTGAAGTGATTCACTTTGGTAAGGGTAACAAGAAGATGGAGTACTGGGCTAATGGTCGGATACTTGGTAGTGTGGATGAGGAGAGGGATCTTGGTGTCCATGTACACAGATCTCTGAAAGTTGCCACCCAGGTAAATAGTGCTGTGAAGAAGGCATATGGCGTATTGGCTTTTATTGGTAGAGGAATTGAATTCTGGAGTCCTGAGATCATGTTGCAGTTGTATAAGACTCTGGAGCGTCCGCATCTGAAGTATTGTGTGCAGTTTTGGTGGCCATACTATAGGAAGGATGTGGAGGCACTGGAACGGGTGCAGAGAAGGTTTACCAGGATGTTGCCTGGTATGGTAGGAAGATCGTATGAGGAAAGGCTGAGGCACTTGGGGCTGTTTTCATTGGAGAAAAGAAGGTTTAGGGGTGACTTGATAGAGGTGTACAAGATGATTAGGGGTTTAGATAGGGTTGACAATAAGAACATTTTTCCACATATGGAGTCAGCTATTATGAGGGGGCATAGCTTTAAATTAAGGGGTGGTAGGTATAGGACAGATGTTAGGGGTAGATTCTTTACTTAGCGAGTTGTGAGTTCATGGAATGCCCTGCCAGTAGCAGTGGTGGACTCTCCCTCTTTATGGGCATTTAAACGGGCATTGGATAGGCATATGGAGGATAGTGGGCTAGTGTAGGTTAGGTGGGCTTGGGTCGGCACAACATCGAGGGCCGAAGGGCCTGTACTGCACTGTATTTTTCTATGTTTTCAATGTTAAATGGCAGGTGGACTTAAATCTGGACAAATGCAAGTTGATGTGTTTTGGGAGGTATAATGCAGGAGGGAAGTATACAGTAAAAAGCAGAACTCTTCAAAGCATTAACATCCAAAGGGCTTTATGTATACAGGTCCGCAATTCCCTGAAAGTGGTAACACAAGTGGATAAGGTGATCATGAAGACATTTGACATGCTTCGGTCAGTGCATAAGAGTATAAAAATTGGTAAGTCATATTGCAGCTGAATAGAGGAGAAAGTGAGGTCTGCAGATGCTGGCGATCAGAGCTGAAAATGTGTTGCTGGAAAAGCGCAGCAGGTCAGGCAGCATCCAAGGAGCAGGAGATTTGACGTTTCAGGCATAAGCCCTTCCTTCTTCAGACTTGTTGAGTTTCTCCAGCGTTCTCTGGATTTGTTTCAGGTTTTCCAGCAGCCTCACTGTTTTGCCTTTCCCTCAAATTTCTAACACTTTTTGTGAGCACTGTGCTTTCCCAAATTTCACTCTGAAGAGATCTGGCTCAGATTTTTAGCCTTTGACCCTTTAACTTTGACTCCCCAAACAGTAGATTAGATTAGATTACTTACAGTGTGGAAACAGGCCCTTCGGCCCAACAAGTCCACACCAACCCGCCGAAGCGCAACCCACCCATACCCCTACATTTAACCCTTACCTAACACTACGGGCAATTTAGCATAGCCAATTCACCTGACCCGCACATCTTTGGACTGTGGGAGGAAACCGGAGCACCCGGAGGAAACCCACGCAGACACGGGGAGAACGTGCAAACTCCACACAGTCATTCGCCTGAGTCAGGAATTGAACCCAGGTCTCAGGCACTGTGAGGCAGCAGTGCTAACCACTGTGCCACCGTGCCGCCCACCGTAGGTGGGATCGGAGTCTGCCTATCTACCCTATCAACCCACTTTAACACACACACACACGTGCAAATACACATATACATGAATAAAATATTCTGTGCATTATTCATTTCCAAGTCTTTGTGCAAGAATGCATCAAAATACCTGACAATGGTCATTCAGACAGCTCCTGCTAGAGTGACTACTGTATCATTTGAGCTGACCTTAATAACCCAGTGTGTTTCACTGCCAACTGTGAAAGCTTATCTGTGAATGAATGAGTTTGGTAATTCAGTTTGGTTTAAAATTGCCTTATTTGACAAGGTGTTAATTGTGCTCATTGAACTGACAGGAAAATCTGGCCTGAAATCCATCAGAAATCTGAAGTGTTGCCCCTACAACACACTTCTGTGTTCCTGGCCAACATCTCTGTCTCAGGCTTGCTGCAGTGATCCAGTGAAGTTCCGTGCAAGCTCATTTCCGCTCAGGGACCCTGCACCCTTTGGGACTCAATGACAACTTCAGTAAGATTAGGGTCCGAGCACCTTCTCCCATATCCCCACCCCCAACCCCCACACACCCATGCCTTGTCATCAAATGGGCTGCTACTGCAAACGACCCATTGTCAGCCACTAATAGTCCCCATTATCAGTTATTGATTGTCTCAGATGGACCATTAACCATGCCATTGTCTGTCTAATTGCTGCTCTCTCTCTCTTTCTGGGCTGCATCACCATCTATTGTCTACTCTTTCCCCTTCGCCCACTCCATTTTCAGCATGTATACCAACTTTTTCCTGGCCAACATCAGTTCTGAAGAAGAGTCACTGGACCCGAAATGTTAACTGTTTCTCTCCACAGGTGCTGTTAGACCTGCCAAGGTTTTGCAGTGATTCCTGATTTTGCTTCTGATTTCCAGCATCTGCGGTTCTTCAGTTTTTGTTTCATAAATCTGAAGGGGATGGCCAGGGCTATTATTTCCCTCAGTGGTTGGGAGCGAGATTGACGACAGGGAAATGCTTCTGGGCTCTATACTCTCCCCTGGGGAGACACCGACACTCCTGGTGGTTTTTACTGAGGAACCCTCGTGCCCCTTGACCAATTGAGGGCACGAATCAGGCTCTCAAATGTGGAGGACCAATCAGGAAAGAAACCCATTTGAGGCCGTAATAGCAGATTGTGATGGTGGGTAAATAATGGAGAAGGGGATTCAGTGTGAAGGAATCTTTTCACCCACTTTTCAAATAAATTAAACTAAGTAAAGACTTCTTTGGATATCCACAGCAGAAGAGAGTGGCGGGAGTAATCCTTCAGGGCAGCACAGTAGCTCAGTGGTTAGCACTGCTACCTCACAGGATTAGGGACCTGGTTTCAATCCCACTCTTGGGCGACTGTCTGCGTAGAGTTTGCACATTCTCATTGTGTCTGCATGGATTTGCTCTGGTTTCCACAGTCCAAAGTGCAGGCTCGGGTGGATTTGCCGTGGGAAATAAATTAGTGTTAGGGAAGGTGACTGGGTCTGGTTGGGATGTCTTTGGAGAGTCAATGTGGGCCGAATGGCTTGCTTCCACACAGTAGGGATTCTCTAGAGGGACCTGTAGCTGTTTTCACACCCAGGCACCAAGGAAATAACTTCAGATCAGTTGCTCGATCCTCAAATGGGTGTGGAACTGTAAATGGGTTGGAAAATCTGAAATCAGCCCCACTTCATTGGCCCTAAATAGGCCATTAATTAACTCTTGACTAATTGACTCTTAACTGCTCCCTAAAATGGCTTAGCAAGACACTCAATTCAATGGTAATTAATCATGGGCAACAAAGACAGGTCTTGGCAGCTAAATCTGCATTCCATAAAAAAAAATGAAAACATCGAAAGGTCTGTTTCAGTGCTGTACATCTCTACGACTCTATCTGCACACAACAGGATTGCACAGTCAACAATGTCCAGATAGTTTGTTTTCAGTTGTTAAAGAGTTACATATCAGCCAAGACTGCAGTTAGAACTTCATTGATTAACTCAGATAGGGTATCATGCGATACATCCACCTGAGATGGCAGTCTAGATCATTGTTTAACATCATGACATCATCACTGGTCAAATATATACTATGGATGTTTTGTAGTTCTAATTCCAGTATATATTTTATAAAAGAGGAACGGTAACAGCCAAAAATGGCTGTAGATGTAAATTAAGTGGCAGTCTTGAGAGAGAGAGAGAGTGAGAGAGAATGATAGTTCTTCAAAGAGGTGAGAGACAAGTCAAAACAGATTGGGTTGTGATCTCTTATGGCAACGAGGATAATAATTACAATGCTGATGACCCCCCTGCTTAACAGCAAAGCCATGTCCTAAATTGAAGAGATATTTTATGATTTTTATTCCCTTTGAAGAATACACAAGGACAGGGAATAAAAACCCAATTTCAACTCTACCTATGTGTACTAGTGATACTGAGGTTCTCATATGTGCCAGTGTACAAAGATATCTGTGTATCATTGCCTGGATTTGAGCATTAGCATGTCCTGAAATCAAAGAACTATCCCCTAGTCACTCTAGCATTGCAGGTAAGAGACATCTCTGACTCAGAGTACTGCAAACTGAACACAAGGAAACAGTACAATGAAAGGTTTACTCACAGCACGAATGCTTAAATACAGTTACAGCCAAAAAGAATAATAGCTGCAGAATATAAACCAGCCTGCAAAAAATGGATTTTGAAATCAAGTGTTCATCAACCAACATCAATGAGGTTCTTGGCCTGCTCACTGAGCTGGTAAGTTTGTTTGCAAATATATCACTCATATCACTTCACACAGCCAACAAAGGACAACAAATTGACTGGGACAATGTATCCATCCAAGGACAATTCAAGCAGAGACATGCATAGAAATTCCTGGAAGCCTGGCATTCAACCTGGAACACCATTAACAAGCATGTCGAGTTGGACCCCGTGTACCAATCATGACAAAACAGAATCAGCAACAAAACTGGAAATGACACCACCCACCCCAGCAGACCCAGTTCGAGCCAGCTGGACAGAACACCAGCACTTCACCAAAAGTACACTGATGATGTCTGCAGATGCTGGAGATCAGAGTTGAGAGTGTGGTGCCTAAAAGCACAGAAGGTCAGGGTGATATTACCTGGCATGGTGATGCGACATCTGTAAGCAATCTTAACCAGCTCAGTGAGGAAGTCAACAACCTTTACTACACCCTGAGTTACAAACGGTCTTGAATACTCTGACCAATATCAATGTTACCAGGAACCTCCCCGGCAACTGTCACAATATTCAGCTATCTACTCTTTGTGAACAATTCAAAGACTATGGGTAGCGCGGTGGTTAAGTGATCTGCACTGCTGCCTCACAGCGCTAAGGACCCAAGTTCCATTCCACTCTTGGCTGACTGTCTGTGTGGAGTTGACACATTCTCCCAGTCATTCCTGATGACGGGCTCTTGCTCGAAACGTTGATTTTCCTGCTCCTCGGATGCTACCTGACCTGCTGTGCTTTTCCAGCACCACTGTAATCTTGACTCTGGTCTACAGCATTTGCTGTCCTCACTTTTACCTGCATTCTGCCAGTGTTGAGAGCCTGTTGCTGGAAAAGCACAGCAGGTCAGGCGGCAACCGAGGAGCAGGACAATCGACGTTTTGGGGCGCGGCTCTTCTTCAGGAATAGCTCCTGATGAGGGACTTATGCCCAAAACATCGATTCTCCTGCTCCTCAGATGCTGCCTGACTTGCTGTGCTTTTCCAGCAACACACTCTCAAATCTGATCTACAGCATCTGCAGACCTCACTGTATCCCAGTGTCTGTGTGGGCGGCACGGTGGCACAGTGGTTAGCACTGCTGCCTCACAGTGCCTGAGACCCGGGTTCAATTCCCAACTCAGGTGAATGACTGTGTGGAGTTTGCACGTTCTCCCCGTGTCTGCGTGGGTTTCCTCCGGGTGCTCCGGTTTCCTCCCACAGTCCAAAGATGTGCGGGTCAGGTGATTTGGCCATGCTAAATTGCCCGTAGTGTTAGGTAAGGGGTAAATGTTGCGCTTCGGTGGGTCTGTGTGGACTTGTTGGGCCGAAGGGCCTGTTTCCACACTGTAAGTAATCTAATCTAACCAAAGATGTGCAAGTTAAGGTGGATTGGGCCTTGCTAAATTGTTCCTAGTGTCCAGGGATGCAGTGGGTCTGGATGGGATGCTCTTCAGAAGATCAGTGTGGATTCAAATGGCCTGTTTCTGCGACTGTAGAGATTATATGATCCCTGCATCTTTTTTTTAAACTTTTATCATTTTAGATTCACTTCTTATTTCTAATCCATGTGTTACATTAGTATTTATTTTGTAGGAATTAATCAACTGTGTCCTTTAGTTAATTTAAAATATCCTGTTCAAATTGGCTCTTCACGAAACAAATTCATTTGGGTGTGGGAGAGACAAATCCAGAAGGAATGGGCTCTTTTTAAATAAAGTAGGCAAAAGTGAGGACTGCAGATGCTGGAGATCAGAATCTAGATTAGAGTGGTGCTGGAAAAGTACAGCAGGTCAGGCAGCATCCGAAGAGCAGGAAAATTGATGTTCGTGCAAAAGCCCTTCATCAGGAATGAAAGCTTTCACTCCCCTTTTAAATAAAGCTTATTGCAAACTAATGAATGAGTAGGTGAATAAATGAGGAGTGCTAATTCATTTCACATCACCCAGGAGTACAGCAGCTTGTCGAAGTCCTGTCTAGGACAGAATGAATTCGGGAATCCCGTCTGGGATCTGGTCTTAACAATGTCATCCAAAAGATGAGGCTTCAGACCAGGCAGCACTCCCTAAGTACGTCACTGGGGGTGTCAGCTAATGGAGATAAGCCTTGAAGGATCTATTTGCAAAGGGTATGGAAAATATTGGAACAAAACTTTTGTTTGGATTGGGGAAGAGAGAAGATTGGGATTCTGCCTGTCTGACATTTTATATCAGGTGGGCTCCTCACTGAGGCATTTCCAGAATCTATTCTTGGAATTGGAGCATTGCCAATAAGGTCATTGTGTGTGTGTGTGTGTGTGTGTGTGTGTGTGTGTGTGTGTGTGTGTGTGTGTGTGTGTGTGTGTGTGTGGTGCAATCCTGGTTGAGGCCTTCCACACAACCCTTTCAGGGTAGGCGCTGCAGGACGTGTCAGAGTAACATGGATACCACCATACCATTACACGTGGGGGACACCTCCCATCTCGTACATGGAAGATCCTCATGTGACTCAGCCAATGTTGTCTATCTTATACGTTGCAGGCAAGGATGCCCTGAGGCATGGTACATTGGGGAAACCGAGCAAAAGCTATGGCAACAGATGAATGGACACCACACAACAATCAACAGACAGGAGTGTTCCCTCCCAGTTGGGGGAACACTTCAGTGGTCCAGGACATTTGACCTCAGACCTTCGGGTGACCATCCTCCAAGGTGGACTTCAGGACAGGCAGTAGTGAAAAGCGGCCGAGCAGAAGCTGATAGCTAAGTTCCATACCCATAGGGAGGGCCTCAAATGGGACCTTGGGTTCATGTCATTACAGGTGACCACCATTGCACTACACACACGCACAGACACTCCTATATACACACACACACACACACACACTCCTATACACAAAAACGCACTCCTATACACACACATACACACAGACAGACATACACACAGACACACACACATCCTTACAGACACACACACTCCCACACTCACACAGGCATCCTCTCAGAGACTTAGACCACTCTACACTCACGCACACACATATACAGTCTCTCTTAAGACATTCATAACCCCCACCCCAGACACGCACACACACTCCCTCAGACTTAAGACACTCTACACTCACATACACATACATATTCACTCTCACACTCACAACCCCCCAACCCAGACAGACAAACAGACACACATACACACACACACACACATGCACACATATACATATATTGTGTGGGGTGAATTTGTACTTACAGAGTTACATTGCACTTTGCTCAAAACTGCATGAATTTATGTAAAACTCTGTTATCTCAATTTTTAGAAAAGAATCAATCTAAACATCATGACATAGACAGAGAACACAGGGGGCTAACACCTTCAACATGTTGTCTAGCTAACGCCAATTGTTACAGCTAACCTGAGAATGCAAATTTAAAAAAAGGTTTTGTGATTTACACATGAAAGAAGTGGAACTTTCATGGTATTTGAACAGATGAAAGACTCAACAGACAATCAAGGTATTTTTCAATGTATAATTTCAGTTACATCACACTGTCAATTTTTGCTATAAATTCTGTGTCTTACAATTGTGTATTCCACAACCACCTGATGAAGGAGCAGCGCTCCGAAAGCTAGTGCTTCCAATTAAACCTGTTGGACTATAGCCTGGTGTTGTGTGGTTTTTAACTTTGTACACTCCAGTCCAACACCGGCACCTCCAAATCATTATTAATGAGGTTAGCACTTTAATCCCAGATTTATTTATTAATTCAAATTAAATTGCCGCAGCTGTCAGGATTTTATCTGAACTCATGTCTCTGGTGTATCATCTGAGGGGTGGCATGGTAGCTCAATGGTTAGCCTGGCTGCCTCACAGCACCAGGACCTGGGTTCACATTCAGCCTCAGATTACTGTCTGTGTGGAGTTTGCACATTCTCCCCGCGTGTATGCGGGTTTCTCCCCAGTGCTCCAGTTTCTTCCACAGCTCCAAAGTGGACTTGCTAGATGGATTGACCATTATATCCAGTGATGTATAGGTTGGGTGGATTAGCCAAAGGAAATGCAGGGGTAGAGTGGGTGGAATGCTACTCAAAGGGACAATGTGGACTCGATGGGCTGAATGGCCCGATTCCACACTGTAGGGATTCTGAGTCTCTGAACTATAATCCAGCAACTTCACCACAATATTTCAATGCGGTGTAGTGGAAAATGTACTTCAGTTCTCTATCGTCCCTTTTCTGCTCTGATTTATTGACAGTATTAACGTGTTTAAAAATAAATACATCAAAGCCTTGGCTGTCAACGCCATGATCTTTTGTTGGAAAAGCTGTCTTTAATCCATATCTTTGTTCAATTGCCCTTTCTAAAGAAAAACACACATTGATTTGCCTCATGGACGTTTCTCAATGCGGCTGTTAAAATAAATGGAATATCTAATCCGAACAAAAAAATTAGAGCTGTGAATCCTTTTCACAGCTGCTGACACCATGTATTGGCACAGCAGATAGTTTAAAAATAATCAGGTGCTCAATGATCGCCCCTACGAGCCTGAATCTTACAAATTTTCTGGCGATGAGTTTGGAAATGCTAAGGGGGAGTCTATCAATTGCCTCAATGGTGTTTCACAGATTGATATCCACACGTTAAATTAAGCACCAATAGACTTTTAGCCGATTACAAAGGTTTGGTTGTAAGTCTATAATCTAACACAAACACCTTCCACCAGACATAGATAGTTAAGTAAATGGCCAGATGGAATAATGATGCGGGGGTGTGAGTGTTGGATTGGGCTGGACAAGGTCAGAAGTCACTTGGCACCAGGTTATAGTTCAACAGGTTTATCTGAAATCAAATGCTTTTAAAGCGCTGCCACTTCATGTGGTGTGGCTTCTGCCCAGACGGAATACATGGGGAAATGTGAGGCTTGCTGCATTTTGGCAGAAAGAATAGAGGAGCTGAATATTTCCTCAATGGAGAAAGATTGCAGAAAGTTGCAGCACAGTGGGATATGGGAGTCCTCATCCATGAATCACAAAAAGCTAACAGAAGGTATCTGATAGAAGGGGAAATTACATGTTGGGCTTTATTTCAAAGGGAAGAGAATATAAAAGTTGAAGGGTCCACTAAACAAGCACTGGTCAGACCAGTGGAATACTGAGAGTGGTTTGGGCCCCTTATCTAAGAAAAGACGGGTATAGCATTAGAGACAGTCTAGAAAGATCCACTAGAGTCAGAGTCATACAGCATGGAAACAAACCGTTCAGTCCAACTAGTCCATGCCGATCGAATTCCCAAACTAAACTAGTCCCACCTGCTTGAGCTTGGCCCATATCCCTCCAATCATTTCTTATTCATTAACTTATCCAGATGTCTTTTACATGTTGTAACTGTACCTGCATCCTCCACTTCCTCTGGAAGTTCATTCCACACACAAACCACTCTCTGTGTAAATAAAATTGACCCTCATGTCCTTTTTAAATCTTTCTCCTTTCACCTTAAAAACATGTCCCCGAGTCTTGAAATCACCCACTTTAAGTTAAAAAAAAAGACAGCCACCATTCACCTTATCTCTAACCCTCATGATTTTATGAACCTCTATGAAGTCACCTTTGAACCTCGTAAGCTCCAGTGAAGCCATCCCAGCGCACTCACCCTCTCCTTATAAATGAAACCTCCATTTCTGGCAATATCCTGGTAAATCTCTTCTGAACCCTCTCCAGCTTAATAACATCCTTCCCATACAGGGTGAAATGAACTGGACACAGTATTCCAGAGAGGAAATGACCTGGGAGTTGCAGTGGGAGAGGGACTCCCTGAGATTCTTGTAGAGAGAGGAGGAAAACTTCTTCAAGGCAGGCATCCTTGCAAGAGGATTCGCAGTCGAGTTAAAATCAATGAGGTAAAAACAATGACTGCAGATGCTGGAAACCAGATTCTGGATCAGTGGTGCTGGAAGAGCACAGCAGTTCAGGCAGCATCCAACGAGCAGCAAAATCGACATTTCGGGCAAAAGCCCCTCTTTGCCCGAAACGTCGATTTCGCTGCACTTTGGATGCTGCCTGAACTGCTGTGCTCTTCCAGCACCACTAATCCAGAATCTGGTTTCCAGCATCTGCAGTCATTGTTTTTACCACAGCATTCCAGAGCATTGGGAAGTAGTGTTGGCATTGTGTAGGACATTGATGAGGCCTCTTTTGAAATACTATGTCCAGTTCTGGTCACCTGTTATAAGGAAGATATTATCATGTTGGAGAAGGTTCAGAAGAATTTTCCCAGGATGTTGCCAGATATGGATGGTATGAGTTCCAAAGGAAGGCTGGATAGATGGGGACTTTTTTCACTGGAGTGTAGGAGGTTGAGAGGACACCTGATAAAAGTCTATAAAATAATGAGGGGCATGGATAGGGTTAACGCTAGGTGTCTTTTCTCTTGGATGGGAGATTTCAAGACTGGCAGATGCGTTTTAAAGGTGAGAAGAGAGAGATTTAAAAAAGACATGAAGGGCAAACATTTTACACAGTGGGAGGTTCGCGTGTGGATTGAACTTCCTGACAAACTGATCAATGTGGCTACAATAACAATGTTTCAAAGACACTTGGATGGGTACATGAATAGGAAAGGTTTGGAGGGACATGGATCAGGAGCAGGCAGGTGGCATTAGCTTAATTTGAGATTATGTTTGGTTTGGACTGGCTGGACGGAAGGATCTGTTTTGATGATGTCTGACTCTATGACTATAAGGGACCTCACCATAGGCTGATATTTGATCTGGATGGACCATCTTACGAGGAGAGGTTGAGTAGGTTAGACCTGTACCCATTGAAATATTAAACAATGAGGGATTACCTTACTGAAACATATCAGATACTTCAAGGAATTGACAGGGTAGATGCATATAGGTTGTTTTGTGAGAGAGTCTAGGTGCAGAGTGCATAACCTCAGAATAAAGAGTCATACATTTAAGGTAGACGATTAAGAATGTCTTCTGTCAGAAGGTAATAAATCAGGAAAATTCTTTATTACAGAGGACTGTTGAGGCTGGGGCATAAAGTATATTTAAGGCTGAGACAGACAGATATAAATTAGTAAGGGAAGCAAGGATTATGGGACAAAAACCCAGATTATTACGTCTGCCATGATCTCATTGAATGATGGAATAGACTCGATGGGTTGAATGGCCTACTCCCACTCCTACGTCCTTTCGGACCTTACTCCCGTCCAGAGGCCAAACCCTCACCAGGGAAGAACCTCAATCATTTTTAAAAATATAAATCCAATCCCCAATCCACCGAGTAAGTAATTGGTCAAACATTACCCACCAGAGACAAAGCACAAATATCCAGAAATCAAAATAAAAGGCCGGTACTTTGGGACGGGACTAAATCAAAACAGGAAACTAGCTCTGTATTTGGAAACGCTTACTGCCGAAATAAGCAATGTACGAACACAGCCCACCAGGGGCAGCATCACAAAATCAAAACAAAATGGAGGGGACTAAATCAAAATGTTGTTATCCAAGGAATAATGCACCCTAGCCCCCACGGTGCTCACCTCTTCCTAAAGGTAACAAAGTCTCTGGTGGTCACCGTGTGTTCCCTCTCCAAGGATACCCAGGCACGAACATAGCCACGGAAAAGGAGCAGGCAATTGGCAAAACTATGAACCCCTCCACTGCCTGGACCTCCTAATGGCCACCTTGAACATGCTCAGGAGCAGACCCCTGAGGAGGTGCTCCAAGGAACCCAGCTCTTCAAGGCGAAGTCCAATGAGTATGCCTTTTCGGCAAGGAAACTGCCATCTTGACCTGGTATGGCCTATGTGTGACTCCAGACTCACAGAAACGTGGTTGACACATGACTGCCCTCTGGGCAATTAGGGATGGGCAAGAAATGCCAGCCTGGCCAATGACGCCCACATCCTATGAAGGAATAAAAGCGAGCACCCTTGTCAATCCATTTTCTGTGTAACTCAGCCTCGAAGTTCCACTTTTCATCAGAGAGAGAGACAACCTTTAATGAGTTTAACCTCAGGGTCACCGCACCTCAAATCAGAGGAGAGTCTTCATAGTGACCAGGAGAAAGAGAGGACTGCAGATGCTGGAGATAGTGACCAGGAGAGGAACTGAACTGGTGTTGTTATCATCAGTCTGCATCGCAAACCAGCTTTTCACCAAACTGTGCAAAGAACCTAACTCCCACTGCTTGGGGGAGCAGAGGGTAGAATTCCAAACGCTAATGTCCCTCCTAGAGAAGAAATTTCTCCTGGTCTTCAAGGCAAGTTGGAGACTCCACTTTTAAACTGTGCCTCCACTTCTAGATTCCACTGAGTGGCAACATTCTCTCAGCAATCCCTCATCCTGTATGTTCCAATAAGATCACTCCACATACTTCTAAATTCCAATGCCCAAACACACCCACCTTTCCACTTGAAAGAGCCCTCTTCATTCTAGAACTGAGCGTTGTGAACTCATAACATTCGAATTTGGGGCCGCAAGTTAATTGAGCACACTTGGCTGCCCCTCTTTCTGTAATCAATTTCCAACTCGCTGTTGGAACATTAGCACCGAAAATTATTATGATAATATTTCAAGTGGCCATTACAGTTTCACAGCGATGATTTGCAAATTAGTTCTTGATAATTGCAGCATGTTCATGAAATTGCGGCACAAATGCCTCATGCTGTGGGAGTCTGCCTGACAGATCAAATCGGTTCTAGTTTCAGCCTCTCACGTATTTTGAGTCTAGTTTAACAAGGAGATCGAAAGAACTTACCTTTATGGAGTGCCTTTGGGTGTCCTAAAGTGCTTTATAGCCAATGTTTTAACAGTTTGTTACAGAGACGCAGCAGCTACTTCATATACAAGATGCTGCCTCACAGCGCCAGAGACCCGGGTTCAATTCCCGCCTCAGGCGAATGACTGTGTGGAGTTTGCACGTTCTCCCCGTGTCTGCGTGGGTTTCCTCCGGGTGCTCCGGTTTCCTCCCACAGTCCAAAGATGTGCGGGTCAGGTGACTTGGCCATGCTAAATTGCCCGTAGTGTTAGGTAAGAGATAAATGTAGGGGTATGGGTGGGTTGCGCTTTGGCGGGTTGGTTTGGACTTGTTGGGCCGAAGGGCCTGTTTCCACACTGTAAGTAATCTAATGCTTCTAACAAGCAGCAATGTGATGATAATCAGCGAATCTGTTTGAAAATGTTGATCGAGGGATAAATATTGGCCAACGCATTTGGGAACTCTCTGTTGCTTTCTCCTTTGGATGTAGTGCCTTGAAATAATTTTGAGTCCACCTCGGGAATGCATTCTTGGAAAGAAAGCCCACTAGCAGTATAGCAGGACATCAATGGCTCTTGTGCTCAAATCTCCTAAACTGGCCGAAACCCACAAACTTTGAATTTGGAGATGCATGTGCTACCAAGTAAGCTATGGTTGATACCACCTGTAAGGCAATAATGCAGCATTCAACTTGTCTGATCGGGGTAAAGTCAGACTTGCTAAGTCAGGGAGGTAGGTAAGGTAATCAAGGAAGAGAGACATAAAACATATGCTTTTGACACATATTTTACAAAATGTTTGATATTTTAAAAAATAATTAACAAGACATGGATATTGCTGGCTGGACCAGCATTTAATGCCCTTTCCTAGCTATGTTTGAGAAAGTGGTGATGAGATGCCTTCTTGAACTGTTGCAGACCCTGTGCAGAAGAAGGAGTGGCGCTCCAAAAGCTAGTGCTTCCACATAAACCTGGTGTTGTGAGAGTTTTAACTTGATGTGGTGGGCCCTGTTGAGTTTCTGGTCAATTATATCTTCCAGGACCCTTTAATAGTGGTGAATTCAGTGATGGTAATGACACTGAATGTCAAGGTGCAGTGGTTAGATTGTGTCTTATTGGAGATGGCCATTACCTGGCATTTGTGTGGTGAGTGTTAGTGACATGTTATAGAGTGTTCAAATATATTAGTCTGCCATCCTTTTGTTGCTTAGAACTGAACCCGCCAGTTGAATATGATGGACACCTCTCTGATAGTTAGCTGGAGATGAGTAAAGAGCAAGGATTACTTGAAGCAATCCAGATAGCGTCCTGAATTTAATCTCACTTGATATTACTTTTCCCCTCTTTGTGGTGGTGGAGAACACCTTAATCTCTGGAAGCAAGCAATGAGAAGGATACAAACAGTATGCAAAGGATGTTTCGCTAAGCTTCAGCAAGCGCTGAAAATCTGGCAGATAGAATATACCAGGGGAGAATGTGAGGTTGTCCAATTAGTCCAGGAGAACAGAAAAGCATAATGTCATTGAAATGGAGAGAGAATCTGGAATTAAGTGCCTAATGATGACCATGAATTCATTGTCAGGAAAAAACCCACTTCTTTTCTATTCATTTATAGGATAAGGGCATCTCTATCTAGGCCAGCATTTATTGCCCACCCCTAATTGCCCTGAGGACAGTTAAGAGGCAACCACATAGCTGAGGGTCTGGAGTCACATGTAGGCCAGACCAGGTAAGGATGGCAGATTTCCTTCCTGAAAGGATACTAACAAACCAAATGGATTTTTTTTTGATAATGGCGTCATGGTCAGAATTAGACTCTTACTTGCAAATACTTAACAAATTCAAACTCTACCAACTGCTACAGCAGGGTTTGAACCTGTGTGCCCAGAACATTTACAATCCAACGAGAATACCACTAGGTCAATCCCTCCCCTGAGCTCAGTAATACCCTTTAGGGAATAAAAGTGCCACCCTTAACTGGTATGAGGTACATGTGACTCCAGACCCATAGAAATGGGATTGACTCTTAACTGCCCTCTGTGCAATTAGGGATGGGCAATAAAATGCTGATCTAGCCAGTGATGCCCAATTCCTGTGAATGAATGAAAAGAAAATGATTGCGGAATGCTGCAATACAGAAAGATGTGGGTGTTCCATAAGCATGTACTGTTAAAAAAAGCAGTATACAGGCAAGCAATTTGGAAGACAAATAAATACTGCCATTTGTTGGAACAGGAGGTGGTTTGTATAGGTAGTGAAATATTGTTACAACATTACAAGGCACTTTATGAGATTGTACCTGGCACACTGTATAAATGTATGGGTGTCTGGAGGCTGAGTCTGTACCTAGAGTACTGCGTATAGTTATGGGCATCTGGAGGTTAAGACTGTACCTGGAGGACTGTGTGCAGTTACGGTCTTATGGAGGCTAAGACTGTACCTGGAGTACTGTGCACAGTCATGATCGTCTAGAGATTGAGACTGTGCTTGGAGTATTGTGTATAGTTAGGGTCTTCTGGAGTCTGAGAATGTATCTGGAGTACTGTGTACAGTTATGGTCTTCTGGTGGTTGAGACTGTACCTGGAGTACTGTTTACAGCTATGGTCGTCAGGAGGCTGAGACTGTACCTGGGGTACTGTGTACAGTTATGGTCATCTGGAGAGTTAGACTGTACCTGGAGTACTGTGTCCAGTTATCTTCTTATGGAGTCTGAAACTGTACCTGGAGTACTGTGTACAGTTATGGTCATCTGGAGAGTTAGACTGTACCTGGAGCACTGTCTACAGTTATGTTCTTATGGAGTCTGACACTGTACCTGGAGCACTGTGTACAGTTATTGTCCTCTGGAGGCTGAGACTGTACCTGGAGTACTGTGTACAGTTATGTCTTATTGAGGCTGAGACTGTACCTAGAGTACTGTGTACAGTTATTGTCCTCTGGAGGCTGAGACTGTACCTGGAGTACTGTGTACAGTTCTGATCTTCTTACTTAAGAGGACTAGATTTATTTTGGAAGGTGTTCTTACAACAATAATAAAATGGCAAAATGTATTCCAGAGCACTTTAAAATACCATTAGGCTCTATATAAAATCACTGTACTTGTCTCTCCTGGTTAACCACAATTCAAAGCAAGTGTAAGGCTGAAACTAGAACCCTTTAGGTCTGTCAGGCAGACTCCCACAGCGTGAAGCATTTGTGCCATAATATCATGAACTTGCTGCAATTATCACGTACTAATTTGCAAATTATTTCACTGAATCTATGAAGGCCACTTAATATATTATTGTCATAATCTTTGGCGCGATTGTTCCAAAGACAAATGGAAATGCATTATAATATGAGTTGTAGCCAATCACAGTAAATCAATTTTCAGCCCCAAATTTGAACATAATGATTTGATATATCTAGTCTTATTGCAGATTGTGGTCATTATGAAAAAGAATAAATTTACAGCCATTATCTTGACAATTAGAACTGGATTTAAGTAATGAATTGTATTTTGTGTGAACAGCCAATAAGAAGTAACTATAGAAATCAAATTATCGGCTGGAAATTCCGCAATAGAGCAGGTTCAATCCAGCCTTGGACAACTGTGTGGAGTTTGCACATTGTACATTAAATTATACATTGGATGTGGGCATGATAGCATTTGTTACACATCCCCAATTGTCCTTGAACTCAGTTACCCATTTCAAGGGGCAAATAGGAGTCAACCAATTTGCAGGGGGTCGTGCCTCACCAGATAAGGACTACAGAATTCATTTCTTGGGGAGCATTAGAGAACCAGGTAGACTTTTTACAACAATTGAGGATCATGGCCAACACTGATACTTGTTTTAATTTAATTCCAAATATATTAATTGAATGTAAATTCCATTCCTGCTATTTGAGCTCATGCTCCCAGCCTGTTGCTCTGGATCACCAGCCCTGTGACAGAAGCACATCTTCAGCATCTTTCCTTAATTGGTCCGTAATGCATTCATGTTTACGAGGCCTTACTGTACCATCGGTTCATAATAACACAATAGTTTAATTCTCATGCAATCCCGTGGTATAAGAAAATTGCATAACAGTAGGACCATTTAAACTAGTGGGGCTGGAATCACATTATAACCAAAACACGCTTTAAAACTTTGCACTTTAGAAACAGTGTCCACAATTCATCAATTGCGTTATAGCGAATTTATGTTAAAAAAAACAAATTGTGTTATAGCGGCACGGTGGCACAGTGGTTAGCACTGCTGCCTCACAGCGCCTGAGACCCGGGTTCAGTTCCTGACTCAGGCGACTGACTGTGTGGAGTTTGCACGTTCTCCCCGTGTCTGCGTGGGTTTCCTCCGGGTGCTCCGGTTTCCTCCCACAGTCCAAAGATGTGCGGGTCAGGTGAATTGGCCATGCTAAATTGCCCGTAGTGTTAGGTAAGGGGTAAATGTAGGGGTATGGGTGGGTTGCGCTTCGGCGGGTTGGTGTGGACTTGTTGGGCCGAAGGGCCTGTTTCCACACTGTAAGTCTAATCTAAAAAAAATCTAATCCTTAGACAAAATGGCTGCCATATTTACAAAATGGCTAAACTACCAAAGTTCTGTTCTGATTTGAAAAATCTTACTCAGAATCCTGATCTCATGTGAGGCCTTGTATGTTTAATCTCAAAGCCTTCTTGTTCCTCTACAATGACTAGTTCAAAGAAAGTAAAATCCAGTTATACTTAAGTTAAAAAAAATAATGTTTCTCTGAGAATATTTAATAAATAGCACAAATATTTGATGAAAGGTGTGTGAGAAATCTTATTCCTTACATTTTATCCTTCACTCCGCACTCCCCACCACCCCCGCCCCCACCCCCATGGGAAATCATGACTAACAAATTTTACTGAGTTTTTTGATGAAGTATTAAAGAGGATTGATGAAGCCAGAGTGGTAGACGTAAGCTATACGGACTTCAGTAAGGCATTTGACAAGGTTCCCCATGGGAGACTGATTAGCAAGGTTAGATCTCATGAAATACAGGGAGAACTAGCCATTTGGACATAGAACTGACTCAAAGGTAGAAGACCGAGGGTGGTGGTGGAGGGTTGCTTTTCAGACTGGAGGCCTGTGACCAGTGGAGTGCCACAAGGATTGGTGCTGGGTCCTCTACTTTTTATCATTTATACAAATGATTTGGATGTGAGCATAAGAGGTACAGTTAGTAAGTTTTCAGATGACACCAAAATTGGAGGTGTAGTGGACAGCGAAGAGGGTTACCTCAGATTACAACGGGATCTTGGATTTCTCACACACCTTTTATCAAATATTTGTGCTATTTGATAAATATTCTCAAAGAAACATTAATTTGTTTAATACACAGTGGCTCAGTGGTTAGCACTGCTGCCTCACAACACCAGCGTCTCAGGTTCGATTCCAGCCTCAGGTGACTGTCTGTGGGGAGTTTGCACATTCTCCCTGTGTCTGCGTGGGTTTCCTCCAGGTGCTCCGGTTTCCTCTCACAATAAAAGAGATGCAGGTCAGGTGTACTGGCCATGCTAACTTGCCCATAGTGTTAGGTGCATTAGTCAGAAGGAAATGGGTTACGCTTCGGAGGGTCGATGTGGACTGGTTGGGCCAAATGGCCTGTTTCCACACTGCAGGGATTCTAACGTTGATCAGATAGGCCAATGGGCTGAGGAGTTCAATTTAGATAAAAGTGAGGTGCTGCATTTTGGGAAAACAAATCTTAGCAGGACTTATACACTTAATGATCTGGTCCTAGGGTGTGTTGCTGAATAAAGAGACCTTGGCGTACAGGCTCATAGCTCCTTGAAAGTAGAGTCATAGGTTGATAGGATAGTGAAGAAGGTGTTTGGTATGCTTTATTGGTCAGAGCATTGAGTACAGGAATTGGGAGGTCATGTTACTGCTGTACAGGACATTGGTTAGGCCACTTTTGGAATATTGCATGCAGATCTGGTCTCCTTCCTACTAGAAGCATGTTGTGAAACTTGAAAGGGTTCAGACAAGATTTACAAGGATGTTGCCAGGGTTGGAGGGTTTGAGCTACGGGGAAAGGCTGAATAGACTGGAGTTGTTTTCCCTCAAGTGTCAGGGGCTGAGGGGTGACCTTATAGAGGTTTAGAAAATCATGAGGGGCATGGATAGGATTGCGCCCACACCTCACCCCTTACTTTCCTCCAAGGCCCCAAATTTGTTGCAAATTCACCTGCACCTCCACACACATCATTTACTGTAGCCTCTGCACTCGATATGGTCTCCTCTACATTGGGGAGATGGGCCTCCTACTTGCAGAACGTTTCAGGGAACACCTCTGGGACACTCGCACCAACCAACCCAACCACCCTGTGGCTGAACACTTTAACTCCCCCCTCCCACTCCACCAAGGACATGCAGGTTTGGTCTCCTCCATCACCAGACCCTGGCCACATGACGCCTGGAGGAAGAGCACCTCATCTTCTGCCTAGGAACCTCCAACCACATGGGAAAAATGTAGATTTCTCCAGCTTCCTCATTTCCATTTGCCCCACCTTATCTCAGTCCCTTCCCCCACCTTATCTCAGTCCCAACCCCCGGATTCAGCACTGCCCTCTTGACCTGCAATCTTCTTCCCGACCTCTCCAGCCTCACCCCCTCTCCAGCCTATCACCCTCACCCTCACCTCCTTCCACCTATCATATGCCCAGCACCCCTCCCCCAACTTTCCTCCCCCCCCTACCTTTTATCCCAGCCCGCTTGGCACACCAGCCTCATTCCTGAAGAAGGGCTACTGTCCGAAACGTCGATTCTCCTGCACCTCGGATGCTGCCTGGCCTGCTGTGTTTTTCCAGCACCATACTTTTCAACTCTGGTCTCCAGCATCTGTAGTCCTCACTTTTTCTGCTGGATCTGCACAAACTCTCCTCTGACCACACAGGCTCTCGTCTTTGTGACTTCCTGGAGAGGCACTACTTGAATCAGCAAATGAAGATGATCAAGAAGCTGGGAGGTCACATCACCAACCTGAAGAGACTAGGTGTCCTTGGGAATGGACTGGGAGAGACTGGGTGCCTCCTAGCAGAGCGCTTAAGGGAACATCTCTGGGACACCCGCCCCAATCAACCACACTGCCCCGTGGCCCAACATTTTAACTCCCCTCCCACTCTGCTGAGGACATGGAGGTCCTGAGCCTCCTTCACCGCCGCTCCCTCACCACTAGATGCCTGGAGGAAGAACACCTCATCTTCTGCCTTGGAACACTTCAGCCCCAGGCCATCAATGTGGACTTCAACAGTTTCCTCATTTCCCCTTCCCCCACCTCACCCTAGTTTCAAACTTCCACCTCTGCACTGTCCCCATGACTTGTCCGGACTTGCCCTACCTGCCTATCTCCTTTTCCACCTATCCACTCCACCCTCTCCTCCCTAACCTATCACCTTCATCCCCTCCCCCACTCACCCATTATACTCTATGCTACTTTCTCCCCACCCCCATCCTCCTCTAGCTGATCTCTCCACGCTTCAGGCTCTCTGCCTTTATTCCTGAAGAAGGGCTTTTGCCTGAAACATCGATTTTACTGCTCCTCGGATGCTGCCTGAACTGCTGTGCTCTTCCAGCACCACTCTACTCCAGAATCTGTTTTCCAGCATCTGCAGTCTTTGTTTTTCCAGAGTTAATTAGTTGTTTAGTTCAGTAACATACAATTCCTTTTAGCTCTTTGCTGGTGACACTAGATTGTTTGCCGACTGAGGTCTGTTTCATTCATTGATTGGAAGTGTGTTGTTTCATTGTCTTTTAAGGCAAGACATTTCCTGATGAAGGGCTTTTGCCCGAAACGTCGATTTCGCTGCTCCTCGAATGCTGCCTGAACTGCTGAGCTCTTCCAGCACCACTAATCCAGAATCTGGTTTCCAGCATCTGCAGTCATTGTTTTTACCCCATTTGCAGATAAAGGTGAGAAGAAGAGAGCTGGAGCATATTGGAAACTTTCTAATACCTCTGTATGAGTGAGAGAGAGAGAGAGAGAGAGAGAGACAGAGACAGTGACAGAGAGAGACAGAGACAGTGACAGAGAGAGACAGAGGCTTCTTGATGCTCTTCCTTTGTGAACTGGGTGGTTCTCTCTTGCATTGGCCCCTCAGAAGCAATTGTCACCTGGTCAGGAGCTAATTAAAACATTGTTTTCAAGCAATTATCCTCCTTGGATCAGAACACACCGGTTCTATGCTGTCTGCGTTCTGTGTCAGGGTAAAACAGCATTGGTTCCAACTCACAGAATGCTCCAGTAAACATTCTTAAAACTGCAACCATGTCATAACACATCCGCCTGGGTTTAAAGCCGTAACTTTCTGTTTCAGATGGTTACCTTAAAACAAAAAAAGGATGAACAGTGACCAGTAGTAATCCACCAGGATTGGCGCTGGGTCCACTATTATTTGTCATTTATATAAATGATTTTGATGGGAATATAGAAGGCATGGGTCATAAATGTGCAAATGACACCATTTGTGGTACAGCGGACAGTGAAGAAGGTTACAAAGAGACCTTGATCAAATGGGTCAATGGGCTGAAGAGTGGCAAATGGAGTTTAATTTGGATAAAGGCGAGGTATTGCAGTTTGGTAAAACAAACAAAGACAGAACTTCATGGTAGGGCCCTGGGTAGTATTGTAGAACAGAGAAAGAGAGAGAAAGAGAGCTTCAGGTACATAATTCTTTGAAGTTTGTGTCACATGTAGACTGGATGTTAAGACTTAAGGACACACTTGCCTTCTTTATTCAGATCTTTGAGTATAGGAGTTGGAATATTATGTTGAGGTTTTACAGGATGTTGACGAGGCTTCTTCTGGTTGACTGTGCCCAGCTCTGGTTACCCTGTTAAAGAAAGGACAGGGTTCAGGAAAGAATCGACCAGGATGTTGTTGGGAATGGAAAGTTTGAGTTATAAGGAAAGGTTGGATAGGCTGGAACTTTTTTCACTGGAGCTTGTGAGGTTAGGGTGGAGGTTTATAAAATCATGATGGGTATAGACAAAGTGAATGACAGGTGTCTTTTCACTATGATGGAGGATCTCAAGAGGAGCGGGCATATTTTTATAGTGAGGGGAGAAAGATTTAAGAAGAGACATGGGGGCAATTCCTTTTACACAGACAGAAGTTTCTGTGTGGAATGAATTTCCAAAGGAAGTAGTGGATGCAGGTACAGTTACAACATTCAGAAGAGATTTAGTTAAGTACATGAATAAGAAATGTTTGGAGGGAATGAGCCAAGTGTAAGCAGGTGGGACTAGTTTAATTTGGGATTATGGTCAGCTTGGACTGGTTGAATGAAATGGTCTGTTTCCATGCTGTATGACCCTAAGTGGTCTTTACATTTGCAGATAATCAGCATGGGGCCAATGGCTTCCTCTATACTGTGAAGAGTCTAAATTTAATCACTGAATGTTAAATTTCCATTTGAAGATTAATAGAACTCCTCGCAAGAGCTAGAATAGGCAAGATGGGTGAAATGGTCTGGCATGTTCTAGGTTAATACAAAGAACTTTACATTCCAACAGATCATTATTTTAAAAAAAATTACTGTGTCTTGCCATTCTGACTGAATCGAAAGTGAGGGAGACATTAGTGACACTGCATTACCAACTGTTTCTGAATTCCTTTCCCTCTGTCACCGAATCCCAAATAACGACAATTAAAAGTAGCCCAGTTCCCTCATGTTAAGGCGAATACATTGTGCCGTAAAGCTACTTTTATGGACACACTTCTTTAAAAGCAAGACAAATGCCAACAAGGGAACTTGTCTGTCAAAACTGGTGATGATCTATAAAGCTTCTGTGGTGTAATTCTGTCTCAGTCCTCTTAGCATGAACAGACAGGTGCCATAAAGCATTGATAAGACAATTTCCATCTTCAGCAGATTTCACACCCTTGACAGATAAACATTGATGTTGTTACAGTCTGACAGGTTTTAGAGCTGTTTCCTCAGCATTCAAGCATTGCTTCCTATCAGTGGATAATTGTTACTAAACCCCCAACCCACCGCAGGCAGGAAACAGTGAATGCAGTCTCATGGAGGAGGCAAGGGTCTTGGCCAGCACTCTAGAGAGTCCCAGGCAGTGGAGATGTTCAACTGAACTGCGATCCACGTTCACTCGATTAAAACTCGAATAGAAGCAAAGTACTGTGGACGCTGGCAATTGGAAACACACTAAAACAGCAGCCAATGAACTTGAAAGACCCTAAACAGACAACAAGCAAAACTAATGGTCATTTACAAAATCCCTTGCAAAAACTGGAACAAACACTACATTGGACAAACAGGCAGAAAACTAGCCAACAGGATACATGAACATCAACTCGTCACAAAAAGACATGACCCTCTTCAGGACATCACTTCAACTGGGTCAACACATCCATCTGAGTACAAGCCAAACAGAGACATGCACAAGACTTCTTGAAGCATGGCATTCCAACCGGAACGCCAGCAACAAACACATCGACTTGGACCCCACCTACTACCCTCTGAGAAAAAGAACAGGAAATGACATCACCAACACAGGAAAAGGCATCAACATAGAAAATAACATCACCAACACAAGGAAACCTAAACACATAAATAGACAATGCTTCACTGGAGGCTCACTGATGTCACCAAGAATGGTGACGAAACATCTGAAAACAAACGTTCCAGCTCAGCGAGCAAACTTATATCCAGATCAGAAAGAAACTCAGAAAATGCTGGAGAAACTCAGCAGGTCTGGCAGGAGTTGTGGAGAGAGAAGCAGAGGTAATATTTTGAGTCTGGTATGATTTATTTCCAAGTGCTGGGGGAAGAAATTTCTCCACATCTCAGTCCGAATTTGTCTCCCTTAAACCATGATAAATTTTAGGGATTTATAATGTCCTGCTGAGGTGAAACAGCACAGGATGAGGTGCTGATGTTCAGTCAGAGTGAGTGCTCAGGGACCAGAAATTCGAATTAGCATAGTCTTTATTGTAACATACACTTGATGAGCGAATCAATTGTAAGTGCAACCAAGTGTTTGTTGATGTTGGAAAACTAAGGCTTTGGTAAGAGCTCATTGAGACCTTTATGCCACTAGATTTTGGAACTGGATCTGAAATGTGAGTAAGTGGGAGAGGATCCCTACAGTCTTGAAACAGGCCATTCAACACATGATGACCCTCCAGATTGCATCCTACCATTGACCAACCCCCCTTACTCTTATCCTATATTTCCCATGGCTAACCCCTACCCAATTCCTGCAACTCTGCATTTCCCATGGCTAATGCACCTAGTCTGCACCAATCCACCTAACCTTCACCTCTATGGACTATGAGAGGAAACCAGAGCACCCAGAGGAAGCCCATGCAGACACAGGGCAATGTGCCAACTCCGCACAAACAGTCGCCCGAGGGTGGAATCGAACCTCCAGGTCCCTGTCGCTGAGAGGCAGCAGTGCTAACCTCTAAGCCACTGTGCCACCCAGAGAGGGTTAAATTCTAACAGGACTACACCAATAGGGTAAACGCAGGAGAATGTTCCCAGAGACCAGGGAGTCCAAAACCAGGGCTCACAGTCTAAGGTCCACCATTTTGGACTGAGATGAGGAGGAATGTCTTCACCCAGAGAGTGGAAAGCCTGTAGAATTCTCCGTCACAGAAAGCAGTTGAGACCAAAACATTGAATGTTTGCAAGGATGAGTTAGATATAGTTCTTCGGGCTAAAGGGATCAAATGGAATGGGGAGAAAATGGGAACAGGGACTCAGCTGAATGATTGGCTGTGGTCATATTGAACGGTGGAGCAGGCTCGAAGGGCTGAAGGGCCTACCCCTGCTTCTTGTTTCTCTGTTTCTAAGAGGAAAAAGGTTGGTCAGAGCCAGAGGTCTGTCCACCTCCATCTAAACATTATTTCTCCCTTTTCAGAGAGTGGAGACACACTGACAGGGGCCACTGCCAAATGATTTGAGCTAGTTTTTTCTCATTTAAAGATAGATTTACAAAGTAGGACGTAATTTTGAAAACATCCTGGTGTGCTTCTCACCCGCCCCACCCTTCAGCTAAAGCATAATCATATTGAAGACATCTAATTTGAATATCAATGACAAAACTGAAAAGCATTACTCTTCCTGATAGCTTGCCTGTCAATCATCCTGCTGTATGAATACAGAAAACAATGACAATAATTTATATTCTGAAGTGACAAGGCAGAAGTGGGCGAGCAATGTATTTGCAAGACTATTGTGGTAAGGAGAACTGCTATTACTGCTGAGTATTGCACTCAACTGGAGCTTTAGCTGATGTTGTACATTTGTTTTAATTGCTCCACTCCTACTTCCTGAATTGAGTCTCATATGTCTCATCAGTTTCTACCCAAAGAACAGATCACTGTACGCAAACTTAGTCGTTTGTCTTTTAAAGTGACAATACCAGCGTAGGAGCAAGACTCCAGTCAGGACTTTGCCTGCAAATGGCCGAGTTGACCATTGGGGAACGAAACAGATTGGAGACACCTCTTCCTTCTCACCCCCTCATACGCACCCCCCATCTCGACTGAGGACAGATGCAAGCCAAGACCAATTATTTGAATAGGCTCAACACTGAGTTCCGGGTTGAAAATGCGTTGCTGGTTAAAGCACAGCAGGTCAGGCAGCATCCAAGGAATAGGAAATTCGACGTTTCGGGCATAAGCCCTTCATCAAGAATGAGGAGAGGGTGGCAGGCAGGTTAAGATAAAAGGTAGGGAGGAGGGACTTGGGGGAGGGGCGATGGAGATGTGATAGGTGGAAGGAGGTCAAGGTGAGGGTGATAGGCTGGAGTGGGGTGGGGGCGGAGAGGTTAGGAAGAAGATTGCAGGTTAGGAGGGCGGTGCTGAGTTGAGGGAACCGACTGAGACAAGGTGGGGGGAGGGGAAATGAGGAAACTGGAGAAATCCGAGTTTATCCCTTGTGATTGGAGGGTTCCCAGGCGGAAGATGAGGCGTTCTTCCTCCAACCGTCGTGTTGTTATGTTTTGCCGGTGGAGGAGTCCAAGGACCTGCATGTCCTCGGTGGAGTGGGAGGGAGAGTTAAAGTGTTGAGCCACAGGGTGGTTGGGTTGGTTGGTCCGGGCGTCCCTGAAGTGTTCTCTGAAGCGTTCCGCAAGTAAGCGGCCCGTCTCCCCAATGTAGAGGAGGCCACATCGGGTGCAGCGGATGCAATAGATGATGTGTGTGGAGGTACGGTGAACTTGTGGCGGATATGGAAGGATCCCTTGGGGCCTTGGAGGGATGTGAGGGAGGAGGTGTGGGCGCAAGTACTACATTTTCTGCAGTTGCAGGGGAAGGTGCCAGGAATGGAGGTTGGGTTGGTGGGGGGTGTGGATCTGACGAGTTCCACCAAGTCTGACTTTGCTGGAGAAACTGTCTGGGTTGTACTAGCTCGAAAGAGAAGTTAGACAAACTTGGATTGTTTTCGCTGTAGAGCATTGGAGGCTGAGGGCCGACCGGATAGAAATGGATAAAATTAAGATAGTCAGAGTCTTTTTCCCAGGGTGGAAATGTCAAATACTAGGGGATATAAGTTCATGGTGAGAGGGAGAAAGTTTCAAAGAGATTTGCGAGGCATGTTTTTTTTACACAGGAAGTGGTAGGTGCCTGGAATGCGTGACCAGGGGACATGCTACAGACAAAGTTCAAGAGGCATTTAGACAGACATGTGAACAGGCAATGGATAGAGGAATCACAGCTGAAAATGTGTTGCTGGAAAAGCGCAGCAGGTCAGGCAGCATCCAAGGAGCAGGAGATTCGACGTTTCGGGCATAAGCCCTTCTTCATTCCTGCTGCGCTTTTCCAGCAACACATTTTCAGCTCTGATCTCCAGCATCGGCAGACCTCACTTTCTCCCCATAGATGAATCACATACAGGCAAATGGCATCATGGTCTGCACAGACACGGTGGGCTGAAGGGCCTGCTCCTGTTTTGCACTGTGTTCTAAGCTCAGCAGGTCTGACAGCATCTGTGGAGAGAGCAACAGAGTCCAGGGACCCTACTTCACTGGACTTGAAATGTTAATTCTTGTTTCTCTCTCCACAGATGCTGCCCGGATAGCAGAATTTTTCCAGCAATTCCTGCTTTTGTTTCACGTTTCTTTGTTTCATATTACTGAGTCCCAAGTGTTTGAATAGGTTGCTGCCAAAATGGACAAGTCTTTAAAGTGGCCTTTAAGTTTTATGATTTCTGTCACATTCATCAAAAGGTGTGAAAGCATCATTCTCCCTAACTGTTTCCTCTTGGGAAGATCAGAAACACAAAATGGAGCTTGTGTTTTACAAATGTGAGTTAACAGTCAAGAAAAACACCTTTGACCACAAGTCCATCAGGAAGTGGTCAGCACGTAGTGTCCTCGAGACCCTTCAGGAAAGGAGAGGGCAGATCCTATCGAGCGGTTCCCTGAGCAGACTGTCAAAGCCATTTGGCAGAATGCCTCATCGCCAGAACTGTCCAACAAGCACCAAGACATGGCTTGGCTGGTGGTGAGAAGGGCTCTGCCTGTGAGATCCTTTATGCACGCCCGGACTCTCAGCCGCACCGCACGCTGCCCTCGAAGTGGCTGCGGGGGGGAAGAGACTGTCACACACCTCCTTCTGGAATGTGCCTATGCAGAGGAAGTCTGGAGAGGAATGCAGTGGTGTTTGTCGAGGTTCGTCCCGAGCAGCGCCGTGACACGGGACTCCGTGCTCGATGGCCTGTTCCCCGGGACGCACACCGAGACGAACATCAACTGCGCCTGGAGGATCATCAACTCGGTGAAGGACGCTCTCGGGTGGTCCAAAACCTGTTGATCTTCCAGCTGAAGGAGTTGACCCCGACTGAGTGTTGCAGACTGGCACATTCCAAGGTCCAGGACTACGTGTTGAGGGACGCGCTGAAGCTTGGGGCAGCTGCCGCCAAGTCACGGTGGGGAAAGACCACCGTGTAACATCTGCCTGCCTAAAGGAGAACAGGGGGCCCACGCAGTCGTTTGGGCTCTGCTGACACCTCAGCTAAATATATGGGCATATGAGTGAGAAGTGCAGAGACCTGTATATACCAATGATAATTTCTGATCTGTGTATGTAAATGTTGACATATGTATGGCATGACCAAATGTACAGACCATCAAATTATTTTATGATTATTTTACGAATAAAGTATATTTTTGAAATAAAAAAAACAGTCCTTACTGATCAATCGGGTACAATTCCACCTCTCAGTTTTGCTTCTTTCTCTCTCTCTCCCTCACCGCCCTCACTCTCTCTCTCTCTCCCCTCTTTCTCTCTCTGTCTCCGTCTCTCTCTATCTGTCTCTCTCTCTCCCCCCTCTCCCCTCTCTTCCCCCACCTCTCTCTCTCTCTCTCTCTCTCCCCCCACCCCTCTCTCAATCTCTGTTTCTCTACATTCTCCTTCTTTGTTAAGAAGCCTTTTCACTCGGTCTTTCATCTTTCCCTCCATCTTCATTCTTTTCCTTGACACATTTTGTTCCATGTTATCTCCATTCTCTCCTTCTCCATGGATATCATTTTGATTGAATGCCAACTCTTTGTCACATTTCAGTTGGGCAGAAATTATTTCGAAACTTACTTCGTTTGGTTCTGCAAAGTCAGTGTTCACACCATCATTTGGCAAGCGAGGGACCAGGGGCTCATTTGGAAGATGCATTTCAGAACATAAGGGATCCACAAGGTCGCAAGTTTCTTCAAAGGCATCATTACAGTTGGATGGAATCTACCTCTGCCTGAAACCATTGTGGAAAATTGAATTGACAGTCCTGAGCAAACTTGGAACTCTCAAAAGGCCTCACTCAATCGCGAGTCAACCGACACAATGTGATTTGCTGAAGAAAGAGTTGCATTTACGTAGCACCCTGAGGATGCACCTTATAACCAGAAGAAGCACTTTCAAAATGTTGTCCCCATTGTATGGGAGAAGACATGGCAGAAAGAGACTGAACAGCAAGCTCCCACAAAGACCATTGTGATAATGACCCGAACATCTGCTTTGGTGACATGGGTTGAGGGATAAATATTGGGCGGGATGCCAGAGAGTGCTCTGGATTCTCTGTAAAACAGTGCCACAGTATCTTGTATATCCATTTGAAAGGGAATATGAGGTCTCATTTTAGCCTTCTCATCTCAAAGATAGCACATCCAAAAATGCAGTGGTACAACAACCCCAATTTGTGGTGAAGTTGCTGCTATTGTTTGAATTCACAAAGCTTCAGTCCATACTCTTGCATCTGAATCAGTTAGCCCTTTGAATACTGAGTGAGTATGGCATGCTAATATTCACTGTCTTTTACAATGGCTCATGGTGTGGGCTGAAAAGAGGCAAAGTAGCATTCATGCCACACAAATGCCGGGCAATGACCTCCGCCAAGAGAAAACAATCTAACCACGGCCCCTTGACATTCAATGGTGTTACATTTATCAAACTCCCCCATTATCAACATCCTGGGTGTTAGCAGAAATGACTCCACAGAGGCCGGTATCCCATCAACAAGTCACCCTTTATTTACACATGCACAGTACTTGGTCCGGCTTCCTCAGAGCCAGTTCTCCGAGTGAACAGAACCTCACACACTCTTGTTTGTATCTGTCAGCCAGGGCTCCCTGATCGGACCAGATTACCAGCCCCAGTCAGGGAACTCATATTCTATGAGGCCCACCTGGCTGACCTTGTTACATTCCTGATGAAGGGCTTACACCCGAAATGTCGACTCCCCTGCTTCTCAGATGCTGCCTGACCTGCTGTGCTTTTCCAGCGCTACACTTTTTGACTCCATGTATAATCACAACATTTACCATTGAGCAGATCTCTTCATCCAGTTATAGGAAGGATATTATTAAACTGGAGAGGGTTCAGAAGAGATTCACCAGGATATTGTCGGGTATGGAAGGTTTGAGTTATAAAGAAAGGCTGGGACCTTTTTCATTGGAGCGTAGAAGGTCGAGAGGAGACTTATAGAGGTTTATAAAATAATGAGGGGTAAGAATAGAGTTAATGACAGATGTCTTTTCCCGAGAATAGGGGATTTCAAGATGGGGGGCACATTATTAAGGTGAGAGGAGAGAGATTTTAAAATAGATGTGAGGGGTAATATACAAAGTTTGGGAGAAGATTTGTAGCTCAGGTGCTCGTTGTTGTGGTTCTGTTCGCCGAGCTGGGAATTTGTGTTGCAGACGTTTCGTCCCCTGTCTAGGTGACATCCTCAGTGCTTGGGAGCCTCCTGGGAAGCGCTTCTGTGATCTTTCCTCCGGCATTTGTAGTGGTTTGAATCTGCCGCTTCCGGTTGTCAGTTCCAGCAGTCCGCTGCAGTGGCCGGTATATCGGGTCCAGGTTGATGTGCTTATTGATTGAATCTGTGGATGAGTGCCATGTCTCTAGTAATTCCCTGGCTGTTCTCTGTTTGGCTTGTCCTATAATAGTAGTGTACAAAATCCCATGCAAGGACTGCACAAAACACTACATAGGACAAACAGGAAGACAGCTAACGATCCGCATCCATGAACACCAACTAGCCACGAAACAACATGACCAGCTTTCCTAAGTAGCCATACACTCAGATGACAAGCAACATGAATTCGATTGGGACAACACTACTATTATAGGACAAGCCAGACAGAGAACAGCCAGGGAATTCCTAGAGACATGGCACTCATCCACAGATTCAATCAACAAGCACATCGACCTGGACCCAATATACCGACCACTGCAGCGGACAGCTGGAACTGACAACCGGAAGCGGCAGAGACAAACCACTATAAATGCCAGAGGAAACAACACAGAAGCACTTCACAGGAGGCTCCCAAGCACTGAGGATGTCACCTAGACAGGGGATGAAACGTCTGCAACACAAATTCCCAGCTCGGCGAACAGAACCACAACAATGAGGGGCAATATCTTTATGCAGAGGCATTTGAAATGAACTTCCTGAGGAAGTGGTGGATGTGGGTACAATTACAACATTTAAAAGATACTTAAATAAGTAAGTGAATAGGAAAGGTGGTTTGGAGGGATCTGAGCCAGGAGAAAGCAGATGGGACTGGGTTAGTTTATGATTCTGTTCTTCAGCATGGACTGGTTGGACCGAAGCGTCTGTTTCCGTGCTGCATGACTCTGTGACTCTATATAGACACAAGAGCAGGCCAGACACTGCAATGAGTAACTCCTCACCCATCTGCCATATTCAGGGCGACTATCATGAACTGTGCAGGGCAGCTCCAGACTGACAGTGCTTGCTTGGGACTACAATGGCCTTTTAAAGATGGTGTGGGTGCAAGAGAAGTTGGTGAATTCTGGGATATGCACAGAGCAGCGATTTGTTGTGGCTACAGCAGATAGTAAAGTAGGGTGAAATCAGATGTGAGAGATGCCAGAGGATAGCGGTATGCAATTAATGAGGTGCGTTTGGCCAGATAGTGTGAGAGAACTCACCATGACCCATAACAGCAAACTTGTTCAACAGGTTTGAGAGGAGACTTATAGAGATTTATAAAATAATGAGGGATAAGAATAGAGTTAATGACAGTTGTCTTTTCCCGAGAATGGGGGATTTCAAGATGGGGGGCACACATTAAGGTGAGAGGAGAGAGATTTTAAAATAGATACGAGGGGCAATATACAAAGTTGGGAGAAGATTTAGATTAGATTACTTACAGTGTGGAAACAGGCTCTTCGGTCCAACAAGTCCACACTGACCCACCGAAGCGCAACCCACCCATACCCCTACACTTATCCCTTACCTAACACTACGGGCAATTTAGCATGGCCAATTCACCTGACCCGCACATCTTTGGACTGTGGGAGGAAACCGGAGCACCCGGAGGAAACCCAGGCAGACACGGGGAGAACATGCAAACTCCACACAGTCAGTCACCTGAGTCGGGAATTGAACCCGGGTCACAGGCGCTGTGAGGCAGCAGTGCTAACCACTGTGCCACCGTGCCGCCCACACCGTGTAGCTCGGATACTCGTTGTTGTGGTTCTGTCGCCGAGCTGGGAATTTGTGTTGCAGACGTTTCATCCCCTGTCTAGGTGACATCCTCAGTGCTTGGGAGCCTCCTGTGAAGTGCTTCTGTGATCTTTCCTCCAGCATTTGTAGTGGTTTGAATCTGCCGCTTCTGGTTGTCAGTTCCAGCTGTCCGTTGCAGTGCCCGGTATATTGGGTCCAGGTTGATGTGCTTATTGATTGAATCTGTGGATGAGTGCCATGCCTGCAGGAATTCCCTGGCTGTTCTCTGTTTGGCTTGTCCTATAATAGTAGTGTACAAAATCCCATGCAATGACTGCACAAAACACTACATAGGACAAACAGGAAGACAGCTAACGATCCGCATCCATGAACACCAACTAGCCATGAAATGACATGACCAGCTTTCCTAAGTAGCCACACATTCAGATGACAAGCAACATCAATTCGACTGGGACAACCTACTATTATAGGACAAGCCAAACAGAGAACAGCCAGGGAATTCCTAGAGACATGGCACTCATCCACAGATTCAATCAATAAGCACATCGACCTGGACCCAATATACCGGCCACAGCAACGGACAGCTGGAACTGACAACCGGAAGCGGCAGATTCAAACCACTACAAATGCTGGAGGAAAGATCACAGAAGCGCTTCACAGGAGGCTCCCAAGCCCTGAGGATGTCACCTAGACAGGGGACGAAACGTCTGCAACACAAATTCCCAGCTCGGCGAACAGAACCACAACAATGAGGGGCAATATCTTTATGCAGAGGCATGTGAAAAGAACTTCCTGAGGAAGTGGTGGATGTGGGTACAATTACAACATTTAAAAGATACTTAAATAAGTAAGTGAATAGGAAAGGTGGTTTGGAGGGATCTGAGCCAGGAGAAAGCAGATGGGACTGGGTTAGTTTACGATTCTGTTCTTCAGCATGGACTGGTTGGACCGAAGCATCTGTTTCCGTGCTGCATGAGTCTGTGACTCTATATAGACACAAGAGCAGGCCAGACACTGCAATGAGTAACTCCTCCCCCATCTGCCATATTCAGGGTGACTATCATGAACTGTGCAGGGCAGCTCCAGACTGACAGTGCTTGCTTGGGACTACAATGGCCTTTTAAAGATGGTGTGGGTGCAAGAAAAGTTGGTGAATTCTGGGATATGCACAGAGCAGCGAGTTGTTGTGGCTACAGCAGATAGTAAAGTAGGGTGAAATCAGATGTGAGAGATGCCAGAGGATAGCGGTATGCAATTAATGAGGTGCGTTGGCCAGATAGCGTGAGAGAACTCACCATGACCCGTAACAGCAAACCTGTTCAACAAAATCTCAGCACAACCTCAGCTGGTCCGATGATAGTGGGTTATCGTTGATATTTGCTTACAAAGTCAGTGGGTGACACGGTGGCACAGTGATTAGTACTGTTGCCTCAGCGCCAGAGACCGGGGTTCAATTCCTGCCTCAGGCGACTGTGTGGAGTTTGCACATTCTCCCCGTGTCTGCGTGGGTTTCCTCCGGGTGCTCCAGTTTCCTCCCACAGTCCAAAAATGTGCAGGTTAGGTGAATTGGCCATGCTAAATTGCCTGTAGTGTTAGGTGAAGGAGTAAATGTAGGGGAATGGGTTTGCGCTTCAGCGGGTCAGTGTGGACTTGTTGGGCCAAAGGGCCTGTTTCCACACTGCAAGTAATCTAATCTAAACATCCAGATGGATTCAGATCAATATACCTGGGCACTTAATGAAATACACACTACAGAGGAACCTTGATTATCCAAATGCCAAGGTCGGGGAGTATTTTGTTTGGATAATTGAATGTTCAGATAATTGAATGCTGGAGAACACAGTTTAACCATGCATTGGGACCTTGCAATCTTACTCGGATAATCCAAAATTCAGATAATTGAATGCTGGATAATCGAGGTTCCTCTGTACTCCTCAAGGTGTGTGTAACAATTTGAGATATTTATGAGATCTGTGAAAATAAAAGCATGTTTCTTTCAGCAGAACAATAATAAAATGGCCTGAAAGGAGACAAGGAACGAGAAAGATCGTCAAATGTAAATAAGAACATTTTTATACCGTTCTGTGAATTTGATTACTACCAACAAGCAGGTCATTAATTTAGTAGGAACACAATAATAGGGTTTGAAACTAAGGACCCACTGAGTATTTCAGTCTGAACAATTCGAACTAAAATAAGATAAATGATTGTCAAGTTATGATATCTGTCAAAGAGCCCTCAGCAATTAAATGAAAAGAGGAACAGGTGGTGAAGGAAAAATGCTGAAGACGATTTGACAAGTTAAAAGGAGAAGTGGTTGCTCTACGTGAATGTGTCAGAGTATGAGGAACATCAGAGGTCAGGAAGGTGAGAGTTCGGAGGTCAAACAGCCAAGTGACACAAAGCCCTGGAGTGGAGGCCAGTTTAGTAAATTTGACAAATAACACAGATGGCCTCAGGCAGACCTGTCCAGGTGAACTTATCCAGATGAGAATCATGACCAACACAGCATGCTATTTAAGGAACAGATGAAGCAGAAACCTTAGCCACACAGAAAAAAAAAGGCTTGTTAAGTTTCTAGTGATAACATTGTAAGTAGACCAACGGTTACATAGCACACAGAATCCCCACAGTGTGGAAGCAGGCCGTTCAGCCCAAGCGAGCCCACAGCAACCCTTTGAACAGCAGCTCTTCCAAGGCCCTTTCCAGTACACTACGATCCTGCATTTCGGATGGCTGAACCACTGAGCTTGTGCATCTTTGAACTCTAGGTAGAAACCAGAGCACCCGGAGGAAATCCACACAGATATGCGTACAATGTGCAAGCTCCATACAGATAGTTGCCCGGGGGTTGAATTGAACCCAGGTCCATGGTGCTGTGAGGCAGCAGTGCAAACCACTGAGTCACCTTGTCAAGTTCATCTTGACAGATCTGCCTGAGGCTCTCTGTGTAATTTGTCAAACTTACTAAACTGGCCTCGGCTCTGGGGTGCTTAGTGTCATTTGGCTGTCTGACCTCTGACCTCTCACTGTCCTGACCTCTGAAGGTTGATCAGCAGTACTCAGGCTAATCAGTAAGTCATCGGAATGGAAGTGATCTGTGTGTCTGCCATATGTAACATTTTGACCGTGTTTCCATTCAGACTTTCATCTTAATCCTTTGGACAATCCGTCTTGTGAAGTCTGTTACAAGAACATTGTGATTGGAGGTGACAATGTCTAGTATGCCATAGCCTGGCTATCAGACATTCCCTCAGCCTCTCTCCCACACGGAGAAGTGATTGTATTGAAAATTGAGTTGTAAACTGAAGCTCGCATCAGTAAAATCATTTGAACAAAATGCTCGACACCTTCTGGCCCTGGTGTCGAAACCCGAAAAACCCAGAGACCCAGACTCCAATGTTTAAACAAAAAAATTGCTGCAGGTGCTGAAAATCTGAAACAAATAGAGAGAATGCTGGAGGAACTCAGCAGATCTGACAGTAACTGTGGGAAAAGAAACAGAGCTAAATTTCTGAGTCCCAATATGACTTCTTTGGAAGGAGTTTATCTGAAAAAGATTCATAACGGACTTGACATGATAACTGCTTCACTCTCCACAGATGCTGCCAGACTCGTTGAGTTTCTCCAGCATTCTGTATTTGACAAAGATAAAACATTCTGAGTGTAAAATTGGCTGTTTGCTCCATTTGCAGGTTACAAATCTAAGTGTTTGATAGTTGTTTCACAACCCAAACATGGCTTCAGTCCAGTTATACAGCTAGTCTATGCCTGTGCGTACTGTTAACCCTCTACTCACACTCACTCATGTCCATTAGGGGAGCACATCTGCCATCTTTAATTTGTCTGGCCTATATGCGCCTCCAGACTCATCAGCAGTGCCCTTTCAAGTAGAACAGAGGAGTAGGCCATTTCTGCATCATGAGCCTGCTCCCCCATTAAATGAGATCATGTCTGATTCATGGTGTAACTCCATATGACTGTCTTTGGCCCATATCCCTTAATACCTTGTGTAACTAAAATAAATTGACCTTAGATGTAAAATTAAGAACTGATTCAGCTCCCACTGCCATTGGTGGAAAAGAGTTCCAAATGTCTACCACTATCTGTGTGTAGAAACACTTAGGGCATTAGTGCTTCGTGCTCAGCAAGACATTAAGTTCAAGGGCAGTTAGAGAAAGAGCAGCAAATACTGGTCTCACTGGAAACACCCACATCCCATAAGTGGGGATGCTCTTTAGAGGGTTGGTGTGGATTGGATGGGCTGAATGGCCTGCTGGAAGGATTCTATGATTCTATGACCAATTCACTTCTCTCAGTAAAGCATTGAGTTTAATTAATTTTGGTAGTAATATCTTCAATCCACATCAGTGCTCATTAAGGCTGGCAGCTTCGTATCTTTATGGAGATAATCCTGAGCTGCCTTCTTGAACTGATGTATATACATTCATGCTTTCAGCCGCAATTTGATCCCAAGTGAGTGGCCTGTTGAGAATCTGGAGCCACCTATCGACGAGGCCAGCTACATGGTGAGATCTCCTCTCTGTGAGGAACACAACGGGTTTTACGGCAATCTGTTTCATGAAAGTTCTCAGTCTGGTTGGAGAAAGTGAGGACTGCAGATGCTGGAGATCAGAGTGTGGTGCTGGGAAAGCACAGCCATTCAGGCAGCATCCGAGGAGCAGGAGAGTCGACACTGAGCATAAGCCTCATTCCGGATGAAGGGCCTGTCCTCGAAACGTCAATTCTCCTGCTCCTCGGATGCTGCCTGACCGGCTGTGCTTTCCCAGCACCACACTCTTTGAGTTCTAAATCAGGCTAAATTAACAGTGATGAATTACAACCGACTCTGGTTTAATTGGCATGTTATCAACTGGCACTCTCGATCCATATGTTACATATCTCAAATACCAATCACGTTTACTGTATTATTCTGTCCAGCTATCATTGTTCTTTAAATTTATTTACATCAATATGAATACACTTGTTGTTCAAACAACAAAATCAACAGTTGATTCAATTTCGAGTCAATTTCTTGGCTATTTTTTTTGGAAGGCACGGTGGGCTCAGTGGTTAGCACTGCTGCCTCACAGTGCCACCGGCCTGGGTTTGATTACACCCTCATGTGACTGTCTGTGTGGAGTTTGCACATTCTCCCCGTGTCTGCGTGGGTTGGGTCTGGTTTCCTCCCACAGTCCAAAGATGTGCAGGTTAGGGTGGATTGGAGGTGGGAAATGCATGGGCAGTTTAGTTTGGGATTATGTTAGGCACAGACTGTTTAGATCGAAGGGTGTGTTTCTGAGCTGAATGACTCAATGGGCTGAATGGCAGGGATTCACTAGACTCTGATTGCTAAAGAATCAGTCTGAGCCTCTGGATTACAACTGCAGTGAAATTGCGAACACCTCTGTAATCTTGAATATGTCAATTTTTCAACTATATACCTCGAACCATTTCAATCCAGTACTTTTCAGTTATAATGCTTGCTCCGAGTATGTGTGCTGCCAAGAAGGCAAGAATTAAGTAAGCTATTCATGTCAGTTCCATCGTTCAAGCAGATCATGGCTGATTTGATTAAGACCAAAACTCCATTCTCCTATCTGTTCTACCCACCCCATCTCTTCACCTTTTGCTCCCTTCACTAACCAACTCAGCCTTGAATATACTTGATGACTTGCACTGCTCTCTGTGAAAGAGCATTCCACAGACTAATGATCTTCAGGGAGTAAAGCTTGTTCCTCATCTGAGTCAGACATTGATGAACGCTATGTTTGAAACTATGGCCTAATTCAATACTTGCCCAACAGAGAAAACAGCCTCTCTCCTACCCGGTCAATTTCTCCCAAGGATCTTACCTGCTAAATGCTCCTTTAAGCTTTACTTCCCTTCATGTTGAACTTGTGGCTGTGTTCTGACAAGCTGAAGCTATGAATGTAAGTTTATTTTGAAGCTCATGATAGGTCGGGAGCACCTTGTTACTTCTAACATGGTCTGACAGGGCCTTTGCAATAAAAAAAACACCAACTCCTTTGCTCTGAGAGAAAGGCAGAAGGCGATTGGGTATCTTTATACCAAAGACTGTCACATGTTGTGATAGTATGCACAGGTCTTAAAGGGATAGGCTTGACTGGTCTGAAATCCACACAACAACACAATAGCCTACATGTGACTCCAAACCCACAACAATGTGGGTTACTCTCAACAGTCCTCTGCAAGGCCCAGGAAGCCAGTCAGTTCAAGGCAATTAGCGATAGGCAATAAATGGTGTCCTTGTCAGTAACAGTTACATCCCCCTTCAAAAAATAAAGAGAAATATTGGTGAAAGGGAAAAGGAAATCAAAGTTTTTTTTTGTCTTATATCTATCACACCACAAGGACTCAAAATAAAAGCAGAAATGGAGAAAGGCACTCCACTGTATCTAACAAGGGAAGAGGGTGCTGATTAGTTGGACCATCATTGGCACGCAGATGCTGCAAAACAGTGAAATGTCAATTTTAATTCTTGATTAGTCAGAGCATTGTCATGCTGTATTAAATGGGGTCCTTTTGTTTAAATCTGTTTCTGCCTCCCAGTTCTCGTGACTAAAAGCTTCACTTTCTTGGACCCACAATGCAATTAATTAAAGAAAAACGCTTCAGGTGGAGGAAGCAGCAAAGCATGTGTTTCCTGCACTGAAAATGTCCTCTGCTGACTCCATCTGTTAATAGTGCTTACTATGTAAAGGGGCAAACATTCATTCCATTTTATTGATTCTTCATGCATTCTTCAGAGTTCAGCTCCCAATCTATGTTCTACATCTCCGAAGTGACTTTAAGATCATATTTATTTCTTAGTATTTGTATTATCGTTTCATCTGTTTTGTTTCAAATGTCCCATGCTTTCAGATACAGAACCTATGTGTAGTTTTGCCCTTTATGTTAGATTTGTAACCTTTGGCCTTATCTGATGATTCAACTCTTGTATTTGAACTTTCTATCCCTTCCTGTCACGGTCTGTTTATCATCTTCCATACTAATTTCTTTCTTTACTGCCTTGTCTTTATTCATTGATGTGCCACATCTTCTTACATCTGATCCCTTGCCCTGACTATTTAGTTTAAAATCCACTTTACTTCCTGAGCTATGTGAGTCCCAGGAACACTGGACCCAGTTCGGTTCAGGTATAGACTATCCAAGAGTGCAGTCCCCACTTTCTCCAGTACCTGTGCCACTATCTGAAGAACTGGAACCCACCATTTACTTCTCTAACCCAATGTGCCCTATGCCAATTTGCGCATGGCTCAAGTCTTTGAGGTGAACTTAAAACTACAGATGCTGGATATCACAGTGGGTCAAGAGTGGGGTGCTGGAAAGGCACAGCAGGTCAGGCAGCATCCGAGGAGCAGGAGAGTTGATGTTTCGGGCAAGTTGAAGATGAAACGTCGATTCCCCTCCTCTTCGTTACTGCCTGAGCTGCTGTTCTTCTCCAGCACCCCACTCTCAAACCTGATCTCCAACATCTGTGGTCCTCTATTTATTCCATCTCAGTGGGTGAGGCAGCATCTGTGGACAGAGAGCAAGCTAACATTTTGAGTCTAGATGACTCTTCATCAGAGCTTGCAGTTGTTTGCTCCCGTGTTCCTACATCAGGTCTTTGACATTCTGCCTTTTAACTTGATGTTGAACTCCTGACACTAACTGTGCAGCACCTCTATCCCTATCCTGCCGAAGTTATTGGTACCTGTTGTGGTTCTGTTCGCCGAGCTGGGAATTTGTGTTGCAGACGTTTCGTCCCCGGTCTAGGTGACATCCTCAGTGCTTGGGAGCCTCCTGTGAACCGCTTCTGTGATGTTTCCTCTGGCATTTATAGTGATTTGTATCTGCCGCTTCCGGTTGTCAGTTCCAGCTGTCCGTTGCAGTGGTCGGTATATTGGGTCCAGGTCGATGTGCTTGTTGATTGAATCTGTGGATAAGTGCCATGCCTCTAGTAATTCCCTGGCTGTTCTCTGTTTGGCTTGTCCTATAATAGTACCTAAATTGATCATAATCAATCAATTGTCTCCCTCCCATTATAAACCCCTCTCCAGTCCTGGACAGAAAAAAATGAAATACAAAATGAGGTATGTGGAGTAGCTCAGCAGATCTGGCAGCTTTTGTGAACAGAGAAACAGTTAGCGTTTAGAGTCCAAGACGACTTTTCTGTTAGAAATAAAGAGCCATATTTGACTTGGAACATTGGCTCAGATCTTCAGATGGGAAGATTGTTTTCATTAAGAAGATTTTGAACTAGCAATTATGACTGTCAATTGGCCTCGTGAGAATTGGCGAGAATTTTGCATAAAAGATGGAGAGAAATTATCTTAACTTATAAATGGGCCTAATTGCCCAATTTTGTCACACATTTCATCGCAGAACAAATCACTTAAATCCCTATAATATCCGGTTCATCACTACCATCATTTGAAAGTGACAAATAAACATCGTCTTTGCTTAGGTTGTGAATGTATTAAAGCTGGGTACAATAATTACTTAGATTAGATTAGACTACTTACAGTGTGGAAACAGGCCCTTCGGCCCAACAAGTCCACACCAACCCACCGAAGCGCAACCCACCCATACCCCTACATTTACCCCTTTACCGAACACTACAGGCAATTTATCCTGGCCAATTCACCTAACTTGCACATCTTTGGACTGTGGGAGGAAACTGGAGCACCCAGAGGAAACCCACGCAGACACGGGGAGAATGTGCAAACTCCACACAGTCGCCTGAGTCAGGAATTGAACCCTGGTCTCCGGCGCTGTGAGGCAGCAGTGCTAACCACTGTGCCACCGTGCCGCCCAATGGCAGCACAGCAATAATTCCTTGCACTTTACCTGCAGTAAATCAGAAACTGTTAAGATATTTTCTCATTGATTCCAGTGTGTAACAGGATCAGGACCTACGTTTTATCAAAGCAAGCCCGCTCAAACAGCACGGGTCAGTAGAATGGCTCAGAGAGGATGTTCCATCAATTCACACAAATCATCTCACTGCTACACTCCAGTTGTCAATGGAAGCCCTAATGTGCAGTCATCATGAAACTTGACCAGTTTGTTGACTTGTAAGTTAATTGAGCCGAACGCGATGTTTGACAAGATTATCTGTGTCTGTGTGGATCATTAACAATCTATTAGCTGTCGATAAGCTTTGCAATGTGAATATTTACAGTGTAGAAATAATAGAGGAAAAATATCAATAAGAGTTGCAAACTATCGGACGTGTAGAAATCAAGTATAATTGGTGAAATTAAAGTCAGATTTTATTGATGAAAGTCTGCAAAAAGTGTCAATAGCAACTTCTAAAGACAGTTAGATTAAGCCAATACGACAGCTCCCATTCTTTTATATCCAAAACGGAATTTGATTCTAAACTTCCTCAGAATATACCACTTTTTTTTCACATGAGCATTTTTGACTATGGTTGAACTTCACACGAGAAAAATAAATTTTATACTTTTTTTTAAAGAGAAAAGGTAGCAGGTGCATGGTTATCATTTTCAAATGCACTTCTTTCACTTCTTGATTTTGCAAACTGGAATGCAATTGTATACCATGAGCAATGGATAGACCAATACAAGATTGACATGGACGCAGACATACTTAAACATAAACACACAACATCTATGCAAGTTTTGAGAAGATTTGTAGCTCATGTTGAGGTTCTGGATGTAGGTTTGCTCACTGAGCTGAAAGGTTCACTTCCAGATGTTTTGTTACCCTACTAGGTAACATCTTCAGTGGGCCTCAGGCGAAGCAGTGTACATGAATCCTGCTTTCTATCTATATGTTTGTGTTTCTTTGAGTTGGTGATGTCATTTCCAGTGGTGATGTCATTTCCAGTGGTGATGTCATTTCCTGTTCTTTTTCTCAGGGAGTAGTAGATGGGGTCTAACTCGATGTGTTTGTTCATAGAATTCCGGTTGAAATGCCATGCTTCTAGGAATTCTCGTGCGTGTCTCTGTTTGGCTTGTCCTAAGATGGATGTATTGTCCCAGTCGAAGTGGTGTCCTTCTTATCTGTATGTAAGGATACTAGTGAGAGAGGGTCATGTCGTTTTGTGACTCATTGGTGTTCATGTATCCTGGTGGCTAGTTTTCTGCCTGTTTGTCCAATGTAATGTCTGTTACAGTTCTTGCACGGTATTTTGTAAATGACATTTGTTTTGCTTGTTGTTTACAGTTTACAAAATATTTCTATTGCTTCTTAAATTACTCTTGTCCTCATCTTCAAATTTGCTATTATAGATGGTTCATGTTTCAAAGGTGGCCCACTCTCTGTTGGTTGGATCAAGGTTAAGAATCACACAACACCAGGCTATAGTCCAACAGGTTTAATTGGAAGCACGCTAGCTATCGGAGTGCCACAACATCAACCCCACAACATCCCCTTCCAAAACATTAAAGTCCATACCAACTAGCACACAGAGCCTCTGGGCCTGGCTCTTGGAACCACATGCATGTAGGAAACAATCTTTGGGGTCTCAATTCTGTCTCCTCCATCTGTATGGAGACCAATATTGATTGGCTGACTGCCTTCTCTGTGGCATCAGCCTTTCACATAGATGGCTGCCACGTACGATACAGCATTTTTTAAAATCCAGGATGCATCCCATCTGGATTGCTGTGGGTACAAATGTCGCTGAGGGATTGATGCAGCATGGTGCCATTCACCAACATGCCCTTGACTGATAACTGTTGACATGCTCCCTGGGGCTGTGCTAAACAGTGAGGCAAGACCCTTCCAGACTCTGGCTGAGGTGGCAAAGTGCACCGAGGCATGACAAGGCACAGGGAAGCTGTGAGCCTCCAAGTCATTTAGGTTAGGATGTCTTTGGGTCGGGTTGGACAAAAAGGTCTGTTTCTGTGTTGTACATCTCTATGACTCTTTTTTAGATTACTTACAGTATGGAAACAGGCCCTTCGGCCCAACAAGTCCACACCGACCCGCCAAAGCGCAACCCACCCATACCCCTACATTTACCCCTTACCTAACACTACGGGCAATTTAGCATGGCCAATTCACCTGACCCGCACATCTTTGTGACTGTGGGAGGAAACCGGAGCACCCGGAGGAAACCCACGCAGACACGGGGAGAATGTGCAAACTCCACACAGTCAGTCGCCTGAGGCGGGAATTGAACCCAGGTCCCTGGCGCTGTGAGGCAGCAGTGCTAACCACTGTGCCACCGTGCCGCCCTATCATAATCTCTGACTCTGGCCTCATCATAATCGGCACTCTCTCACAGATAGGGATGACTCTCTCCCAGTCTCAGAATGAGTCTGCAGATGGCTGCACAGACTGATGAGGCTACCGTAGGCTCTGTTACACTTGGGGCATGTGGTGGTCACGGGAAAGGGGTGGGTGGGGAGTTGGTATGGCAGCATGCTCCTTATGCTGATTCTCCCCCCCCCCCGATATTAAGACACGAGGTGCTCAATGCCTTCCTGGATGCTTCTCCCCCACTTAGGGACGGTCTGGGGCCAGTGATTCCCAGGTGTCTGCAGGAATGCTGCACTTCCCCAGTGAGGCCTCGAGGGTATCCCAGAGTGCCCCACGTAGTTGCAACATGAGTGAACACTAAGGTGACCAGCAAGGATCCCTGAAATGATAGCTGGTCCAATCCAATGAGTTGGGTACCTCTCCCTGCTAGCAAAGTGTCTTATCTTTTACACACCCGTGGGACAGTGGTGTCAGTGGCTGGCCAGCATTGCCCTTCCCTCATTGCCCTTGAGAAGATGGTGACGTACTACTTTTGTGAACCTTCGCAGAGGTGTGATGTGTGCACAGCAGCATTGACAATGCGAGGTGCTGATGTGCACCAACCTGCAGCATTATGTGCAGGATTGTAAGCAAGTCGGAGATATGGTATGAGGGAGCAGTGAGGCTAATTCATGTCCAGGGACAGGGTGTGTTTTGTGGCCAGTCTCTGCCTATGGAGAATGCCCTGAGAGGTTGATATATGATGTCCAAGATGGAGGCCCAGAGGAGCAGCCAATGAGTTGGCTTTGACCTGCTCTGACGCTCATGTCAGGAATTGTCGGACTCTGGTGTCTAACCATTGGATGGGAAGGTAGATAACACCATTTAAAGAAGGTGAGATTAGTTAATCATTCATGCTAATGCATGAAAATAGGCCTCTCAGTGCTCGTTAAGTGAGACTCTCCCCATGCCATTCGAACCTTGGTTGGTGTGTCAGATATTTTTGCTCTCGATGTTGTGAGTCTCACTTGGCCGACCTCACCTGACTTTCTCAACTGACTGGCCGATGCCCACACCTTTCAGAGCCTGGGAACATTCTACCCAGAGTCACAGCAAGTGACCACAAACAGGAACACAAACAGGAACACAACCAGGTAGCTTGTCTCAGCGTTACTGGTGAATGGATAAGTATTGGCCAAGGGACTGGAAGTGACTCTGCTGCTCTTCTTCAGATTAGTGTCACCCAAGAGAGAGAAGACAAAGTCTCAGATTAGAGAATCATCCTGCCTGCCAACGTGGGACTCCTTCATCGGTGTGTTGGGTTGCCTGTTCATATTTCTACACTCAGCTACTGGAATACGTCTCCAACCCACAAATCTTTGACATAAAGGACAGCAAGTTGTCCACTGCTGAACCACTGCACAAGTGGACCCACAAACACACAACTAGGAGTCTATTACATAATTCATTGAAGTTTGCATCACACTAGACAGGGTGGTTAAGAAGGTGTTTAGCACGTTTCATCTTCATTGCTCAGATCTTTGATTATCAGAGTTGGGATGTCACATTGAGGTTGTACAGGATGTTGGTGAGTCCTCTTCTGCAGTACTGTATCCAGTTCTGGTTATTCTGTTATAAGAGGGATATTATTAAATTAGACAAAGTTCAGAAAAGATTTACCAAGATGTTGATTGAAATGGAGGGTTTGAGAAGCTGAATAGGCTGGGACCTACCTCACTAGAGCAGAGGAGATTGAGGGGTGACCTTATAGATTAAATTTTTTTAGATTAGATTCTCTACAGTGTGGAACCAGGTCCTGCAGCCCAACGAATCCGTGCTGACCCTCCAAAGTGTAAGCCACCCAGACCCACTGCTCCACACCATATTTCCCCCTGACTAATGCACCTAACACTATGGGTAATTTAGCATGGCTAATTCACCTGACCTGCACATCTTTGGATTGTGGGAGGAAACCGGAGCACCCATTGGAAACCCACACAGACACAGGGAGGATGTGCAAACTCCACACAAACAGTCGTTCGAGGCTGGAAATGAACCCGCGTCCCTGGTGCTGTGAGGCAGCAGTGCTAACCCAAATCATGAGGGGTATCACTAAGGTGAACATCAGATGCCTTTTCCCTAGGATTCCTGAGAACAAATCCTTAGGTGCATTTAAAGACTAGAGGACATATTTTTGAGATCAGAGGTGAAAGATTTAATAAGAAGATGTGAGGGGCAACATTTTTACAGATAGAATGGTTTGCATGTGGAATGAACTCCCAGAGGAAGTGGTGGGTATGGATACAGTTACAATGTTTAAAAGACATTTGGATCAGTATATGAATAGGGAATGTTTGGCGGGATATGGACCAAGCACAGGCAGATGGGATTAGTTTAGTTTGGGATTATGGATGACATGGACTGGTTGGACCGAAGGGTCTGTTTCCATGCTGAATGACTCTATGACTTTATGTGCCTGGGAGGACATGCACTCACATTAACAGGTACAGCAGAATTTGTGTTAGCCAGCACTTCTCAACCAGCATTCTTGATAAACCATCAACAACTGGAGCAGCATGATGGCTCAGTGGTTAGCACTGCTGTCTCACAGGTTTGATTCCAGCTTTGGAAGACTGTCTGTATGGCGTCTGCACATTCTCCCTGTGTGTGCTTGGGTTTTCTTCAAAGACGTGTAGGTTAGGTGAATTAGCCGTGCTAAATTGTCCATAATGTTAGTCAGAGGGAAATGGGTCTGTGTGGGTTACTCTTTGGAGGGTTGGGCCAAAGGGCCTGTTTCTGCCCAGTAGGGAATCTAAATGCCTAAAAAAACTATTCACCTAAAATACTATGATATGCAAATATTTATGCTGTGTATCAAGTATAACAGTGATGTGTATATCCCTTGCATTGCATTTTAATTGTCTACGTTTCCATTGATTTTAAGAGGTGTGTTGATGTTTTCACATCGTTTTTTTTGAAGGATGTTGATGTCTCAAACCTGCGATTTACTGCGGTTATCCATACCTCTCAATTATCCAGAATATGGTCAACTCTTGGTCCGATAGGTGCTGGTTAATAGAAAGTTTGCTGTACCTCCGTACAAGTGTATGCACTTGCATATGCACACCAGTAATGAGTTGAAGCAAAACAATTCTGCCACAGTCACAGTGATTTAAGTAAAGATTAATATTTTTCTGGCTGGTCAGTGCTCCAGATGGAGCAATATGCTCACTGATTCCCATCTATTGTTCAGATGCTAACGATTGTCCAGCCTACAGATTTTACTGCAGCTTGTTTTCCCTGGCAGGGCTTTGAACATCCTACAACAGCTGTGGAAAGCTGAACAGCACGCGCTACAAGCAGAGCTTTACTTCATTCGGGCAATTTATTTCCAAGAGCATCTGCCCACTCTCTCAAATCTGCCTTTTTTATTGCAGGAGTGTTTTATAAGCAGATGGGCCAGACAGTTTTGAAGGCAACGCAGAACTGGTTAATTAAATGTAATTAAAATATTATATTCACTGGGAGCCAAATATAATTTTGTTCCAGTTTTGTTACCATTATCATGAGGGTTGTCAGTATTAAATAGGGTGTGTTATATCAGCTGCGTTCAGACAATAACCATCTACTACTGCACCTGGTTCGGTTTTCATGTTAGTGAAAAGAATAAAGACCTTTAGTCAGAATGTTTAACTCACACCTATAAAGCAAGAGAAAAATGTTTATGTGAAACTTCAGAGAAATTAAAACTTAGCAGTTAAATTTGTTTGAGGTAATGCTGAATTACCAATCCTGATGCTGCAATGATCGGATTGTCTGGTATCCACTATCTCATGCTAACCGTACAGAAATTTGCATTCTGTGCACAATTTCACCTATTAAACTTATCAAGGGAAGCCTGGGTCTGATGTCTGGAAGCCAATGAGAAATCTGAAGTGGGATTCTCGTTCAAATTTTCAAAGGGAAATTGCCCTCAGTCAGAAAGATGGTGATAATGGAATGCTGATGGCTCAGTGGTTAGCACTGCTGCCTCACAGCACCAGGGATCCAGGTTTGATTCCACTCTCGGGTGACTGCCTGTGTTGGAGTTTGCATATTCTCCCCGTGTCTGCGTGGGTTGTTCCGGTTTCCTCCTACAGTCCAAAGATGTGCAGATGAGGGTAGATTGCCCATAGTGTCCAGGGACGCATTGGTTAGGTGGGATTAGCCACGGTAAATGTAGGGTAATAGGTTAAGGAGTTGGCTATGGGTGAGATACTTTTCAGAGGGTTGGTATGGACTCAATGGGCTCAATGGCCTGCTTTCACACTGTGGGGAATCTACGTTAAAGTTCTAGGGACATGTGTTCACATCCAACAATGTCAAATGGGGAGAAGTTTGCATCCAAAAAAGCTAGCTGAATGGCAACCATTGTCAATTGTCATAACAAAAAATATCTGGTTCATTAATGTCCCTCAGGGGATGAAATCTGCCATTGTTATCTATCCTTGCCTACATGTGACTCCAGACCCACGTCAATGTGGCTGACTTAACCACCCTGTGTAATCAAAATCAGTTTCAGGGGCATTATGGGATGGGCAAAGAAATACTGGCCTACCCAGTGATGCCTTCATGCTAGGAATGATTAAAAACAAATGGTCAACCATTTGCTTTTTAAATAAACCACGTGACGTTTCTTGATATTAAAAATGAGTCTTTTTTTTTGGTCTGGTGTTGGCAGCGGGAATGGACTCAGAAACGTTGAAATTTCTTCAATTAATCTTTTGGTTGTCTGTCCTAATGCCCCCTGCTGAGTTGCCATGGGAATGCTTTAATATATAAATGCGATGGCTCTTGACGGATAAACTACTGCTCATCACTTAGTTCTTTTTCTCCAATCAAATGCATCACCTTGATGACCTGTTGCCAGAGGCCCTGCCAAAATTGGGGCCTGTAATTCAACAATGTGGGTCCTGAGGTTAAACGTTGCAGCCGACCAGCCTATAGGCAATCTGAACTGGTGTATTATGGCAAATTTCTGACAAAGCAGACGACCAGGGCAGAGAATGAAGATGTGCCCAGCAACTCACTGACTTGTGAGATGAGCACCTCTGAAAATATTTGCCATGTTTCAAACCTACCTGATTCAAAATAAATCATGCTTGATGATTGAAAAAAAAATCAAATGCAGCACCTGCCGAAGTGTAGCACACCTCAATACTGCCCTGGAGTGACCATCCTTGGGAGCAGAACCTGAGTTGTTGGCACAGAGATGATGGTGCTACCAACTCGACAACTGCTTAACCCCTGAATCAAACCAATATTTAAATGATTAACTTCCTTGGTCTCAGATACTATTGTCAGATATCTTTGAGCATTGCATTAATAAGGAGGGAGAAGCAGATCTAACATTTCAAATCCAGTGACCCTTCGTCAGAACTTCAGAACATTAAAAATCATTTGTTTTACATGGATTATCTTGTCTAATGTGGACTGCCCTAACACAGTGGATGTAAGGGGCTTCATGCCAACATTTCAGAGACATTTAAACACCTTCTGATGACAGAACTCGAAACATTATCTCCATTTTCTCCACAAATGCTGCTGAGTTTCTCCAGCACATTTTCATTGCAGATGTCCTGTATCCGCAGTTCTTTGTTTTGCTATTACATAGTCCCTTGATTTTCTCTGCGCTATTTTCAAGTGTTGGTTAATTAACTTGTATGGATTCCCATGAAACAGTCACAAACTCATTTGTTTTAAATAGGTTAATGACTGTGCTAATATAGTATAGCGAATGAGTTATACTGCTAATGCTCCATTTCCTTGACAATTCTTCTTGAGGAGTATATGAGTTGCTTGACAGGAAACAGTGTGACCATTAGAAAGCTTCAACCATGCAACAGTCTATGGCAATGTTTCCATCTAATTACTTCTTAAGATGTATATGTACACAAATCTAATTGAATCTTAGTGTGGCTGGCAGAACTCATCCATTATGAGAGTTATGTAGTTAATGCATTAGCACAGAGAGGCAGTTCATCTTATTGCAGCACACAATATTGGGAGCAAAAACTAATCAAAATCGCAGGGAGCTACAAATCTAGTCACAATGATCATGTTTGCATCTCAATGGTTATGATAATACCTTTAATCGTAAAATCTCCACAGTGCAGAAAGAGACTATTCAGCCCATTGAGTCCACACCAACCCTTCAACCAGCTTCCCACCCCAACCCAGACTCCTACCCATTCTCCATAGTCTGTATTTACCATAGCTGACCCATGGCCTGCACATCCCTGGACACTACAGGGCAATTTTTACCTAACCTGCACAGGTTTACCAGGATGCTGTCTTGGATTAGAGGGTACAACCTGTAAGGAAAGGTTAGACAAATCCAGGTTGTTTTCTCGGGAGCAGTGGAGGCTGATGGACGTTTGTTAAGTTATGAGCAGTAAGAGATAGGGGTTGACTGTTTTCCCAGAGTTGAAATGTCTAATACAATAGGGCATGCATTTCAAGTGAGATGGGGAAAGTTCAAAGGAGATGTGAGAGGCAAGTTTTTAACACGGAGAGTGGTGGGAGTCTGGAACGCACTGCCAGGGTTAGTGTTGGAGGCAGATACCATTGTGGGGTTTTGAAAAGCACGCGGGTAAGCGGCGAATGGAGGGATATGGAGCATCAGAAGGGATTAGTTTAACTTGGCATCATGTTTGGCCTGTTCCTGTGCTATTCTATGCATCTTTTGATTGTGGGAAGAAACCCACATAGACAAAGGGATATTATGCAAACTCCACACAGACAGTCACCTGAGACTGGAATCGAACCCTGGCCCCTAGTACTGTGAGTAAAAAATGAGGTCTGCAGATGCTGGAGATCACAGCTGCAAATGTGTTGCTGGGCAAAGCACAGCAGGCCAGGCAGCATCTCAGGAATAGAGAATTCGACGTTTCGAGCATAAGCCCTTCATCAGGAATGTGAGACAGCAGTGCTAACCACTGAGCTACCATGCTGCCCTTAATCTGCATGCTGCATGTGCTAGAGACATGTCACATTGAGCCTAGTTGTGGAAGAAAACAAATCGCACCAAATTGTCAATTTGAAGTAAAATCTCATCAACAAATTAGGATGCTGTTTAACACATCTCATTAACATTTATCATCTAATTTGATGCTAACACTTATTAATGGCAATCTGTTACCTCATTCCGGATTAACCGGATATACAGAGTCCATAAGACAACACAAGTCCTTCTGCTGATATAAAGCTTGTTTGAAATTATGAAAGACACGTCAACTCTTTACATATCTCCCTGGTTGCATTACACACACAAGTATACGCAACATCAAAGGCATTGCCAGGCAACGATATGTCTTCCAGTTTTACATGAAATGGCTTACTCATGTGGTTAGAGCTTCTAAATGTGTGATGTGCAATCATAAAAAGAGCTTTAAAATTCAAATAAATGACTGCTAATAGCTGTGCTCTCCTTAAATGAATTTCATTGTATGGCTCCATCTAACAGCATTCGCTTGCAGCATCTCATTTTAGTTGAAGCCTGTTATGGCTCTCTTATTGCAATACAATGTAATCCTCCAGACAGTTTGACAAAACTCTTCCCCTCAGAGCAGTGAAAGGGAAGAGAGCATGTGATGGAGGTGTTTAAAATCATAATGGGTTTTGATGGAGTAAATAAAATGAAAATGTTTCCAGTGGCTGAAGGCTCTTTGCAGAAATGTAAAGGCATTGCAGATAGTTCAGAGAAGGTTTACCAGATTGACATCTGAAATGAGCATCTTGCATATTTTTCAGGCAGTGATAGATGGATCATTTTTGGGCAGAGGAATCAAAGGTTATAGGCAATGGATAGCAACATGGAATACAGACAGAGCTGGGATGGCATGGTGGCTCAGTGGTTAGCACTACTGCCTCATTGTGCCAAGGATGCAAGTTTGATCCCAGCATCGTGTGATTTTTGTGTGGAGTTTGCACCTTCTCCTCATGCGCACTCCCCAGTCGGTTTCCTCCCACAGTCCAAAGATGTGCAGGTTAGGTGGATTAGCCATGAGAAATGCATGGGTTACACAGATGAGGGTGGCTGAAAATGTGTTGCTGGTTAAAGCACAGCAGGTTAGGCAGCATCCAAGGAACGGGAAATTCGACATTTCGGGCATAAGCCCTTCATCAGGAAACCTGATGAAGGGCTTATGCCCGAAACGTCGAATTTCCTGTTCCTTGGATGCTGCCTAACCTGCTGTGCTTTAACCAGCAACACATTTTCAGCTGTGATCTCCAGCATCTGCAGACCTCATTTTTTACCCGAAGATTTTAACCTACTGTGGATCCTCTTGCACAGATGAGGGTGGGTCTGGGAGAGAGGCTCTTCTGAAAGTTAATGTGGACTCAATGGGCTGAATGGCCTGCTTCCGCACTGTAAGGATTCTATGACCATGTTGAGTGGTGGAGGCCCTATGTCTGCTCATAGGTGAAGGTGATAGTCCCTTCAATTGGCACCCCTTTATTCTGATACTATGCCTTCTGATGCTAGACTCTCCCATGAGAAGAATGTGTTTAAAATCCTACCCAGGGCCTAGATTAGAGTGTTGCTGGAAGAGCACAGCAGGTCAGGCAGCATCAGAGGAGCAGTAAAATCGATGTTTCGGGCAAAAGCCCTTCATCAGGAATACAGGCAGAGACCCTGAAGGGTGGAGAGATAAATGAGAGGAGGGTGGAGTGGGGAGAAAGTAGCACAGAGTACAATAGGTGAGTGGGGAAAGGGATGAAGGTGATAGGTCAGGGAGGAAGGTGGAGTGGATAGGTGGAAAAGAAGATAGGCAGGTAGGACAGGTCATGGGGACAGTGCTGAGCTGGAAGTTTGGAACTAGGGTGAGGTGGGGGAAGGGAAAATGAGGAAACTGTTGAAGTCCACATTGATGCCCTGGGATTGAAGTGTTCCGAGGCGGAAGATGAGGCGTTCTTCCTCCAGGCGTCTGGTGGTGAGGGAGCGGCAGTGAAGGAGGCCCAGGACCTCCATGTCCTCGGCAGAGTGGGAGGGGTAGTTGAAATGTTGGGCCACGGGGCGGTGTGGTTGATTGGTGCGGGTGTCCCAGAGATGTTCCCTGAAGCGCTCTGCTAGGAGGCGCCCAGTCTCCCCAATGTAGAGGAGACCGCATCGGGAGCAACGGATACAATAATGATATTGGTCGATGTGCAGGTAAAACTTTGATGGATGTGGAAGGCTCCTTTAGGACCTTGGATGGAGGTGAGGGAGGAGGTGTGGGCACAGGTTTTACAGTTCCTGTGGTGGCAGGGGAAGGTGCCAGGATGGGAGGGTGGGCGTGGACCTGACCAGGTAGTCACGGAGGGAATGGTCTTTGCGGAAGGCAGAAAGGGGTGGGGAGGGAAATATATCCCTGGTGGCGGGGTCTGTTTGGATGTCAGCGGATGATTTGGTTTATACGAAGGTTGATAGGGTGGAAAGTAAGCACCAGGGGGGTTCTGTCCTTGTTACGGTTGGAGGGGTGGGGTCTGAGGACAGAGGTACGGCATGTGCATGAAATGCATTGGAGGGTATCTTTGACCACGTGGGAAGGGAAATTGCGGTCTCTAAAGAAGGAGGCCATCTGGTGTGTTCTGTGGTGAAACAGTTTCCTCATTTCACCTTCCTGCACCTCACCCTAGTTCCAAACTTCCAGCTCAGAACTGTCCCCATGACCTGTCCTACCTGCCTATCTTCTTTTCCACCTATCCACTCCACACCCCGACCTATCACCTGCATCCCCTCCCCTACTCACCTACTGTACTTTTATGCTACTTTCTCCCCACCCCCACTTATCTCTCACTTATCTCTCCACCCTTTAGGCTCTCTACCTGTATTCCTGATGAAGGGCTTTTGCCCGAAACGTTGATTTTCTTGCTCCTCGGATGCTGCCTGAACTACTGTGCTTTTCCAGCACCACTCTAATCTAGACTCTGGTTTCCAGCATCTGCAGTCCTTGTTTTTACCTCATTAAAATCCTAATCATTCATGCGCCAAGATATAAGAAAGTCCCCACTATGTTTTTGAGCTCAGCCAAATTGGTAGAAGAGTCAGAGGCAATTTTTTTTCATCCATGAATTGTTAGGATTTTAAATACATTCTCTTCATGGGAAAGTCTAACATCACAAGGCATAGTGTCAGAATAAAGGGGTGCCAATTTAAGACTGAGATGAGGAGGCATTTCCTCTCTCGGAGAGTTATGAGTCTTTGGAACTCCTTGCCATAGAGAGTATGGAGGTAGAATCCCTGTGTGTATTTAAAGTTGGGATGGATAGACAGTTGGATGGATGGATGAATGGGTAGATTCGTTCTTGAATAGTTAGGGAATCAAAGGTTTTGAGGAAAGGACAGGAAAATGGACGATAGGAACATAGATCAGCCGTGATCCTATTGAATGGCAGAGCAGGCTAGAGGGGGCCTGCTCCTCTTCCTATTTCTCCTAGTCTTATGGATTTATAGAATGATGAAAACAATTTAAATAGTCACCTTCAAAGGGAATTAACTCAAAACCTGAAAGAGGAAAATCTCAGTATATGACTAAAGTTCCCTCCGGGCTGTGCCGCTGCGCAGCTGCTCCGAGGTTCCACACATAGTGGTCGGCATCGGAATACCAACCATAGGATTGACTTCCTATTCCAGAAGCCGCTGCTTAGCATTGACCTCAAAGGCTCATGCAGCCAGAAGGAAAGTTGGAGGGAACGGTGGTTGTTGGAAAAGCATGGCGATTGGGGCCGAATAGACTCCTTCTGCGTTGTATCATTTTACCACTCAATAATTTTGAGTTACTCGTTTAGCATGAAACTTTTGCTCCAGGATGCCATTTAACTTAGAAAGCAAATGGACTTGACAAGGAATCGTGTTGGAATTTGTTAGTATTTGCATTCTGTAGGTATGTTCCTCTTTGCCATATTAGTGTGTTTTAAAACATGTGGTAATGAATAAAACCTATTTATCATTAAAAGTTTAAACAACATTTGTTCAGCTCTCACAACAAGCAGTACTTTCAGCCTCCCGTAAAACAGCCTAGAAAAAAAAACTGTGCACAATTTATATGTCAGTCAATACCTTGTTAATGAAATGTCTCCACAAATGTCTACATGTAGACCAATGGCATTTATAATAATTAGACTCCACAGTTAAATACTCATTCTGTCATTCACTACAACAAACAATTCTGTGTTATTTATATGATATTGATTACATAATTTCCTTTTAATAATTTACAATGCACTTGTTGAGGGATGTTTTGTAACATTAGATTTTTCATAAAAGCCAGCTTCTCAATGAGGTATTGTATCTTTGATTGTTATGGATATGAGTGAAAGGACTATCCCAGTTATCTCCAATTTGCCAATTATAATGATCTGAAAAACTTTCCTGTATCACATGCCACCTTCAGCAACATATGGTTGTACACGTTGATATATCATTGTAGATGGCCAGTCTCAATGGAGCAACTACCTAACATTGTCATGATTAAAGTGTAATATTATTTTGAGTAGAAATGATGTTAATTGTCTAAATTTGAAGTGTGCCAACTCTAACATAATGTTCATTAAGACCATTAGATCATAAGAAATAGGAACAGGAATCGATCAATCGACCCCTTGAGCCTATACTGCCAGACAATTGGATCACAGCTGATCTAACTCCTCACACGAACCTTTCTGCCCTTCCCCATAACCCACGATGCCATGACTCATCAAGAATCTATCTCAAATGTACACAAGGGGCTTAGCCTCCACAGCTCTCTATGGTAAGGAGTTCCAAAACCCTTAAACCCCCGTTAATACTTTATCCATTTTAACATACTATCCCAACACAACTTTTTTAAGTAGCCTTATGTACTATACTTTGTCAAACACATTTTTGACAACCAAATATATTGCATTTACTGTTCCCCTTTAGCTATACTGCTTGTTACCTCCTCAAAGAATTCCAACAAATTAGTCAGGCATGATTTCTCTTTCAGAAAACCATGCTGATTATGCTTAATTGTATTATGTAGTTCTCAATGCTCTGCATTTATAATAGTCTCCAATATTTTCCCAAATGACAAATGCTAAACAAAGTTACTGTTTATTTCTCTCTTCCTTTTTGACTAACTGTATTACATTGGCTGTTTTCCAATCCTTCGGAATGATGAACCAGAGTCCTGTTTTCTGCCTTGTAATGACAGACCCTCCTTCTGGAGAGTTTATAATAACTGACACAAATACGTGTGACAAATGCACCATAGAAAGCATTCTATCTGGGTGCATGATGGCCTTATACAGCAGCCGCTCTGCCCAGAACTGTGAGAAACTACTGAAGGTTGTGTGCACAGCCCAAACTATCATGGAAGCTTACCTTCCATCAATGGACTCCATTCACATTTCTAGTTGCACCAGAAAGGCTGTCAACATCATCAAAGACCCCTCCCACCGCGGTAATACTCTTCTCTCACCTCTTCCATCGGGCAAAAGCTACAGAAGCTTGAACACATTTACCAACAGGTTGAAGACCAGATTCTTTGCTGCTGTTATTAGACTGCTGAATGGACCTCTGGAACTTCAGATACTGTTGACCTTGCTTTGTGCACCTCCTGTGCAGCTATAACCTTGTATGCCTCACTCTGTCTAAGCACCCTATGATCTGTAACGAGAAAGTGAGGACCGCAGATGCTGGAGACGAGTCGAGAGCGTGGTGCTGGAAAAGCACAGCAGGTCAGGCAACATCTGAGGAGTAGGAAGTCGACGTTTCAGGCATTCCTGATGAAGGGCTTATGCCTGAAATGTCGATTCTTCTGCTCCTCGAATGCTGCCTGACCGGCTGTGCTTTTCCAGCACCACGCTCTTCAACTATAATCTGTAGGTCCTTGTTTGCCATGATCTACCTGTACCACTCGCAAAACAAGACTTTTCACTGTACTTAGGTACACGTGACAATAAATCAAATCAAACAAATCATTGTTGTTATTATAATAATGAAGCTGACCCTGGAAATTATATTTGGGCAGAGAGGTCAACTTTACTGCTTACTAATCATCTATCTACCTTTCAGGATCTTCAGCAATTATAGAGTCATAGAGATGTACAGCATGGAAACAGACCCTTCGGTCTAACCCGTCCGTGCTGACCAGATATCCCAACCCAATCTAGTCCCACCTGCCAGCACCATATTTCAATACAAACTCTAGTCTGCCCTCTCTTCCCCTCCCAGTCTGACTGGGGGATCCCAGTCCTTTCTTTAAACAAACTCCATCAAGTCACCTGTGTTATTAGTGATTTGTTGCTTTGAAAGTGTTCTTGTGTTGACATCACTTGGTGACAGAACACAACAGAAGATACTGAAGACATGACCTGGAGAAGTAAGTACATTTATGGATATAAAGGTGTTGGATCTTTTCAAGGAACTATCATGAAAGCACAGCAAAGGATATTACAGCTTCTTGTGCTTATTTTTTTGCCCCAGCAAATCATTCTGGCAATGTATCATCAGATTTAAGATAAAGAAACATAGGAGCACAAGTAGGATATTCAGCTCATCAAATCTGCTCTGGCATTCAGTGATATCATGGCTGATTTAGAATCCTAGAGACATACAGTAAGGAAACAGACCTTTCAGTTCCAACTCGTCCATGCTGACTAGATATCCTAACCTAATCTAGTCCAGAGTGTGGCGCTGGAAAAGTACAGCAGGTCAGGCAGCATCCGAGGAGCGGGAGAATCAAAGTTTCGGGCATAAGCTCTTCATCACAGCTCCCCGGATGCTGCCTGACCTGCTGTACTTTTCCAGCACCACACTCTTAACTCTGAGCTCCAGAGTTTCTCCTAAACTAATCTAGTCCCATTCACCACCAGTTGGCACATATCCATCTAAACCTTCCCTGTTCATATACCCATCTAAATGCCTTTTAAATGTCGTAATTGTACCAGCCTCGACCACTTCGTCTGGCAGCTCATTCCACATATGCAGGACACTCTGTGTGAAAAAGTTCCAAAACAACACAACAGCTTGTAAAGCAGTAATTACTGCTCCAAGAAATTGTGGAAATCAGCTCTGAGACAGAAAAAAATACTTGAAAAAAGAGCAGCTCTTACAGCCACAATTGTCCTCTGTCCTCCATCTTGGATTACCCCAAGAGTAGGTGGACCACAGATAGTTTGTCGTAAAACCCCAACAACGTGGTGTGATTTGATAATCCTCAACTTCACTTTCCTGCCTTACGCTCATAACTCTTGATATCATCTTATTGATTAAAAATCTGTCGATCATCACCTCGATTATGCTTAATAGCCCAAACCTCTGCAGGTATCAATGGCAAAGAATCCTACAGACTCACTAGCCTCTGAGGGAAGAAATTCCTGCTCATTTCTGCCGTTAATAGGTCAACTCTTCTTCTGAGATTATGCTTTTTGCTTTTTAATAGAATGTGGGCATCCCTTGTAAGGCCAACGTTCGTTGCTCATTCTTAATGACCTTTGAACCCCCATATGGTGGGCTAGACCATTTCAGAGGGTAGTAAAAAGACAACCACATTCCTCAGGTTTTGAACCCAAATGTAGGCCAAACCAGGTAATGATGCCTGAATTCCTTCCTTTAAAGACACTGGTGTCACAGTGATTGGCACTGCTGCCTCACAGTGCTAGGGAGCTGGGTTCGAATCCAGCCTCGGGCGATTGTCTGTGTGGAGTTTACATGTTGTAGCTGTGCCGGCATGGGTTTTCTCTGGGTATTCTGGTTTCCTTCCGCAGCCCAGAGATGTGCAGGTTAGATGGATTAGCCATGCTAAATTGATCAAGGATGTGCAGGCTAGGTGGATTAGCCATGGGAAATGCAAGATTGCAGGGATTGTGTAGGGGTTAGCCATGGGAAATAGAAGGTAAGGATAGGGGGGTTGGGCATTAGTGGGATGCTCTTTGGAGGTATGGGCTGAATGGCCTGTTTCCACACTGTAGGGATTCAATGGTGAAATGTGTGAATCACCATAGAACAACCAGTGATCATTTCATGGCACCATTCCTCTGAACATACACTTTCATTTTTAGATTTGAATTAATTCCGTTTAAATTCTATCATTTGTCACTGAACTCATACCTGCAGGTCCCTGTGATTTTGAATTATTAGACCATGGACGGGTTGGACCAAAGGGTCTGTTTCCATGCTGTTCATCTCTATGACTCTATGACAGTGACATTCCTCCTCCCTCATTATCTGATCATAGAATCCTCACTCAGAATCCTATAGTGTGGAAACAGGCCATTAGGCCCAATAAGTCCATACCAACCCTCTGAAGAGTAACTCACTCAGTCCCATTCCCTGACCCTATTACTCTACATTTACCCCTAACTAATGCATCTGACCTACACATCCTGAACACTATGGGCAATTTACCTAACCTGTGGAAAGAGACCGGAGCACCCGAAGGAAATTCCACACAGACAGTCGCCCAAGGATGGAATCAAACCCAGGTCCCTGGCACTGTGAGGCAGCAGTGCTAACCACTGAGCCACCATGAAAGGGAATGAGCCTTGCATGGTAAAATGTTAACAAAAAACAGAAATTGCTGGAGAAACTCCGCACATCTTGCAGCAGCTGTGGGGAGAAAACAGAGTTAACGCTTTGAGTCCAGTAACCCATCAGAATGGAAAGAAACTGCGAAAGTGGGGCATTATCAATTTCAGAAGAAGGGTCTCTGGATCCAAAACATTAACTCTGCTTTCTCTCTGCAGATGCTGTCAGATCTGCTGATTTGCTTCAGCTATTTCATTTGTGTTTTCCGAAATCAAGCATCCACAGGACTTTGTTTTATTTTCCAGTAAAATGCTGTCTGGTTTCTGAGTACAAATATGGCACTTGTCTGGATTTGGACCAATGCTTTGTTTAGGACGATTGTAGCTCTGTCAATTATTAAAAAGCACAGAATGTGAACACTTTCCTCAAAAGTTATTGTCCACCCCCACACTCTGAGTTCCTGTTCTCTGTGGGTTGCTCGCAGCACAGTCAACTCATTTTTAATTATCGACACTTCGAGCTCACACCCTTCTGCCCGTTATCTCCCTATCAGCTTGTCATCAGCCTTTGTGTGCCTCTCCTTTATTCTCTGTCCCTGTTTCCCAGCACCTTCTCCATGTATTCTATTCCACTGCATCCCCAACCCCACTTTCCCATGGTTAGCATAACCACAACCAGCCGCAAAAAAAGCAGTAATTGCTGGAAAAGCTCAGCAGGTCTGGCAGCATCTGGGAAGAGAAATCAGAGTTAACATTTCGGGTCTGGTCACTCTTCCTCAGAATGGATGGTAAGCAGGAAAATGGTTCTATGCAGAAGATAGGGCAGGGTGAGAGGGGAAGATCATCAGATGAAATGACGTCAGTGACTAGGTTGATACAATGGCCTGATGTGGCATGGTGGGGTCATGGTCGAGGGGGAGATAGGAGGAGGTACCTGAGACCTGGTGCTCAGCCTCTACAATGCAGAGGTTAATCCGCTAGACAGCAGCAGCACCCACCTTTCTCGACATGGTTGGATCTGAGTGCGAGGAGTGCAGTCAGCTCGGAGGATGACAGATTGGATTGGGTGAGGGAGGCAGACAAATTGAGATATCTAGTGTCATGTCGACAGTTCTTACTGAACAGATCGAGTGCAAGGAAAATGCCAGAGGAAGGAGTCCAGGTGGAGGGAGGGTGTTAGAGCTGGGCAAAGAGGGCTATGGGACAGGGAGAGGACTCTTGTCCAAAGAAATGGGCCTGGAGATGAAGGCAACGGAAGAAGAGGTTGATGTCATGCCGTGCCTGAAATACTTGAAGGTGGGGACGCAAAGGGGAGACTTTTACTGAATACATTATGGTCAGCATCAGAGAACGGACAGTTAGGAGGGATGGTGAATACCCAACAGGGGGTGGGGGATTGGGTAACGAGATGAAGTCAGAGGAAGGGGAGGGGAGGAAGCTTCCAGAAGGTCATGGGTATCTCTGAGTTGATGCTGCTATTAGTTACTGGACTTGAAACTTTAACTCTGTGCCTCTCTTCAGAGATGCTGCCAGACTGGGTGAATTTCTCTAGCATTTTCTGGTTTTATTTCAGATTTCCAGCATCTGCAGTTCTATGCTTTATATAATAGTACAGACTGTGTTTCAAACAAAATTCTGAAATAATCACCAGATGTTAACAAACTGTACATACGATGTCTTGTGAAAATGAGTGATGATGAAACATAACTCGGGATTCAGGAACTTGGACAGCTTTGCTATTCTGTGGATGTGTGATTTAGATATCGGAATATCTAAATCACACACCCACACTACATTTCCTGATGAAGGGCTTATGCCTGAAACATTGATTCTCCTGCTCCTCAGATGCTGCCCATCTGCAGTCCTCAGTTCTCCTTGTTGATTTCAACCCACACTATATATGTCTTACAAAAAAAAAGCCATTGACAATAATAAACACTGGACTGCTAACATTATCTGCTAACATTGGAAAGTATTGGGCAAATCATTGACTCGCATTTCCCATCATTAGGAGGATTTTAGAATATATCTGCAATGCTGCTGCAGAATGTGAATTATTCATGGCATGGATCAAGCTTTTTCGGACTGACCCTTTGAAAAGCATCATAGCCATAACTAGCTGCCTAGCCTAACCTTGTAATCCTACATTTCCCATGGCTAATCCCTCTAACCTGTACATCCCTAGACAACTAAGCATGGCCAAACCATCCACCTAACCTGTACATCTTTGGACTATGGTGGGGGGGAACCACACAGACACAAGGAAAATGTGCAAACTGGAATTGAACTCAGTTCCCTGGTGTTGTGAGGCAGCAGTGCTAACCACTGTGCCTCTGTGTACTCCCATCCCTGACACCACAATGCTGCCGGTTCCCACCATGTTTGTATTTAATTAAAATCTGAGATTGGAAGCGCGTCTCAGTGAAGGTGATCATTAAGTTATTATTGGCTATTGACAAATCCCATCTGGCTCACAAATGCCTTTTAGGGAAAGAAATCTGCCATCCTTAACTGGTCTGCTCCAAGTGATTCCAGACACTTGGTTGACTCTTAACTTACCTCAGAAATGGGTTAGCAAGCCATTCAGTCCAAGGGTTATTAAGGTCCAACAACAAATACTGACTCTGCTAGCAATACCCATTGAACAAAATTATGGAAAGATTTGCATACTCAAATTCCCTCGCTCTATACCTCTATAGGCTATTTACCTTTTTAATTGCCTATTGACATTCTCATGGTAGCTGTCACAATTAAAGTTAGTATTTATTGGCCTTGCTGTTGAAAGGGAAAATAGACATTGTAGGGGGGAGCTAATTGGGAAATAAACTATATTTCCCATAAAACAGGCCCATGACAACAGTATGCGATGTTGACATGTAATATGATTGGACAAAATAATCATGTGCATTAGTTTGAATGTGATTGGATAATAGTCACATGCACATGAGTTGAACATGATTGGATAATATAGTCATGGTAATGTCCTGACCGAGTAAAGCTAGGAGGATTGGTTTCAATTCTTCGAGTAAAAAATGAGGTCTGCAGATGCTGGAGATCACAGCTGCAAATGTGTTGCTGGTCAAAGCACAGCAGGCCAGGCAGCATCTCAGGAATAGAGAATTCGACGTTTCGAGCATAAGCCCTTCATCAGGAATGGTTTCAATTCTTGCCTACTCCGGAGTGTTTTGGAACATCCCTGGATAAATTGATTTAAAAATATGCTACCAGGTTGGTTGAAGGTCAAGTGAACCAGAATAGAACAGGCTCCTCAGTCCATCTTAGTGCATGTAGGGTTTTAATTATGGAAATAGTTGATTAGAATCTGTAAGCAAAGTTACAGTCACTGAGAGTTGAGAGTGTGGTGCTGGAAAAGCACAGCAGGTCAGGCAGCATCTGAGGAGCAGGAGAATCAATGTTTCGGGCATAAGCCCTTCATCAGGAATGAGGCACTACGAGCCTTGCGTTCCTCAGGGATATGATCACCTCCATGCAGTACAGGGGAGTGGACACCTGCCTCATCAGCCTGGACCAGGAGAAAACCTTTGACAGGATATCGCACACCTACATGAGGTACGTGCTTTCAAGAACAGGCTTTGGGGAGGGAATCTACAACTGGATCCTACTGCTCTACACCAACATCATTAGCACAGTCTCAACAATCAGAAAGCTTCCCGATCAGATTGGAAGTCAGGCAGGGGCTGCCCACTGTCCCCTGCCTTGTTTATGTGTTATATAGAACCCTTTGCTGAGTCCATCAGGAGGGATGTGAGTCTGAGAGTGGGGACTGCTCCATGCAGTGAAGGCCTGCAGGTCAAAGCCTCCCTGTACACGTATGGCATCACCTCTTTCTGCTGGGATCCACTGTCAATGCACATTCATAAGCACCAGTTCTAACTGTCCTCAAGAACCAAAGGAAATCAAGGCGAGAATGGGGCTGTGTTCTTTGGGAACTGGACAGAGTGATCCCTTATCCCCTTCACCATCAGTACAGGTTACCTGAGGGTGCTGGTTATTTGGTTCGATAGGGCTGGAGTATGCGGCAAAACTTAGGAGGAGTATGTCACCAAAAAGAGACAGAATCTAGGCAGACGGCACCACCAGTCCTTCGCCAGTAAGGGTAAAAACCTGGCCTCAGTCACCATGGCCGTCTTCCACTTCATTTGGAGATCTAAGATGGACCGAGTCCAAAGTGACATGATGTATAAAGAACTAGACAAAGGAGGTAAGAACAACCCCACATTACCCTCACCCTGATGGACATCTTTGTGTGCAGCTGGATCAAGCTGTGTGTAGATCCTCAGTACACAAGCACCAAGTGTGACTACATACTGAGGTTCTACCTGTCCCCGATCCTTCGAAGGATGGGACTAGCTTTGCTGCTGCGGAACGTTCCAAGTATTTGGACTGTTCCATACCACCCTTGCAGAGAAATTTGGGAAGAGAAACACCATTGATCACAAGTCCATTAGGAAGTGATAAGCAAATAACGTCCTCAAGACCCTACGGGAAAAGAAGAGGGTAGCTCCTGTTGGTGTTTTCCTGAGCAGGCTGTCAAAGTCGTTTGGCAGAACTTTTCACCAGGACATCACTTGGCTGGTGGTGAAAAGGGATCTGCCTGTGAGACTCTTTATGCATGCCCGGACTCTCTGTACCAAAGCACGCTGACCTCAAAGCGACTGTGGGGGTGGGGGTGGGGGGAGGGGGGGGGGTGAGGAGGGTGGGGGGGTTACAGACTGTCACACACGTCATTCTGGGATATGCCTGTGCAAAGGAAATTTGGAGAGAGACGCAGTGGTTTCTGTTGAGTGTCCCAAGCGGAAACCACACCCCAGTAATGATCTCCTAAACCTCTTCCATTGGGCAGAAGATACAGGAGCCTGAACACATTCAGCTATTGATTCAGGAACAGCTTCTTCCCAGCTGTTATTAGACTGATGAATGGACTCTCTGACCTCAAAGAATGCTGACCTTGCTAACATTGATCTCTCTCAGTCACCCTACGCAATGTTACCTATCTCCCTCCATCTAAATTTTTTGTTCTATCCATCCTTGCTTACTATGATCTGCCTGTACTATTCATAAACAAAGCTTTTCATTGTACTTTGGTACAATTGACAATAAATCAATCAATCAATCAATCTACGGTCTGTTCCCCAGGACACCAACCAAGACAAACGTCAACTGTGCCTGGAGGACGCTTTAATTCAGTGAAAGATGCTCTTTGGTCTGCCCGAAACATGCTGGTTTTTCAGTTGAAATTGTGGACCCTGACTGAGTGTCGCAGACTGATACATTCCAAGGTCCAGGACTATGTGCTGAGGGACGCACTAAAGTTCGGGGCAGCTGCTGCCAAGGCGCGGTGGGGGATGACCACCATGATAGATCCTTCTGCCAAACATAACGGGGGGTCCTTTCAGTGACTGGACCCTCCCTAATGCCTGAGTTAAATGTCAAGAGTTTAATTGTAAATATAGAGACGGTGTGTTTTCTTCTCTGTAAGTAAAGACAGTGTGGATCTGAATGGCTTCATGAACTGTGTATGTACGTGAAGATTTCCTTCTATGAATAAAGTATATTTTTGCAATTAAAAAGAGGTCTGTAACAGAGTTATAAAGACCTTGTTCTTGTGATAAGGATTAAATTGTGTACCATTTTCCTTTGTTCATTCATAAGCTGATTAGCCAGCATTTCTTGTCCACTTGTAATTGTCATAATGACAGTTAAGAGTCTAACGCATTGCTATGGGTCTGGAGTCACATGAAGGCCAGACCAGGTAAGGATGGCAGTTTCCTTCTCTTACGTAGAATTTCGGTGGGTGTTTCCTGGCATTCAACAATGGATTTATGGTGAAATAATTCTGGAGAAGCCAGTATCCCATCACTAAGTCACCCTTTATTTACACATGCAGAGTAAATGACACTGGCCCAGCTCCCTCAGGGTGAACAGAACCTCTGACACTCCTGTTTATATCTGTCAGCCAGGGCTCCCTAATTGAACCCGATTAACATCCCCAATCAGGGAAACCATATTCAATTACACCTGGCTGACCTCATCACAATCGTTACACCAGGTCCTCATTGGATTCTCAATTCCAGATTTTTCTTGAAATACTGAATTCTAATTCCACTATCAGCCATAGCAGGACTTGATCCTGAGTTCCCAGAATATTATCTGGGTTATGGGATTAACAAAGCAGCAATAATACCACTAGGCCATCACCTCCTTTCTTGATGTGTGCTTATCCCATGCATGTGTGAATAAACAGAGAAAAATGAGTCTTGATGTAATAAAAGGTTAAATTCACCCTTGCATAAACTATTTCATGAGATGGTAAAGTGTGCAATTATAGAGTTATGTATTGGACAGCCTTGGTAGATTTTGTACCCTAAAAGACATGCATTTCTCCAACAGTCTGATAGTTTCAGGGACAATCCTATTAATAGGCAGCATGGTGGCTCAGTGGTTAGCACTGCTGCCTCACATAACTAGGGACCCAGGTTTGATTCCATCCTCGGGTGACTGTGTAGAGTTTGCACATTCTCCCTGGGTTTGCTCTGGATTTCCTTCCGCAATCCAAAGATGTGCAGGTTTGGGTGGATTGGCTATGCTAAATTACTCATAGTGTCCAGGAATGTGTGAGTGTGGTGTATTAGTCAGGGGTAAATGTAGACTAATAGGAGAGGGGAATGGGTCTGGGTGGGTTACTCTTTAGAGGGTTGGTGTGGACTTGTTGGGCCAAATGGTCTGTTTCCACACTGTAAGGATTCTATGAACACATTTATATTTTCAGATTGGATTTTCAAACAAAAATAACATCTTTCAAAGAATCAGTTGTGTGCTGAAATTTCCCATGTTCCTATCAGAGGCCTTTGAATAACTTCTCTTGCCAATATAATCACCATCCGCAGCGATGCTTCACCCCAGCGTGTGTGAGGCCCTCTATTTTTATAATACTGTTCGAAATAATGATAGCCAATGAAATCTCATTTCTTCCTTCACGATGAGGACGGAAGAAAGATAATAGAAGCAGAAAATGCTGGATAGATTCAGGAAGTTAGGCAGCACCTGTGGCAAAAGTTATCGGAGGTAAGCTTTCATCCATCTAACCTTTCAGGTGAATAAGTTGCATGTGACTAAAGAAAAGCAATCTCAAATATTAATATTGTTTTCATCTCTCTCCAAAGGAGTGTTTCCAACACTTTCAGTTTTCATTTCAGATTTCCATCATTTTGCTTGTCATTATCGCTGGAAATGGCAGTGGAGTAGGTCGTTTGGCCCTTTGAACCTGCTGAACCATTCAATACGATCATGAAACCTTTGATCCCTTCAGCCCAATGAACTATACATTACTCCTTCTTGAAAGCATTCAATGCTTTGACCTCAACCACTTTCTTTGACAGAGCATTTAACATTTTATTACACCGAGTCTTCACCACTCTCTGGGTGAAGACATTTCTCCTCATCTCGATCCTAAATGGCCGATCTTACAGCCTTAGACTGTTGCCCCTGTTTCTGTACTCCCTGGTCATCAGGAACTTTCCTACATTTAGCCTGACCAGTCCTCTTAGAATTTTGAGATAGACTTCAATCTTCTGACTTCAGAGAGTATAGTTCTAACTGACCTCATCCCTCAGCATCAAGACCCCTTCAGATATCCCTCTAGCCTTTCTGAGTCACAGCCTCCATTTTGTTTTAAATCATGAGAGCACTTAGTCTCCCTTGTTGAATGAAGACATTCCACACTGGGCCTTGAAGTGAGTTGCAAAGGTGATGGTCACACCATCAGTTTGAGCTGATTTTGAACTCAAGTCACAGTCAAGAGCGTACACTAATCCACAGCATTAACCTAAGTCCGGTTTTAATGTCCTTTTGTGTAGTGATGAGTCCAGCACTAAATCCAAGACATTAAATGTAGACAAAGGTCGTATTTTAAAAGGCTGCTGGCATTGAGCATGGTCTTATAAAACTCAAATAGTAATATGTTTCAATCAGATTTCCTCTTAAGGATTCAAATTTTGAGCTAGGCATCAAACCCGCTGTGTTGAACTAAAGGTCACTCTGAACTCATTACTGGGGAAATGATCAGATTATTAGAGCTTCATTAAGCATCCTATTATGAGGCATTGTATAAAGTGATAAGAACTGGGCTCAAGTGAATCCATTTTGAGATCCCTAGCTGAGACATCGAGAAATGAGGGAAGATTTATCACCTATTATTGTACAGCGTACTTTACCACAATAACCTTAAGGAGCAATGATACAATCTTATTACAGAGAGAGTAAGAAATATCTGGGAGTCGTAATGACAGAAATCAATTGTCTCATAGCATGTTGTAAAACAGGATTAAGAGTTGTTATCCAAACGCCACAATTAGATTATTACCTTGACCTGCTGCAAGCATTTTTCCTTTTCTCTATTATCTCAGGCTTAATCGAGACTATTATTTGTTTTTCACTTGCTATTTTTATTTGACTTCATGTGATTGGTGTAGGGATGTGGACACTGGAAGTGTGAAGTAGCAGGAATGTTTTCTGTTCAACACACAGTTTTCTCAATGAGCAACCGCTCAAAGGGCTGAGTTACTATCTGATTACGGCTCACTCCTTTCATGTTTGTCTGCCCTCCAGGACTCTGCTTTTGTCACCTGGCTTTCTAATCCAGAGAAACACAGTGTATACCTGATCTGAGTCTTCCAATGTACCAGATGATTTTATAAACCTCAATAAGGTCACCCCTCAGCTCCTGGGAAAATAACCCCAGTCTACTCAGCCTCTCCCTTTAGCTCAAACCCTCCAACCCTGGCAAAATCATTGTACATCCTTTCTGCACCCTTTCAATTTTATCAGTTCTTCACACAAAAGATAACAAAACCTAAAATTCTCTCCTTCCTGAGGCCTGGGATTATTTGCAAATTTCAAAATCGATAATTTTCTAGGCAAGGATATTGAAGATAACAGAACCAAGATGAGGGGCAGATCAACAAAGACTTTGCAGAAAGTGAACATTTTTCACACTTTATTACGAATGCAAGAACAATGAAGAAAATGAAGCTTGGATATTTTCACAAGAGCTTTGATCTACTGCCTGAAATGTGTTGCAAACTCTCAGGAGTGACAGTTTCTTGATTAAATTGACTGTATAATAGATGCCTTATGATAGTGGTCACATGACAATGGCAGATCAAGAGGAACATTTGCACATTATTGCATTTCAACCCAAACAAAATTATCGCCAATTTGTTGACATCCCCTCAACTTCAGTTTGCCTCCTATAGTAAGCATTTGCTTAGCTGTGTCAGGCCATGCATTAAAAAAAGCATTGCAGCAAACAATGTTCAGGCTTTCAGACTATCTCAAAAGTGCATTGCTTGATAAACTATCTCCTGAACTGCTGATTGGGCGTTGTTGTACTCAAATTGGCTCAAGCCTTGCCTATGCAACAAAGATTAATGCACTACAGAAACAATCCATTGGCTTTACTCTGTTAACAGCCTGGAGCAGTGAGCGCCGGGTGGAGACCAGTACAGAGAAGGTAGTCCTGGAAGTTTCCTCGGAGCAGCCGAGTGCCAGAATGGAGCGGTCTGGGGCTTGGAGTGAGCGGGGACGGCTGTTGGACTGGGGTCAGACCACGTGGGGAGCTCCTGCACGACTACCCTTTAATGTTTATTTGAAATTTCCAAACCTGCTTTAGTGTCAACCCTTCAATGATGTCCTACTTTTAAGTTATTGTTCAACTCTGTAAAGTAATGCAATTAATTTTACGCTGTATCTAAGAATTGTATCTAGGTACTTGCAGGAGAAAGTGAGGACTGCAGGTGCTGGAGATCAGAGCTGAAAAAATGTGTTGCTGGAAAAGTGCAGCAGGTCAGGCAGCATGCAAAAAGCAGGAGAATCGACGTTTCGGACATAAGCCTGAAGAAGGGCTCGTGCCCGAAACCTCAATTCTCCTGCTCTTTGGATGCTGCCTGATCTGCTGCGCTTTTCCAGCAACACATTTTTTAGCTCTAGGTACTTGCATCTAAGATGACTCTTTAAGAAGGCAGACATTGTAAAAGCTTTTCACAGTGCTTCTACAATGGCATTACATGCGACAATAAAAGGATATTCCACATTCTATATCCTAATATTCATTTTTAGAACAGTGGAAAGACTTAAAAGCTGCCAGAATAAACGAGGTGCCTGTTTCATCCATGAGCAATGCCACAGAAGGTTGACGAGTAACTTTTAACCTCTTCAGGCTGCTGAGCCCAAAATACCAATTGATTCCCTTCCATGAAGACCAAATCCACTTTCGTCTGTGTTTGAGCTATTTGTTTTGAAATAACAGAACTGCAGATGAATTTCAGATCCATCATTGCTGTTAATTCAAAATATATTTGGAATATGTTTGGGATAAACTGAAGAACTATAAATGCAGGTATTTAGTTTTAAGGCACAATGTCAGTGAGTCTTCAATGGACTAACTGAAGACTTGTAGTAATTTAGTTTGCTTTCATCTGATGGGACAGACATTTTTTTTGTCTCACTCTTGGACGAAGGTGGAAGCTTGTCTCATCCTTCCTCAATTCATTTCAAATCTGCTCAGCAGTTTGTACTAAAACAAACTAGTTTACTTTTTAACAGTCCATCATGTGGTTTGTCTCTGATTTTTATCTGTTTCTCTCCCATTTGCTTTCCTTGAAGGTAATACCCCTGAAGTCAAAAGGCATGCAACACCAGGTTATAGTCCAACAGGTCTATTTGGAATCAGTCATTGCCCTGATGAAGAGGCAGTGCCGTGAAACAACCACAAGATGAAGGAGCAGCACTGCAAAAGCTAGTGCTTCCAAATAAACCTGTTGGACTATAACCTAGTGTTGCGTGATTTTTAACTTTCTGATTTCTGGTATAGGGCTTTTGCCTGAAGCGTTGATTTTCCTGCTCCTCGGATGCTGCCTGACCTGCTGCGCTTTTCGAGAACTACATTCTCAACTCTAATCTTCAGGATCTGTAGTCCTCACTTTCGTCTGATTTTTAACTTCGTCTCCACTCTTCCTCTCTATTCTCGATATAATTTTCACCCCCTCCTTCACACACAGGGGGCTGAATATTATGTTTAATCACAGGGTAAGGGAGGGGAATGTGTGAGATCTGCTAACTCCTGGTCTTGCTATTACATCACACCAAATCAAGCTTTGACTGGTCAATCAATGGATGCTGATGGGAATGTTGACCAATTTGTACAGCGTAGGGGGCAATTGTGACAACGTGGCACTTATGTTGGGACGTCAGGTGGCATGCTGAGAGGGTGTATACATAAGGGGGCATGTCTGAAACAGCTGTTTATCAGAGGATGGAGCATAATTCCAATACCGTGCAAAATGAACATGGTAGCGGTCCTCCAGTTCAGATTGGATAGGGAGCATCGGAGTGTTTGCATTGTCTGTATTTCAGCTTATCTTGAACCACAGGTTGGGAACAGTATCGCTTTACTGAGCCTAATTGCAATAAGCAAAGGAACACACTAAGCAAAGGAAAAGTGAACTCAGCATCAATCCCAGCCACCCATTTCAAACAATCTTACCCTCTTATGCTTGCCTCAATTATTCCATCAGCCTGCGCCCTCTGACCTGTTTTCTTTGTCATGCATCCTTGGGCTGCAACATCCAATTCCCACCCATCTTCCCCCTCCTCATGTGCCCCCCCATACCTGGCGTAACTCACTCGCAGATATTCTCCTAACAACTTTCTGTTTGGAGGGTGAAACAGAGCTAATGTATCAGGTTAAGAATCTTTCGTCAGATGTGGCTACATTCTGTGTCAAGTTCATGCTATGGCGCAACCTGTCCAAATAAGAAGTAAAGTTGTCATAGCCTTACTGGACCATAGGACTGCTCTTTCATTAAAGAGAGTGTGAGATGCCTGGTGGTGTTTTAACCTGAAGGTCACCACATTTCAGGCAAGCAGAGAGATGAAGGAGGGGAGTTCTTCATGGTGAACTGAGCCAGTGTGGGAATTGATCCTCTGCTAGTAATGTCACTCATGTATTACAAAGCATGGATCCAAGCCAACTGGTCCCACACATACACAGGCACGTCTTTAACGGTGAAGAAATGTTCAGCTCGCCTTGCAAATTGTGTCTCAATGAGAGGGCTCCTGGCTCTAAGTCAGGATGAAGTCTCACTGAACTAGGACCTATGACCTCAAGTTGTCCGAAAGGATTTTACAACCCATGAAATACTTTTTAAGTGGAGTTATAGTTGCAATATAAGAAATGCACCAGCCAATCTGCACTCAATAAATTCCCACAAATAGTCGTGATAATAACAAGATGCTTTAATGATGTTGACCGGGGGGATAAAAAGTCGCTAGAACATCAGAAAGAATTGCTCTCATTCAAAACATTGGCCTTGATTTTTTTTTTCCCATCCATTTGGGAAGAATCACAGAATCCCTACAATGTGGAAACAGGCCTTTTGGCCCAACAAGTCCTCACCAACCCTCCAAAGAGTAACCCACACAGATCCATTCCTCTGCCTTATTGCTCTACATGTACCCCTGACTAATGCACCTAACCTACACATCCCTGAACACGATGAGCAATTTAACACAGCCAATTCGCCTAACCTGCACATCTTTGGATTATGTGAGGAAACCAGAACACCCGGAGGAAACCCACATAGACACAGGGAGAATGTGCAAACTCCTGACAGACAGTTGCCCAAGGCTAGAATCGAACCGAGGTCCCTAGCACTAGGAGGCAGCGGTACTAACTACTGAGCCACTTAGCCACGCCCAGAAGGAAAAGGGAGTTGAATGTAATGACTCATCCTAAAGGCTGTGCCTCCAACAATGCAGCACTTCCTCAATACTCCACTGGAGTGTCAGTATTGAAGTTTGTGCTGGTTGGAGGTTCAAGTAACTCTGCAAATAAAATTGCAAATGACAAATTAAAGCAGCAGTGTTCTAAAATAGCATTGCTTTGGCACAGCTTTTTTTTTGATGAAACAGTAACTGGTGCTTATTCTAGGGGATGTAAAAATTCCATGGTATTATGTACAGATGAACAAAGAAGTAGTGCCAGTGTTTTGGATGAGTTTTCATCTTGAGCCAAGACAAGAGTTGGTGTTGACCATGGCGCCTGTATAAAATTGACTCTTGCATCAGTTCATTTAATTCCTTTCTTAACTGCATTCCAAATTTCCTCTCTTAAATTGAGATTTACTCCGTTTGCAGTTTGAATTCTTCCCAATCTATTTCCTGCATTTGTACATTTTCTCACAAGCTTTGTCTCACTGCTCACCCTTGTGATCACATGACCATGGACCGAAATTGGACATTCTAAATTGATCCTCAGCTGGTGAAATTCCTGACAGGAAATTAGTCACAGAATTAAGTAGCAGGTAGTTGCAACAGAGAACTGTGGAAACTGAGGTCAAAGAAGTCTTAAAGGTTGAGGGGGAACCAGTTATAACCAGCTGAAGGGCGTGTATCGGAGAAATATCGATCAGACTCTCTGGCATCTTGAGTTTCAACCAGTGCCTGAGGATATGCTCTTTATACCTCCCCGGCATAGCAACAGGGTTTGTGTGACTCCATTGGATGCTTTAAATCCTGTTCATGACCCCAAAGGCCACAGAACATTCTGGAAGGTTCAGGGTGAGGAGGATAAAAATGCACACATCTAGAATCATCCTACTCAGGGAAGAGGCCCATCAAGACTCATGGCAGGAGACCATGCAGTAACCCAAGAAGATCGAGGAGAAAATCTACCCTGGCCTGCCAGAGCCAAGGCTGTGCAAGAGAACCAGCCCCATGTCAAGGAGGAAGGGGATTCCTTTGGACCAGCTCTAACACATGGATCATTGTGGTTAATATCTTTTCTCAGATGGATAGAGCTGGATGAAGAACAAATTTTGTGTGGAACTTGGGAAATGCTCACATGGCATTTTTAGTAAGAAACATTTTGTTAATAAAATCGAGTTGAACCACAAACTGAATTCTGTGCCCTCTTGTCCGCATTATTGACCAGGGAAAAGTGTTTTTAATATCTAAACTGTACAAAGTATCCAAAGAATGGACAAAGTTATATTGAGGCATAGCAGTGATAAATAAGGATGAAATCAACTCTTGGTCATTTGTTGTTTTACAAACAGCAGATCTCAAATGCCAAGTGGTATAGTGAGTTAACACACAGACCTTTCTCATCAGTGAATTAGGTTCCCATCAAACCCGGCTGATAGAAAACAAACTGGAAACTACGTGAGCCTCTGTAAACAGTAAAACTCAGGTCGATTTTGAAGTAACCCTACAGCAGCCAGTATCCTGCCACCAAGTCATTCATTATTTACACACAAACAGTCCTTGACTATTGTACTGCCTCACACAGAGTCAGGCACCAGAATGTCAGTGTCTCTCACCTTCATCTTTTTTATGGGCAAAAGTGGTTTCTGCAGATGCTGGAGATTAGAGTCAAGATTAGAGTGGTGTTGGAAAAGCACAGCAGGTCAGGCAGCATCCGAGGAACAGGAAAATTAACATTTCGGGCAAAACTTGCCTGAAATGTCGATTGTCCTGCTCCTCGGATGCTGCCTGACCTACTGTGCTTTTCCAGCACCACTCTAATCTTGACCCTCCCCTTTTTATGTCAGCCAGAGCTCTTTGATTGGATTAGGCTAACAGCCCCAGTCAGGGAGCTCATATTTGATTGGGTCCAGCCGGCTGACCTCATTACAATCATGACGGATTTCAAGAACAAAATGTTACTCCCTGATCACTTTTGTGACCAAACCAAACCCACAACACTTTCCTGGCCTTATAACTCTGTCCCTTTTTATATACAGTAACCACAACTGCAGCTAGAAACGGGTCTAAATCTTGTTTGAATCGAATCATGGTTAACCACACAAATTTTCCAAAATCTCACTCTTTCTGAAAGCAGCAATCTGCTAACATCGAACTGAACTCTGAAATTGAATGTGAAATTGTCATGCCTTGCTCCCAGCAAATCTCCTTCACTGAAACAAGTGAACACAATCTATTCCCTTCATCATCTAAGCCTTGAACAAATCACCCCCAGGCCTCTGCATCTCTAAAATGTAGAACCTCATTTCTTTCAGCCTGCATTGCGCCTGAAGTTGCTTCAAACTGGGATCAAGAGGATGAAGTCATCACTGTCTACTCACTGTGAAAGTCAGATTTGAAAAGCATTTGTATCCATTGCAATCCAGTTACTGACAACTTAGTACAACTTGGTAATCCTACTCAGGTCACAGGATGACTGGTAAGAGCAAACATCAATGGTGCCACAGTAGTGTTCTGATGTTAATAAATAGGATGGATAATAACAGTGAGAACACTTCAGGCTACTTAATTGTATATGAATAAGGTTCTCTATCAATCCATACCTTTCCTTTCTGTGGAGATGCTGCTGTTGAACTGGGTCGGACAAAATCAGAAGTCAAATGACATCAGGTTATAGTCCAACAGGTTTATTGAAAATCGCAAACTTTTGGAGCACTGCCCCTTCATCAGGTGAAGTCAGGACTTGAAGGGACAGCAATCCAAAAGCTTTGCGATCTTGAATAAACATGTTGGACTATAGCCTGGCGTTGTGTGACTTCTGTCTTTGTCCTTTCTGATGGAAGATTGATTTGCTTCTCTCCTGTAACAACAGCACAAACATGAGAGTATAGGTGCCACAATTAGCAAATGGAGGATGATTGGCTTGTCTTATTGAAGCAATACAAAGAGAACTCAACCATGTGCCAATCTCATGCCAATTTTGATCTTGAATTGGGAGCTATTAGCACAGTTTGTTGAAGTATGAATGCCCACTCGGGTGTGACCTCGAGCAGAGGGTAACTGCAAAGCAAGATTTTGTGATCTCTGTGCACTATTTGCATATTGTTGACATGGAGTGGAACAAAATCAAAAAAAATTTCCAACCTACACAATGCAGCAACACTTCACAGGAGCTTCCACAGGACTGAGGATATCACCTGGAAAAAGGATGAAACATCTGCATCCCAGCTCGATGAACAGCAACTGCAACAGGCACCTGAGCTACAAGTCTTTACATAAACCTTGAAGTTCACTCTATGCATTGCGCCTTTTTGAAACTTGAAAAACAGATATTTTTAGATTCCCTACAGCATGGAAACAGGCCATTAGGCCCAACCAGTCCACACTGAGCTTCCAAAGAGTAACCCACCCAGACCCATTTCCCTCTGACCAATGCACCTAACAGTCTGGGCAATTTAGCATGGCCAATTCACCTGACCTGCACATCTTTGGACTGTGGGAGGAAACCGGAGCAAACCCACACAGACACGGGGAGAATGTGCAAACTCCACACAGACAGTCGCCCGAGGCTGGAATCAAACCTGGGACCCTGGTGCTGTGAGACAGCAGTGCTAACCACTGAGCCACTGTGCCAACCCTTTGCTGTTATGTTCTCCATGGCAGTGCTTTGAGCAGAGTAGAATTAATTGCATGAATGAGCAAGTTGTATGAATGAGTTGTATGAATTTAAACAAAAATGTGGGAGTTAACTGTTCCCTAATGCATTCTCCATGGTAGCAGCCCTAACAATCAGAGTTCAATTGTTAACCAAACAGCACCGTCTTCTCGTGCAACATAAATTGTTGTTCCCCTTTGTGGTTTGGCATTCTTGCGATTCTGTCCTGATGTGTGCAAGATGGAAATCTTCAAAAGTGCAATACTTTTTTTTTAAGCAGGATCTGTACTAGCAAGCAACCAACCAGAGGTGGGATAGGTTATTATTGAGGCAACATTTGATAAGATTTGGGGAAAAAAAGTGTGTCAGACCTTGAAATGACAAAGCACTTAGTCAACAGAAAGTGTCAATCGGCCCATGGGTACTTGCCCCACGTTCTCTGACCAGTTCCCTCGATAATTTCAACACCTCTATCAAATCACTGCTCCCTCACTCCTCCAAAATGAGCATCCCTTGCTTCTCCAATCTAACCATGTAATTGAAGTCACTCATCCTTACAATCATTCTCATGAACATTTTATGAACCTCTTTAAAGCCCTGTATGTCCTTCCTACTGGTGAGTCCAGGACTGAGGCCACTGTGGGGAGGCAAGGCCTCGTAGGTTGGAGCCCAGCATAGTCTGGAGTCTTGGTGCCTGCACAGAGTGGGGTGGGAAGACTGCAAATTGAATATTTTTTTTTATTTTTACTATTTACTCTTACGCTGGACATTTTCGTTTTTTTTTCTAATTTATACCAAACACTGAACTCATATGCTGAGGGGTGATCTTATAGAGGTTTATAAAATCATGAAGGTCATGGATAGGATGAATAGAAAAGGTCTTTTTCCTGGGGTTGAGAAGTCCAGAACTAGAGGGCATAGGTTTAGGGTGCGAGAGGAAAGATATAAAAGGGACCTAAAGGGGTATATTTTCCAAGAAAGAGCGTGGTATGTGTATGGAATGAGCTGCCAGAGGAAGTGGTGGAGTCTGACACAATTACAGCATTTAAAAGGCATCTGGATGGGTATATGAATAGGAAGGGTTTAGAGGGATATGGGCCAAGAGCTGGCACGTGGGATTAAATTAGGTTAGGTTATCTGGTTGGCATGGACGGGTTGGACCAAAGAGTCTATTATCGTGTAATACATCTCTATGCCTCTAAGACTCCATGAATCTATACCTAGGTATATTGCACCTGACATGGTGTTGTAAGTGGCTATATTGCAAACATTTCATGGTACTTATTCAAGTGCACATGACAATAAAGCTAATTCAATCCTGAGACTGTGGTGTCCAAAACTGGCCACAACACTCCAGTTGAGGTTATACCTGAGCGTTATAAGAAATGTGCCATCACTTCCTCACATTTGAATTCATAAAGTTCAGGGTTGTGTTGCCTGATCAATCACGTTCTCTCTGAAACATAAGCAGAAACTGCTGGAGATACTTGGTACCTAGAGTAGTGTCTATGGACAGGAATAATCCAAGAGCAAAGTTCAAACCTGTGATGACTATCTTCACATGTTCAGTTTTCAATGGAAGAGGATATCTGTGGTCACTTTGGCACAACTATGGCTCCATTTGGTCTTGGGCAGATTGAATTAGATTGGTCAGTTGTAGTGTAGGGCAGGATTCCATCCCAGTGGAAGTCCCAGTCTGCAATAAATGCCCCAACCTCATGTTGTTGCAGGGTTTCAGGTACCTGCTCGGTTGGAAGAGGGGATCGGGGCGTTTATAAAATCTAACCCATGCAAACAGTTACAAGGACCGTCAATGAAGATTTCCCACAGCTTGAAAGCAGGTTATTCAGTCCATTAAGTCCTTCCTGATCCACCAAAGACTAGCCAGTCCAGACCTACCCTAGCCCTGTAACCCTGCAGTTACCATGGCTAATCCACCTACCCTACATATCCCTGGACACTATGGGCAATTGAGCATAGCCAATCCACCCTAATCTGCACATCTTTGGACTGTGTAAATCAGAGCTCCCAGAGGGACCACGCAGACACAGGGATAATGTGCAAACTCCACACAGACAGTCACCCGAGGCTGGAATCAAACCTGGGTCCCTGGCGCTGTGAGACGGCAATGCTAACCACTGAGCCACTGTGATGCCGAAAGGATAATGAGATAAAGATTGCCATTTCTTTTAACATTTCCTCATGAAGCAAAGTAAATACTGTCACCTCGGTCTGGGCTCCACCGAGTGGACCACTCGCTGAGTGATAAGGAATTTTCTCATATCAACCTTCTCCAGAGTCATAGAGTCATACAGAATGGAAACAGACCCTTCGGTCCAACCAGTCCATACCAACCATGATCCCAAAGTAAACTAGTCCCACCTGCCTGCTCCTGGCCCATATCTCTCCAAACCTTTCCTACTCATGAACTTATCCAAATGTCTTTTAAATGTTGCAACACTACCCACACTCCATCACGTCCTCTGGAAATTCATTCCACACACATAACACTAAAAAAAAAATGCCTCTCACATTATTTAAAAAAATTTTTCTCCTCTCACCTTAAAAATATGCCCCCTAAACTTGAAAATCCCCCACCCTAGGAAAAAGACATCTGTCACTCACCTTATCTCTACCGTCCATGATTTTATGAACTTCTATAAGGTCACCCCTCAACCTCCGATACTCCAGTGAAAAATGTTCCAGCCTCTCCTTATAACACAAACTCGCATTTGCATCAACATCCTGGTAAACCTCTTCTGAACTGTCTCTGGTTTAATAATATCCTTCCTATAACAGGGTGACCAGAACTGTCTCCAGTACTCCATAATTACATCATTTGAAATCTATGCCCTCTTGTTCCTGTTCCATTTAAGAACAGGAACAATTTCTCCTTTATGATCAACGTGCTCATAAATTTGTAAAACTTCGATCAAATCTTCTGTCTAGGGAGAACAGTCCCATCTTCTTCAATCTACCCTCATATTCCCATTCTTAATGTAAGAAGGAGATATTGGAAAAGCACAACGGGTCAGGCAGCATCCGAAGAGCAGGAGTGTCCATGTTTTGGCCGTAAACTTTTCATCAGGAATCCTGAAGTGCTGTGCCTATCCAACACCACACTTTTCGACTCTGATCTCCAGCATCTGCAGTCCTCACTTTCTTCCTTTAACAAGGAGATGCCTTGGTTATCTGCTGTGGTCACACAGACCCCCTCTGTTTCTGTACAAGATGAGCATATTTACGTGCCTCTCAGGCACAAATCTATCCTTCAGCAGTTAACATAAACCTTTGTAGAAATGTTGAAACAGAGTTAGTTTTTGATGATTTCAGGTCAACACCATCACTTTTTGGATGGGAACGATAGTCAATGGTCATGCTGAGTTGCTTTGTGGTGGACTTGCTGTCTGGCTCCTTTGGAACAGGAAGTCAGAGAGTTATAAGGCATGAAAACAGATCAAGGTTTGTGCGAAGATTTGTAGCTCGGGTGCTCGTTGTTGTGGTTCTGTTCACCGAGCTGGAAGTTTTTGTTGCAAACGTTTCGTCCCCTGGCTAGGAGACATCATCAGTGCTCTGGAGCCTCCTGCGAAGCGCTTCTTTGATGTTTCTTCCGGTATTTATAGTGGTCTGTCCTTGCCGCTTCCGGGTGTCAGTTTCTGCTGTTCGCTGTAGTGGTTGGTATATTGGGTCCAGGTCGATGTGTTTGTTGATGGAGTTTGTGGATGAATGCCATGCCTCTAGGAATTCCCTGGCTGTTCTCTGTCTGGCTTGCCCTATGATAGTAGTGTTTTCCCAGTTGAATTCATGTTGCTTGTTGTCTGAGTGTGTGGATACTAGGGATAGTATCCCTAGTATCCACATAGCCACGAAACGACACGACCAGCTATCCCTAGTATCCACACACTCAGACAACAAGCAACATGAATTCGACTGGGAAAACACTACTATCATAGGGCAAGCCAGACAGAGAACAGCCAGGGAATTCCTAGAGGCATGGCATTCATCCACAAACTCCATCAACAAACACATCGACCTGGACCCAATATACCAACCACTACAGCGAACAGCTGAAACTGACACCCTGAAGCGGCAAGGACAGACCACTATAAATACTGGAAGAAACATCAAAGAAGCGCTTCGCAGGAGGCTCCACAGCACTGACGATGTCTCCTAGCCAGGGGACGAAACGTTTGCAACAAAAACTTCCAGCTCGGCGAACAGAACCACAACAATGGAAACAGACCCTTTGGTCCAACCTGTCCATGCCAAAAATAATCTCAAACTAAACTAGCCCCACCTGCCTGTCCCTGGCCCATATCCCACCAAACATTTCCGAATGTCTTTTCAGTGTTGGAACTGAACCCACATCCACCACTTCCTCATTCACACATGAACCTAGCTCTGTGTTTAAAAAAAACTGCTGCCCCAAATGTCTTGTCTGGAATGATGCTGAGCGTTTCCATGACAGCAATATTGTACAGCGTTAAGACAGTGTTCCACCCACCATTTTTGTTCAGTTCAGCGATGATCGTGTTTTCAATGTTAGAGCGAGTTGCTTGTTGTTGAACCCGTTCCTGTCTCAGTTCTGTCACACCGTCCTCCAGTGTGCCCAGATTTGGCCACAAGTTGCAGAGGGGTGCAGCTGTGAGCGTCCAGCTAAGCATGGACCCTGGCAGCTCCGCCAACATCAAGGTTCTATCTCCTTACTGTGAGGGGTTCAGGAGAGCACTGCCTTAGGTTGGAGTAACTGGCTCCACCTCAGCCACCATTCCTTTGGCCTTGCCAGTTTGTATGTAGACAGTGCAGAGATTCAGAGGTGTGTAGATGATCCCACTATGAAAATGCAATCTGCTCTTGGACATTGCCCTCTGAATAAGCTTGATTGCAGATGTTAAGCTCCTGTTTGAGTCAGTGCTATGATCCGAGGGTGACCTTCTCTCTTGAAGTCCTGGAACCCCTACAGTGTGGAAGTATGCCGTTTGGCCCAGACATCCACAATGATCCTCTGAAGAGCATCCCATCCAGTCCCACATCCCTACCCTATCCCTGTACCCCTGCATTTCCCATGGTTAATCCACCTAACCTGCACATCTTTGGACTGTGGGAGGAAACCGGAGCACCTGGAGGAAACCCACGCAGACACGGGGAGAATGTGAAAGCTCCACACAGACAGTCGCCTGAGGGTGGATTCGAACCCAGGTCCCTGGCACTGTGAAGCAGCAGTGTTAACCACTGACTCACCACGCCACTCCTTGGTATCATTTCCTGAGCTGATTCCTGCCCAGTGGAAACTGTCAATGCTATGATGGTTACGAGTGATGAGGGCATTTTTGACAGGACTTCAGGAAAAAATCTTTCACCCAGAGGATGGTGAGGATCTGGAATGGACCACATTTGTGTGAAACCTTGCAAACATCTAAAGGTAAGTGCAGTGACATTTAAAATATCATATCCAAGGCTATGGGGCCAGGTGCTGGGAAGTTGGACTATTGCAGTTGGGTTAGCACAAACTCAATGGGCTGAAGGGCCTCTTCCATGGTGGTACCTCTAGTGATGACAAGACTGAACTGATGCCAGTTGGTATGATCTTAGACATCTCCAGTACGCCCAGTGTCCTGGCAGAGTTTGGAAGGTACAGTTTGTCACAGAGAGACCACAGTGTCAGCTACCCCTGCCCACTTTTGATCAGTTGGTTGCTCCCCAGCTGCCAAAACACACATTGGCCAAGCTGTTTAGTTATCCCCTGCATTCTGCCAGAGGTCCCCCAGATGGTCCAGGCACCAGTGTCAAGTGCACCATAGATCCTTGATATCTGGGGATGGAGGTTACTGTTGGGACATGGATGAACGTGAGACTAATGGGATCCAGACCGACTGACAAGCAAAGAACAAAAACATTCAATCTCAGCCATCTGCAGGAGGTTGTGCTGCAATATCCACTCAGTGCTGACCCTTCACTTTCCTCCTTGTAGTGTAGCCACGTGGGAGCTTATAGCCCAATGGCCTTAATATAGGGTTCACCAGTGTCAAAATCTCCCCGTCCCCAACCTCAGCCCATGTCCAGTTCTTCCTCTCCTCCCCGCCTCCTGGACCTGACCCAACCTGTCCATCTTCCTCACCTGTCTGCTCTACCCTTCCTGCCGACCAATCACAATAACCCCTTACCACCGTCCCACCCACCATTCCTCCAGCCCCACTGCCCACCTTCTATTTATTTCTCAGTCCCTTTCCCCCTCCCCAGTCCTGATGAAGGTCCGAACCGAAACGTTGACTCCTCCAATGCTGCCTGACCTGCTGTGCCTTTTCAGCTCCATACTTTACTGACTCCTTGTAGTGCACCCAGTTCAAGAACACCATTTCCACCCAGCGCAGCTTCTTACAGCACAGCAAGTTCGACGTGAAAACAACAAATACTGGAGATCACAGCGGGTCAGGCAGCATCCATGCAGAGAGAGCAAGCTAACGTTTTGAGTCTAAATGACTCTTCATCAAAGCTACAGGATGGAGATTAACCTCTTTATCAGTTACAACTGTTTTGTGTGTGTTGTCAACTGACAGAAGCTCATTGTTAAGGCCAGGCCTGGGATGTGAAAGGTTGCCAGGTTTGTTCTGCCTGGTCTGTACTCTCCAGCCGAGAGGTAGCTCTCTAAACTCCAAGCTCCAACTAAAGCAAGCTGGCTATGGTGGGACAGCACCCACCTATCCACAGGCTACCGTGCTATGAATCTGGCGGTAAAGGGACCATATTCTCAAAGGACCAAAGGACCAACCCCTCATTAGAAAAAGATGACTAGCCATCAGTTTAACCTGAGGCACCCCATGCCACAATGAGGCGAGTGGTTGGGAATGTAGGACATTCATGGTGACCTCAGGTGATGGAGGGAATTGAACCTGCACTGTTGATGTTACGCTGCATTACAAACTAACCGTCCAGCCAACTGAACTGAGCAACCCCTACCCTGTACCTATCTAACAAAACACAACAACCTCTTATCGAGCCAGAGAGCTGCATGACACAGAAACACCCCCTCTGGTCTGGCTCGTCCATGCTGACCAAGTTTCCCAAACTAAACAAATCCCATTTCCCTGCTTTTGGCATATCCCTCTGAAACTTTCCTATTCTCTACCTGTCCAAATATCTTTTCAATATCACAATTTTATACAGCGCAGAGGTAGATTCTTTAGTCCAACTCGCCCATGCCGACCAGATATTCTGAATTAATCTAGTCCCATTTGCCAGCATTTGGCCCATATCTCTCTAAATCCCTCCTGTTCATTCACCAGTTCAAATGTCTTTTAAATATTTTACCTTCATCTACCGCTTTCTCTAGCAATTAGGTCTATATAAGAACCACCCTCTGTGTGAAAACGTTGCCCCTCAGGTCTCTTTTAAATCTTTTCCCTCTCACCTTAAACCTACACCCTCTAGTTTTGGACTCCCCAACTCTGGGGAAAAGGCCTTTGCTATTCACCTTAACCATGCTCCTCATGGAACCTCTATATGGTCCCCCAAATTTTGGTGATTTGCAAACTTCAATCCGAAATTTGCACTTTAATTTCATCTTCCTTCGTTCAACTGACAATTTATTTCAATGTAGTTTATCTTTTCTCTTGCGCACCTTCTCACGTCTAAAGCATTTGCCAACATCGATTAACTCTGCAGCCCCGTTCAGATTTAGCCCCTCTGGTCATTTTCAACTGCTCAACTCTCCAAGGAGTAGCGAGCAAAGTAAGTGGGACAGGAGAGAAGCTAGCAGAAGGGAAATGAAGGGCATAAAATCTCCTTGTCCATTCAACACAATTAATAGATAAGGAAAAGGTGTCTGATAACGGGATATAACATCCATCAAATTCCCCCAAGGAGTCAGAATCACAGTATTTAAATATTGTGATAGCTTTTCTAAAATATTTACAAGAGATATATTATATATGTGCACCGCAGGATATTCAGGGGATATGTAGGAATTTTAGCCTAGATTTCAATTCTCAGCTGACAATCATCACGATACCTCAGGCATTAATGACAAGACAGCATATTCTGTAAAGGATCATTCATGGGTTTAAGTCAGTAACCTCGACAGGCCTGATATCATCCTGTTTCAGCTAGTTTACTGAAATGAGCTATTAATTTTAGAATTTGAATAATTGCTTGCAATGTGTAATGACGCCAGTGTGATGTTTGCTATTGTGACCCAACTTCCATTTCCAGCAAGTCTCTGACATGCTCTAACAATGAGGCAAATGTTTGCAATTAAGGTGCCATTTAGCACTGAAAATAGAAAATGGGATGGGTTTCTTTAGCAGGTTCTTGAGCTTTACATGTTGGGAATAATATTTAGATTTTCACACATGACACAAATTTTACTCTTTTCTTAAAGTCACAATCTTACAGCTCAGAAGGAAACCATTTGGTTCTTTGTGCCTTTAGGAGAAAGTGAGGACTGCAGATGCTGGAGATCAGAGCTGAAAATGTGTTGCTGGAAAAGCGCAGCAGGTCAGGCAGCATCCAAGAAGCAGGAAAAGGGCTCATGCCCAAAACGTCAATTCCTGAAGAAGGGCTTATGCCCGAAACGTCGATTCTCCTGCTCCTTGGATGCTGCCTGACCTGCTGCGCTTTTTCCAGCAACACATTTTCAGCTCCTTGTGTCTTCAGCAGACTTTGAATGAGCTAACCAATCCGTCCCTTGGCCCTTGATATAATTTGATCTGATGTGGATTTTTGTAGCTGCTTTAGCCACAGCAGAAGACCCACACTCTGGAGAAGAGCCAACATTGTTCTTATGTTTAATAATCCGGGAAATTATAGACCAGTGAGCTTTACATCAGTCGTAGGTAATTATTGAAGAAGTTTCTCGGTTTTTCACATGTGGTAAAGAATGGACTTATTAAGTGCGGTCAGCAAGGCTTTGTACAGGGTCGGTTAATCCAATTTTTGAGGAAGTGATGCAATGGTTGATGAGAGTAGGGCAGTGCGTGTTGTCTACATGGAGTTTACTAAAGCTTCATCAAGGTCCCTCTTGGTAGGATTAAGTCATATGGGACCCACGACGAGTTGGGAAGTTGGATACAAAATTAGCTTGGTCAGAGAAGACAGAGAGTAGTTGTTGGAGGGTGTTTTTCTGACTGGAGGTCTGTGACTATTGTTGTTATGCAAGGATCATCAAGGGGGGACCTCTGTTGTTTGTAATTTGTATAAATGATTTGGACGAACGTGTGGGTCATCTGGTTAGTAAGTTTCCAGATGAACAAGGAGTTGTGGATAGTGAGGAAGGTTGTGAAAGGATACAGAGGTTATAGGTCAGTTGGGAAGTTGGGCAGAGAAATGGTAGAGGCTGTTTAATCCAGACAAGCGTGAGGTGATGCATTTTGGAATGTCAAACACAACAGGAAAGTATATAGTAAATGGCAGGACTCTTAGGGGAGCATTAACATACAGAGAGATCTTGGGGTGCATATACATAACTCACTGAAAGTGGCAACAGAAGGTGTATGGCATGCTTGCCTTCACTGCTCTGGGAACTGCAGACAAAATTTAGCAAATCATGTTGTAGCTGTATTAGACTTTAGTTAGGCCACAATTGGAGTATTGTGTGCAGTTCTGGCCCACCATAGGAAGGATGTGAAGGCATCAGAGAGGGTGCAAAAGAGGTTGGAGTGTGTATTATCTAGAAGGAGAGGTTGGACAAACTTGGATTGTTTTTGCTAGAGTGTCAGAGGCTGAGGGTTAACCTGATAGAAGTGTGTAAAATTATGGATAGGCTGGATGGACAGAGTTTTTTTTTCCCAGGGTGGACACATCAAATACTAGAGTTTAAAGTGAGAGGAGTGAATTTGAAGGGACATGTGCCAGGCAATTATTTTTACACAGAGGGTGGTAAGTGCCTGGAACACGCTGCTAGGGGAGGTAGCAGAACCAGGAGAAAGTCAGACTGGGGGATTTCCTGATGAAAGGCTTATGCCTGAAATGTCGATTTTCCTGCTCCTCGAATGCTGCCTGACTGGCTGTGCTTTTCCAGCACCACACTCTATGAAGTGGTAAGCAAGATATGATAGCAATGTTTAAGAGGCATTTAGACAGATGTAGAGACAAACAGGGAATGGAGGGATATAGGCCGTGTGCAGACAGATGGGATTAGTTTGGAACATCAGCATGAACATGGAGGGCCGAAGGTCCTCCTCTTGTGTTGTGCTGTTCTATGTTCTAACTCAGCACTAGACCTTTTAGCCAAATCAGTTCATGCTGGTGTTTATTGTACAAATGGGCGTCAGTCCTATTCCCATAGATCTGACACATTTCCTCCTGCTCTTTCCAATAATCACCTCTCTTCATCAATTCTTGTGAGCTGTCCTGGTCTCTATTTCAAACTCGAGTTCTTGATATGCATTGCACTCTGAGTAAGACAGTTACTCTGTCATAAACCTGTTAAATTTAACCTGTTCTTATCGGGATCAGCACTTCAAAAGGTTAATTGGAACTTATAAGATTCTGCTGCTGTTCAAATAGGACCTTGGGTTACATTGCATGTTAATTGCTCATCATATCCTATTTTGCAATATTTCTCCTTCCCGTCTTGTGAGAAAGTCTTTCAATCTTTTTTGCTGATTGTCGGGAAAATGATCAGACAAATGTCGAACTGAGAGTAAGGCCCTCATTTCCAAAGCCTTCATCTTGGAATATATTAAAAATCAATCGAATAAAAGCAAAAGTCTGCAGATCAGGGAGATCCGAATTAAAAATAAGAATTGCTAGAGAAATTCAACAGGTTCCAGGAGTATCTGAGGAGAGAGAAGCAGAGTTAATGTTGCAAGTCCAGTGACCCTTTCATCAGCTCTGATGAAGAGATATATCAGATTTGAAACATTAACTCTGTTTCCTTTTCTACAGATCCTGCTGAGTTTCTCCAACGCTTTGTGATTTTACAAATTTTATAATATATTAAACATCATATATCAAGTGACACGGTGGCTCAGTGGTTAACACTGTTGTCTCACAGCGCTTGGGAGCCGGGTTTGACTCCACCCTTGGGTGACTGTCTGTATGGAGTTTGCACATTCTCCCTATGTCTGTGTGAGTTTCCTCTGGGTATTTCGGCTTCCTCCCACAGTCCAAAGCTGCGCAGGTTAGGTGGATTAGCCATGCTAAATTGCCTGCCATGTCAAGAGATGTGCAGGCTCGATGGATTAGACAGCGTAAATGTGGGATTACAGGGATGGGTGGGAGGCTCTTCAGAGGGTTGGTGCGGACTTGATGGGCTGAATGGCCAGTTTCCACATTTTAGGGATTCTATGTATGTTTCAATTCTGCTCTCAACATATAAACAACCTGCTTCTAAAACCAGTCAGCAAACTCAAAACAAATCCCTCTTCCCATTATGAAGAAAATAGATGCCTTACCTCAAAATAGATTGTACATCGATCATCAATCCTGAACATTACAGTATCCCTCATTGTATTATTAAGACCATTAAGCTAATAGAAGATTTTGTTGGATTGAATGAAAGTGTGCTAGAAGCAGCTTCAGTCCCAATAAATCACTTATATGTTTAAAGATAAAGAAGGAAAAAGCAGTGAAGTTGAACCACTCTCTTGCATTACAATAGTGACTACTGTCATATTCACTTGTTTGGTTACATCTGTCTGATACCTGCTCACCGTGTGTGATTAGTTATGTCTGGATGTGGTGATTGAGAATAAAGAGAAATTAAACTGAACCAACTGCTGGAAGCTTAACAGTTGATAGTTTAAAGCACAAAGTGAAACTGCTGTTCAGTTGTATAAACTGGATTAATTGATTGGTTGATTTTTACTGTTGTCACGTACTGAGATACGTGAAAAGTATTGTCTTGCATGTTATACAGGCAGATTGTGCCATATAAAGTGCATCAGGGTAACAGAACAGAGTGTGGAGAAGATGCAGAGTGAGAGAGAGATCAGAATTAACATTTGAGAGGTCTGCTCAAAAAGTCTAATAACAGCAGGGAAGAAGCTGTTCTTGAATCTCTTGGTAGATGTTTTCAAACTTTCCTATCTTCTGTCTGACAGAGAGTGTAACCGGAGTGGGAGGTGTTGATGTTGGCTGCTTTCCTGAGGCATCGGAAAGTGTAGACGGAGTCAATGGATGTTGTGTCTCACTCCAGACTTTACCACCTCTGCACATCGCCAAGGCGTAAAGCCACAACAGAAAAACAATTCTGGATGTAGGTTTGCTCGCTGAGCTGAAAGGTTCGTTCTCAGATGTTTCGTCACCATACTTAGTAACGTCTTCAGTGAGCCTCTGAATGAAGTAATTCCACTGGCTGCAATACATTTTGGACGCCCTCAGGTCACTAGAAGCGCTGCATAAGTGCAAGTCTTTATTTTCTACTTTAAATCACAAATACTAAGATCCAACAGGGAATGAAAGGCTGGATGATTCCTTACACTTATGATTGTATGAATGAATGTGCTGTGAAATAAAGTGTGATATTACAGCAAAGAAGACAAATAGTTGTTTGGTGAGCATTTTGTCTTTTTCTCTTATCTCTGAGAGCTTTAATTGTTATGAAGGTGTAGGTGTGTACTGTACCTTTCAGAGAGAGAGAGAGAGAGGAAGCTGGCAAGGACTGAAAGCACAGAGTCTGCTGAACAATTTTAAAATGTAATATTTGGTTGACACGAATAGCTGGTGCTGTGTTGCCATGGAACAAAAACAAATTCAAATTCAGCCAATCAGTTTAAATTATGCCCCAGATACCAATCGAATTTTAATGTTACTGCTTGGGATGACATCAAACCAATTAAATTATCTGATGTTTTGGGGTATAAAGCCAGATATTTTGAACAGTTAAGGGGAGAACAATAAACAGCACCCTCACACAAAGACTACGAGCAGACTAACTCTCTGAAATGTACCTGTCCATAAGAAATTTGTGCAGCAGAAGACCGAAGCTGACCTACAGAAAGCTACAGAGAAAGTTCAACATCTGAAGATGACAACTGGGTTTGAAATTAATTTGGCGTAAATTTAAGAGAGAATTTATTGGACCAGTATTGTAGAGCGGGAGGTAAAAGGTAGATTTAAGAGAAAGGAGTTGTAAATAGTTGTTGTTTTAACGTTCTCCATTGGACTTAAAGAATAAAATTGTTAATTTTTACTTTAAATAATAAAATCTGGGATAGTTCTTTGCCTTTCGAAACTTAACAGATTATGAGGTGAGCTTCTCTATGTGTCAGGTTTAAATTAGCAGTGGGGTTTACCCCATATCATAATATAATCCAAATACATAACTGAAATAGCAAAACTATAAACATAACCAAGATGAGAGGCATGCATTAAAATATAATGTAAAAACAAAATTAGTTAATTAAAATACAAGAATGGCAAGATTGGCGATGTTTTGCTGCTGTAGTATGTGAGTGCTGCTGATGCTAATGGGATCCATGGCAGCCATGTTTACAGCAAGTATCTTGTTGCAATACTGAGGTGAACCTCTCTGTTAGTTAAACTGAACACCCAGTAAAGTTTACCCCACCTCGTAATCTGTCAAAATATGAGTGACAGAGAACTCCCAGATTCCACTACTTAAAGACAAAAAACAACAATTTATTTTTTAACGCTAAAAGTGAACTTTAAACAACAACTGTTCACAACTCTCAGCGCCCTTTCTCTCAACTGCTAACTATATGATCCCAAATCTATTACAATATACCATTCCAAAACCTCAAAGCTGCTGTTATCTTCTGTGTCTTTCTTCTTCCAGCTGAGGATCTCTCTGGATTGTCTTCTTCATTTTTATGGTGAGTATCTTTCATATGAAAAGGTACCTTTGCTAGAGAGTGTTTTTAAAAAAAATTTCTTTGAGAGCAAGACGTTAGGTGGGCATTTAACTCTTTCTATGGCAGGTGCTCTCTAACCAGTTTTCAAAATGTCCACATTTTTTATAACACCCCACCCCCAACATCAGATCATCTCATTGGTTTCATGTTGGCAAAACAATTAATTCAAATTTGATTAGGTTTTAGTATCCGGGGGCATAATTTAAACGGATTGGTTAAATTCAAATTGTTGTCAAAGCAGCAACCAACCCTCAGAGATCCATTTCACAGCCAAATGTTACATATATTCAATTTTCTAGTACACTCTGGGACTGTCATCTAGTCATAAACATAGGTGCTTGTAATCTGTCATTTCAGACCAACATTCACTCTCTCTTAAAGTTATAGCACACACCTTCAACTTCATAACAATCTAGAGCTTGAAGAAGTCAGGTTCAGAGTTCTCAGGCAGTGCAGTGCATTTAAGGGATCAACACAGGATGAGTGCTGGGAGGATGTCTCCGTGTACACATGGGAATCTTGAACTAAGTGGGCCCAATTTAGAAATAAGGGGCCTTTTATTTAAGACAGAGACAAGGAGAGTGAGTCAATGACTATGGCTGCAGACTGGAGAATGAAACCTGAAACCACAACCAGGTCATCTGATTGAAAGACAAGCAGCTCTAACAGGCTGGATGGCCCCATCCTGCTCCTACGATTCTATTTTGTTTTTTTTTCCTAGGTTTGCTTCCAGAATTTTCTTCCCCAAAATTCAGTGGAGGCAAAGACATTAAATAGAGTATTTCAAGGCTGAGTTAGATTGAGAGCCTGATTGACCCTTGAATCAAGGGTTATAGGGGACAGACTGGAAAGTAGAGTTGAGACCACCTCAACAATGTTGTCAAATGGAAGAGCTGGCTCAAGGAACCAAAATGGCCTCCTCCTGCTCTGAAATCCCTGTATTCTTACATTAGTTCTATTGCATTCTGAAATTCCTTACAGTCACTAGCATTTCCCCATAGTGTCAGTTGTCAGGCTGAATAGATGGTGAAGCATTTATTAGCCATTATCTAGATTGGTGACCTGAGGTGAAGAAAGTAAAAGGTTACATCTAGCTCATGTATAGCAAGCTTCCAAGAATAGACTCCATCCTATTGAAAAGGATAGCCACTCCAAAGTTCACACACTGCCTCTGGCAGAATATGATCTACAAAGTTCAACACTGTATCATGGAGCCATCTTGTCTCAATGTAATAACCATCAGCCAGCTCTCTGCAGCCTAACTGATGGCCCAAAGGTCTTGAGAGAAATCTGTTATTCCCTTTGCTTCAAAATACACCTGTGAAAACACAGGTTACAATGGAGAGATGCAGAAACTCTACAGTGCAGAAGTAGGCTATTCAGCCCATCGAATTCACACTGACTCTCTGAACAGCATCCTACCCAGACCTAGTCCTCCTACCCTATCCTTGTATCCCCCATGGCTAATCCACCTAGCCTACATATCCTTGGACACTATAAAGAATTTAACTATAGCCAATCCACCCGAACCTGCACATCTTTGGAGTGTGGGGGGAGACTGGAGCACCAAGGAAACCCACACAGACAAGGGGAGGGCATGCAAACTCTACACGGACCCAGGCACACAAGGGTGAAATCAAACCCAGGTCCATAATGCTATGAGATAGCAGTGCTAACTCCTCAATTAGAGGACCGAAGGGCTGGAGAGATTGTAGACTTTGGGAAGAGCAACATCCTGGATTTCAAAACAAGCTGAAAATTTTGAAACAAGAACTCATTCCTTATTGATTCTGAGTAAGAATCAATGACCAGCAATGTTAACCATTTCTCTCCCAAAGCTGATGACAGACCTGCTGAGTGTTTCCAGTGCCTTTTTTTACCCCTCTAGCAACAATATTTTGCTTTTACATGAGAATTTTCAGGAAACCAACCCCACCTCAGTACTCGCCTGGCCCCCCAGCTGCCGAGAGTCTGGAGCCAGTAGCTAACTTTATGCACCCAAATTCCCCAAAATAAAACAAAAATTAGGTCTAACAGTGATCTAACCCTGAGGTGGTATGCTTCAAGTTAGGAAATCCAAACTCTCTAACCTGGTAGTGAAAATATACCCTGTAATAGTGGGTGGCACTGTTGCCTCACAGCACCAGGGTTCCAGGTTCAATTCCAGCCTCGGGTGACTGTCTGTGTGGAGTTTGCACATTCTCCCTGTGTCTGCATGGACACAGTCCAAAGATGTGTAGGGCAGATGAATTGGCCATGCTGAATTGCCCGTAGTGTTTGGTGCATTAGTCAGGGGGAAATGAGTCTGGGTGGGTTACTCTTCGGAGGATCGGTGTGGACTGGCTGGGCTGTAGGGCCTGTTTCCACACTGTAGGTAATCTAATTTAATCTAAAGTCATTATGGCATGGAGACAGGCCACTCTGCCCATCAGACTGAATGCTGGATTTCTGTAGAACAATTCAACCTGTCCCATTTTTCCCTACTCTAATCCAGATAGCTCTGCAAGTCTCAAACAGCCATCCGATTTCAAATGTAACACTCTCTCCACATTCTCCACAAAATTAGTAACACCTTAAAATATGAGTTGTTCACAGAAATGAGCTCCACCATCTTAACTGTAAATCGTCATATCTACAGAGTACATCAACATAAACAGGCCCAGCTACAGCTCTGATAAATTACCTCATCTATGCCATTGAGTGAATTATTTGACCATGGCTGTGCAGAGCTGTTGAGCAGATTTGTGAGGAAAAGCCCAATTTGAATTAGATCGCATGTGTTTTAAATTGACTCAGCACTTACTCATCAGCATTGTGAAGACGATTATTGCAAGTGGTAAACTGATGAACAAGGCAGGGTGAATGCAATCAAATAGCACAGTATGGATATTCAATATATGGCATTTAAATTGTCACTATCGCAACATTAAGAAATATCAGACACAGTCGGTCATAAAACTAAGCATGAAAATATATCTCTCGCGTCAAACATGCAGTGAAACTATTCAGGAGCAAGGTAGGGAAAGTGGTGTACTGCATGGGCACGAATAAGACTTACAAACAACAACAACAATCTGCATTTATGTGACATCTTTAATGCATCGAAGTCCACCAAGTGGCTCTTCATCAAAGCACAAATCAAACAAAACATGATTATCAAGACACGTAAGGATAGACAACCAACAACTTGATCATAGAGTCAGGTGTGTAAGGCACATTGTGGAAGAGGGAGGTGGAGAGATTTATGCATTGAGTTCCCGAGACTGCTGAAGGCATGTCTTCCAATGATGGGCCAATACAAAATAGAGATGTATAAACATAGAAACGGAAAACAGGAGTAGGCCATTCAGCCCTTCGAGCCTGCTCCACCATTCAATGTGATTGAAGCCAATTATCCAATATAGTAACCTATTCCCATGTTCTTCCCATACTCGTTGTTCCCTAACAACCGTGCACAAGACCAGAATTAGAATAGCAGATATTTTGAAGATTGGAAACCCTGTTGGAACTGTGGAGATGAGAAGAGACAAGGGCTTTGTGCATGGGAAATCATGTCTCACAAACTTGATTGAGTTTTTGAAGAAGTAGCAGAGGATTGATGAGGGCAGAGCAGTAGATACGATCTATATGGACTTCAGTAAGGCATTCGACAAGGTTCCACATGGGAGACTGGTTAGCAAGGTTAGATCTCACAGAATGCAGGGAGGACTAGCCATTTGGATACAGAACTGGCTCAAAGGTAGAAGACAGAGGGTGGTGGTGGGTTGTTTTTCAGACTAGAGGCCTGTGACCAGTAGAGAGCCACAAGGATCAGTGATGGGTCCACTACTTTATATAAATGATTTGGATGTGAACATATGAAGTATAGTTAGTAAGTTTGCAGATGACACCAAAATTGGAGGTGTAGTGGACTGCAAAGAAGGTTATCTCAGATTACAATGGGATCATGATCAAATGGGCGAATACCAGGAGTGACAGATGAAGTTTAATTTAGATAAATGAGAGGTGCTGCATTTTGGAGAGGCAAATCAGGGCAGGACTTATGCACTTAACGGTAATGTCCTGGGGAGTGTTGCTAAACAAAGAGATCTTGAAGTGCAGATTCATTGCTCTTTGAAAGTGGAGTCACAGGTGGATATGATAGTGAAGAAGGCGTTTGGTATGCTTTCCTTTATTGGTTAGAGTACTGAGTACAGGAGTTGGGAGGTTATGTTGAGGCTGTACAGGACATTGGTTAGGCCACTTTAGAATATTGTGTGCAATTCTGGTCTCCTTCCTATCAGAAGGATGTTGTGAAACTTGAAAGGGTTCAGAAAAGATTTACCAAGATGTTGCCAGGGTTGGAGGATTTGAGCTACATGGAGAGGTTGAACTGGCTGGGGCTGTTTTTCCTGCAGTGTCTGAGGCTGAGGGGTGACCTTTTTGAGGTTTAGGGCATGGTTTGGATAAGTGGACTCCCTGGGGTTGGGGGAGTCCAGACCTAGAGTGCGTAAGTTTAGGGTGAGAGGGGAAAGATATAAAAGAGACCTAAGGGACAACTTTTTCACACAGAGAGTGATATGGGTATGGAATGAGCTCCAGAGGAAGTGGTGGAGGCTGGTACAATTGCAACATTTAAGAGGCATCTGGATGAGTATATGAATAGGAAGGGTTTGGAGAGATATGGGCCGGGTGCAGGCAGGTGGGACTAGATTGGTTTGGGATATCTGGTCAGCATAGATGAGTTGGACTGAACGGCCTGTTTCTATGCTGTACATCTCTATGACTTATGACTCTATGACATAGCAGGATTTGCAAAAAAAAATGGATGAGAGATTAAGAACAAAAAGAGAAATTGTTGGAGGAGCTGAACAGAACTGGCAGCATCTGTTGAGCGAAAGCTGAATTAATTCTTGGAATCCAGTGAAGAAGAACTCAACACATTAACTGCTTTCTCTCCACAAATGCTGCCAGACCCATTGAGTTTTTCCAGCATCTTCTCGTTTGGTTTCAGATGTCCAGCTTATGCAGTTCTCCATTTTATTTGATATATTTGAGAAATGTGCCTGAATGACTACTGCCCAGTGGCTCTGACCTCGATAATCATGAAGGGCTTCAAGAGGCTGGTCATGGCCCACATCCACTCCAGTCTCACAGCCTGGTATGACCCTTTACAATCTATTGACTGACATAACAGGTCCACAGCAGATGCCACATCCCTAGCTCAAGGCTCATCCCTGGAACATCTGGATAACAAGGACACCTACTTCAGACTACAGCTCATTGACTACAACTCTGCCTTCAACACCATTAACCATTCCAGACTGATCTCAAAACTCCGTGACCTTGGTCTCAGCTCCGCCATCTGCAACTGGATTCTCAGCTTCCTGACCCACAGACTGTAATCAGTGAAGGTAGAAAACTTCACCTCCTCCACAATGACTCTCAACACTGGAGCCCCCCAAGGATGGTTTCTCAGCTCCCTACTGTACTCCCTGTACGCTCATGACTGTGGAGCCAAATTTCAAATGAACAGCATCTACATGCTTGCTGACTACACCACCATCATAGGGCAGGTATCTAGCAAGAATGAGTCAGAATAAAGAGGATGGTAGAGGGCTTGGTGTCATGACGCAATGATAACATCTTCTCTCTCAACATCGGCAAAACTAAATAACTGATCATTGACTTCAGAAAGGAAGGAGGAGGCCACACCCCATGCACGTCAATGGAAAAGAGGTTCAAAGGGTAGAGAACATCAAGTCCCTTGGAATGACGATAATCAACAGCTTGTCCTGGAATTTCCCCTGTCGATGCAATGGTCAAGAAGGCTTAATAACGCTCTTCTTCCTCAGGCAGCTCAGGAAATTTGGCATGTCCATAAGGACCCTCAGCAACCTCTACAGTTGCACCAGTGGGAGCATACAATCCAGGTGCATAATGGCGTGGTACAGCAACTGCTCTGCCCACGACCATAAGAAACTACAGAAGGTTATGTGCACAGTCCACACCACCATGGAAGCCAACCTCACACCCATGGGCTTTATTTACATTTCTCATTGCTGTGGAAAGGCTGCTAACATTATCAAAGACCCCTCCCACCTTGGTGATGCTCTCCCTACAACCTTTTCCATCAGGCAGAAGATACAGAAGCCTGAATACACACACCTAAAGGGTCAAGAACAGTTCTTCCCTGCTGTTTTTAGCTGATGAATGGACTCTCTAACTCCAAATAATACTGATCTCGTTCATGCTTTGAGCACCTCCTGTGCAGTGTAACTTGTATACCTCGTTCTGTCTAAACACCCAATGATCTTTATGTCGTTGTTTGCTATAATCTGCCTGTACTGCTCGCAAAACAAAGCTTTTCACTGTACGTAGGTACACGTGACTACAATAAATTAAATCAAATCAAATTAATAATTGAGGCAGTGCCAGATAGGTGGCAAAAGTGAGGCTACAGAGAGAGTTAGTTCATAAATTCATAAGATAGAGGAACAGAATTGGGCCATTCAGCCCATCGAGTCTGCTCCGCTATTAGATCATGGCTGATATTAGTGTATGCAACTTCATGCAATAGAGGAAGATCCAGCTAACAGTATGAAATCCATGTTTAAAACATTATTTTTTTGAAGATCATTAGAAACAAGAGCAGGATTGATTCATTCACCTCTGCCCCTAAATAACATCTTAAAGTATTCCAAAGTGCAGATTTCTGTGGGAAAGTTTGGCTTGTACCTCACAATCGACGATCAATTGATATTTAGAATTAGAATTAGTTTTATTTTCAGTACAGTGAGAAGTTTTCTAGTCACTACTTTTGTCGCCATCTTGGGTACAAGGTCCTCCAGTACAGACCGTACAATTTGATAGGGACAAAAAATTAGAAAAATAAAGAAATACAAAGTTCAGCATTGTAGATCATGGGAATAAATTAGAAAATTAAAGAAACAATAAGTTCAGAATAACAGTTCTTTCACACCCAGTCCACGCTGGCACCTTGGCTCTTGTCCGCACCAGGCCTTGGGTTCAGACCGCACTGGGCTTCAAGTTGGGGTTTCCCAGGCCAGGAGATCACTTTGGAATCACCTCAAGGCTGGAAGCCAAACTGAGGCCTTGCCAAGAGGCTAAGAGATTGTTACCCAGTCTGCCAAGAGACCACCACGCTAGGCCGAGAGATGACCAGGCTGGGCTGGGAGGCAGCCAGGCTGGCCACGACACCACCAGGCTGGGCTAAGAGATCACCAGGCTGGGCTAAGAGATCACTAAACCGGGCTGAGAGACCACCAGGCTGAGCCGAGAGACCACTAGGTTGGGTTGAGAAGCCACCAGGCTATGCTGAGAGACCACCAAGCTGGGTTGAGAGACCAGCAGATTGGGCAAAGAGACCACCAGACTGAGCTAGGAGACAGCCACGCTGGGCTGAGAGACCTCCACACCAGGCTGAGAGACCAACAGGCCGGGCCAAGAGACCACTAGGCTGGACCAGGAGACCACCAGGCTGGCTGGGAGACCACCACACTGGGCCAAGAGACCACGAGGCTGGGCCAGGAGACCACCAGGCTGGGCTGGGAGACTGACGCACCGGGCCGAGAGACCACCAGGTTGAGCTGAAAAACAACCATGCCAGGCTGGGAGACCACTAGGCTGGGCCAAGAGATCACCAGGCTGGGGCAAGAGACCACCAGGCTGAGCTGAGAGACCACCACAAAAAGCCCAACCTGAGCCTGAGAATCTGAGTCCGTGCTGTAGCTGGGTGTTCAGGACATCGCCATGAAGAAAGAAGGAAAAAGAAGCTTATTCTTCATGATGTTGCCTCTAGTTAGTCCACTCAGTCTTTTGTTTTGCCCAAGGTAACTGATTCATGGGCCTTCCTGCTTTGCTTTTCGAAAGTAGATGTTATCTTGCGTTACACGACTCCCAGCTAGAATCTGGTCATCTTAGATTCTGAATGCCAGACACAACTTTTGCTTTCATTGTTGTGTGTGAAGGATAACTCAGCTTATTCCTCCATTACAACAGTGAATGCACTTCAAAAGTATTTTATTGGCTGTGAAACACTTCGGAAAGCCCCGAGGTAATGGAAAATGTTATTTAAATGCTAATTTGTCTTCTATTTCCTTCTCAGAAGTTTGAATTCTATTAACACAATGGACTTGCAGTAGTCATGCATACAATATGTTCTGTGGAAAATTTATATTCCAGCCTCTGAGAAATAGTCCATACCGAAAACGTGGAGCAAGGTAAACAGGAGAAGCACCTTGAGCTAGATTCCTGCGTCACAAGAAAGTAGAGGGGAGGGGTGGAAATCAGCAAAATGGGTTGAATATTTGGTAATTTCTATTCAAAAAGAGCCCCACATGAACTTAGAATCCCTACAGGGTGGAAGCAGGCCATTCAGCCCATTGAGTTCACACTGGCCCTCTGAAAAGCATCCCACACAGACCACCATCACCCACAGCCACTTCACCTAACCTGCAGATCTTTGGACTATGGGAGGAAACCCACACAGGTACGAGGAAAAAGTGCAAACTACACATAGACAGTCACCCGAGGCTGGAATTGAAACCAGGTCCCTGGTGCTCTGAGGCAGTAGTGCGAACCACTGAGCCGCAGTGGTGCCCCCTCTCCTAGCTGGGAAGAAACTCTGATTCGGTTCAGGAGGTGAGTGCGGGTGAAGCACGTCAGGAGTGAGGGTGAGGGCACATGTAAAATGATACAGAGAGCTGGGCCGATGTCCCCAAGAACTGAGGCAGTCCACCTCAGTGCCGGGGCTCTTGTGATATTGCCTCAGGCTTGCGTAGGGAAACACTGGGCCCAACATTTCCCCACCCATCGTGCTAGGAGAAGGGAATATGGCTGGCACGGGAGGAGGAGGAGGTGGCAGTCTTCAGGACACAAAGCCAAGCATTGCACTGAATTTCATTTCCTGAATCCAACTGCTAAACGCTGCAACCTGATATTGGCATGCTACAAAGGAAACAGAAGTTACTGAATGGCTGCTTTTCTTTCCTCAGGGACCTCTCAATTCCAGATGGATGCCTCTGTGAGATAAAATGGTGAAGCTAACTTAAACGAGGTCCTTATTCAACAACAGAGCAATCTCAAAGATTAGACAGGGAGAAGGTGAGGACTGCAGATGCAGATGCTCGAGATCAGAGTTGAAAGTGTGGTGCTGGAAAAGCACATCAGGTCAGGCTGCATCTGAGGAGCAGGAGAATCAATGTTTCGGGCATAAGCCCTTCCTCAGGAATCTCTTCGTCCATCCAACCTGATGGAGGACTTATGCCTGGAACATTGATTTGCCTGCTCCTCGGATGTTATCTGACCTGCTGTGTTTTTCCGGCACCACGCTCTCAACTATAAAGTAAATAGCCTATTTCTGCTGCCAGAGAATAGCCCTGTCAACTTAGAATCTCTACAGTGTGGAATCAGGCCATTCAGCTCATTGAGTCCACATTGGCTCTCCGAAGACCATCCCACCCAGACCCATTCTGTAACTGTGTATTTCCCCATGGCCAATTCACCTAACCTGCAAATCTTTGGATCATAGGAGGAAACCAGAGCACTTGAAGGAAACAGAGAGAATGTGCAAACTCTACACAGACAGTCACCTGAAGGTGGAATCAAACCAGGTTTCTTGGCACTCTGAGGTAGCCATGCTAACCATTAAGCTATCACGTTGCCATATCAATTCTTGCTAAATCTGGTTTCTTTCATTCTGGCTGCAGTTCATCCATCCCTTAAAAATTTCCAATATGTATCCCTTCCTGCTTTTCTAATGTTTGATGCTAGGTGATCCAACTCCTTTGACTGGTCAAGAAATCAAGAAATGTAATGAATGCAATCCATTGTAATAGTACAACTTCACTCAAAAATATTGCAAATTCATATCAGCATATTCAACACAACACTTCAAAATTGGTTTCAGATATGATTAAATTACTATATTTTTTTTCAAAATTGAATTATATCCTGCAATACAAGTATTTCTTGGAGTTCAGCCAACCATTCATAATAAGGTAACTTGAATGCAAGGTAACACAGATTCCTGGCCTTTTGCTTTAGTTTGAAATATAACTTTAGTAACAATGTTTATCTGGCCTTCATCAGGAAGGGCTTATGCCTGAAAAGTCAATTCTCCTGCTCCTCGGATGCTGCCAGACCGGCTGTGCTTTCCCAGCACCACACTCTCGATTTCAAGAATGACTGATAGACACAGCCCTGAAGGCAGGTTGGCACAGCTTGCAATAGGGTGACAGCTTCATTTCACTGACATCTTTATTACCTTTGTATCTTGGAATAGATATTATTTTGATGCTTGCATGCTCGTTTACACATAAAAAAGATGTAATGTGAATATTATGAATAGCTGACTGACTGACAACTTTTAAGAATTTTTAAAATAACTTTTAAGCATTCCTGATGAAGGCCTTATGTCTGAAATGTTGATTCTCCTGCTCCTCAGATATTGCCTGACCTGCTGTGCTTTTCCAGCGCCACACTCTCAACTTTGAAGAAGTTGTAAGGTGAGCAGCTTCCTACAGACAATACATTCAAGGCATCTTTCTTAATGTGTCGGTTTCAGGAACGTTTCGAAGACTTGTCAAACTTGTCAACAGGATCTGTGAAAAGCAGAAGGGTGCATGCAGAGCATGGATGAGAAAAATGAAAAAAAAAATCAGGGGGCATGGGAGATATGCGGGGCATGGATGGATAGGAGTGGGGGCTTGAATGCTCAGTTGTCATGAGTGCAACAGGGCTAAGGTCACAGAAAATGGAGGCAATCCTTCTAACTTAGCAAGCTTGCTATCCAGCTGTCTCTGTTGTCACCTTGGAACTTCTGGATGGGGTAATTCCTGATGAAAAAGTATAGTAATTTAATCAGATCTGAAACCAATTTCGAAGTGTTGTGTTGAATATGCCAATATGAATTTGCAGTATTTTTGAGTGAAGTCGTATATTACAATAGATTACATTCATTATATTTCCTGATTTCTTGACCTGATAAAGACATTGGATCACCTAACATTGGATATTAGAAAAGCAGGAAGGGATATATACTGAAACATCTTAAGGCGCAAACTGTCGACTTTCCTGTTTCTCAGATGGTGCCTGACCTGTTGTGCTTTTCCACCATCACACTTTTTGACTCTGATCGCCACTGTCTGCAGTCCTCACTTTTTCCCTGTAGTAAGCCTAACCCCAGCCTTCCCTATCTTCCCCACTTTGGGCAAAATTCCTGACTTCTGCTTCCCTGCAAAAAAATAATCCAGCCCTCGGTGTTGTTCTGGATGATGTTGTAAGTTTGGGATGTCTCTATAAAAACACATTACACTTCCTCAAGAAGTGAAAATTCTGTTTCTTCTGGACAAACTCTAAGTAGGGCATTTGGTTTCATTGAAGGAGAATTAAACATTTCCCGTTGTAAATTCTGAGATTTGGAGGACTGTTTCAACTTTGCCTGAAACGTTGATTCTCCTGCTCCTCGGATGCTGCCAGACCTGCTGCGCTTTTCCAGCGCCACACTCTCGACTCTGTTTCAACTTTGCATTGAGCATCAAAGTAGCATGTGTTCTGGTTAGCTCAAGTCAGCTACTCTGAGCAAACAGCACAGGTTCAGTTCCTCCAACAGCTGAAGTTACCTTCTTCCCAGCTTTTTCCCTCACCCAAGGCACGATGATCATCAGGTTAAACTCACCACTGCAGCTTAAACTCCCCTGTTTAAAGGGAGACCCAGATGATGGTGAATTTATACAACATTATGCTCTGTCCTCTTAAACATATCTTCCGTCAGCATGAACATTCTGCAGGTATATTTGATGAGCAACATTGACCCAGATTGTAAAATACGTTGTGCAAGGTGACTACAGGAAATGATCAGCCTATGAAGACAAAAATGCCTTTGTTATGAAAAATGAAATAAACGTAAAACTCTTCTCGAGGAGGAGAATTCATTTAAAATGTTAGTGAATGTAAATTAGGACCAGCAGCTTTCCCAGGGAGGAAAAAGAAATGTTACATTATTCAAATATAGTTTTATCATTGTCTTGCAATTTCCTGGAATTACTGCATCAAATCATGACTCTAGCAATTGTGCATACCCTATAACCCTGTTAAATATGCTAGAACTGACAAAGATCATCATCAGATAAAATTGGTTTCATCATCAAATGAGCACTCATATGCCTATCGATGCCAGCTCTGTGTTGATATATTCAGAATAAAGTGTTGGTTTACCTACAATAGCAGTAATTGCTCCAAGTGTTGTTATTTTAACACAAATACTTTGGGAGAAATGGCTTCTTGAGCCGTTACTCAACTCATTGCATTACCTGTTAGTTAGCTCAGTTGGCTGGATGGTTGGACTGTAATACAGAGTGATGCTAACAGCATGAGTTTTTAATTCCTGGAATGGTTGTGGTTACCTGCCTTCCCAGCTTCACCTGTAGTGTGATGACTCTTAGGTTCAACTCACTCACTAGTTGTCCCTTTCTAACGGGAGAGTGGGACTATGGTGGCACCTCATCTTCCACCTTATGACCCTCCAACCACGCAGGCTCAATGCCGATTTCATCAATTTCCTGATCTCCCCTGCCCCCACCTTATCCCAGATCCAACCCTCCAACTTGGCACCGCCTTCTTGAACTGACATACCTGTCCATCTTCCTCCCACTTGTCCATTCCACCCTCCTCTCCGACCTATCACCATCACCCCTCACTTGTATCTACCAATCGCATTTCCACTACCTTCCGCCCCAGCCCCACCCCCTTCCATTTATCTCTCAGCCCCCTTGGGCCCCGCCCACATTTCTGATGAAGTCTTACCCTCGAAACAGCTGTGTTTTTCCAGTGGGAAGTATAACTGAAATGAATGGAAGGAAGGCTGGTTTGTGTGATGGACTGGGCTGTGTTTAAGGTAGCATTGGACCTTCTTGAATCACTGTAGTTTGCCCTCAGAATGGGCTTTTGTGACCAACTCCAAGTTCGTGACCCCCATGGCGTAGAATGAGTGATGCCATCTCTTGAGATGGCGAGTCAGTCAGGAAATTGAAGCAGACATGATGGCGCCCAGAGGAATTTGTTTCTCTTTGCTGAGAGGGAGTGAGATTGAAATTGGCTGCTTCATCACTTTTTGAGAATGGCTGCAGTGCAGTCTGCAACATGGAGTCATAGAGATCCACAGCATGGAAACAGACCCTTCAGTCCAACCCGCCCATGCTACACTGTTTTCACAATTAACTTAGTCCTATTTGCCTACATTTGGTCCATATCCCTCCATACCTATCCCATCCATGCACCTGTCCAAATATTGTACTCACCTCCACCATTATCTCCAGCAGCCCATTGCAGTCACTCACCACCCTCTGTGTGAAACAATTGCCCGTCTGGACCCTTTTGTATCTCTCCCCTCTCACCTTGAACCTACACCGATAACAACAGATGCTGGTCATCACAGCGGGTCGGGCAGCATGCATGGAGAGAGAGACCAAGCGAACGTTTCTGATGATGAGATATCTAGAATCAAAATGTTTTCTTCCTCTCTCTCCATAGATGCTGCCTGACCCGCTGTGATCTCCAGCATTTGTTGTTTTCAGTACAGATTCCAACATCTGATGTGATTTGTTACTTCAGCCTATGCCCTCTGGTTTTGGACTCCCCTACCCGAGGGAAAAGCTGCTGGCTATCTACCATATCTGAACCTCTCACCATTTTAAAGACCCTCGATAAGGTGACCCCCCTCAGTCTCCTCCACTTCAGGGAAAGAAGTTCAGCCTCTCCTTATAACCCCCGGTCCAGGTAAAATCCTAGTAATCCTTTCCACGTTTTTTCTCATTTATTAATAGCAAGTGTGTGCCATGGCAGTGGAGGGCATTGCTGTTTCAGGGCAAAGGGCAGATCTTTGTCCTGGCAGGTGTTGAGCTCCTCAGGTGCCTCTCCACAGCAGACTCATCAGTATTCCATCCCATTCCCGATTTGAGAATCGCAGGAACACCAAGAGGCACAGTGAGTTTTGTGAAGGTGAGGGAAAGTGCGTACCCAGGAGGTATTCCTGGCTCCATTTTAATAATTATTCTGACAATCATTATAGAAAAACAAATTTCACTGTCACGGTTCATTTGATATTGACTTCATGTTTATCTGAATCAGATGGCAGGTAGCCAGGTTAAAAAAAAAAGTAGCAGCAGTTTCTGGATTAAAAATGGTTTAAATTATAGTGCAATATTCCTCTGTCTTGACCACTCAAGCCTCCCCATGCCAACAATTACAATCTAGCATCTATTTGTGATTATACGCACGTTCAAAAACTGTTCCCTGTGATGTGGTTTGTACCTAAAGTGCACTATTTAACTGACCCAGATGTTTCAACTCCTCTGGGATAAGACAGTCCTTCCAGCACTTAAACATAATAGACCAAAGCAGTAAATGAACGACTCAGATAGGTTGGAATAATCTTTCCCAGTACTGTATTTTTTTATATACTTCTCCAAATGCATGCACGCATGGATGCACACTTGCTGTTCAAATTCTCGGTATCTGCAATTGAAAACAGATGCCTTGAATTACAAACACTTCTTTTTCCCTTTGGTAAATTCTTGCTTTGGTCATTACACAGTATTTACAAAGATGCACACAATGAAAAACTAAATATGTTAGTTCACAATGAACAGAAATTTCGTACTGACTGCGGGCTGGCTTCACAGTGCAAGACATAAGCTGTGTACTTGGAATTGAAGGCAATGTCAGGATGAAATGGTGTGAGGTAACTCATTATCAGTAGAAGAAAAGTATCGGAGAAACTTAAGCAATTAATAATCCCTAGGATCTGACAGCTCTAAACCTAGGGATCCAAAAGATAGCTGCAGAGGTCATGAGTGTGCTAGCTATGATCTTCCAATGTTCCTCAGCTTCAGGAACACGATCATCAGATTGGAAGTTGTTAAATAGAACACTTTTCAGGAAAGGAGGGAGGAAGAAAGCAGGGAATGGCTGGCCAGTAAACCAGATATCAGGCATTGGCAAAATGCAGGCATGTATTATTGTGGTTCTCTGAACAATGCGCTTAGCAAACTATGGTACAATTAAGGAGGAGAAAGTGAGGACTGCAGATGCTGGAGATCAGAGCTGAAAATATGTTGCTGGAAAAGCGCAGCAGGTCAGGCAGCATCCAAGGAGCAGGAGAATCGACGTTTCGGGCTTGAGCCCTTCTTCAGGAACCTGAAGAAGGGCTGAAGCCCGAAACGTCGATTCTCCTGCTCCTTGGATGCTGCCTGATCTGCTGCGCTTTTCCAGCAACACATTGTCAGCTATGGTATAATTAAGGCAACACAGTTGTACAAAAGGGAAATGCTGTTTGACAAAACCATAAGACCATAGGAAATAGGAACAGAAGGAGACCGCTTGACCCTTCAAGCCTGCTGTACCTTTCAATGGGATCATGGCTGATCTGACATTCCTCACATCCACTGCCTTGGCCTAACCCTTGACTCCACGGCTACTCAAGAATCTACCCATCTCAGCCTTAAATATACACCAGGACTCTGCCCCCACAGCTGCCTGTGGCAAGGTAGTCCAAAGACTCCCGACCCTCAGACAGAAGAAATTCTTTCCCGTCTCAGTCTTACGTTGGCACCCCTCAAACCTGAGATAATTGCCATTGGATATTTTTCAGAATGTAACTAGTGGGGTCAATAAAGGAGAACCAATAAATATGTACCGCTGATGTATATTTGGATTTCCAAAAGACATTTGGAAAGGTGTCACATTAAAGGTTAGTATGCAAGATGAGGGCTCAAGGGGGTTAGGAAGAACATCTATCAAGGATTTTCAAATTGTTAGCGGAAAAGGGAGTGGAATGCCACAAGGGTCAGTGCTACAGTCTCAGTTATTGATGAGTCGAGATGAAACAACTTGGATAAAATGACACAGAGTAGTGCAGTTATGTTTGCATTTGGAAAGACAAGCTGTTGGCAGGCCACAGAGAGGCTGTAGAGAATTACAATCAGGTTAAGTGAGTGTGTAACAAGCCTCATTCCCTCTGTCTGAGGGTCGGGAGTCTTTGGAACACCTTGTCACGGAGAGCTGTGGGGGCAGAGTCCTGGTGTACAGTTAAGGCTGAGATGGGTAGATCCTCCTGCTCCTCAGATGCTGCCTGACCTGCTGTGCTTTTCCAGCGCCACACTCTTGACTCTTAAGTGAGCATGGTGACAACCAAGAGTGAAATTATGAAGTTAATAACTTTGCTCACAAGAACAGAAAATCAGCATTTTTTTTTGAAAGATGTGACACTTGTAGATGTCAATGCATGAATGCAGGATGTTAAGATGTAGTTAGAAAGCAATTAAACAAATTTCATGCTGGCCTTGAATACAAGGGAATAGAATCAGTTACAAAGACGTATTGCTATAATTGACTCCTGTGATGATAACATGGCTTTAAGAGGTGTATATTGTCCTTTTTTTCATGAAGAGAGTTTGAGACAGAAGTCATGAACAGTCTGTTCCAATCCAATAAATAGCTTGTAAATCCTTGGGATTTTTTTAAAAGTTGGAACAATTGGAGCAGTATGAAGGGGTGGGGTCAAGCTCTCTCAGAAACAGGATTTTTGTTTAACTTTCAGCAGTTGCTGGGTTCTTGAAGCTGGATGTGGAAGCTCTTATTCCTCCCTCTCTATTCCAGCTAAAAGCTGGGGTTCTCCTCCTGCTGCTAGAATTGCCTGTGAGACAGTCTGTTTTACTGAATTTTCCTTGTCTTAAAAATTCATTTTTGGGATGTGGGTGCCGCTGGCTGGGCCAGTATTTATTGCCCGTCCATAGTTGTCCCTAGGGAAGGTGGGAGTGAGCTGTCTTCTTGAACTGCAGCAGTCCAGGTGCTGTAGATTGACCCACAATGCCCTTAGAGATGGAATTCCAGGAGTTTGACCCAGTGACAGTGAAGGAATAGCAATATATTTCCAAGATTAGAGTGGTGCTGGAAAAGCACAGCAGGCCAGGCAGCATCCGAGGAGCAGGAAAAAATCGAAGCATCGGGCAAAAGTCTTGGCATTGATTTTTCTTGCCCCTCGTATGCTGCCTGGCCTGCTGTGCTTTTCCAGCACCACACTAATCTTGCTTCTGATCTCCGGCATCTGCAGTACCCACTTCTGCCCAATATATTTCCAAGTCAGGATGGTAAGTGGCCTGGAGGGGAGAGGAGTGGCTCTTGCCCTTTCTTAATGGAAGTGGTCATGGGTTTGAAAGGTGCTATCTGAGGATCTTTGGTGAATACCTGCAGAGCATCTTGTAGACAGTACACAGTGCTGCTATTGGTGCCAGTCAAGTGGGCTGTTTTGTCCTGGATGGTGTCAAGCTTCTTGAGTGTTGTTGGAGCAGCCCCCATCCAGGCAAGTGGGGTGTATTTTATCACACAGCTGACTTGTGCCTTGTGGATGGTGGACAGGCTCTGGGAGTCAGGAGGTGAGTTATTCACCACAGTTTTCCTAGACTTCTGACTTGCTGTTGTAGCCATTGTGTTTATGTAGCGAGTCCAGTTGAGTTTCTGATCAATAGTAACCCCCAGGATGTTGATAGTGGGAATTCAGTGATGGTGATACATTGAATGTCAAGGGGTGATGGATAGATTTTCTGTTATTGGTGAAAGTGAGGACTGCAAATGCAGGTGATTAGAGTCGAGAATGTGGTGCTGGAAAAGCACAGCAGGTCAGGCAGCATCAGAGGAGCAGGAGAATGGATATTTCGGGCAAAAGCCCTTCATCAGGAAGGGCTTTTATTGGTGTTGTCTGTTATTGGTGATGGTCACAGGCTGGGCATTTGTGTGGTATGAATATTACTTGCCATTTGTCAGCCCCCAAGCCTGGATATTGTCCAGCTGAAAATGTGTTGCTGGTTAAAGCACAGCAGGTTAGGCAGGATCCAAGGATTAGGAAATTCGACGTTTCGGGCATAAGCCCTTCATCAGGGCTTATGCCCGAAACGTCGAATTTCCTAATCCTTGGATGCTGCCTAACCTGCTGTGCTTTAACCAGCGACACATTTTCAGCTGTGATCTCCAGCATCTGCAGACCTCATTTTTTACCTGGATATTGTCCAGGTCATGTTGCATGTGAACATGCAATATCTGAACATGCTTCAATATCTGAGGGGATGTGAATGATGCTAATCCTTGTTCAATCATTAGCAAACATCCCCTTATGATGGAGGGAAGGTGATTGATGTAGCAGTTGTCAGGGCCTATAGCCTTCACAGTATCCAGTGTTTCCAACTGTTTCTTGAAATCACATGGAGTGAATTGAATTGGCTGAAGACTGGTACCTGTGATGTTGAGGACCACTGAAGGAGGCTAAAATGAATCATCAACTAGACACTCTGGCTAAAAATTGTTGCGAAAGCTTCAGCCTTATCCTATGCTGGGCTCTCCCATCATTGAGGATGGGGATATTTATGTAACCTCCTGCTCCTCCAGTGAGCTGTTTAATTATCAACCAATATTCACCATTGGATGTGTCAGGACTGCAGAGCTCAGATCTGATCCATTTGTTGCTGGATCGCTTAGCTCTGTCAATCACTTGCTGCTTATGTTGTTTGGCATGTACGTAGTCCTGTTTGGTAGCTTCACCAGGTTGATACCTCATCTTCAGGTATGTCTGGTGCTGTTCCTGGCATGCCCTCTTGCACTCTCTATTGAACAAGGGTTGATGGTAATGGGTGAGTGGGGAATATGCCGGGGCATGAGGTTACAGATTGTGCTGGAGTACACTTCTGCTGCTGTTGATGGCCCACAGCATTTCTTGGATGCCCAGTCTTGAGTCTGTTTGGAGTCCGTCCCATTTAGCACAATGATGGTGCCACACAACACGATGGAGGATTTTCTCAATGTGAAGGTGGGACTTTGTCTCCACAAGGACTGGGCGATGGTCACTCTTACCGATACTGTGATGGACAGATGCATCGGCAGCTGGCAGATTGGTCAGGATCAAGTCAAGCATGTTTTTCTCTCTTGTTCATTCCCTCACCACCTGCTGCAGACCTAGTCTAGTAGCGATGTCCTTTAGGACCTGACCAGCTCGATCGGTATTACTGTTGCCAAGCCACTCTTGGTGGTGAACATTGGTATTCCCCACCCAGAGTACATTTTGTGCCCTTGCCACCATCAGTGCTTCCTCTAAGTGTTGTTCAACATGAAAGAATACTTATTCATCAGCCGAGAGAGATGGTACGAGCAGGAGGTTTCCTTGCCCTTGTTTAACCTGAAGCCATGAGACTTCATGGGGTCCAGAGTCAATGCTGAGGACTCCCAGAACAACTCCCTCCCAACTCTATACTACTGTGCCGCCACCTCTGCTGGGTCTCTTCTGCGAGTGGAACGAGACATATCCAGGGATGGTAATAGTGGTGTCTGGGACATTATCTGTGACATATGATTCCATGGGTATGACTAGGCTGTTGCTTCACTAGTTTATGTAAAAGCTCTCCCTATGTTGGCACTGCCCCCCCCAGAAGTTAGTGAAGGGAACTTTGCTGAGTTGACAGGGCTGTTTCTGCAGCTGTCTTTTCTTGTTCCTGGGTCAATGCCAGATGAACCATCCTGTAGAGATTGGTACAACTGAATGGCTTGCTAGGCCATTTCAGAGGGCAACAGAGAGTCAACCACATTGCTGTGGGTCCTGGAGTCACATATAGGTCAGACCAGGATGAGGATGGCAGATTTCCTTCCCTGTAGGGCATTAGTGAACTCGATGTGTTTTTATGACAATCGACAATGAATTCATGGTTATCAGTAGATTCTTAATTCCAGAATTTTTTTCTAATGAATTCAAATGTTACTATCTGCTGTGGCAGGTTTCAAACCTGGGTCCCCAGAACGTTAACTGGGTTTATGGATTAATAGTTTAGTGATAATGCCACTAGGCCATTGCCTCGCCCTTTCGCAAGGGTGTGTTATGGAGTGTTACTATGTCTGAACAGTTGGTGTTTAGTAGTAACTTAAACAGTTATTCTCTAAAATTTTCTAATAGAGTTGTTATTACATAAATAGTCTCTCTCTCTGTTGAGGCAAGAACTGAACCTGGAACCCTAGCACTATGAGGTACTAATGCTAACCACTGAACCAGCATTCCCCCACCAAACTATCTACTTTGTGATGCAGAGTGATGCCAGGAGTGTGGGTTAAATTCCTACGCTGGCTGAGGTTACCATGAATATCCTGTCTTCCCAGCTTCAGAGATTGATAAATTCTTGATGTCACAAGGAATTAAGAGCTATGGGGAGAATGCGGGTAAGTGGAGTTGAAATGCCCATCAGCCATGATTGAATGGAGGAGTTGATTCGATGGGCCGAATGGCCTTACTTCCACTCCTATGTCTTATGGTCTTATGGTCTTTACCTGAGGCATAATGGCCCTCAGGTTAAACCACCACCAGTCATCTCTTTCTGATGAGCGAGCAGCCCAACAGTCCTCTGAGAATATGGCAACTTTGATTAACTAAGGTACCTAACCGATGAAGTAGTTTGATTTAAATATTTACGCTTGTGTCAGCTAACTTGTTTAATATACTGACTTCATCAAATTTTACATAAAACACTAACTTCAGAGCATCAAGAGAAAAATGCTTGCTCCTTCTTGATTTTGTGACAGAACCAACAAAATGATGTGTTCACTTTGCAAGAGACTCGCACTTCGAGTTTAATTTGATCCTTGAAGTGATTACAACAGCTGGAAATATTATAGTACAGGAGAGGATTAATTGTTTCCCCTTCCATCAAATTCCAGGTTGATTACAAGCAGTTCTTGATTGATATCTAAGTTTCCAAACACTATTCATAAGCACTCTGCCAGCACAAAAAGACAAATTTCTGCTTCCAAGATGTAAATCGCTTTTTTATGAATGTAACATTGCTTCCACATTTTGAAATGATTTCCAGCTCACACCTGTCTCCTGATGTTGCTGTGGCCTGTTTCTGTCATATCCAATGGATCCATTCAATGGTCAATTGGTATGTTCTTCATTGACATGTTGTACTGGAAAATGCAGGCAAGTTTAACTCTAGGCTTGGTAAAGGTAGATTCAATGTAATCACCATTGACGAGTTCAGGTCACTGATGGTGGGCAAGGGTCAGTAACAAGAGAAGATGCTTAATGTGAAACAGAAACAGGAATTACTGAAGAAATTCGGCATGTCTGGCAGCATCTGTGGACAGAAAACAGAGCCAACATTTCAGGTCCAGTGACCTTTCATCATGGTTCCTTTGGGGAACAGTTTTGATGATGGGTTTTCCAGCATCCTCAGTTTTTGATGTTATTTCGGCGTGGTTAATTGATAAATAAGGATTGGGAAAAAAAATGAAGAGAACCAAAGGTTTGCAAACTTGATTAGAAGTGCTCCCACAAGCAAGCGTTTGTAACATAAACCTCAGAGTTAATCTTGGCCCAAGTGAATGTTATCAACATTTCTTTTACATAGCAGTCACTGGGATCTTTTGTATTAATTAAGTCAACATGTATGTACAATTTATGACCATTGGAGCAACTTTATATAGTTAGATAGAGTCATGGAGTTATACAGCACAGAAATAGATCCTTTTGTCCAACCAGGCCAAAGTGGGGACTGCAGATGCTGGAGATGAGTGTTGAAGAGTGTGGTGCTGGAAAAGCACAGCAGGTCAGGCAGCATCCGAGGAGCAGGAGAGTCAACATTTTGAGCATAAGACCTTCCGGTCCATGTCAAATGAAATCTCAAACTAATCCCATTTGCCTGCTCCTGGCCCATATCCTTCCAAACCTTTCCTATTCATGCACTTACCTAAGAGCCTTTTAAAAGTTGTAACTGTGCCCACATTCTCTGGAAGTTCATTCCACACGTGAACATCCAGAGATGTTATACAAATGTTGCCCCTTGTATCCTTTCTAAATTTCTCTCCTCTCACCTAATCTTGAAATCCCCCATCTTAGAGAAAAGACACCAACTATTAACCCGATCCATACCCCTCATGATTTTATAAACCTCTGTAAGATCACCTCTCAAATTCCTACAGTCCAATGAAAAAAGGTCCCAGCCTTTCCAGCCTTTGTTTTTCACTCAAACACTCTATACCCAGCAACATTCTGATAAGTCTTTTGTAAACCCTCTCTAGTTTAATGATATGCACCCTTTCCAAAGCTTCCATATCCTTCCTATAATGTGGCAGCCAGGACTGTACACAATACTCCAAGTGCGGCCGCACCAGGATTTTGTACAACTGCAACATGACCCCATGACTCCGAAACTCAATCCCTCTACTAATAAAAGCTAACATGCCACATGCCTTCTTGACAACCCTATCAACTTGGGTGGCAACTTTCAGGGATCTATATACATAGACACCGAGATCTCTCTGCTCATCCACACTACCAAGAATCTTACCAATAGCCCAGTATCTGTATTCCAGTTACTCCTTCCAAAATGAATCACCTTACACTTTTCAGCGTTAATCTCCATTTGCCATCTCTCAGCCCAGCTCTGCAGCTTATCTATGTCTCTATGTAACCTGCACCATGCTTCCGCACTGTCCACAACACCACCGATCTTCATGTCATCCACAAATTTACTACCCCATCCTTCTACGCCCTCATCCAGGTCACTTATAAAAATGACAAACAGCAGTGGACCCAAAACAGATCCTTGCAGTACCATGCTAGCAACTGAACTCCAGGATGAACATTTCCCATCAACCACCACCTTCTGACTTCTTTAAGCAAGCCAATTTCTGATCAAAAATCAGAAAAATCACCCTCAATCAAACACTTTATTGAAATCCATATACACCACATCAAAAAGATCCAAAAAACAGCATAGAAGAAATTAGCCACAGCTGAAACATTTTTTTATTCGAAGACTAATTCAAAAGAAGGGAAAACTAATGGATGACAGAGAAGAACAAATCCTTGTTACATCTGCAAGCCAATGCCCTGACCAAACAGAGTTAGTGTAAATTGAATCAGTTGGCTAATGCAGCTAACAGTTCCTTCTGCCAACTATAGTCCAACTAATCAGCAACCTCACAGCTTCCTCTGCCTGTCTCCCCCACCATTCCCCCACCCCCTCCAACACAGGGCCAGCAGGGCAGAGGGGTATGATGGAATGAGGGGGAGTGAGGGAGGGGGGAGTGAATAGAGGGAGAAATGGAGATGGGGGAAGTGAGGGAGGGGGGAGTGAAGGAGACATAATTTTATTGTTTCCTCTCTCAAGTTGGCCTTCTTGTGATTCAGTCCTGATGTGTGCAAGTCAAAAAAACTTCAACCTCTGAGGAAGGGTCACTGGATCCTAAACATTAACTCTGATTTCTCTCCTGAAATGCTGCTAGACCTGCTGAGCCTTTTCAGCAATTTGTTTTGTTTTTGGGTCTGATTTACAGCATCCACAATTCTTTCGGTTTTTAACTTCAACTCCTTGTTCCTTTTTAGCCACGTTTAAGTTCTTTCCTACTAAACAATGTTTTCTTCATATATCGAATACTACCAATGAGCCTCACTCGCTAGTTTAGAGATGTAGAGATCTTTGGAGAATAAAGGGCCCAAAGGTCCATCAATTCTGCACTGGTCAAAACCAAGCACCTAACTATTCTAATCCCATTTTCCAGCATATAGTTAGCCCTTAACCTTAAAGGAAAATCGACCTTTCGAGTAAAAGCCCTTCATCAGGAAAGGGCTGATTTTGCTGCCCCTCAGATGCTGCCTGACCTGCTGTGCTTTTCCAGCACCACTCTGATCTAAACTCTCTACTCTTTTGCCTCAGCCTTCCTTGTGTGTACATTTCATTTTTTGACTCAATTGCCCACATACACCTTTATTGCCAGGATTTTGAGATGACAGAAACAAGTATCCATTATCATTAAATCACACATGCAAATACAGCTGTAGCAGTTTTGGAAAATGTAATCCATTTCCATTTAAATATAAAATATTATCTGGGTTTCTGCCAGTGCAATATTAATTGAGTGGACCGACCTTCTCCAAACACCTCATTTGGCTCTGTAGTAGACCTTTGCTAATCAATAAAGGCTTTATTAAACAGTATTAAAATGTTAAAATATTTTATTCACGGTAGACAGATGTGCAAAATCAACTGCTTCAATAAGAAGTAATTCTACAAAATGAAGTCCCCGGGAGTTACTTCTGTAAGGTCAATGCTCTTCCTATATTTGTAACAAGCTGACCCACATTTCAATTTGACTTTCCATTCAGTACTTTTTGAGGTGGCACAAATGGAATTTCAAGTCATCACTTGATGGTCGAACAGTGGTGATATTGAGTTGGCCCAGTGCCATTCATCAGAGTCATCAATAAAAACTCCTTTAAGAGTAGGGTGTTGGTTGGCTTAGTGGAGTGGACAACCAGTCTGTAATACCGAATGATACCCCTTCTCAGGTGAATGCTGTCTGGCAAAAGGCACCATTGTGGTCTATGACACTCAACCACCTTTGTTCTCAGCTGCATGCAAAGGATCCCAGGACATTATTTGAGGGAGAGTTCATTCCAATGTTCCAACAGATATTTACCCATCAATCGCCAAGGGTCTACTTCAGAACAAGGGTCTGAAGAAGAGCCACTGGACACAAAACTTTAATTCTACTTTCTCTCTCCACAGATGCAGCCAGATCTCTCTGACAATTGCTGCTTTTGTTCCTGCATTCCAGCATCTGCAGTTCGTTATTTGTCTTTTAATCATCCTCCTTTATATCTGCTTATGTCACAGAGTCACAGAGATGGACAGCACAGAAATAGATCCTTGAGTCCAATTTGTCCATGCCAACCAGATATCCTAAATTAATCTACTCCCATTTACCAGCACTTGGCCCATATCCTTCTAAACCCTTTCCTATTCATGTACCATACAGGTGCCTTTTAAGTGTTGTAACTGTACCAGTCTCCAACACTTCCTTTGGCAACTCATTTCATACACCCAACACCTTCTACATGAAACAATTGCCCCTGAGATCCTTTGTAAATCTTTTCCCCCTCATCTTAAGTCTATACCCTCCAGTTTTGGACTCCCATGTCCTGGGAAAAAGGACCTTGGTCTTTCACCCCATGATTTTATAAATCTCAATAAGATTACCCCCTACCTCTGACACTCCAGAGAAAATAGGTCCAGCCTATTCAGCCTCTCCTTATAGCTCAAACCCTGGAAATATACATGCAATCTTCTCTGAACCCTTTCAAGTTTCACAACGTTTCTTATAGCAGGGACAACAGACTGAATGCATTATTCTAAAAATGGCCTAACCAATATTCTGCACAGCCATAATATGGCATCCCAACTCCTATACTCAATGCATTGACCAATAAAGGAGAGTACACCAAATACTTTATTTACTACCCTGTCTATCAGTAGCTCCACCTTCAAGGAACTGTGAATCTGCATCCCCAAGATGTCTTTGCTCAGCAACACTCCCCAGGACCCTACCATTAAGTGTGTAAGTTCTGTCCTAGTTTACCTTGCCAAAATACAACACCTCACATTTATCTGAATTAAACTCCATTTGCCACTTCTCAGTCCATCAGCCCATCTGATCATTTATATGCCTTGGTGTTAATTTCTACTTGATAAACATCTGATTGAATGTTTTGGGGTAACGTATGATGTTAAGAGCTCTAAACAAATCCAAGCTGCAAGTGGAGTTTCAGGATTTAGCCTCAGATCCCTGAGGGTCTGGCAGTAAATGTACCCGGGGCTGTATCTATACCCAAACAGCCTTCTACTACAATGGGGTGATCCTCATTTGGAAGGAATGGCTCATTAACCAAATCAGAAGAATGGTTTGTTTAGACAATAGATTTTCCAAAAAATGAAAGCAACAGGAATGCTCAACTTTTCAGTAATTTCTGCATATATAAACCTTTGTAATCAAAGAAAGTGCAAGACAACCTCTGAGTGCAGCAAAACAGTAATAGATGATGAATGAAAATGTAATGAGATGTCTATATCTTGTCGAAGGCTTCCTCAATGACAGGCTACAGGATTAACTCAAAAATCAGAATTTGCCAAGTTACAGAGCATGAAGTGTAACAACAACTTCAAAGGTTTGGAAGGTATAAAATATTAATGAAGAGGTGCTTCAAACCACAAAGTGGATCACTTGATGAAGGAGCAGTGCTCTGAAAGCTTGAGATTTCAAATAAGCCTGTCAGACTATAACCTGGTGTTGTGTGACTTCTGACTTTGACCACCCCAAATCTACACTGGCATCGCCACATCACAATCTGATTGTCATCATAGAATCCCTACAGTGTGGAAATGGGCCCAACAAGTCCATACCGATCCTCCGAAGAATATCCCACCCAAACCCATTCCCCTACCCTATTACTCTCCATATACACCTGACTAATGTACCTAACCTACACATCCCAGAATTCCATGGCAATTTAGCATGGCCAATTCACCTAACCTGCCAATTCACCTAAAGTCTTTACCTGACGAAGGAGCAGCGCTCCAAAAGCTTGTGATTTCAAATAAACCTATTGGATTATAACCTGGTGTTGTGTGACTTCTGACTTTGTGTACTCCAGTCCAACACCGGCACCACCATATCACAATCTGATAATAGCCTTCCCTCCACATTCCCATCTCACCCTGATAACTTTTCAGTTCCCTTCTTGCCAAGAATTGAATTATCCTTGTCTTAAAAATATTCAAAGACTCTCTTTCCATTGCCTTATTGCAAAAGAGTTCCAAATCCTTATGATCCTTTGAGAGAAAGAATTTTGCATCATCTCCATCTTAAATTACTCTGAGATTTCCAGAAGTTTCTGTTGAATACAATCAATACTCTACCTGTTGAGGAATGCCAACGAATTGTGCTGTTTCACAGAATATGAAAGTCAGACTCTGTGGAAGCAGGCCGTTTGGCACATCGAGTCAACACCAACCCTCCAAAGAGCATCCCACCCAGACCCATCCCATCCCTATATAACCCAACATTTCCCATGGTCAATCCACTTAGCCTGCACATCCCTAGGCACTGTGGGCAATTTGGAGAAAGTGAGGACTGCAGATGTTGGAGGTCAGAGTTGAGAGTGTGGTGCTGGAAAAACACAGTAGGTCAGGCAGCATCAAAGGAGCAGGAGAATTGATGTTTCAGGCATAAGCCCTTCATCAGGAATGTCATGTACATCCCTGGACACTATGGGCAATTTAGCATGGCCAATCCACCTAATCTGCACATCCCTGAACACTATGGGCACTTTAGTATGGCCAATCCACCAAATCTGCACATCCCTGGACACTATGGGCACTTTAGTATGGCCAATCCACCAAATCTGCACATCCCTGCATACTATGGGCAATTTTGCATGGCCACCAAAGCTGTGAATCCCTGGACACTATGGGCAATTTAGCATTGCCAAGCCATCTAACCTGCACACCCCTGGACACTTTGGGCAATTTAGTATGGTTAATCCACCAAACCTGCACATTCCTGGACACTATGGGCACTTTAGTATGGTCAATCCACCAAACCTGCATATATCTGGACACTATGGGCAATTTAGCATGGTCAATCCACCAAATCTGCACATCCCTGGACGCTACAGGCAATTTTGCATGGCCAATCACCCAATCTGCACATCTACGGACTTGATGTAATCCATTATTTGAATGTAGGGCTTAAACACGTGCCTGAAATTGATACTACCCTTTCAGCCTATTCATTTTACTGAAAAGCTGCTGAACCAAACGATTTCTCTTCACCTCCTCTTTTTTTTGAAAATTATCCCATGATCTGACAGAAGCACTTTTTCTTTATCTACCGATCTCAAAATTAATCTTTCCCTTAATTATCAGCCATGATAACCATGGCACAATGGGCAGCATTCTCACCTTGGAGTCACATTGTTTGGGATTCAAGTCTCACTCTAGCTCTTGAGATCAAGCATTAAGGTGCTCACTGCAGTGCAGATACAGAGTGAGTGTCATGCAATGGGAGGTCTTTGGATGGCATGTTGACATTAGGCCCCAGACAGCTGCCTGGGAAGGTATAAAAGGGCTCATGCCACTACCTTGGAAAAGAGCAGTTTTTGATAAAGTACAAAAATATAAGTTATACCCACTAGTCAATTGTATAAGAACCAGGTTATTTTAAAGAGTGAGAAATGCAAGAATAGATGATGACCATTAGACATAGGAACAGATGTAGACCATTCAACCCATTGAGTCCACTGCACCATTCAATGAGATGGTGTCTGATCTGATAACCTTCAACTCAACTTCCTTGCCCTTTCACCAAAACTCTTGATTCCTTTACTGATTCAAAATCTGCCTATTGCAAAATAGGCTGCGGCCATTTTCCCTGGAGGGTCTAAGCCTGAGGGGTGAACCTAGGGAAGTTTATAAAATCATGAGAGGCATGGATAGGATGAACAGACAAGGTCTGTTCCCCACAGTAGGAGAGTCTTAAACTAGAGGGCAGAGGTTTAAGGTGAGAGGGGAAGATTTAAAAGGGACCTAAGGGGCAACTTTTTCACGCAGAGGGTGGTATGCAGAGGGTATGGAATGAGCTGCCAGAGGAAGTGGTGGAGGCTGGTACAATTACAATATTTAAAAGGCATCTGGATGCGTACAGAAATAGGAAGGGTTTAGAGTGATATGGGCCAAGTGCTGGAAAATGCGATTAGATTAATTAAAGATATCTGGTCAGCATGAATGAGTTGGACCAAAAGGTCTGTTTTCATGCTGTACAACTCTGAGTCTATGACTATGGATAGCCTTAATAATCCAGCCTCAACAACTCTTGACAGTAAAGAATTCCACAGATTCACAAGCGTGATTCTTCCTCATTCCTGTCTTAAATGTGTTACTCCTTATTCTGGGATTATATCCTCTGGTCCTAGAATTTCCCACAAGAGGAAGCAACATTTTCATGTCTAACCTGTCAAGCTTTCTAAGAATTGTGTACTTTTCAATAAGAAGATATTTTTCACACCACAAGTGATACCAAGCAGGAAGCTGCTGCGTCAAAAGGTGGTGGAAGAGGAGACGATCAATGATTTATCAGGAAAATTAAATGAACACTTAAGGGAACTATATGTGCAGGGCTACAAGGATGGTGCAGGGAATTGGGACTGTACTGGATTCCTCTGCAAAGACCTGTCAGATACTTGATGGACTGAATGGCCTTCATCTGTGTCAAAAGGCCCAAATTATGCAGGGAGCCATGAGGTGCAGAGGCTGTGCAGATGCACGAACCACTTCATTTCAAACTGACGGCAGTCTACCATAGTTAATAGAATTGACTGATCGCCACCAAATCACAATGAGTTTGAATGGCTTAGTATATCAATGCTTTGAAAGGTTAAATACATGCAGAATCAGAGGATGCCTATTGAAACATTCTCAGGTTGTTGGAAGAAGTCAAGTAAATCAAATTAATGATGCTTTGAAGGACAGTGGATAATTATACCATAGATTCCAGATGAGCAGGCCACTGTTTCAGATCGCAGGCATGTCATAAAATGCAAATTTAGAGATGGATTCATTAGCTCCATTCTGATTCATTAGTGGTCATCTCAGAAGATGCAGTTAACACTTCCAGCTTAATCTCTGTGACATGAAAGGCTTTTCTGGCGTAAGTGCATTGTATTACAAGTCATCTTCAACTCAAGTTTCAGGGGTGTCTAATGTGAGAGTTTGATTTTCCACAGCTCAGTCAGGAATCCTTTCTCAGCTTGCATGCAAACAGCACATTGACAGAAGTGCTGAAGGTTATTACACCGTGTGTGAAATAGAGACTGGAGGAAGTATTTAAACTTTTGTGGAACACTCTGTTTGCAACTGAGTGAATATATTGGTTCTCTTATGTTGTAGTAAAAAGTGAGGTCTGCAGATGCTGGAGATCAGAGCTGAAAATGTGTTGCTGGTTAAAGCACAGCAGGTTAGGCAGCATCCAAGGAACAGGAAATTCGACGTTTCGGGTCAGAGCCCTTCATCAGGAAACTATTGCTCAGTTCCTAATACGCTTGCTACAGAATTTGCATTCTGGGTAAAGGTCTGCTTCAGGGATGAGCGCAAAATAAAAAGCTGACACACCAGTGTTGTACTGAGGGAGTGCTGCACTGTCGGAAATACTGAGAGAGTGCTGCACTTTCAGAGATACTCAGAGAGTGCTACACTGTCAGAGATACTGAGGGAGTGCTACACTGTCAGAGATACTGAGGGAGTGCTGCACTGTCGGAGATACTGAGAGAGTGCTGCACTGTCAGACGTGCTGACGGAGTGCTACACAGAGGAGTGCTACGCTGTCAGAGATACTGAGGGAGTGCTGCACTGTCAGAGATACTGAGGGAGTGTTACGCTGTCAGAGATACTGAGGGAGTGCAGCACTGTCAGAGATAATAAGGGAGTGCTACACTATCAGAGATACTGAGAGAGTGCTGAACTGTCAGAGATGCTGAGGGAGTGCTACACTGTCATAGATACTGAGGGAGTGCTGCACTGTCAGAGATATTGAGGGAATGTTACGCTGTCAGAGATACTGAGGAAGTGCTACACTATCAGGGTTACTGGGGGTGTGCTGCACTGTCAGAGATACTGAGGGAATGCTGCACTGTCAGAGATATTGAGGGAGTGCTGCACTTTCTGAAGTACTGAGGGAGTGTAACGCTGTCAGAGATACTGAGGGAGTGGTGCACTGTCAGAGATACTGAGGGAGTGCTACACTGTCAGATATACTGAGGAAATGGGGCACTGTCAGAGATACTGAGTGAGTGCTGCACTGTCAGAGATACTGAAGGAGTGTTACACTGTCAGAGATACTGAAGGAGTGTTGCACTATCAGGGACACTGAGCGAGTGCTGCACTGTCAGAAATACTGTGGAAGTATTACACTATCAGAGATACTGAGAGAGTGCTACACTGTCAGATATACTGAGGAAATGGTGCACTGTCAGAAATACTGAGGGAGTGCTGCACTGTCAGAGATACTGAGGAGTTGCTACATTGTCAGAGATACTGAGTGAGTGCTGCACTGTCAGATATACTGAGGGAGTGTTACACTGTCATTGACACTGAGGGAGTACTACACTGTCAGAGATACTGAGGAAGTGTTACGCTGTCAGATATACTGAGGAAATGGTGCACTGTCAGAGATACTGAGTGAGTGCTGCACTGTCAGATATACTGAAAGAGTGTTACACTGTCAGAGATACTGAAGGAGTGTTGCACTATCAGGGACACTGAGCGAGTGCTGCACTGTCAGAAATACTGTGGGAGTATTACACTATCAGAGATACTGAGAGAGTGCTACACTGTCAGATATACTGAGGAAATGGTGCACTGTCAGAAATACTGAGGGAGTGCTGCACTGTCAGAGATACTGAGGAGTTGCTACATTGTCAGAGATACTGAGTGAGTGTTGCACTGTCAGATATACTGAGGGAGTGTTACACTGTCATTGACACTGAGGGAGTACTACACTGTCAGAGATACTGAGGGAGTGTTACGCTGTCAGAGATACTAAGGAAGTGCTGCACTGTCAGGGTTACTGGGGGGTGTGCTGCACTGTCAGAGATACTGACAGAGTCTTACGCTGTCAGAGGTACTGAGGGAGTGGTGCACTGTCAGAGATGCTGAGGGAATGCTGCACTGTCAGAGTTACTGGGGGTGTAGTGCACTGTCAGAGTTACTGGGGGGGGTGGTGCACTGTCAGAGATACTGAGGAAGTGCTGCACTGTCTGAGATTCTGAGATCCTGAGGAAGTGGTGCACTGTCAGATTTACTGGGGTGTGGTGCACTGTCAGAGATACTGAGGAAATGCTGCACTGTCTGAGGTACTGCGGGAGTGCTGCACTGTCAGAGATACTGAGGGAGTGTTGCACTGTCAGCGATACTGCGGGAGTGCTGCACTGTCTGAGATACTGAGGGAGTGCTGCACTGTCTGAGATTCTGAGATCCTGAGGAAGTGGTGCACTGTCAGCGATACTGCGGGAGTGCTGCACTGTCTGAGATACTGAGGGAGTGCTACACTGTCTGAGATACTGAGGGAGTTCTGCACTGTCAGACATACTGAGGGAGTGTTACGCTATCAGAGATACTGAGGGAGTGTGCACAGTCAGAGATACGGAGGGAGTGTTACCCGTCAGAGATACTGAGGGAGTGATGCATTGTCATCGGTGCTAAAGGAGTGCTGCACTTTCTGAGATACTGTGGGAGTGCTGCACTGTCAGGGATACTGCGAGAGTGGTGCACTGTCAGAGATACTGAGGATGTGTTACACTTTCAGAGGTACTGAGGGAGCGCTGCACTGTCAGATATACTGAGGGAGTGTTACGCTGTCAGAGATACTGAGAGAGTGCTGCACTGTCAGAGATACTGAGGGAGTGTTACGCTGTCAGAGATACTGAGAGTGTGGTGCACTGTCAGAGATACTGAGGGAGAGGTGCACTGTCAGAAATACCATGGGAGTGTTACACTGTCAGAGATACAGGGGGAGTGCTACACTGTCAGAGATACTGAGAGAGTGGTGCACTGTCAGAAATACCATGGGAGTGTTACACTGTCAGAGATACTGAGGGAGTGCTACACTGTCAGATATACTGGGGGAGTGCTACACTGTCAGAGATACTGAGGAGGTGCTGCACTGTCAGAGATACTAAGTGAGTGTTGCACTGTCAGAGATGCTGAGGGAATGCTGCATGTCAGAGTTACTGGGGGTGTAGTGCACTGTCAGAGTTACCGGGGGTGTGGTACACTGTCAGAGATACTGAGGATTTGCTGCACTGTCTGAGAAACTGAGGAAATGCTGCACTGTCAAAGATGTTAGGGACTTCCATCACAGATGCGCCCTGAAGTGTTCAGGGTTTCCAGCATTTATTGTTCTTGTCCCAAAGTGTCTTCTAATTTTTCATCAAATTACAGGCTACCATCCTTGACTTTATTCTGAATAGAGCTTTGTTTCACAGGTCTTTTGAAAGGGTTGGAATAGTATCTCAGTGGTTAGCACTGCTACCTCACAGCACTCAGGACCTGGGTTTAATTCCAGCCTGAGGTGGCTGTCTGTGTGGAGTTTGCACATTCTCCATCTGTCTGTGTGGGTTTCCTCCAGCTGCTCCAGTTTCCTCCCACAGTCCAAAGATGTGCAGGTCAGGTGAATTGGTCATGCTGAACTGCCCAGGGTATTCAAGCTTTTGTAGAGGAGGTGCATTAGTCAGGGGAAATGTAGAGTAATACAGTAGGGGATTGGGTCTGACTGGAATACTCTTCAAAGGGTCGGTGTGGACTTGTTCAGCCAAATGGCCTCATTCCACACGTTAGGGATTCTATAATAATAATATAATTCGATTTTGAAATGTCAATGCTAAATCCATCCTTACTGCATGAAGCATCTGTAATGGGATTTGAACCCATCACATGCTGACTCAGAGAAGACAGTGCAAAGTTAGTGGTTGCCTGTTATTACGCACAGATAGAAATTACAATGTGACAGTCATGACTCAGCAATGACATTCCTGTCTCAGAACAATTCGGTATCACGTCCCAGTCATGTGACCTGGTCTCGAGCTCCAGACTCGCCCCCAGTGCCATGGTGGGGAAGGCCTAAAATCCCATTTTACACGGAGACATGAAAGTGTCCCACCTCTTAGCTGGAAGTAAATGATCCCCTGGTGTGGTTTTGAAGATGGGCAGTGGAATCGTCCCCAACGATAACTCAATCTTATCTCTCAACCAATATCCTGATCTGTTCCCTCCGATAGACTTGTATGTGGGAGCTCACTGAGCACAAGTTTGACACTTAGCTTCCTACCATACAGTGGGGTTATACATCAAAAAGTACTTCACAGTCTGCACAGGATTTTGAGATGGTAAAGTTTCTATATAAATGAAAGACTTGTTTTATTTTTTAGTTACTTCAAGTTGTACCTTTGCATATTTATGTTTTATAGGAAGGAAAGCAGAAGTGTACTCTTGAGCCTCTCTGAGATCAATCTCCTCCTCCAGACTATACCATAACTTTCCCTCGTGTCACATCCTTTATATCATGTGGTTTGATGCACCCTGATGTCTTGTGTTTGTGATGGATTGGTCATCGTGAAGCCAAAGTCAAGAACTCTCTTCAGATCTCATTTCAAACTAACAAAATTTATTCTATATGAAAATTAATTGCTGCAATACCTGGTCATCCTAGATATACCAAGCCCTGAGTTATTGTTACTTTAGAACAAGATGAAATTTTCTTCATTCTGTACTCATGTCCATGTGCTCTATCAATCTTTTTACACGTCTAACCTGCCCATGCTGTATCTCCATGCTCAGTGATGTGCATCTCCCTGACAACATTGTAAGATTGCTCCAGGATCTAGGAGCCCTTACACAACAGGAGAACATCTTAATTCTGTCTCCCTCCACAACTGTGCCTTCACATCAAACAGCCCACCTCAAAGACATGGAATTTAAAACCAGTGGATCCAGAAATGATTGGATCTCCTATCATTGATAATCCCCACGCTACTCTGACCACTAACAATATGGAAACCATGTTACGGTCAGGAAGTGGAACTCCTTCCTCTCCAGGTGCATCAAAGCTCATTGTAGCATTTCTGGTGAGATCAATTGATTAAACATTGAATAAATATTGTCTCTCTCCACCTCCCAAGATAGTTCTATTCTTCACTGCATAGCACCAGACCAGATGCTCCTCTGTACAGTCGGTATATACATAATATTAGTCTACAAGCAGATGGTTTCATTAACACTCCCATTCCAAATGGCAGATGCTGAAATTTGAATTCAATAAAAATCTGGAATCAAGAACTTAATGACGACCATAAATCCATTGTCAATTGTCAAGAAAAACCCCACTGCTCCAATAATATCCTTGAGGGAAGGAAGCTGCCATCTTCACCTGGTCTGGCCTACATGTGACTCCAGACCCACAGCAATGTGGTTGACTCTTAAATGCCCTTTGAGCAATCAGGAATCAGCAATAAATGCTGGCCTAGCCAGAGATACACTCATCCCATGAATAAATAACCAAAAATAGTCTGAGAGATTGGAGCTTGAGGCAAAGACTGGGCTCCAAGGGTAGAGAAGAGGTGTGTTAAATATTTTCTTCAGCACAATCTATAACAGAATGGCTTCAATCGATGATGATGAACCGTGCATATCAAATTAGAAATCCAATTTTGGCAGGTTGGGAATGGAAAACAGCAAAATAAATAGAACTTGGACTTAATGATATAATGTATGAAATACATTCAAATAAAGATTTTTCCTCTGGATCAATCACCACAGCTTTAACTGTCTTTTTCATTTTTTTACTGGTTCATGTTATGTTTGCTGGACTCCCTCAATAGCAAGAATGTCCTTCTTCAGACTAGGAGATCAACACCGCTCACAATCCTCAAGGTGTGGCATCACAAGGTGTTCATGTGGTACTCATGTAAATGACTGTTTGAAAGAGGTTTTCTGAGATTGGAACCAAAGATTTTGCATTGGGAAAATTAATTGAAGGATTTATCGTACCAGGTTGGAGGAGGCTGTTCAACCCATTGTATTCTTGATTGCTCTTTGCAAGAGCAATTCAGCTTTTTTCCATTCATTTGTGGAACTTGGGCATTCCTGGCTGGGCCAGCATTGATAGCCCAATCCTATTTGCCCTTTGAGAGGGTGGGGGTGAGCTGCCTTCTTGAATCGCTGCAGTCCACTTGCTGTGGGTTGACCCACAATGTTGGTAGGGAGGGAATTGAACCAATGACTGTGAAGGAATGGTGGTACATTTCCAAGTCAGGGTGATGAATGACTTGGAGGGGAACTTGCACTTGGTGTTCTCAATTACCTGCTGCTCTTGTCCTTCTAGATGGAAGCGGTCGTGGGTTTGGAAGGTGCTATCTAAAGATCTTTGGTGAAATACTGTAGTGCATCTTGTAGATAGTACACACTGCTGCTACTGAGCACCAGTGGTGGAGGGATTAAATGTGTGTAAATGTGGTGCCAATCATGCTGGTTGCTTTGTCCTGGATGGTGTCAAGCTTCTTGAGTATTGTTGAGCTGCAAGTGGGGAGTCTTCCATCACACTCCTGACTTGTGCCCTGTAGATAGTGGATATACTATCTACTTTGGGTGTTAGGGGGTGAGTTAATCGCCGCAGTATCCCTAGTCTCTGACCTGCTCATGTAGCCACTGTGTTTATGTGGTGAATCCAGTTGAGTTTCTTGTCAATAGTAACCCCAAGATGTTGACAATGGGCGTTCAGTGATGGTAATACCATTGAATGTCAAGGGGCAGTGTTTAGAGTATCTCTTATTGGTGATGGTCATTGTCTGGCATTTGTGTGATGTGAATGTTACTTGCCAATTGTTGGCCCAAGCCTGGATATTGTCCATATCTTGTTGCATTTGAACACGGATTGTTTTAGTGTCTGAGGAGTCATGAATGGTGCTGACCACTGTGCAATCATTGGCGAACATCCCCACTTCTGACTGTATGACAGAGGAAAGGTCATTGATGAAACAGCTGACGATTTTTGGGCTGAGGACATTAGTTGTGGGACTCCTGCAGAGATGTCTGGGAGCTGATTTGACTGACCCTCCACAACCACAACCATCTTCCTTTGTGACAAGTATGACTCTAACCAGCGGAGTGTTTGTCCCCTGATACCAATTGATTTCAGTTTTGCCAGGGCTCCTTGATACCTTACTCGGTCAAATGTGGCCTTGATGTCAAGGACTGTCACTCTCACCTCACCTCTGGAATTCAGTTCTTCTGTCCATGTTTGAACCAAGGCTGTTATGAGGTCAGTAGCTGATTGACCCTGGCGGAACCCAAACTGGGCGTCACTGACGAGTTTATTGCTGAGGAGGTGCAGCTTGATAGCTTCACTGATGGAAAGGGTCATCAGCGGCTAGTATTGCTTCCCCCATCCTTTCTCCATCTATGTATGTAATTCAAGTCCCTTAGCCCTAGAAATGTTCTTGTAAATCTTTCTTGCATCTCTTCAAATATCTCCAAACTTGTCCATAAGTATCGTACCCAGTCAGTTGGTCTTATATTCCCATTTTATCCCTGTAATATCGCAAGTGAAGACCCATTTTTCTTTAAAAATAATTGACTGTCTGCATTAGCACCAATCTGGAGTGCAATAAGTTCCAGATCATTACCACTTATTATGCAAGAATGTTCTTTCTCACATTGCCTGCATCCCTTATTGAAACACTTTGACCTATGCCCTCTAGTTCTTGTTATCAGTTAATGGAACAATTTTCCTTGTCGACACATCTAAACTTGTCAATATCTTGTATGCCTTTCTCAACATTTTCTTCAATCTGTTTTGTTTTAAACCCAGGCTCTCCAACCTACCTCCACCATTGCAGGAATCATTCATAGAACATAGAACATCAAACATAGAACGTTACAGCGCAGTACAGGCCCTTTGGCCCTCGATGTTGCGCCAACCTGTGAAAATAATCTGACTTACACAGTTCTATTATTATCCATATGTATGAACAATGCCCATTTAAATGCCCTTAACGTTGGCAAGTCTACTACTGTTGCAGGCAGGCCATTCCATGCCCCTACTAATCTGAGTGAATAAACTACCTCTGACATCTGTCCTAAACCTATCACCCCTCAAGTTAAAGCCATGTCCTCTCGTGTTAGCCATCACCATCTGAGAGAAAAGGCTCTCACTGTCCACCTTACCTAACCCTCTGCTTATCTTATATGCCTCGATTAAGTCACCTCTCAACCTTCTTCACTCCAACAAAAACAACCACAGTTCCTTCAACCTTTCCTTGTAAGACCTTCCTTCAATATCAGGCAACAGCCTAGTAAATCTCCACTGAACCCTTTCCAAAGTTTCCACATCCTTCCTATACTACAGTGACCAGAACTGTATGCAATACTCCAGGTGCGGCCTTACCAGTGCCTTGTACAGCTGAAGCATGACCTCAAGGCTCCAAAACTCAACCCCCCTACCAATAAAAGCTAACACACCATATGCTTTCTTAACAGCCCTATCAACCTGGTGGCAACTTTCAGGAATTTATGTACGTGGGCACCGAGATCTCTATGTTCATCTATACTGCCAAGAATTTTAGCGTTAGCCCAGTACTCTGCATTCCTGTTACTTCTTCCAAAGTGAACTGCCTCACATGTTTCCAAATTAAACTTCATTTGCCACTTCTCAGCCCAGCTCTGCATCTTATCTATGTCCCTCTGTAACCCACAACATCCTTCGGCACTATCCACAACTCTGTTACCTTAGCATCATCTACAAATTTACTAACCCATCCTTCTACGCCCACATCCAGAACATTTATAAAAAATGACAAACAGCTGTGGCCCCAAAACAGATCCTCGCAGCAAACCACTGGTAATGAGCTCTGGGATGAACATTTCCCACCATCCACTACCCTCTGACTTCTTTCAGCTAGCCAATTTCTGTTCTAAACTGTTAAATCACCATCAATCCTGAAACTTTATATTTTGTGCAATAGCCAACCATGTGGAACCTTATCAAACACTTTACTGAAGTCCATATACACCACATCAATCACTTTATTATCCACCTATTTTGTCACCTTCTCAAAGAACTCAATAAGGTTAGTGAGGCATAACCGATCCTTCACAAAACCATGTTTACTATCCCTAAGCAAATTATTCCTTTCCAGATGATTATAAATCCTATCTCTCATAATCTTTTCCAACACATTACCCACAACTGAAGTAAGGCTCATTGGCCGATAATTACCAGAGTCGTCCCGACTCCCCTTCTTAAACAAGGGAACAACATTTGCTATCCTCCAATCTTCTGGCACAACTCCTGTCAACAATGATGACATGAAGATCGAAGCCAAAGGCTCTGCAATCTCCTCCCTCTGCAATATCCTCAGATCCCCAGAGAATCTGAGGATAAATCCCATCCGGCCCAGGGGTCTTATCTATTTTCAGATCTTCCAAAATTGCTAAAATCTCCTCTTTGTCAACCTGAATCCCATCTAAACTTGTCGTCTGCACCTCCATATTCTCACTAATATTGCCTTTGGTGAATCATCTCTGCACTCTCTATCTCTCTCTCTCTCTTTTATCCAAAAATTCTCTAATTGTGGCCCAGAGCTTTATAAAGTTACAGCATAACATTCCCACTGTCATGGTCTAGCTCCTCCAGCTAACATCTCCAATGCTATGGGCAAATTGGTTTCCACAATGCTTGCATTGCAACAGGGACATTGCTTCAAGAGTACGTCATTGTCTGCTAAACTCTTTGGAAATTATGAAATTGTACAGGGCACTACTTAAATGCAAATATATTTTTTTCTGTCTTTAATGTGTTATAGACCAGCCCAACCCCCCGCAAACTATTCTAGGAAGGTAGCCTAGACCATAATGTTTTCTTATTTTAAAGTCAACAATACAGTGCAAATACAATTCAACTGATCAAACTACCGTTAAGCAAAATACAACTTATTCAAACATTATAATTAAAATACAACAAAGTAAAGGAAACTTAAAATAACTTAATGCTTTTGAAAACTTAACAGAATAATAGATGCAGTTACTATTACTAATTTATTTAGGACAGCATGATATCTCAGTGGTTAGTACTGTTGCCTTACAGTACCAAGGACGTGCATTTGAATCCCATCTGGGGCGACTGTCTATGTGGAGTTTGCACATACTCTCAGTGTCTGCATGGGGTTCCTCTGGGTGATCTGGTTTCCTCCCACAATCTAAAGATGTGCAAGTCAGGTGGATTGTCCATGCTAAATTGCTCATAGTGTTCAGGGATGTGTAGGTTAGGTGCATTAGTTAGAGGTAAATGTAGACTAATAGGGTACGGAATGGGTCTGGTGGGTTAGTCTTTGGAGGTTGGTGTGGAGTTGTTGGGCCAAATGGCCTGTTTCCACACTGTAGGGATTCTATGGCTTTTAATGGTTCCAGTATAGCAAAGCATCCCATAAACACACCTCTTGGCATAAAGGCAAATTCAGATTTCTTCACAGGTAATGCCTGCAGTAGGAAGAGAAACCCCAGCTTCTAGATGAAAGAGAGGGAAAAGAAATCTTCTACTTCTTTAAAACTTCAGCAGCTTTGACTGGATCCAAAAGCTAAAAAACAACTAGAGATCCAGGTCTGTGGGAAATGGCTACACCCACATAAAGCTCACAAATGGTATGCAAATGGTTGAGAATTTAATCTAACAACATATAGACGCCCTACAGTGCAGAAAGAGGCTATTGGTCCATTGAGTCAATCACTAAGACCCACTGTAACCCCACATGGGGTTTTTAACCATGTCTAACCCACCAAACCTGCGCATCCCTGGACACTACAGGGCAATTTTGTTTGGCCTAGCCAATCCATCCAACCTACACATCTTTGGACTGTGGAAAGAAACTCATGCAGACACTGGGAACACATGCAGATTCCAGTTGTCCAAGGCTGGAATCAAACCTGGGTCCCAGATGCTGTGAGGCAGCTGTGCTAACCGCTGTGCCGCCTAGCCACACAAGATGGCAGCTACTCCCCATTGGGCAGTTGAACCCCGGTCTCCCACATGACATATAGGGACACTAACCACTACTGTACTGAGGAGCTAGGGATGATCCATGATCCATGGATGTTATGATAATATTTAGAGTAGCAGTAGACCTTTTATTTTTATTCTGAAAATTAAGGAAACTTGCATTTGTTACGTATTTGGAATTATTTATACACAGAAATGTTCACAATCGTGCAATCCTTTTATCACTTTGCATATTATTTTTGTTGTCATAATTGAGTATACTTATGTTGTGAATTATAATAATTGCTTTATTTGTATCATCATCACATGCAGCACTTGCTCTCATATTGATTTCTTTCAGTCAATAACATTATAAACCAGCCAAATCTCCTTTGCCCTCATCAACCCTTTCAGAGATGCAATGATACACCTCTAGAACAAGTGGGAGTTGAACCCTGATATCCTAGCCAGGAGGTAGGGATGCTCCCAGTACCCCACACATTCTTAATTAGATGAGTAATAGCTAACAACTTTGGTTGCATCAGTAGCTGTGAGCTAATTAATCCCCAACACTTGGAAGTTCCCTCAAATCTCTTGCTGCCTGAAGTAACTCCACAGAGACCAGTATCCCATCACCAAGTCACCTTTTATTTACACATGCATAGTACTTGAGACTGGTCTAGCTTCCTCAGAGACAGCTCTCAGAGTGAACAGAACCTCTGACACTCCTTATTTTTTGTCTCTTTTTGGTGAGAACCAGTATTTATTAATTTCACTGCAATCATCCGCAAATTCATAAACAGCAATGCCAGCAAAAACTGAGGTTGCATTGATCCATCGTCTCAGTAGTAGGCCAGCTGGTGGACAAAACTAGGCAGCAATCCCAATCCCAATCCCAGGAGCCAATGTCAATGCTGCTCTTAACTTTTATTGTCGCCTTTTGTTTTAGGGGACAACTGGAGAATCCTTGATATTGATCCAGCTCCCTCAGAGCCAGCACTCAGGGTGAACAGAACCTCTGACATTCCTGATTATGTCAGCCAGGGCTCCCTGATCCTGAGACAATACCTTCCAAACCCACAACCACTTCTACCTGAAAGGACAAGAGCAGCAGGTACAGAGGAACCTTGATTATCCAAACGAGATGGGTGGACACTATTCCGTTCAGATAATTGATTATTCGGTTAATCGTTTCAATGCCTTTCCTCTGGGAATTGGAGTTTTTCTATTAAGTCTGCTCCCCATTCCAGGAGACTGCAGCACACCGTGCGCAAGGCCCCACCCCTGCCCGCCCCCATCACCGACCCCCAACCCTGACCAACACAGCCCACCGCCTGATCCCCAAACCCTGTCTGCACCCCCCCCCCCCCCCCCCGTCACCGGCTGCCCCCAACCCCATCCAACACCGCCCCCAACCCCATCCAACACCGCCCTCAATCTGCTCCCATCACAGCCCTGTCTCTGGGCTAGACACCTACAAAAGCCTGCTGCTGCTGCCTTTTGGGGGGTGATTCTCCAAATAGCGCAGACATACATACACACTCACACATATAAACACACACACACACACACACTCACACACACACTCATACACACACACACACACTCACACACACACACACTCAGACACACACACACTCAGACACAGAGACACACACACACTCATACACAGAGACATACACACACAGACACACACACTCATACACACACATACACACTCGCACACAGAGACACACACACACTCCCACACAGAGACACACACACACACTCACACAGAGACACACTTTCACACATACACACAGCCACACACACACTTCCACACAGAGACACACATACACTCACAGAGACAGACTCACACACACACACAGACACACACACACTCACACACAGAGACACACACACACACACTCACACATACATACACACACACACTCACCCACACACTTACACTCACAAACACAGAGATACACAGACAGAGACAGACACACAGACACATACACACACTCACACACACAGACACATACACGCACTCACCCACACACTCACACACAGAGAGACACACACACAGACATACACATACACACACTCACCCACACACTCACACACAGAGAAACACACAGACACATACACACATAGACATACGCACACAGAGACACACACGCTCACCCACACACTCACACACACAGAGACACACACAGACAGACATACACACACAGAGACACATACACACACTCACCCACAGAGAGACACACAGAGACACACACACATAGACATACGCACACAGAGACACACGCACACTCACCCACACACTCACGCACACACTCACACACACACAGATACACACACATAGACATACACATGCAGACATACACACACTCACACATCCACACAGATACACACTTACTCACACATGCGCAGGTACACACACAACTTATTATTGCAACTTATTGACAGGTTCCATCTTTGCCCTGTACAGGACAATGTTGGAGAGATTATCTGGGGAAGGAGGGTTTATGGTGCAAGTCTGTGTAGAACTCCAAGGAAAGTGTGGGAAGAGAGAGAGAAGGGGTGGAAGGTCAGTCATTTAAAGATGGTGCCTGTGCTTCCATCACTCCAGGACTGTTCTCAGCCGTACTTTTAATCACTATAAACAAAAGACACAGTCAGTGTTGGACACACGTCTTTGATGTAATGTTTCTGTTGGGACCTTGAGATCCCCTTCGGATAATCCGATTTTCAGATAATTGGTATTCGGATAGTCGATGTTCATTTGTACATTCCCCTCTGCGCTGTCTGCGCGTACCCCTCCAAGGCACTCACCATCCTGACTTGGAAATATATCCCCGTTCCTTCACCGTCGCTGGCTCAAAATCCTGGAATTCCCTCCCTAAGGGCATTGTGGATTAACCAACAGGAGATGGTCTGCAGCGGTTCTAGAAGGCAGCCCACCACCACCTTCTCAAGGGGCAACTAGGGACAGGCAATAAATGCTGACCCAGCCAGCAACACCCACATCCCACAAAAATGAATTTTTCAAGTAGTGACTCTCTGAGGTGTCTCACTGCAGTTAGCATTGCTAGTTATAGTCACAATATACATTTTACACTTCATCTTAAATATTCATCGATAATATATTTTGGTCGAGGGTTGGATTTACACCATTACAAGCGTAGTGCTGTAATGGGTAGAACAGAGAGACCAACAGCTTTTCGTATATAGGATATTTTCATATTTCAGATGCACTTACCCTCCAAGTCTGTTCGAGTCTAATGGCTCTGTTTGATTAGATTAGATTCCTTACAGTGTGGAAACAGGCCCTTCGGCCCAACAAGGCCTTTCAGAAACAAACCTTCCTTGACCAGAGCAGGCTCACACGGATCTGTAAACCCACAAGTTTGTGGAGTGAAAACTTCACTTTTAGGTCCATTTAGAACACGCTCAGTTTTTTTTCTAAGGGTCTGTTCAAGCTCGCTTCTGAAGACACCCTTGGTTTTTTCGATCTTTTCACTTTTCAGACATGTGGCAAAGGATAGCACATTCTCTGTGAAGCACACAGCCCAAGTACTCTGCTCAGTTGCCAAACCTCTCAGTGTCAACTAGCAGAAAGCCTTAAGTGGTGGTCTTTCCTCATTGCAGCCCCATCCCAGGTTTCAGCACCCCCTTCAGCACGTCGGCCTGGACCTGGGGATATGTCAGTCAGCAACGCTCGGTTGTGGACAACCTGCTGCATTGAAAGAATTTCGGGCAGACCAAACAGCACTCCTTCACCAAATTAATTGGGACCCTTTGATGCTAATGATCTCCAGGCTTGGCTTGGAAATAAGCTCACTGTTGGATCGCATCTGAATCCAGAAGGTCTTAGGAATCATGGTCACCTCCGCAGAAATGTGCTCCAGAGATACCAGTCCAAAGATGGGCAAACAAATCCAAGATGGAGGATGGGTGAAAATAGCATCTATAAGACCAGCTCCTTTTCTGAGGTGTTTTTTTTCAGTGTTGGAGCTGATTTCCTCGATTTCTTGGAACAGAAATGACTGTTTTCTAAGTTGTTGTCTTGTTTTGGAACTTTGAAAAAACAGTTATCAAAACCACCAGCCATGAGAGAGAGAGAGCAGGTAAAAAAATAGGAGATGAAAAAAGAAGGATAACATTTGGATGGGTACATGAATAGGAAGGGTTTAGAGGGAAATGGGCCAAATGCTGGAAAATGGGACTAGATTAATTTAGGATGTCATGTCAGCGTGGATGAGTGGGACCAATGTGTCTGTTTCCGTGTTTTACATCTATATGACTCCATAAATGGCCTTAATAACCTAGCCTCAGTAGCCCATTATGATTAGGAATTCCTTAGATTCGCAATCACTAAAGACAAGAAATTCTTCCTCATCCTTGTGTTCAATGTGTGAACCCTTATTCTGAGATTATACCGTCTGGTTCTAGATTCTCCCATAAGGGGAAACAATATTTCTGTGTCTACCCTGTCACGCTCCTTAAAAATATTGTATTTTTCAATTAGATGATATTTTTCACACCACAAGTGATAACAACTTGCTATGTATAAAGGAGATGGAAAAGGAGATGATCAATGATTTCAAAAGAAAATTAGACGGATATTTAAGAGGAAAAAGGGCTACAGCAAGGGGGCAAGGAAATGGGATTGCTCTGTGGAGATCTGTCACATACTTGAGGGAGCGAATGGCCTCCCTCTGTGTCATAATGGGCAACAGGAAGAAACAAGGTGAGATTGAGGGAAGGAGTGGATTTAATAAAGAGTAAGTAAAATGCCAGGTAGCCCAGGAGGAAATTACTGCCAAGGCAGGTAGTTTAGGAAGAATTCTCAAATCGAGAGTTGGTTTGGAGAGCCAGACACAAAGAGATAAATCTCCAGATGCTCAAGCCAGGAAATGACATTTAATAGGCCCCGGGAATACCTCTGGTAATGAAAGATGAGAGAATGTCAGTTTCTGCTGCAGTTAACAGCGCAGTAAAATAATCCTCACAGGAATATGTGACTGTGAAATATGCAATAACTGTGCACACAGATCCCTTCACAGATTGTTAATTACAGAGCGATATGTCTCCTTTTGTGCTAAGAATTCTGGCCCTTATAATCCTCTCAGTCTTATCTCAGACTTTCTCATCTCCTGTAAATGCTGTCAGAGGATCCCTCTCAGCTGTCAGCTCTCTTCAATGGCCAAGCTCTCCCTTCCCATTACGACGATTGAAGTAAGACCCCAGGTCACTTTAGTGAAGAAAATGTCATTTATGGAGTGATTCACTGCATTGTGATAGCTCAAAATCCCTAACAAAGGCAAAAACCTATTTTCAACACTTAGATGAAAGTGAGGACTGCAGATGCTGGAGATTAGAGTCGAGAGTGTGGTGCTGGAAAGGCTCAGCAGGTGCATCCGAGGAGCAGGAAAATTGACGTTTCGGGTAAAAGCCTTTTGCCCAAAATAAGGATTTTCCTGCTCTGAGGATGCTGCCTGACCTGTTGTGCATTTCCAGCACCACACTCTTGACGCTATTTTCAACACCTGGTTGTTTCCAGTGACCCAATCACCTTGTACAGTGTAAGTACAGGAGCTTAAATCACAATCATTAGTTTAGGGTCTTCATTACAGGCAGGAGCTAACCTGTAGACATGTTGCAGGCACATTTAGGTTCAGGAGCCTAGACTGTATAGGTAAGGTGGGTCAGTGGTGAGCACTGTGGCCTCACAGTACCAGGGACTTGGGTTTGATTCCAGCCTCAGATGACTGTCTGAGTGGAGTTTGCACATTCTCCCCATATTTGCGTGGATTTCCTCCCACTGTCCAAAGTTGTGCAGGTTAGGTGGATTGGTCATGGTATAATGCAGGGTTATGGGAATAGGGGAGGTGGGTTGGGATGCTCTTCAGAGAGTCAATACAGACATCATCATAGAATCCCTACAGTGTAAAAGCAAGCCATTTGGGCAACTGAGTCCACACTGACCCGCTGAAGAACATCCCACCCTAGCCTTGTAACCCTGCATTTAGTGTGGCCAATCCACCTCACCTGCACATCTTTGGATTGTGGCAGGAAACTGGGGCACCCAGAGGAATCCCTCGCAGACACTGGGAAAATGTACAAACTCATGTCGTTTCAATTTAAGTAAACATCAGATGCCCTGTTGCATACTTTACTTGAGCCAGTCTCCATCACACTCCCAGACCTGGGCCACTCACTGAGCAAAATAGTTTTTACTCAAATTGCACTTCCTTCTTTTGTAAAAGGCTTTAGTTAAGTCTTCATTGGTGCACATCCCTCTGAGGATGGGGAACAGTTTCTCCCCAGCTGGTCCGACCAATTACCCTTGCGATTTTATAAAACTTCTAACCCAATTTCTTCTTTGCCTTCTCTACTTTGGCTGTAAAAACACATTGTGAAATGCCGAAAGGTTTCATTATTTTTTTGGTCACCAGCACACCACCTAGCCATACGGTATTCTCTAGGATACAGACGGTACCCCCGTGAATGGAATTAAATGTGGCGTCGATTCAGTGCGAGAGAACAGCAATGAAGGGTGAGTGCCAGAATGCCAGAGACCCAGGTTCAATTCCAGCCTTGGCTGTCTGCCTGTGTGGAATTTGCGCATTCTCCCTGTGTGGGCCTCCTCCCACAGTCCAGAGATGTTCAGGTTAGGGTGGATTGGCCTGGCTAAGTTGTCCCATAGCGTCAGGGATGTGCAGGCTAGGTGGATTAGCCATGGGAAATACACGGTTGAAGGAACAAGAGTGGGATGCTCTGCGGAGGGTTGGTGTGGACTTGATGGGCCAAATGGCCTGCCTCCTCGCTTGTCAGAATTCTATGATTCTACGTGCATGGGAACTTGAGAGGAGTGAAGCTCCATTCTGAAGTCCGGACACTGAGCAAAGTAACCTTTCCAGTTCTTTATCCTCTACGTATGGCCATTAAGTCACAAAACAGGAGCTACCTTGACAGATTCTGCTAGCAGCTTGGCCATAAAAAGGTGAAAACAAGGCAGTGCCTCTCACTTCAACAGCACACATTGTAATGGATTGAAGATTATCCCAAAGTGGTGCTTAACTGTCAATTTGCTAACAGCATTTGTTTCATTTTCTAAATGCCTGAAACTTTGACACCCCTGGGTTATATTTGTCAGCTAACAACAATGAAAAGACAAATGGATTAAGAGCAATTTACCCTCCCTCTCTCCTTGGGACCGGGGATGAGATTAACTTCAAATCAGGACAGCATGGTTTTTTTTCTATTTTCACGGGATGTTAGTGTCTCTGAGTGGGCCAGCATTTATTGCCCATCTGTTGTTGTCTTGGATAAGGTGGTACTGAGCTGCATAACCAGCAGTGAGGCACGGACCTCCTCCACCCACGCCACCCTCGCCTCGATTGACTACGATGGCCTGGGCATGCCGTTCCCGTGACTGACACAAGACCCCACTGACAGGGTGCTCTTCTCCCAGCTCTGAAACGGCAGGCCAGCCCCAGGTGGGACAGAGGAAGTACCTCAGGGAGACCTCACTGAGGAAGTGCAGCTTTCCCACAGACATCGGGGAATCACTGGCCCAAAGTGGGAGAGAGGCATCCGGGAAGGTGTTGAGGTCCTCGTGAATTGCCATCAGAAAACGCAGAAGCTGGGGAAAACAGCGTAAGGAGTGTACTGTCACACCAATGCCCCATCCACCCCCTTCCCATGACCACCTTCTACCCCCAGTGTAACAGAGCATGGGGTAGCTGCATTGGTCAGCACAGCCACTTACAGAGTCACGCTGAAAGTGGAAGAGAGTCATCTCCATCTGTGAGGGACCGCCGATGGTGATAAAGTCATAGAGTCATAGAGATGTACAGCATGGAAACAGACCCTTCGGTCCAAACTGTCCATGCTGACCAGATACCTCAACCCAATCTAGTCCAACCTGCCAGCACCAGGCCCATATCCCTCCAAACCGTTCCTACTCATAGACCCATGCAGATGCCTCTTAAATGTTGCAATTGTACCAGCCTCTACCATTTCCTCTGGCAGCTCATTCCATACACGTACCACCTTCTGAGTGAAAAAGTTGCCCCTTAGGTCTCTTTTATATCTTTTCCCTCTCACCCTAAACCTATGCCCTCTAGTTCTGGACTCCTGACCCCAGGGAAAGTACTTTGTCTATTTATCCTATCCATGCCCCTCATGATTTTATAAACCTCTATAAGGTCACCCCTCAACCTCCGACGCTCGAGGGAAACAGCCCTAGTCTATTCAACCTCTCCTTATAGCTCAAATCCTCCAATCCTGGCAACATTCTTGTAAATGTTTTCTGAACCCTTTCAAGTTTCACAACATCTTTCCAGTAGGAAGGAGACCAGAATTACAAACAATATTCCAGAAGTGGTCTAATCAATGTCCTGTACAGGCACAACATGACCTAACGCCTGTACTCAATACTCTGATCAATAAAGGAAAGCATACCAAACGCCTCCTTCCCACGACTCCACTTTCAAGGAGCTATGAACCTGCACTCCAAGGTCTCTTTGTTCAGCAACACTCCCTCGGACCTTACCATTAAGTGTATAAATCCTACTAAGATTTGCTTTCCCGAAATGCAGCACTTCACATTTATCTAGATTAAATTCCATCTGCCACTTCTCAGCCCATTGGCCCATCTGATCAAGATCCCATTGTAATCTAATGTGACCTTCTTCGCTGTCCATTACACTTCCAATTTTGGTGTCATCAGCAAACTTACTAACTTACTAACTACACCTCTTATGCTCACATTCAAGTCATTTATATAAATGATGAAAAGGGCCCAGCACCGATCCTTGTGGCACTCCACTGGTCACAGGCCTCCAGTCTGAAAAACAACCATCCACCACCACCCTCTGTCTTGTACCTTTGAGCCAGTTCTGTATCCAAATGGCGAGTTGTCTCTGTATTCCATGAGATCTAACCTTGCTCATCAGTCTCCCATGGGGAACCTTGTCAAACACCTTACTGGAGTCCATATAGATCACATCTACTGCTCTGTCCTCATCAATCTTCTTTGTTACTTTTTCCGCTGCATTGCAAGTGCATCCACAATACCTGAGGGAAGGAGCTGCAGGATTTTGACTCCGCCACACTGAGGAAATAATAATAAGGTTCCAGGTCAAAATGATGAGTGGCTTAAGAAGGGAACTTACAGGAGGTGGTGTTCCCCTACATTTCCTGTCCTCTTCTTTCGAGAGGGTAACGGTTGCAGATTTGGAAGGAGTTGCCAAAGGACCCTTAGTGAATTGTTGCAGTGCATGTTGGAGATGGTACACACGGTTGCCACTGTGCATGGGTGATGGAAATAATGAATGTTTAAGGTGGAGGATGGAGTGCCAGTCAGGCCGGTCATTTAGTTGTTCTCGATGATGTCAACTTTCCTAGACCATATTAGATCCTGTGGAACTTGACCGGGTGGATGTGGAAAGGATGTTTCCACTTGTGGGACAAACTAGAACTTCACTGGAGCAGAGGAAGTTGAGGGGTGACCTGGCTAAGGTTCATAAAATAATGGTGGTCATGGATAAGGTGAATGATGAGAGTCTTTTCCCCAGGGTAGGGGAGTCAAAACTAGGGGACATATTTGTAAGGTGAGAGGAGAAAGCTTTAAAGAGGCAACCTTTCTACACAGAGCGTGGTTCGTGTGTGGAATAAACTGCCAGAGAAAGTAATGGATGCAGGTACAGTTACATCATTTAAAGGTCATTTGGATGAGTACATGAATAAAAATTGTTTGTAGGTATTTGGGTTAAGCACAGGCAGGTGGGACTAGTTTAGTTTGGGAACATGGTTGGCATGGACTGGTTGGACCGAAGGGTCTGTTTCTGTGCTGTACGACTCTATGATTCTAGAACATTAGGGTTATGCTATCAAAATAAGTGAGTAAAAAGTGAGGTCTGCAGATGCTGGAGATCAGAGCTGAAAAGGTGTTGCTGGTTAAAGCGCAGCCGGTTAGGCAGCATCCAAGGAACAGGAAATTCGACGTTTCGGGCATAAGCCCTTCATCAGGAATGATCTTGAAACGTCAAATTTCCTGTTCCTTGGATGCTGCCTGACCTGCTGCGCTTTAACCAGCAACACCTTTTCAGCTCAGTATCGAAATAAGTGGGCACTCACTTAAAATAGGGATGAGGAAATGGTTTCCTTCTCTATCAGGAGGTTGTGAGTATTTGGCATGCCCGCCTTTAAAATGCAATGGATGCAGAATCTTTAAATAAATAGAAGACAGAGACAGATCAACCCTAGATTATCAAGGTTAAAAGACTGTCAGGAATTTCCAAGAATGTAGAGGTGATGCTAAAATCAGATTAGCCATGATCTTATTGACTGGTGGAGCGGTCTCAGAGAGCCATGCCTTATTGGAATGTTGAACATTGTGGGATGTGCACTTATCCATCACACTGCTGAATTGTGCATTTTAGTTGCTGGGCAGACTTCAGGAGAATCAGGAGGTGAGCTACTCACTGCAGAATTCCCAGCCATGGAACAATCTTATAGCCACAGTGTTTATATGGCTGAATCAGTTCAGTTTCTGGTATGTGGCAAATTTCTACCATGGTTGATAGCTCATAGAATCCCCAGAGTGTGGAAATAGGTCATTACTATGTCCGGTTCTGGGTCCCACACCTCAGGAAGGACATACTGGCACTGGAGCCTGTCCAGCGGAGATTCACAGGGATGATCCCTGGGATAGTAGGCCTAACATACGATAAGGGGCTGAGGATTCTGGGATTGTATTCATTAGAGTTTAGAAGGTTGAAGGGAGATCTAATTGAAACTTATAAGATAATGCATAGCTTAGAAAGAGTGGATGCTGGGAAATTGTTTCCGTTTGGTGGGGATACTAGGACCCATGGGTACAGCTTTAGAATTAGAGAGGGTCAATTTAGAGCGGAGATATTTCTTCAGCAGAGAGTGGTGGGCCTGTGGAATTCATTGCCATGGAATGCAGTGGAGGCCGGGACATTAAATGTCTTCAAGGCAGCAATTGATAAATTCTTGATCTCGCAAGGGGTTAAGGGCTACAGGGAGAGTGCGTATAGATGCCCACCAGCCATGATTGAATGGCAGAATTGACTCAATGGGCTGAATGGCCTCACTTTCACTCTTATTTCTTATTCGGCCCATAACTGATCTTCCTCTATACACCTACATTTCCCTCTGGCTAACCCACCTTGACACTTGAGGCAATTTAGCATGAGCAATCCATCTAACCCACACATCTTCGGAATGTGAAAGGAAACTCCACAGATCGTTGCCCAAGGGTGGATTCAAGCCCAGGTCCCGGGTGCTGTGAGGCAGCAGTGTTAACATTGAGCCACCCAAGTAGAGTGATAAAGGAAAATGGTGAAGAAAATTCAATCCTGTTTCGATACTTGTTCCCTTCATCTCCCAAAGATGTTGATGTTTGCAAAGAATTACACAACTGAACAGGAAATAAATGGGTAGCCCACTCAGTACAAGGCTTTTCAGATTTCGCTTCACAATGATATCTTCCCCAGAAGCTATTCTCCACACACAGGTACAAACAGCAGAAACTGATGGGCTATTCGACTGAGGGAGGCCCATCATAGCTACATCCTAATGTGATCTTCCTTTTGATTTGCAAACATCAGGAGCAGGCAGAAGGTTTTTCGAATCCTAATGTCGTAGATTTGAGGCTGGGCCCTGCCAAATGAGAGAAGACTATAAGCAGACAAAGATCAAAGCCATGATCTTGACTGGCCTAATGGATGTGGACAGGAATGGATGTGGAAAGCTCAGTGAGGGGTGCTGTCCAATGGAATTCCTCAGCACTGCCGGATAAAAGTAACTTCCTCATGAAGAATTGGAAACTTGCTTCTAAGGTAAACTCACTTTCTTTCTAACACTCGCAGTGAATTCGAATGTGGTATCAATAAGCAAGTTGAAAACTCCCAGCCTAGCATATCTTTTCTCAGGATGTCAAAGCATTTTCGAATATTCTAAGATCTTGAAAGACAAGAGAAATGCAAGCTTTTTCATTCTATGATCAATGCAATGTCTTTAAGGAAGGCATAACCTAGTGTTGCAAATTAAATGTGTAAATTAATGGCTGATAAACATAGAATGTATAGCCGGCTCAAATCGAGTTGGAATAATCTCCAGCTCCTATTGTTTGGATCAAGCTGAGGGATTGCAACTCAATGGGAGCGTAAGCCGAAAGATCAATGTTGCATCCTCATATTGTTGATTGAAGCTTTAGTTACTTAAGTCAGTAAATCAGTTCAATTCTTCAGAGACAAACATCTTTTTAAAATTAAACAAACAGAACTTTGACTTTAATTCAAGCCAGATCTTTCCCAGTGCCAATCTGTCACAGCTCAACAGGAGGCTCGGAATGGCTAAAATGAAACACAAGGTTCGAGGTGATGATTGGCTCTTTTAACAATGGATATACTCCAATGATTACCACCTGCAGTCTCTGACGCAACTGTGGCTCAGTGGGTAGGGTGCTTATCTCTGAATGATCAAGCTTCTGGGTTCAAATCCTGAAGTTAGAGATTTTGGTTTCAAAAATACTTTATTCATAAAAACATACATACATAGTCACTAAAGTAGTTTGGTTTAGATTACTTACAGTGTGGAAACAGGCCCTTCGGCCCAACAAGTCCACACTGACCTGCAACCCACCCAGATCCATTCCCCGACATTTACCCCTTCACCTAACATTACAGGCAATTTAGCATTGCCAATTCACCTAATCTGCACATTTTTGGACTGTGGGAGGAAACCGGAGCAAACCCACGCAGACACGGGGAGAATGTGCAAACTCCACACAGTCAGTCGCCTGAGGCAGGAATTGAACCCTGGTCTCTGGCGCTGTGAGGCAGCAGTGCTAACCACTGAGCCACCATGTCACCCACAGTATCATGGTGGTTCTGTACAGTCACATATGAAAAAAAACAATAAGGTGTTAGAATTTGACTCTATCCAACAAATACGGTTGCTCAGTGGTTAGCAATGCTGCCTCACAGCACCAGGGTCCCAGGTTTGATTTCGGCCTCAGATGACTGTCCGTGTGGAGTTTGCACATTCTCCCCGTGTCTGTGTGGGTTTCCTCCCACAGTCCAAAGATATGCAGTCCAGGTGAACTGGCCATGTTAAATTGCCCATAGTGTTAGATGCATCAGTCAGAGGGAAATGGGTCTGGGTGGGTTACTCTTTCGAAGGTGGTGTGGACGTGTTGGGCCGAAGGGCCTGTTTCCACACTGTAAGGAATCTAATCTAAAATAACGCAAAGGCATTTTTTGCCTGTGCAAAATTATATTTGAGGCACCAGGAGGGTCTGATAATCAAACAAACCCCCATTTAACTTTGGTAGGAAGCCCTGAGACAGTGATGTCCGCCCACTGCATCATGGTGGCAGCCTCCTCAAGCTTTACTACGTCCCTCAGCACGGAGCCCTGGACCATGGAACATGCCAGGCTGCAACACTCAGTCAAAGTCAACTCCTCACTCTGGAAGAGCAACTGTTAGAAGTGGTGTTGCCTTTCAGATGATGTGGTGATGCAATCTCAGTTGCCTGGTAGACATCACACATCCAAAGGCACTTGACAGCCAAATGGAGCCCCCTTTGTCAATCAGTGTTACAATGTCAGGTTCACAGTCACTGCAATGCAAGCCACTGTTACAAGAATGATAAGTTAAACAGGATTTGTGATGATGAGTGAGGGATAATTTCATCTGCGTTTCTTTGGATCCACCCAAACCGACGATTTCATAGGCCAGGGCTCCATGCTGAGGGATGCAGTAAAGCTTGAGGAGTCTGCCACCAAGCTGCAGTGGGGGGACATCACTGTCTGAGGTCCTCGTACCAAAGTTAAATGGGGGTTTGTTCAGTTATCAGACCCTCCTGGTGCCGTCAATTTGAACTCACTTCAAAAGGGCAGCATGGTTGACAGTGTAACACTCCCTCAGTACTACACTGGAGAGACAGCCTTGATTTTTGTACAGAATAGACAGTAGTTAATTGAGTGAAAGCAGAGTGGATGGGGAGTGTGTTGCCTTCTGACCTCCAACCCAATTAAATCTGGCACAGGCTGCCCTTTCTTACCCACTTCAATTGAGACCCTTAAGCCCTCTTAAGGATTTCATAATACCATCATTGTCATTCACCCATTGGAGGTCTTGCCGAAAAGGAAGGACAAACATTGAACCTTGCCTTTCCATCTTGTAAGCTGTTGGGTTTTTTTTGAGGGGTTGAGGTGGGTCTCATTCAGAGACATGGAGTCTGATTGAGGGATACAGTATTGGGATGTAGTGGAGGGTTGTCTTCAGACACCCCTCTCCCCCATCTGACTTTACTGTCAATAGCCTAAACATTGCCTCCCACATCACGCCCTCTTGACTGAGGCCTGGGTTCTTCATTGATCTCTGTACCTGAGATTGAGGGGGCACTTGCTGCGTGGTTGGTTGAAACACTCTCACCCACTTGGCACTGCCTAGCAACAATCAGCAGCAGTGTCTGATTTGCCAGTAGTTCTTGGGGTGGGAGACAGGAATTCAAACCCCTGAGCCTTTGATCCCTGGGAAGACCTTTCTGCTGTCCAGTTAACTGTTTCAGTAGTTAGATCTTCCCCAGAGGAGACAATATGGGCTTTCTCTCTCTGTCCAGCCATCAAATGAGACTCTTGATACTTCTTTTCTTTTTATTTTAATCTGTTTTTGCTAATCAACCTGTTCAGAGATGTTATTGCACACCATTGGAGCAGTTGAGACTTGAGCATGGACCTCTCAGTTCAGAGGTAGGGACACTAGTACTGAACCATAACAGGGCCCTTTTTAACTGAAGCTCTGGGCCTGGGGGGGTTCGAAGCTCTAATCTTTCAGTTTCCAGCTGAATGCTGACCCACTGAGCCCCCCACCCCCATACCTAGTCATGAAGAAGTGTTAATACCGGAAATGTCAACTTCTGCACCTCTTGAATCTGTGTTGTTCCAGCTTCCTGTTTGTCTAGGAACTGTATTATTGCCTCTATTAAATACTGCCCATCATTCAGGAGACTTATTTCATTTCTCCTATTTTTCTATTACACACGGCTGGGGGCTTGAACTTGGGTCTCTCTGTCTAGGGGTAGGACCACTAGCACTGCTTATTATTTTTTGAACTTATGTGGGCACTGAACCAGTAACAAGCAAAGCCCAGAAAGAGGAAGGCTTATGTGAAGAAACTGAAGGGGGAGGGTAGGGGTTAAATCAAAATACAATTGGAGGGGGAAATAAAGCACTCTGCACTCCCCCCTGTAGTATCCACCTCCCCGTAAAGGCAAGAATCCCAACAGTGTGGAAATAGGCCCTTAGGCTCAACATGTCCACACCGAACAGTATTCCACCAAGATCCATTCCCCAACCCTATTACTTGTACATTTTTCTGTGACTAATACACCTAACCTACACATCCCCAAGCACTATAGTCAAATTAATCTGCACTTCTTTGGATTGTGAGATGAAACTGGAGCAAATGCACACAGACACAGGGAGGATGTGCAAACTCCACACAGAGAGTCGCCCGAGGCTAGAACCGAACCCAGGTCCCTGGCGCTATGAGGCAGCACTGTCAACCACTGAGCCGCCATGCATTGAGAGGATTGGTGGACACTGTGTGCTCCCTCTCCAGGGACACCCAGGCCCGAACATAACCGCAGAAGGGGGGGCAGGCAGTCAGCAGAAACAACCCCCTGCATGGCCCACTGCCTCGATCCATTCATAGCCAGCCTGGCCAGGCCTTGGAGCCTGCAACAGTGGTTTAAAATGGAGGCATTAAAAGGAACTAATTTAGCCTCCAATATAGACAGTTGAGGCTATTAATCCATCTAATTAACCATGCACAATATTCCAATGCTGATCTGATTATCTGTAGCACTTTTAATGGTTTTTTTGGCAATGATGAAATTTATCAGCATCCATATGAAGATTTTATCACACAGTCCAAACCAATTAATGAGCACTTTATGACTCCACGGCATGGAACCTGCATCAATGACGCCCCTTTTGCCCTTTCAGTTCACAGCGCACTTCCACACTGATTGTCTTTCAGCACAAAACCAGCAACTAAAAATAACACAGCAAAGAAACGCTGCCTGAAGGGCTCCTTAAAACATCTGCACTCTCAAGAGGTCATTTCCATGGAGATCTCATTTGGAGGATTCATCAGCATCACACCCCTGAGCACACCAGTCTAAAAAAGGAAGCATTGACCTACTCCTGTTAAATGCTAAATGCCTTCATTATGCAGCAAGAGACGGAGGTGTTGCAAAAAGCAGCACCTGAAATGCCACAGAGAGAAATTTTGATTCGATCAGGGCAAGAGAAATAGGCTCATTCCTGGTTTGAGGCAGGTGTGTGACATTTGGAGTCTCACCATCAAAGCTTGTCACAATCTCTCATCTCTCGCTGACAAAAGTCAGTGTTGGATTACCCCGAGCCAAACTCAACTTTACCAGCTCTGGTAAACTGCCAAAGGAAGATTCTGAAGGAAAGTGTCTCATTCACAAAGACGCTTAGAATATCGGAGGTGTATCGCCGTCCAGAGTGCTTATTGGTCTTGAATGGTTGGAGAGGTGTGTCGAGGAGATGTACCAGGATGTTACCCAGGCCGGAGAGGTTTAGTTATGAAGAGAGATTGGACGGACTGGAGTTGTTTTCCTTGGAGCTGAGGTGACATGATTGTGATGTATGACATCATGACAGGAAGAAATGTCTCCCCTTGAGAGAGTGACCGTACATTTAAGGGAAAGGGCAAGAGGTTCAGAGGAGACATGAGGAAAAACATTTCACACAGAGGATGGTAGAAATCTGGAACTCACTGTCTGTAAGCAAGGTAAGGGCAGAAACTTACAGCATTTAAGGAGTATTTAGATGTACGATACCAAGGCACACAAGGCTATGGGTCAGGTGCTGGAAAGTGGGATTAAAATAGTTAGTTGGCTGTTTTTGACCAGCACAAACTCGATAGGTCAAAGGGCCTTTTACTGTTCTCTAGACCTCTACAAATCTCCCAACTCTTCTGCTTAGCTCGCCCCTAGTGCTGTCATACAGATGATCCTTCCTCATAGGTTTGCTTTCCATTTACTGGATATCAAGAAATAGAGTCACTTCAGCAGCAAAAGAGGCCATTTGGCCCATCAGGTCTGCGCCAATTCTCTGAAGAGCATCCCACTCAGATCCAGCCCCTATTCTATCTATCCCCATAGCCCCACAATTTCTCAAGGCCAATCCACCCTGACCTGCACATCTTTGGAGCTTGGGAGGACACCCACACAGACACAGGGAGAGTGTGCAAGCTCCACACAGACAGTTGCCCAAGACTTGAATCGAACCCACGTGAGGCGGCAGTGCTAACCACTGAGCAATCTTCCTGGTCAAAATAATACACGGTTCTATCTCATGCATTTTCCACTAGCCCATTTAGTGCCCAGTGCAATTGTAATGAAGCGATTGACTGTCCAATCTCAGCAATGTCCAGAGAATCCCTACAGTGTAGATAGAAGCCATTCAGCCCAACCATCCAAAGAACATCCCACCCAAGTCCTGTAACCTTGTATTTATCATGGCTCATCCACTCAGTCTGCACATCTTTGGACTGTGGGAGGAAACCGGAGCACCCAGAGAATGTGCAAAGTCCACGCAGACAGTCGCCCAAGGCTGGAATCGAACCCAAGTCCCTGGTGCTGTGAGACAGCAGTGCTAAGCGTTCCACTCATTAGTTTACATGCACTGAAGCATGAGTTAAGGTACAGCCCAGAGATAAAATGCATGGAACGCATAGTTTCAAAGTTATCTTTGCCACCCAAGCATGTAACACTTCCCACATGCCTTTGCTCAACATATTCACATCCTGTACTTTCTGAAGGAATTCTGCTGAATTTGTATTTACTATATCAATAATATTGCCTTCCATTGTCCCCTAGGGAGGTTTTTTTCCCAATGATTGGCTATTTTCACAGATTATGCTTTAATTTACCTCCCCTTTAAACGAACGCTGTGATGTCTGGCTCATTCAAAACCCTCTCAAGTTCCGTTTGAATATTCCCTGTTCAATTAAGTAACAATCTCTTCCTGGATTTGATGAAGTATGCTTCAGTTCCCCACAATCAATTGTATCTGCTAAATTCCCAACTCTACTCAAATTATCCTGGAGCTCAGCTTTGTTCAGCATCACTGGTTTTGAATCATACACAAATGTAGCCATCATGCTTAGGGCTCATTGATCTAGATCATTTATTAAGATATAAAGCAAAGTATAAGCCTAGGTGACCTTCAATTGTTGTATTTTCCAGGCTGCTGACAGTATATATACGACACCAATGTATGCATTTTTTGCTGACCCTTTGCTTGCCCTTCACACAACTATATACTTTAGCCTTGTCACAGGCATGGCCGTATTAAGATCGACATGTACAGTTTCATATGAATGCTGAAGCACAACAGAAAGTGCTGAAGAAACTCAGCAGGTCTGGCAGCATCTGTAGAGTGAGAAACAAGAGCTAACGTTTCCAGAATGTCGGAGCACATTACTGCAGATGCTGGAATCTGTACTGACACCAACCAATGCTGGAGATCACAGTGGGTCAGGCTGCATCTGTGGAGGGAGACCAAGCTAATGTTTCGGGTCTAGATGACTCTTCATCAGAGCTTGAGCTATCGTGAAGGTTCACCAACTTCCAAGTCTCCCCTCCCCCCAATTCATCCCAGATCCAACCCTCCAACGTGGCACTGCCCTCTTGACCTGTCCATCTTCCTTCCCACCCACCCCACTGACCTATCACAGTAACCCCCCACCTGCATCCACCTATCACCTTCCCACCTACCTTCCCCCAAAGCCACACCCTCACCCCTCATTTATCTCTCAGTCCCTTCCCCTGCTATACTCCTGATGAAGGGCTTATGCCTGAAACGTTGACTCTCTGCTCCTGCTGTCTGACCTGCTATACATTTCCAGCTCCACATATTTTGAGTCCCTCTCTCCATGGATGCCGTCTGACCTATTGTAATCTCCAGCATTTATTGTGTTCAGTTAACACTTCCAGAGACTCTTTACCAGTGACAAACTTTCTGACAAAGGATATTGTAGAGATTGGAACAAGGTTAGCCAGGTGGACATCAATGAATATAAGTTCGTTGACTGGGACTGTTAACCTGGTCCAATCAGGGAGCCCTGGCTGACAGATAAAAAAAGGCGGGAGTGCCACTCTGAGAGATGATTCTGAATGAGGCTATATTAAAGTCAAGAACTGTTCTTGTGTAAATAAAGGGTGACTTGGTGACAGGATACCAGCCTTTGTGGAAGTGTTACAAGCACTGGACTTTAAATGTTAACAAAACCAGAAAGTGCTGGAGAAACTCAGCAGGTCTGGCAGCATTTGTGGGAAGAAAACATTCCAAATCCAGTAACTTTTCCTCAGAACTCGTAGCAGAAAGGAGAAAAGGATTCATGCTGAAGCTGAACTTGGAAGAGGTGGGGAAAGAGGAAGGGGGGTGTGCAAGAAGAGATTGGTGGAGATAAAACACTGAGTGAGAGAGAGAGAAAGAGCGGGAGATATGAAAGGTGAGTAAACGAGGGGATTTTGGATACAAGGTCACAAAAGAAGAAAAGCTGAATCAGTGATAATAGGTTGTGGTGGGGCTGGTGTCGGACTGGGAGGTGGACAAAATCAGAAGTCATGTGACACCAGGTTATAGTTCAACAGGTTTATTTGAAATCAAAAGCTTTCAGAGCACTGCCCCTTTAATGAGGCGACCAGAACTGGACACAATATTCCAAGTGTGGTCTAAAAGATACAGCAAAACCTCACTGCTCTTCAACTCAATCCCCCTGCTAATGAAAGCCAAAATGCCAGCTTAACAACCCTATCAACTTGGGTGGCAACTTTGAGCGATCCCAAAATCCTCTTTCCTCCACACTGCCAAAGAATCCTGTCTCTAACCCTGTATTCAGCATTCAAATTCGACCTTCCGTAATGAATCACTTCACATTTATCCAGGTTGAACTCCATCTGCCATTTCTCAGCCCAGTTCTGCATCCTGTCAATGTCTTGTTGTAGCCTGCAACAGCCCTTGATGCTATCTACAACACCACTGACCTTTGCATCATTGGCAAACTTACTAACCCACCCTTCCACTTCTTCATCCAAGTCATTTATAAAAACTACAAAGAGCAGAGGAATTAGAACAGATCCCTGTGGGACACCACTGGTCACCGACCTCCAGGCGGAATACCTTCCATCCATTACCACTCACTGTCTTCTTTCGGTCAGCCAATTTTATATCCAGACAGCCAAATTTCCGTATATCCCATACTCCTAAATTTCTGAATGAGCTTACGGCAGGGAACCTTATCAAATGCCTTACTGAAATCCATATACACCACATCCACTGCTCGACTTTTGTCAACTTGTCTCATCACGTCCTCAAAGAACTCAATAAGGCTTGTGAGGTATAACCTGGCCCTTACAAAGCCTTGCTGATTAGTTTTAATCAAACAATTGTTCCCAATTTATACTCCACAGCTCCTGTCTAATAACAGTATAATTTCCCCTCCCTCAATTAAGTACCTTCCTGTATTGCCTGTTCCTATCCCTCTCCATGGCAATGGTAAAGGTGAAGCAGTTGTGGTCACTGTCACCGAAATGCTCTCCCACTGGAGCTCTGACACCTGGCTTGGCTTGTTGCCTAGCACCAAATCCAATATGGCCTCCCACCTAGTCAGTCTATTTACATATGAAGTCAGGAATCCCTCCTGGACACACCTGACAAAATCGGCTCCATCCAGACCACCTGCACTAAGGAGGTTCCTTAGGAGGAAACACTGGACACGGCCGATCGTCGTCTATGGCGGTGACGGTGCCCAGAGCGAGGAGTCTTGGCTGTGATATGTCTGGACTTGTAGTGTTATCATTGCTGTACCTAGACTGGGGACCCTTGAAATCTGGGACACCATGTAGAGACCTTGCAGAAACACGGGAGGAATGCTTGAAGTTCCCTTGCATGAAATCTCTTTCTGCAATTTCTTTTCATTAATTTTCTAGCTCAAAACGGCAGCAAATTGTGGTGATGAAGGACTTTACACTGTAACTTTCTTAGTGTATGTGATAATAAATAAGTAACTCAAAGGGTAGGTTCAGCGTCAGAATCGTAGTCATAGAGATGTACAGCACAGAAACATGCCCTTCGGTCTGTGGTATGCCTGAAGCCTTAATTGTAATTGTTGTATGCAGACTAGGGAACTCCAACAAATCTGGGAGACCATACAGAAGCCCTCCTCGAAGACCACTTTGTATGAACTCTCTTGCTGCAATTTCTTTTTTTTACTCAAAAAGATGCCGAAATGTGACGACGAAGCACTTTTACACTGATACATGTGACAATAAATAAATAACTCAAAGGGTAGTTTCAGAGGAGCCGTGGATGGCAGCCCCAGCTGCCATGGTCGGACAATCTTAGGTAGCCGTGGTAATGAAATAAAATGGTTGAACTCAACATTGAGTCTAGAAAGCTGTAAATTGCTGGAAGAATGTTATTTTTTTAATCCAAAAAGCAGTCACAGTGCAGTTTCGGGCCAATGACCCCAATCCAACATTTTCTTCAGTTGAAGTGTCTTTGAAAACAAGGCCAAAGAGCACAATCATATCCAGTCACATTAAGTGTTCATTGGAATGGAACTAGAACATGCTGTCCGTCCCTCGAATCAAATGGGCTGGTTGTAAACACCCAAGCAGTTGGCTTTCCATTTTTTAAACATTTGCCTGCTTTAGGTTCTGCCTGCTGGCATGTAATCAGCATAATTTTTTTTTTACTTATTCTCTTGTGGGATGTGGATGTCACTGGCTGGGTCAGCATTTATTGCTCGTCCCTAGTTGCCCCTTGAGAAGGTGGGGGTGAGTTGGAAAGAGTGGCACTGGAAAAGCACAGCAGGTCAGGCAGTATCCAAGGAGTTGGAAAATCGACGCTCCGGATAAAAGCCCTTCATCAGGAATGTCCTGAAACTCCTCATGAAGGACTTACACCTGATATGTCGACTCTCCTGCTCCTCGGATGCTGCCTGACCAGCTGTGCTTTTCCAGTGCAACACTTCTCGACTCTGATCTCCAGCATTTGCAGTCCTCACTCTCTCCACAAAGGTGCTGGTGAGCTGCTGTGGTCTATATGGTATAGGTAGGCCCACAATGCCCTGAGGGAGGCTTTTCCAGGATTTTGACCCAGTGTCACAGAAGGAACAGCGATGTATTTCCAAGTCAAGATGGTGAGTGGCTTGGATGGAACTTACAGGTCAGGGTCTTCACCTGTATCTGCTGCCCTTGTCCTTTGAGATGGAAGTGGTCATGGGATTGGAAGATGCTGCCTGAGGATCTTGAGTGAATTTCTGCAGTGTGTCTTGTAGATAGTATACTCTGCTGCTACTATAGTGTGAAAGTTTTGGGCAAATTAGGGATCGTGTCTCAGGCACTGACAAATGGGGGGTCATTGTGAGAGAGACAGGGTTACCCAATGTTAACTTCCCCAAATTGATGAATTTGGAGCAAACAGTGACAGGGGGCTCCATCTATGAAGCTCAATGGGCAAGGCTGTTGGCTGTCGATGTTGGGTGGCCAACAAAAGGCTCTCCCACTAATCACAAAAGAGCAGCACAGAGAAATGGCAGCTCCATTTTGAACTTTGAAATAAAAATGGGTGAAACATTGTGAAGCACTCCAGCAGTTGTGGCCTTGGTCAGGTCAGTACAAGGGCGCCACAGTGGTTCAGTGGTTAGCACTGCTGCCTCACAGCACCAAGGACCGGGTTCAATTCAAACCTTGGGTGATTGTCTGTATGGAGTTTGCAAATTCTCCCCATGTCTGCGTGCATTTGCTCCAGTTTCCTCCCACAGTCCAAAGATGTGCAGGTTTGGTGAATTGGTTAAATTAGCCATGCTAAATTGACGATAGTCTGCAGGGATTTGTAGGTTAGGTGCAGTAGTCAGGGGTAAAATGTAGTGTAATAGCGTAGGGGGAAGGGTTTGCTATGGACTTGTTGACCCAGAAGGCCTGTTTTCACACTGTAGTGATTCTATGAAGTACAGGGGGAGCCTCCAAGCTTGTTGAGAACATTGGGCCCCTCAGTCTGATGTTGCAGACAACCTCCCTATTCCCTGAATCAGTGTCGAATTTCTCTGGAGGGTTGAGCTGGCATTGCTTTGGTATAGAGGGTATTTGGATAAGCGGGAGGGGAATTCCAGGGGTTAGGTGGAGTGGGAGATGGAGAGTACGGGGTGGGGTGACACCATAATCCATTTCTTAAAGGAACCAAGATAGATTGTCTAACAATCCTCTTACACTTGACCTCACCTCCGCTACCATCTGCCCCATGGTCCCCTACATTGTATCTCCTTACCGTGCCGCCTGATGTCCTCTTGCCCACCCAGTGTGGAGATCTGCTGATCCAAGGTAGTATTTGACGTGGTTACCAAGCCAGCACATTTCCCTACTTGAACCAGACGCTGCATGAGCTGACTTCTGGCTCAGTGGGGTCATTTCAGGATCTTGGTGGACCTTTTGTCCCTTTGTGTGGATGCCTGTTATCCATTCTCAAGTCTGATCCCAGTAGCAAGTCTCTTTCCTCTGTTCCTTCAAGACCCCTTGCAATTTCCTTTTGAAATTACTCATTGCCTCTCCTTCCGTCACTCCTGTCAGTGAGTCGCAGTTCATTGCCACATGATGTGTGAAGTAAATTGCCCAGAGTGTTCAGGGATGTGTAGGTTAGATGTGGTAGTCAGGGGTAAAGTAAAGTAATAGGGAATGGTTTGGGTGGTTACTGTTTGGAGGGTTGGTGAGGACTTGTTGGGCCTAATGGCCTGTTTTCACACTGCAAGAATTCTATGATTCTAAGATAAGTTCGTCATGTTCCAACCACTGTTTTACCCAGTTAAAAATTACAGAACAACAGGTTATAGTCCAACAGGTTTAATTGGAAGCACTAGCTTTCGGAGCGACGCTCCTTCATCAGGTGGTACCATCTGATGAAGTAGCGTCGCTCCGAAAGCTAGTGTGCTTCCAATTAAACCTGTTGGACTATAACCTGGTGTTTTGTGATTTTTAACTTTGTACACCCCAGTCCAACACCGGCATCTCCAAATCATGACTATTTTACCCAACATTTTAAATCTGTGGCCCCTACACTTAATCCCATACACCTCCATCAGGATTCCCTGCAATCTCTTCTGTCTCTTGTGCCTCTCCCAGTCTGACATGGCATGTTCTAGGATATGTTCTAAAGCCAGAAGTCACAAAACACCAGGTTATCATTGAACAGGTTTATTGGAAAGCTTTCGGAGTGTTACCCCTTTGTCAGGTAAAGGAGCAGTGCTCCGAAAGCTTGTGATTTCAAATAAACCTGTTGGACTATAACCTGGTGTTGTGTGACCTCTGACTTTATCCACCCCACCTCGACACGGGCACCTCCACAGCATGGCTGCTCTGAAGCGTTTACACATTATCAGCAGACTGGCCCTACAATGCGGATTTCACCTGGAATACTGCACACAGGACCCCAAATGTAGCAAACAGCCAAACTCAAAAGGATGAGCGGCTATGTAACAACGCAACTTATTCCATTGGGGTAGCCAAATAATACAAATTAATTAAAGTACCAGTGGGAGGCTAGAACAGGGATTAATGTAAAGTCTGCTGTTTATATGATTAGACTGTGCCAAAGCATGACGCAAACTTAATAAATGTCCAAAAGACAGATGTCTACGTTGCTCTAAATGCCAAGCTGCTAGTGATGAAAATGTGCCAAATTGAAAGTCCCTGTCAAAGTCGATTGGCTGTTCCTTCCCATGCTGACTTGTAGCGCTAATGTCAATGGATGGCATGTCATTATGAGAACATGAACAATCTCTGGATATTTATAACCAACCATTCAATTCTTGATTGAGTGTACCTGTTTATCATACTGCCGTGTGACAGCCCCAAACAGTCGGATCTGAAGCAGAGCCAATTGTACCTAATAAAACCTTCATTTAAAGTTTGGCAGTAAGAGGAGATTGTTACAGATTGCCCACTTGCTGTCTGCCTATATGGCATTTAGATCCAGACGTCACCACACGTCAACACTCTACAGGAGTAGTTCCTGCATTTCCCCTTCACCCGGTGCCAGATGAGATATTAAAAGGAACTCAACACAATTAGCAGCTTGAAACTGTTAGTGATTTTGCCAAGTCTTATTGTTTGTTCAACTCTCTTCGCTTTTGGCCTCTCCTTGATGTCATGGTTCATGCCAGGGGGCAGTGAGACAGAGGGCAAATGCTTTTTTTTTCCAAGTATGAGGAAAGAAATAAGGAGGACTTGATTTGTGGCGATCCTTTCAAAATTTTAAGATGTCCCAGAGTGAATTGCAATGGATGAAATGTTCTTCAAGTGTAGTCACAGCCTGTAATGCAGGAAAACGAGCTTCCAATTTACACACAGCAAGACCTCGCAATTTGTTTTCAGCAGGTTCCTGTGCAGACAAAATAGGTCAATATAAGTCAAACTCAAGCACATTGTAATACTCTCTCCCTATGCTATGCTTTGGGTTGCCTAGGCAGGAGCTCAGTGGTTAGCACCGCTGCCTCACAGCACCAGGGACCTGGGTGACTGTCTGTGTGGAGCTTGTATGTCCTCCCTACATCTGCCCAAATACCTCCAGGGCCTCCAGCTTCCTCCCACAGTCCAAAAATGTGTGCACATTAGAGGGATTGGCCATAGAGAATTCAGGGTTACAGGGAAAGACTAGGAATGAGTGGGATGCTCTTCAGAGGGTTGATGTGGACTTGATAGGCTGAATGGCCTGCACTATATGGATTCTAGGAACACACACTCAGCTCACCATCCCTCAGGTACTTAAGTGGGGAATTATAAATGCCACCCACACCCCACAAAGGAACAAATCTTTTACTGGCTGCTCCACACTAATTTTATGTCGACAGATTTTACGTTATGAAATTCTTAGAAAGCACCAGCTGTTATTTCCAAAATTAACATCAGCAATAAAAACCAGAACACGCTTGAACCACTCAGAGCCATGGGCAGGATCTGTGATGGGAAAGAACTGAAACTGTCAACATATCAGGAAGCTTCCAGGTGGAAGGTCGAAAATCCAAAATGGGAGCTAATTAATGGAGACAATGGGAGGCATGTGCATTAGCTGGAGCTCCGTGACATCTCCTTTTGGAGAATGACTCAGATCTGGGGGCTATCAGGCACTTGGTTGGGCAGCTGCAGGCCACTCCCCATGATCAAGGTTGACAAAATGGCACTCCTTAACCTGGAGCTGCTGGCCAATCAGAGACGGACTTTGGCCCTGCATTGCTCAGCAGCACCTCTAAGCAGGTGATGGCCACCTTTGGTATTGCAGCCATCTGAGGCCTAGGTTCGCACAGGGAGTGAGGTCCCAGTGATGGAATACGGGAGGCAGGACAAGCCAGACAAGCAGTTGGAGTGACTGCCAGCTAGAACCCTCGGTCCGACACTATGTGCCTTTGAAGAAGAGTCAACATCCACCACCCCAGAAGTCTGCAAGGACAGGGTCTGCTCTTTGGGCAAGTCCACACCCCCTTACTGAGTGAACATGAGTAGTAGAAGGCACAAACCCTCAAAATGGATGCTAATTGAACTATTGCAGTCCTCAGTTGGTGTCTCATGAGACTTTCCTCCCCAGAGTTAGTCAGGGGTGGGCCCCACCTTCCTCAACCCTATCCTCCACCCTCACCCCAGAACCCACTGTTACCATTCCCTTTCAGTTGTCCAGCAACTCTGAGGAACATTCGAGGGAGTATTGCCCAAGACACACCCACCAGATTAGATACCCTCCCTCCCTCCAACGAACTGTCCTAGATGATCAGATATTAAATTCAACTTGTCAATTCCTTTTCTCTCGCCACAGATGTTGCCAGACCTGCTAAGCATTTTCAACACTTGCTGTTTCTACGTCAGATGTCCAGCATCTGCAGTTATCTGCTTGTGAGCTGCGCAAAAGTAAGACATTTCAACGATCTGACAACATTTGAAGGTTTTGTTGCAATTTCAGCCGTCACGACTCACTGGGGCAGTGTTCGGAGATCAGGATCCATTAATCCCGGTTTCATGACAAACATGAACATACCTCATCAAACTGTTCAAAATCCCAGGCTTACTCGAGTCACAAACTCCAGTCGCACAATCCACCCTCACAGGTTTCAGTACTGGACAAGAAAATAACTGCTCATTTCAAACAATTCGTCTCTAACCAATGAAAACTCAGAAATCTGAATTACTAAGACCATCAGGAAGAAAGGAATAGGCTGTTGGGATCCTCAGGCCTGCTCCACAATTCAATAGGATTAAAGGTGATCCAACATTCCTCACAACCACTTCCTGTCTTTTCCCTGCATTCCTTCATTCCCTGGCTGATCAAGTATCTCTCTCAGCCTTAAGTAAACACAAGGAATCTGCCCCCACAGCTCTCTGTGTCAAGGAGTTCCAAAGACTGAGAGAAAAAGTTCCTCCTCATCTCACTCTTAAATTAATGTCCCTTTAATCTGAGGCTATGCCCTCATTCCTGATGAATGGCTTTTGCCTGAAACGTCGAATTTCCTGTTCCTTGGATGCTGCCTGACCTGCTGCTCTTTAACCAGCAACACATTTTCAGTCCTGTGGTCCTGGACCCTTCCATGAGGGGAAACATTCACTCAGCATTCACCCTGTCAAGCCTCTTAAGACTCCAATATGTCTTAGTGAGACCACCTCCCCTTCTTTTAAACTCCAGTGTGTAGAGTCCCAACCTGTTTAGCCTTTGCTCATACCAGGGATCATCCTCTGAAGCTTCTTTGAACAGACTCCAATGAAAAGATATCCTTCCTTAAGTAAGGAGACCAAAACTGCTCACAATGCTCCAGCTGTGGTCTCACCAGCACCTCGTACAGATGCAGTAAGACTTCCCTACTCTTATCCTCCAACCCTCTTGAAATAAGGCCCAACATTGCATGAGCCTTCATGATTACCTGCTGTACCTGGGTGCTAGCTTTAGGTGTTCTGTTCATAAGTATCCTCCCAAGTCTCTTTGCTAATAACTCTGTAAATTACCTCCATTCCTTCTGAAATTCCTCCTTCTCAAATGGACACACAAAGGCCGACAAGAGATGGGTTTTTAAGGGTGGAAAATGTAAAACTATGAGGGAAACACAGATTAATAGTGCCAGTCTGGACCACATAGAGTCATATGGACCTTTTGGTCTAACCAGTCCATGTTCCTTGGATGAACCATAATCCCAAACTAAACCCATCCCACTTGCCTGCTCCTGGCCTATAACGCTCCAAACCTTTCCTATTCATGGACTTATTCAAATACTTTTTCTTTTAAAATGTTGCAATTGTACCCACATCCAGCACTTCTTTGGGAAATTAATCTCACACATGACCCAAAAAATTGCCTGTCATGTCTTTCTTAAATATCTCTCCTCTCACCTTAAAAATGTGCCCACTAGTAGGTGGCACGGTGGTTAACACTGCTGCCTCACAGCGCCAGAGACCTGGGTTCAATTCCTGCTTCAGGTGACTGACTGTGTGGAGTTTGCACATTCTCCTTGTGTCTGCATGGGTTTCCTCTGGGTGCTCTGGTTTCCTCCCACAGTCCAAAGATGTGCCGGTCAGGTGAATTGACCATGCTAAATTGCCCATAGTGTTAGATGAAGGGGTATGGGTCGGTGTGGGCTTGTTGGGCAGAAGGGCCTGTTTCCACACTGTGGGTAATCTAATCTAGTCTTGAAATCCTCCATCCTAGGGAAAAGACAATTACCATTAACCTTGTCTGTACCTCTCGTGATTTTATATGCCTCTATAAGGTCACCTCTCAACCTCCAATGAAAAAAGTCCCAGCCTGTTCTGCCTTTCTTTATAACTCAAACCTTCCATACCCGACAACATCTGGTAAATTATGTGCTTCTTATGGTTTCTTCCAATTTGTTTTAGAATTTACTGTTAACACAAGGTTGTTTGCACAATGCTGCCTTCTTTCATTCATTGGTTGGGCATTTACACTTTATCTGTCAGTAAAGACATTTAAGCCATCTTTAACAGGAGATTTGTACAGAGTAGTGAGTAGAACTCAGTTGAAAATGTGTTGCTGGTGAAAGCACAGCAGGTTAGGCAGCAATAAAGGAATAGGAAATTCGACGTTTCGGGCATAAGCCCTTCATCAGGAATGAGGAAGGTGTGTCCAGCAGGCTAAGATAAAAGGTAGGGAGGAGGGACTTGAGGGAGGGGCAATGGAGATGAGATAGGTGGAAGAAGGTCAAGGTGAGGGTGATAGGCCGGAGTAGGGTGGGGGCGGAGAGGTTAGGAAGAAGATTGCAGGTTAGGAGGGCGGTGCTGAGTTGAGGGAACCGACTGAGACAAGGTGGGGGGAGGGGAAATGAGGAAACTGGAGAAATCTGAGTTCATTCCTTGTGGTTGGAGGGTTCCCAGACCACAAGGGGTAACCACAAGGGATGAGGGAACCCTCCAACCACAAGGGATGAACTCAGATTTCTCCAGTTTCCTCATTTCCCCTCCCCCCACCTTGTCTCAGTCGGTTCCCTCAACTCAGCACCGCCCTCCTAACCTGCAATCTTCTTCCTAACCTCTCCGCCCCCACCCTACTCCGGCCTATCACCCTCACCTTGACCTCCTTCCACCTATCACATCTCCATCGCCCCTCCCCCAAGTCCCTCCTCCCTACCTTTTATCTTAGCCTGCTTGGCACACTCTTCTCATTCCTGATGAAGGGCGTATGTCCGAAACGTCGAATTTCCTATTCCTTGGATGCTGCCTAACCTGCTGTGCTTTCACCAGCAACACATTTTCAACTGTGATCTCCAGCATCTGCAGACCTCATTTTTTACCAGTGAGTAGAACTCAGCCAGGTCTTACTGGAGACTTTTGAGACCCTTCACACATGAGAGAAATACACAGATGATTTCCCTTGGCAGTCTAGGTGGTTCTCACCTGCACCATGTCCATACAAGCCATGGTCACCTGGTTAGAATTCAATCAAAACATTGTTGCCAAGCAATTATTCCCCCTTTGTTCAAACCCCCATCAACCCTTTCCCATCTGCTTTTGTCCTCGCCAGCCCAGCAGAAAGTAATATTGTACACAATTCGCAATTTACTCCATTGTATTTTTTTGACACTGTAGCCATCTCTTTCCTCAGTCTGGCAGCATCAGTGGAGAGATTTTGGAAAAGTTTGCATCTGTCCGCTGACCCATCTTCAGAGTTCTGAAAGCTTAACTCGAAATGTTAACTCTGCTTTCTCTCCACAGATGCTGCCAGACCTGTTGAGTTCTTCCAGGAAATTTCTGTTTCTGATTTCCAGCATCTGCAGTGTCTTTGCGTAGTCTCCTTGGTTTAAGGCAGCATCTATTTTGTCAAAAGTGGTCAACTTTACACACAAAAAAAACAAATGAGGAAGCATAAAGCAAAATATTTTATTCTAACTGAGAAAAAGATGGAGACCTCTTTAGAATGATCTTGAAACAGATTATTATCACTGATTATTATTTTAAGACTACTTCAGTCAAGTACTGAACTAATGTGAAAGAATATTGCATATTCTTTTGGTAGCACTCTATTCAGGATAATAGGGCTTTGTTTCGCTAGAAGGCAACACATTTTCTTAAATTAAAAAAATTTACGACATGCAATAATGTATCAGCTCAGCTCCCTTAATTGTGTTGTTTGCAATATTTGGTCCCATTATAATAATAAACCATGGTGACACAGTGGTTAGCACTGCTGCCTCACAGAGCCAGAGACCCAGGTTCAATTCTCACCTCTCTGTGCGGCGTTTGCACATTCTCCCCGTGTCTGTGTGGGCTTCCTCTGGGTGCTCCAGTTTTCTCCCGCAATCCAAAAATGTGCAGGTTGGCCATACTAAATTGCCCGTAGTGTTAGGTGAAGGGGTAAACGTAAGGGAATGGGTCTGGGTGGGTTGCGCTTCAGCGGGTCGGTGTGGACTTGCGGGGCCGAAGGGCCTGTTTCCACACTGTAAGTAAGCAAATGGTTATCGAAAAGTGAAACGAGAGAGAATGAGGAGAAAAGTGAAAAAAGAAAAAGTGAAGAGGGTGCAAAAGGTAAAACGAAAAGGGAAAGAGACAAAGTAAGGAACAGATAGGAAAAAGAAATAACAAGAAAGAGAAAGAGAAAGAAGGCATGGAGTGACAGAAAATGTGAGAGAAGGACTGAGAAAGATGTAGAGAGAGGAATGAGAAAGATAATACCTTTCAGGAATGCAGGATCAACCTCTTCCAGCCAATGGTGTATTAAAGAAATGTAGCTGCTGATGGTCTCCTCCTTCCGAGTGGATGGGTGTGGGGAAACCTGCCCACTATGCTTCGTTAAAAGCATCATTCCCCAAGACTCACATTGTCTGTTCTCACTGGCGGTGAGCATGGAGGCAAGAGGGCGGTTAATTTGGTGACATTGCCTGAACACTGCTGCTGCCAAAAGGTAGGATCTGGGATGGATGACTCATGATCAATCTGTTCACATGCTTTATCTCCAATTGGGTGGCCAATTAGAGACCACTTTAAAGGCATTTTCCTGGTGTAGCTGGTCTTAGCCCAGCAGTAGGAGGGCTTGTTGCTATGTGGTGTGCCAGGCCATATAGCTTGAGATGAACCTTCCATCATTAACAATTGACTGCCGCATTGAAGGGTTGGACACAGGAATAGGCTGGCCTATGGAGAACTAAGGGTCATTATCGACAAAACTTCCGCACACTTTTCCTCATGACCTGCGCTCCTCTTGACCACTTGGCAATATTACGCACAGTTTTGACATGTGTCCACCCTTCCCCACCCGTGCCAGCAACCCTTACCTGTGGGGTCCAGAGCTGTTGTTGCAGCAGTAGCCACCGTCCTCCCAGTGGCGCTGCTGAACCAGCCACAGATAGATCAGCAACTTTCAGTAGCTGATAGTGGATCTTCCCTTCATGATGGAGGATTGGAGCAAACCTTTCTCCAGAGAGTGGTGGATCTTTGGAACTTTCTTCCCCAGACAGCGGCAGAAGCAGGGTCTTTGGACATTTTTAAGGGACGTTTAGATGGATTTTTGACTAACAAGGGAGTCGGGGCTATCCAGAGCAGGTGGGAGTATGGAGTTGAAGCTGAAATCAGATCAGGCTCAATCTTAATGAATGGCAAAGCAGGCTCAAGAGGCAAAATGGCCACTTTTTGTCCATGATTATTCCATATTTCCTCACTGCGATCTTGATTCCACTGCTATCTTCATCATGGAATTGTTATGACTCAGAAGAAAGCCATTCAGCCCATTATGTCTGCACTGGTTCTATCCCATGGTTCTTCCCCCATAGCCCTGTATACTATTCCTATTCAGATCATCATCCAATGCTGGAATGCCTCAGTTGAAGATGCCTCCAGCACACTTCCAGGCAATGCATTCTACAAATCTAATCCTACCCCAGCACAGACTTTTGGTTTGGAGGGTCTTCCCGGAAAGATAAAATAGGGGCCGCTTGCCAGCCCTCCAGCCTGATTCCAGCCTCATAACCAGGCATGGGGTGGAAGGCAATGGCCTAGTGTATTTTCACCAGACTGTTAATTCAGAGATCCAGGTGATGTCTGGAAGCCTGGGTTTGAATCCAACCATGGGAGATAATGGAATTCGAAACAAATCTGGAAGTACGCGTCTAGTGATGATTGTCCAAAATACCCATCTGGTTCACCTAATGCCCTTCAGGCCAGGAAGCTGCCATCCTTACCTGCTCTCGAGACAAAACAAACTGCAGATGCTGGAATCCAAAATAGAGAAGCAGGATTCTGGAAGAACACAGCAAGCCAGGCAGCATCAGGAGGTGGAGAAGTCAACCTTTCAAATGTAACTCTTCAACAGGACTACAGAAGGGTTGCAGCTAAAACATGGACTTCTCCACCTTCTGACACTGCCAGGCGTGCTGTGTTCATCCAGCCTCCTGCCCATCCTTACCTGCTCAGGCCTGCGTGTGACTCTAGACCTACAGCAATGTGGTTGACTCTTAAATATTGTCTGAGCAATTGGGGATGGTCAATAAGATTAGATTTGATTCCCTACAGTGTGGAAACAGGCCCTTCGGCATAGCAAGTCTACACTAACCCTCCGAAGCCTAACCCATCCAGACCCACTTCCCTCTGACTAATGCACCTAACACTATGGGCAATTTAGCATGGCCAATCCAGCTGACCTGCACATCTTCAGACTGTGGGAGGAAACCAGAACACCCAGAGGAAACCCATGCAGACACGGCTCCAGCTAGACAGTCACCTGAAGCTGGAATCAAACCCAGGTCCCTGGTGCTGTAAGGCAGCAGTGCTAACCATTGAGCCACCACACCGTCCTTAATAAATATTAGCCCAACCAGTGATAGCCTCATCCTTTAATTCGCTCTGAAGTAGTAAACCTGAAACTCATCCCAGTTGTTGGAAACACTGCTTCAGGCATCCTCACAAGGGCCCAGGCTGCATCTCTCAGAGTATTCAAATAATGCAGAACAAAGTTGTGTGAACTACAGCAATGGTTTGATCCAAACACAAATCAGAGTAATTGAGCCTACGATTTTACGTCTACTTCTTAATTTAAAGCACAATTATACCATTTATCAGTGTCCTTAAAAACGTGAACTGCTCCCTGAAAATTGCACATCCTATCTTATAGATTCCCATTCTGCTGTCTCCTTTTATCTGCGTTTGGTTTAGGCAATTCATGCCTGGAATTAGACTCACTTCTGTAGCACTAGTTTCCTCGTCTGTAATCTGTGTATAATGTGTGCCTGGTGTTTGCAAATTGACTACTCTCTCTTAATGCATTTCTGAGCATATCGTAGCAAGACTGGCATCCCCAACACCCCCAGAGACTGTTAATATGCCAGGCAGTTCCTCCACTTGCCAGCCTCTCTTAAGATCCCCTGTGCTATATTTCTGTACAGATCAGTGGACCAGTTTGTGTCAATGTCATCTGATTGGTGTAAAGCCACAGAGGATTGTGCCAAAGCAATCCTCCCCTTCATAAATGCAGGATGTTTGAAAAGGTCAGATGACCTGTGAAATTGCAGTGAAAATTGAAGTTGAGTTTTTAATGGTAAGATTGATGCCTCAAGATGAGAGAGCTTTCTCCACCTCCCATTCTGTAGTTGTATGTGATATTCTTTGAAATGCAGCCCTTTGACATTGAATATATTTTAATGACCTCCCTCTTTCGCACAGATACAGGTGTGTGAGGCAGACAAAGCACCAGTTTACATCTGAACAGCTGTAGCTGTTACAGGTTGCTGGCCCATCATCCAAAGTTCCAGCATGGGGTGCACCACTCCACACAGAGTCTGGCTGACCACAGATACTCCCACTCTTATCACTTGCCATAAGCAACTTGGAAGGCTTTTTTCTTACCAGTAAATAACCGTGGTCTTCCTTTAGTCTCAAACAGCCATGGTCAACCAGGGTGGCATGGTGGCTCAGCGGTTAAGCACTGCAGCCTCACAGCACCAGGGGTCCTGGTTCGATTCCAGCCTCAGAGGACTGTCCGTTTAGAGTTTGCATATTCTCCCTGTGTCTGCATGGGTTTCCTTCCACAATTCAAAGGTCAGGTGAATTGGCCATGCTAAATTTCCCATAGTGTTAGGTGCATGAGTCAGAGGGAAATGAGTTTGGGTGGGTTACTCTTTAAAGGGTCGGTGTGGACTTATTGGACCAAAGGGCCTGTTACCACATTGTAGGTAATCTAATCAAAGCAGGCCTATTGTTAGAGAAGGTAAGGTAATCACGTACATCTCCAATTAACTTTACCACAGATTATAGACACAGTCCCAGTGAAGATTAGATTAGATTCAATACAGTGTGGAAACAAGACCCTCACCCCAACAAGTCCACACTGACACTCCGAAGAGTAACCCACCCAGGCTCTTTTCCCATTATTTCCCTAATGCACCTAGCACTATGAGCAATTTAGCATGGCCAATTCACCTAAGCTGCACACCTTTTCAAATGTGGGAGGAAACTAGAGCAGACCCACACAGACATTGGGAGGATGTGCAAACTCCATACAGACAGGCTGGAATCAAACCCAGGTCCCTGGTGCAATGAGGTAGCAGTGCTAACCACTGAGCCACTGTGCCGCCCCTTGTATTCTAAACCTTGTATGGATGACACTGAAAAATTTTCATTTTGTTTTAAAATTCATTCACAGCATGAGGGGGCTAGGCCAGTGTTTTTTGCCCAGAGGGCTGTTAGGAGTCCATCAGATTGCTGTGGGTCTGGAGTCCCATGCAGGCCAGACTGGGTAAGGACGGCAACGAATAAACAGAAGTTGCTGGAAAAGCTCAGCAGGTCTGCAAAGAGAACGGTTCTGAGGAAGGGTCACCGGAACCAAAACGTTAACTCACAGATGTTGCCAGACCTGCTGAGCTTTTCCAGCAACTTCTGTTTTTGTTTCTGAGTTACATCATCTGCAGTTATTTTGTTTTTTTATCAGGGAGGGATAGCAGTTTCCTTCACTAAATTACAGAACTCTTTCTTTCTAAGTCATAACAGTTAAATCATTTTACAAAGCACCATCATCAAAAGGGAATTAGTGAACTCGATAAGGTTTTCCTGATAATCAGTGATGGATTCATAGTTATCATATTTGTAGGGTGGCACAGTGGTTAGCACTGCTGCCTCACAGCGCCAGAGACCTGGGTTCAATTCCCGCCTCAGGCGACTGACTGTGTGGAGTTTGCACGTTCTCCCCGTGTCTGTGTGGGTTTCCTCCGGGTGCTCCGGTTTCCTCCCACATTCCAAAGATGTGCAGGTTAGGTGAATTGGCCATGCTAAAAAAATTGCCCGTAGTGTTAGGTAAGGGGTATGGGTGGGTTGCGGGTCGGTGTGGACTTGTTGGGCCGAAGGGCCTGTTTCCACACTGTAAGCAATCTAATCTAATCATTACATTCTTAATTCCAGATTTTTATTAAAAATTGCATTCAAATTCCACCAGCTTCTGGGATGGGATTTGAACCTAGGTCCCCATAATGTTTGTGGGTCCCTGGATTAATAGTGCAGCAATAATAATATTAAGCCATCACTTATCTGGAACACAGAGTACACAGTGAACAACGATTTCACATAAAGGAAAGCTACTGTGTTGCGAAAAAATATTGAAAGAAACATTAAAAATGCAGGGGAGACTCAGCAGATCTGACAGTATCTGTGGAGAGAAGCAGACTTAACATTTCCAGTCAGGTATGACTCTTTTACTGTACAATCTACACATTGTCTCTTTATCCTTGCAGCTGTATTTCCTGTGGGACACAAATGTATTTCTTTCGTATTTTCTTTCATCCCTTCCCCCTGTTTTTATAAACGGTCAACTCCTTAGCATTATGCCACCAATGAAAATGTTGGTGATCTGTCTCTCACCCTGCGAGGTAGCAGTAAAAGAAACAGGATAAAGTGGCCGTGATTTATATGAGAGAATAGGATTGTATGAAAAACCATTGGGGAAAAAGCTTTTGGATTTAATCAAGGAATTAGAGCCATCGAGTCAAAGAGATGTATAGCTATTGGTCCAACTCACCCATACTGACCAGATATCCTAAATTAATTTTGTCCCACTTGCCAGCATTTGGCCTATATCCCTCTAAACTCTTTCTATTCATATACCCATCCAGGTGCCTTTGAAATGCTGTAATTGTACCAGCCTCCACCACTTCTTCTGGCAGCTCATTCCATACACATACCACCCTCTGCGTGAAAAAGTTGCCCTTTAGGTCCCTTTTAAATCTCTCGTCCTCTCACTTTAAACCCCTTTGATTTTTACAATATAAACTGATGAATTCCTCTTTCTTAGCTCGACATTACTTTTAACAACTTCGCTTCTATCTTTTCACCAGTTGTGCTTTCACCAGAGATGTGTCAATTATAGCACCTTGAACTCTTTCTTTCGAAGTCAAACCAATTAATTCACTTTACAAAGCTGCCACGTCAAATCCGCGGAGTTTAGATAATCGCTCCAGGCCTTGGGATTTCGACAGTCTGATCTGATCCTATTATCTCCAAAGCCAGGCAGAACAGGGCCATGACCAACCTGAAAATGAATATCCAAAATGATCAGCGAACTCACTCAACAAATTATGAGCTGGACCCTGGTGAAACAGTGAGCCTCATGCCACAATTATAAGAATACAAGTGAAATACAATGGATGATGGAAATCTGAAACAAACAGAGAGAATACCAGCCCGACCCAGCAGCCCTGGCAGCATCTGTGAAAAGGCAGAAAGAGTTTTAGCTTCACAACCATTTGACACTTCATCAGAATGGAAATACAGTCAAACTGGAGTTGAAAGGTTAAGTCGGTTTCTCTCTCCACAGATGCTGCCAGACCTGTAACCAGAGTTACAGAATTATACAATGGAAGCGATGCTCTTTAGCAAATGGGAAGCATCTGACCTTCAACCTAATCCTATTTACCTGCACTTGGCCCACGGCCTTCAATATTAGAATCCCTACAGTGTGGAATCAGGCCCTTCAGCCCAACAAGACCAGACTGACCCTCCAAAGGATAACTCACCCAGACCTATTCCCCTACGTGTACCCCTGATTAAAGCACCCAGCCTACACATCCCTGAACACAATGGGCAATTTAGCATGGCCAATTCACCCTAACCTGCACCTCTTTGGATTGCGGAAGGAAACCGGGGCACCCAGAGGTGCCTGATGAAGGCCTTTTGCCCGAAATATCGAATTTCCTGTTCCGTGGATGCTGCCTGACCTGCTGCGCTTTAACCAGCAACACATTTTCACCCAGAGGAAACCCAAGCAGACAACAGGGCAAATGTGCAAACTCCACGCAGTCAGTCGCCCGAGGCTGAAATCGAACCTGGGTCCTTGGTGCTATGAGGCAGCAGTACTAACTACTGAGCCACCGTGCTGCCTCTGTTATGATATGCCAAGTGCTCATCCAGGTACCTTTTAAAGGATGTGAGGCAACTCTCATCTACCCAGAGAAAGTGAGGACGGCAGATGCTGGAGATCAGAGTCGAGAATGTGGTGCTTGAAAAGCGCAGCAGTTCGGACAGCATCCAAGGAGCAGGAGACTCGATGTTTCAGGTATAAACCCTTCATCACTCTCATCTACCACCCTGCCAGGCAGCACAGACCAGACTGCCCCCACCGCCTGGGTATAAAGGTTTCTTCTTGCATTGCCTCAGACCTCCTGCCCCTCACCTTGAACATGGTCCCCTCATGACCAGCCCTTCAACTAAGGGGAGCAGCCTCTGTTTTTCCACACTGTCCCTCATAATCTTTTACCTCAATCAGATCACCCCTGCCTTCAGGTGTCTCTGCTCTAATGAAAACAATCCAAGCCTATCCAAAATTCCATTAAATATTCCATCCATCAATCTCTGTGTTTGTTTCAACATTTTAGACAGTTCGTTCAAAATTAAGCTTCCTTGTGCAATGTTATTTGTGCTGGTAAAGTGAAAGTGTCCTGTGGTTATTTAATACAAGTTATCAGGATGAAATCCAACAATGAATACACGATCTCAATGATTTGAAATTGGAGAATAAGACCTGATGATGGAAGCAAAGTTTGAAACAAGTGATAGGAGTATTAAATTATCCGAAACCGCAATCTGAAATACCTATAAGTCATCACATCTAAAAGACAGGAATATGCTTCGGCTCTGACAGCGGAACACAGAAGTGGTTTAACCCTCTGCTCCCTTCTCCACATGAAGGCAATCAGCGTTGCCACAGGTAATTAAAGTGGCATGTTCAATCTGTGCACACAAGCTACATACCTGTTAATATAATTGCTGAGAATTGAGGCATGAATCACCTTGTAAGTTGAGAGCTATTATTTTATAATCTTAAATGATGGAGGTGTTTTAATCTTGCAAGTCCCAGTAAACACATCCTGAAAATATAATTCGGTTCAATAGAGTGGGTGTTATTCCTGGTGGATGAACTCAGCAATTTGACGCGCAGTACAATTTTCCTCGCCTAACTTGACTGATTGCTTTCACTTATTGACCAAAGTCTGTCAAACCAGACCGGATCAGTGCAGTATCTCATCGATATAATGTGCGAGCAGGTGACGTTTAGAAACCATTGCACTATAATGCTGCAGAAAGTTAGCGTTGTCTTATTCAAAGTTGCTGACCTCACTCTAGGGTTCACCTTACCCTCAAAATGTTGGCAGCACCTGAACTCCTGTACCTGGGATTGCCCTCTTCCTCTGCACTTTCGTTTTTCCTTTCTTCCCCTTCTTTTCTCAGTTTTATTTAGTTTTCTCTCTAACTTACTTGATATGTATTCAAGAGATATACCACTTGGAGATGAATGGTATCAAAGGCTATAGGGTGAAAGCAGGATTAGACTATTGAATTGGATGATCAGCCATGATTATGATGAATGGTGGAGCAGGCTCAGAGGGGCTGAATGGCCTCCTCCTGCTCATAGCTTCTATGTTTCTGTAAAGAGGGCTCTTCAGTAAGGCTTCAATGTGCTCTGAAACAGTGGCGGCGTTTTCGGAGGCAGCGTGGCTACAGAGACAGTCAGTAGGCCTGTGAAACCTGGAGTGGGACTCTCAGTTCTGCGTGGAGTGGGCCCTTAGTGGCATCGTGGGAGTAGTGAGCTGGTATAGCCCAGCACGGAACTCCTGACGGTTTCATGGGAGTGAGCTAATGTAGCCCAGGTCAGACTGTAGTAGCAGACATAGAAAAATTGGATCTCTTTAAGTTATCTTTCTTTATGCTTTGTTTTACTTTCAGTTAATGCATGGCGCTGGTGCACAGTTTTCACTGTATTTTATATTGAATAAACATGGCAACAAATAAATGATTCGATGAATAAATGCTAATATGCTGAAAGACAAAGGAAGAAAAGAACTTGCATTTGCATAGCAGCTTTCATGATCTCAGGATTTCTCAAAACATTTCAAAGCTATTACCAAATCGTTTTGCTATAACACGTTTCATCAACGCGAATTCGCTTTTATGCGATTGATGAATTGGGAACATTGTTTCTAAAGTGCAGACTTTTAAAATTTGTGTTGGTTGTAATGCGATTATATCACCAACACTTTTAAGTGCTGTTTCTAAAGTGCAATTTCCCTATAACGTGGGGTTGCACCATGAATGCAACTATTGCATTATAGAAGAACTGACTAATGGTTTTTTTGAAACATAGTGTAGAGACATAACAGCATTTTTCTTCAGTGGATGTAGGTGTCCAATTTACTACCCACAGCAAGAACACTTGGACAGCAGTAAGTTTAATGATCAGATATATTGTTTCAGTAATGATTGAGAGATGAACATAAGAATTTGCTGGCAAATAGAGAATGGAGATTATAAGCTGCTTGGAGTGAAAAAAGATTATTATCAATATCCTGAGGATTACCATGACGGTCACCATTGACCAGAAGCTGAACTTGGACTCACCACATAAATATGGTGGCCAAAGTAGGTTAAGGGCTAGGAATTCTCCACTGAATAACTCACCTCCTGATTCTCCAAAGCCTGTCCAAGTTCTACAAATCACATGTCAGGAATTTGATGGAATATTTCCCAGTTTCCTGATTGTGTGCAGTCCCAACAACACTCAGGAAGCTGGGCACTGTCCAGAATAAAGCAGCCTGCTTGATTGACACCTCGACCGTATACATTCACTTCCTCCATCACTGACACTCAGCAGCAGCAATGTGTACCATCTGCAAGACACACTGCAGAAATTCTCCAAGGGTCATTAGACAATACTTTCCAAGTTTTTGCTCACTACCATCAAGAAAGACAAGGACATGGGAACACTAGCAGCTGCAAGTGCTACTCCAAACCACACACAGTTCAGACTTCGCTGCTTCTTCAGTGTTCCCGGGTAAAAATCCTAGAACTCCCTCCCTCATGAGACTGTGAGTGCCCTTGCACCAAACAGGCCGTAATTGTTCAAGAAAGCAGCTCAATTCAACACCTTCTCAAGGGCAACAAATACTGGGCAGGCCAGCGACACCCACATCCACTGAAGAACTAAAAAACATTAAGAGATGGAAACTAGAAGCAGAGTCCCTACATTGTGAAAGCCGGTCATTTGGCCAACTGAAGAGCATTCCACCAAACCCACTGCTAATCCACTTAGCCTACACATCCCTGAACACTATGGGGCAATTTAGCATGGTAATTCCAACTTAAGCTGCACATGTTTGGACTGTGGGAGCAAACCCATCTTGGCACAGGGCAGAAATGTGTGAACTCCACACAGACAGTCAGCCAAGGCTGGAATTGAACCCACATTGCATAGGCTCTGAGGCAGTATCACTGACCACTAAGCCACTGTGCCATCCCTTTTATAAAGTTTTGAATTACAAGGCAATCCTTAAGCTCTGTATTTCCTGAAGAGAATCATAGAATCCTTAAAGTGTAGAAGCAAGCCATTTGCTGTAGGGGAAATAGGCTGAGTCTTTCTTAAAGATGGAACTTATATTCATACAATGCGTTCCATTAGCTGCGTTTGTCTAGTGTTTAGACCTCATTGCACCAATCAGTACCTCCTGTCTGCTCAGCATATGGAAGGGTGTAATGGTGACCCATTCACGTACATTTCTTCATAATTTCAATATTATTGACTTCAAAAGTACTCAGCTGAAAATGTGTTGCTGGTCAAAGCACAGCAGGCCAGGCAGCATCTCAGGAATAGGGAATTCGACGTTTCGAGCATAAGCCCTTCATCAGGAATGAGAGAGAGTAGCCAAGCAGGCTAAGATAAAAGGTAGGGAGGAGGGACTTGGGGGAGGGGCGATGGAGGTGGGATAGGTGGAAGGAGGTCAAGGTGAGGGTGATAGGCCGGAGTGGGGTGGGGGTGGAGAGGTCAGGAAGGAGATTGCAGGTTCCAACTTTATCATTTAGAATAATTGGATCCCTAACACTAAACCTCCAGCCACGCTGAGAGTTGTCGCTACACCACACCTTGATATACTTCCACAATTTACATTTAAAAGACATTTGGACATGAGTAGGAAAGGTTAAGAGCAATGTGGACCAAATGCAAGCAAGTGGGACCAGTTTAATTTGGGAAATTGTATCATTATGAATGAAGTAGACCGAAGGGGCTGTATAACTTTCTGACACCTGTCGTTATTGGCCAGTGCATTGAGAATAACAGTTGGGAGGTCACGTTGCGGCTGTACAAGACATTGGTTAGGCCAGTTTTGAAATACTGTGTCTCCCTGCTATAGGAAAGATGTCGTGAAACTTGAAAGGCTTCAGGAAAGATTTACAAGGGTATTGCTGGGTTTGATGGGTTTTAACTATAGAGAGAGGCTAAATAGGCTGGGGCTATTTTCCCTGGAGTGTCAGAGGCTAAGGGATGATCTCATAGAGGTTTGTAAAATCATGAGCAGCATGCTTAAGGTGAACAGCTAAGGTCTTTTCCCCAAGGGAGGGAGTCCAAAACTAGACAGTATAGCTTTAAGGTGAGAGAGGAAAGACTTTAAAGGGATCTTAGGGGCAACTTTTTCACTCAGAGGGTGGTGCATGTATGGAATGAGTTGCCAGAGGAAGTGATGGAGGCTAGTGCAATTACAACATTCAAATGGATGGGTATATGAATAGAAAGAGTTTAAAGAGATATGAGCCAAATGCTGGCAAATGATACAAGTTTAATTTCAGATATCTGGGTAATATGGACGAGTTGGACCGAAGGGTCTGTTTCCATGCTGCATAGCTATATAACCTCAAGTCATCACAAAACGCGTTACAGCTTCTAAAGGCACTGTTGCCATGGAAGAAAGTTTTAGCATTGTAAGTAAAAAAGCTAACACACAAAAAAAATGAGGAAACCTAACACTGTTCCTATTCACACAAATATCAACAATGAGATTAGGCATTTGTGGAATTGTAATCAATAATCTTTTGTGAAAAGAACAACTCTCGTGAATTGAATAGGGTAAAAGGTAATAATGCTGTATATATGAAGGTCATGAAAGGGACGTCAAGTTTTTATCAGAGAATGGGGCTGTTAAACAAAGGAAAGAGTAGGAAATTGGAAAAATAAATGAGCTAAACATGAACGAAACAAAGTGCAATGTTTAATGGTCTTACTGGTTGTATAACTATGACTTGCAGGGATTCACGTTGGGTTCACAATATTTGTGTGAGTGCTGGTTGAAGGTATAATGTCTAGAATGTGTATGTGTGAAGATGCTACTAAACTGCCTGGGTTTTGAAAAACGTGTTCAAGAATTTAAAAAGATTGTCAGCTTTCTCAACTGCGCAGCACGGAAACAGATCCTACGATCCAACCAGTCCATGACGACCATAATCCCAAACTAAACTAGTCCCACCTGCCTGCACTTAGCCCATATCCCTCCAAATCTTCCGATTCATATACTTACCCAAGTGATTTTTAAATGTTATAACTGTACCCACATCCAACAGTTGCATTCCACACACTAACCATTCTCTGTGTAAATAAATTGCCCCAAATGTCTTTTTAAATCTTTCTGCTCTCACATTAAAAATATACTTTCTAGTCTTGAAATCTCCACCTAGGGGAAAGACACCTGCCATTTACTTTATCTATACCACTCATGAATTTTTAACACTCCGTAAGGTCAACCCTCAACCTCCTACACTTCAGTGAAAAATGTCCCAGCTTTCAACCTCTCCTTATCACTCAAACTCACCATTCCTGGTAACATCTGGGTGAATCTTTTCTGAACCTTCTCTAGTTTAATAATATCTTTCTCTGTAACGCTGCATATCCCTAGAAACTACAAGGCAATTTAGCATGGCCAATCCACCTGACCTGCACAATCTGTGGATGATGGGAAGAAATCAGGGCACCCAAAAGAAGCCCACACAGACACAGGGAGATCATGCAAACTCCACACAGATAGTTGCCCAAGGGTGGAATTAAACCCAGGTACTGTGAGGTAGCAGTGCTAACCATTAAATCACCACATGTAGCCAGTTAAATGACTCCCTCTACAGCTAGTATAGTAACATTATACTGCTTGTTCCACACTGCATCCTGGTAAAGAAGAATGGAATATTGTATGACTTGTAGAGCTGCTAACAAATTTACCTAAATCTGGATGTTGTGAATTTGAATCCTTTTCCAGCAATTAAGCATATGTAATCCAATATGACAATATAAGGGACCATCGAGAGAAGTTAAAAATCACACAACACCAGGTTATAGTTCAACAGGTTTAATTGGACGCACTGGCTTTCTGAGCACTGGTCCTTCATCAGGTGGTTGTGAAAGAGCAGCGCTTCGAAAGCTAGTGCTTCCAAATAAACCTGTTGACTATAACCTGGTGTTGTGTGATTTTTAACTTTGTGCACCTCAGTCCAATGCCGGTATCTCCAAATTGAGAGAAGTGTTATTCCTCTTTTGTATTGCAGTAAAATTGGAGCAGTAATAACTATCTGCTTTTATTTGCAGATCTAGAGAAATATGCTGTTAATGAGTCACAAAATAACACAGGAAACGACTTGCATTGTGATTGTGTTAATGTGTTCATGTCCGTCAAGGGGCCACCTTGTGATTATTTAATGATATTGGAGAGATAAAGTGAAATGACTCTGCAGATATGCCTCTGTAACTGTGACCTCAGTGGTACTGTGATTTGGACGATTGTAAAAGATTGGAATTTGAGCTGCTAAGCACAAAGATGTCTTGATGCGTGTTCATCTTATATGAAGTGTAAATAAATGCTGTTTGAACAAAGACGTAGAGGTCTGGCTTGAAAATACAAACACATCCTAAAACAGATATCTGCAACCAAAACTAAATTTCTGAAAAGAAGTAATATTCCAACAGTCCCTGAGAATAAGTCCAAATGGGATAAATCGGTTTATGCTCCCTCTTCACTCAGCAACGTTTTCATCCTCTGGGTGTTTTGCTTCTAACACTACTATTTAATGTCACCATCCAAAATCAAAATTAAATCTGTTCAGTCATAGAGTTATACAGCACGGAAACAGATCCTTTATTGGCCATGCTAAATTGCCCTGTAGTTTCTAGGGATATGCAGGGTTACAGAGAAAGATATTCTTAAACTAGAGAAGGTTCAGAAAAGATTTACCTGGATGTTACCAGGAATGGTGAGATTGAGTTTTAAGGAGAGGTTGAATAGTCTGGGACATTTTTCACTGAAGTGTAGGAGGTTGAGGATTGACCTTATGCAGTTTTATAAAACTCCACGTTTCCCAAACTCAACTAGGTCCATTTGCTTGTTCAAAGTTTGTGAGAAGATTTGTAGCTCGGGTGCTCGTTGTTATGGTTCTGTTTGCCGAGCTGGGAGTTTTTCTTGCAAACGTTTCGTCCCCTTTCTAGGTGACATCTTCAGTGCTTGGGAGCCTCCTGTGAAGCGCTTCTGTGATCTTTCCTCCAGCATTTATATTGGTTTGAATCTGCCGCTTCCGGTTGTCAGTAGCTGTCCGCTGCAGTGGCCGGTATATAGGGTCTATGTCGATGTGTCTGTTGCTCGAATTCGTAGATGAGTGCCATGCTTCTAGGAATTCCCTGGCTGTTCTCTGTTTGGCCTGTCCTATAATAGTGGTGTTGTCCCAATCGAATTCATGTTGTTTGTCATCTGAGTGTATGGCTACTAGGGATAGCTGGTCGTGTCGTTTCGTGGCCAGTTGGTGTTCATGGATGCGGGTTGTTAGCTGTCTTCCTGTTTGTCCTATGTAGTGTTTTGTGCAGTCCTTGCATGGGATTTTGTAAACCATGTTGATTTTGCTCATGCTGGGAATCGGGTCCTTTGTCCTGGTGAGTTGTTGTCTGAGAGTGGCTGTTGGTTTGTGTGCTGTTATGAGTCCTAGTGGTCGCAGCAGTCTGGCTGTCAGTTCAGAAATGCTCCTGATGTATGGGAGTGTGGCCAGTCCTTTGGGTTGTGGCATGTCCTCATTTCGTTGTCTTTCCCTGAGGCATCTGTTAATGAAATTGTGTGGGTATCTGTTTTTGTTGAATACCTTGTATCGGTGTTCTTCTTCCTCCTTTTGTAGTTCTGGTGTGCTGCAGTGTGTTGTGGCCCTTTTGAATTATGTCCTGATGCAACTTCGTTTGTGTGTGTTGGGGTGGTTGCTTTCATAGTTCAGGACTTGGTCTGTGTGTGTGGCTTTTCTGTATACCTTCGTGGTGAATTCTCTGTTCGGTGTTCTTTGTACCATTACGTACAGGAATGGGAGCTGGTTGTCCTTTTCTTCCTCTCTCGTGAATCGGATTCCTGTGAGTGTGGCGTTGATGATCCAGTATGTGTTCTCTATGTCTGTGTTTTTTATGATTACAAAGGTGTCGTCCACGTATCTGATCCATAGTTTGGGTTGTAGTTGCAGTAAAACTGTTTTTCTAACCTTTGCATAACTGCCTCAGGGAAAGACAACGAAATGAGGACATGCCACAACCCAAAGGACTGGCCACACTCTCATACATCAGGAGCATTTCTGAACTGACAGCCAGACTGCTGCGACCACTAGGACTCATAACAGCACACAAACCAACAGCCACTCTCAGACAACAACTCACCAGGACAAAGGACCCGATTCCCAGCATGAGCAAAACCAACATGGTTTACAAAATCCCATGCAAGGACTGCACAAAACACTACATAGGACAAACAGGAAGACAGCTAACAACCTGCATCCATGAACACCAACTGGCCACGAAACGACACGACCAGCTATCCCTAGTAACCACACACTCAGATGACAAACAACATGAATTCGATTGGGACAACACCACCATTATAGGACAGGCCAAACAGAGAACAGCCGGGGAATTCCTAGAAGCATGGCACTCATCCACGAATTCGATCAACAGACACATCGACATAGACCCTATATACCGGCCACTGCAGCGGACAGCTACTGACAACCGGAAGCGGCAGATTCAAACCAGTATAAATGCCGGAGGAATCAGCACAGAAGCGCTTCACAGGAGGGTCCCAAGCACTGAAGATGTCACCTAGAAAGGGGACGAACCGTTTGCTTATGTTTGGACCTTATCCCTCTAAACCCTTCCTATTCACATACCTGTCCAAATGTTTTTGTTTTAAAACGTTGTAACCGTACCTGTATCTACCATTTCCTGTGGTAGTTCTTCCACTACTGTCAGTTCCCTTCAGGTCACTTTTAAATCTTTCTCCTCTCATCTTAAAAACAAATACCCTCTGGTTTTGAACTCCCCTATCCTGGGGAAAGGACCTTGACTGTTGACCTTGGCCTTTATGATTTTATAAGTCTCTGCACGGTCACCCTCAACTTCCTACACTCCAGTGAAAAATAACTCAAACCCCCCAGTCCCAGTAACATCCTGATAAATCTTTTCTGCACCTTCTCCAATTTAGTAATATCCTTCCTATAACAGGGTGGCCAGAACTGGTCACAGTGCTCCACAGGTAGCCTCACCAATGTCCTGTGCAACCGTAACATGACATCCCAACTCTCATACTCAATGGTCTGAGCAATCTGGAGAATACATCAAACAATTCTCCATCTCCTCCTCCTTGTGATCAAAAGCCAAGAGATCACTTCCTCTTGAAATACAACTCTGTTCTAAGAGCTTAAAGTCTTGTTCCCCCCATTGATAAATGATAAGCTTTGAAGGTCTGAGTTAATCCTGCTCTATCTCATCTCACCCTTGGCTACATTTAACATCTGGTCGGCTTTGGGTTCCCATGTCCAACTCTCAAACTTCAACTCATTAAAATCAGAAATTCTAACTTAAATGCACAAGCGAAGATGCTAAAGTATTAAAATCTGATTCTTGAAAACTAAACACAACAGGTCAGATAACATTGTATTAAAAAAAAACTCAACAATTACCTCAACAAAACCAACTGAGATTGAGAAAGAAAGTCAGCAGAGAGAGAGAGAGAAATCCTTTCAGATATTCAAATAAAAAGCAACAGATGAAGGAGCATTAAGTTCATTCACTCCATAATATCAGATATTTAAACAGGGCCAGCTCTTGGTTATAGATTCCTAACCGCAGTTAGCTCTCAACCTGGCAGAATGCCAACAACATAGTTGTGGCTACTGTCCAATATCTCAGCTTTAGAAGTTGCCTGCTCTCCATATTTCAACCCAAGGTCCTCCTCCCATCACTGTCCATCCAACTCTTCAGACTGGCAAAGTCAGATACACTAACATTCAACAATACTGTCATTGTGTGTCAATGCTGCTTAACTGTCCAAACTCAGAGTTGCTTGATGATATTGGTCAGAATACTATGCTTTATGCTAAATTTGTTTTGTGTACACTTCAAGTTTGTTCAACCAAGGAGGCCATTCGGCCCAGAAATGGCAGCTGATTGGCTTGCCAACAGGAAACTGTAGAAATAATTGGCTGGCAAGATGTAATAAATTGTATACCATGGATTCAGTGCCATGGCTTTAATCTCTTACAAATTATATAAATGAATTACATTCTTAATTGTGATGTTGTGGAAAATATTTCAAAGGTGAAAGTGGCTTAAGAAAGATGTTTAATTTATTATCATTCGCAGAAGAGTGAATTTAACATTAAAGATGCACTTCAATTATATGAAGCTATCAGCTTATTTTCTCCCTAATAACAATATTGCAAGGTTCTGGAGGCTTGGGACGAATTGGGTAAGTTTGCCAAAGTCGGAGAAAGTGAGGACTGCAGATGCTGGAGAGTCGAAAAGTGTGGTACTGGAAAAGCTCGGCAGGTCAGGCAGCAGCTGAGGAGCAGGAGAATCCTTTTATGCCTAAAATGTCGACTCTCCTGCTCCTCAGATGCTGCCCCTGATCTGCTGTGCCTTTCTAGCACCACACTTTTCATCTCTAAGTTTTTCAACGACCTGGAGAAGGTGTACCCATCTGAATGGATTCCCTCTTTTCTGTATCATTCTAAGTTCCAACGTTACCTTCCCATAAGTCTTTTGTTCCTCTCATTGTTTCCCAACTACAACTAGTACCTAACTCATGTCAAATGATAACTACCTACAGGCTAGGTTGGACCCCGATATTTTTTGTTAGTCCTGTACTTTTAAAAATTAATTCACAGGATGTGGCATCTCTGGCTGGGTCAGCATTTATTGTCCATCCCTAATTGCCCAGAGGACAGTTAAGAGTCAACCATATTGTTGTGGGTCTGGGTCACATGTATGCCAGAACATGTAAGATTGGGAGGTCTCCTAAAATGGAGGAAACCAGATGGGTTTTTTCCAATGATCAACATTAGACTCTTGATTCAAGACTTTATCTGAACTGGATTCAAATGCCACTATTGCCATGGTGTGATTCGAACTTGTGGTTCTCAGACCATTATTTGGTTCTCAGGATTAACAGTCCCCTGATCATATGTCTTAAAATGCATAAAGGTGGATAAATCCCGAAAGTCTGATCAACTGCATCCTAGAACTCTGTGGAAGGCGAGGGAACTGATTGCTGGGCCCCTTGCTGAGATATTTGTATCGTCATAGGCACAGGTGAAGTGCCACAAGACTGGAGGTTAACTAACATGGTGCCACTATTTAAGAAAGGTGGTAAAGAAAAGTTGGGGAACTATAGACCAGTAAGCCTGACATTGGTGGTGAGCATGTTGTTAGAGGGAATCCTGAGGGACAGGATTTACATGTATTTGGAAAGGCAAGGACTGATTAAGGTAGTCAACATGGCTTTGTGCATGGGTAATCATTTCTCACTAACTTGGTTCAGGTTTTTGAAGAAGTATCAAAGAGGATTGATGAGGGCAGAGGGTAGATGTGATCTATATGGACTTCAGTAAGGTATTCGATAAGGTTTCTTATGATAAACTAGTTAGCATGATTAGATCACATGGGATACAGGGAGAATAAGCCATTTGGATACAGAACTGGTTCAAAGGTAGAAGACAAAGAATAGCGATGGAGAGTTGTTTTTCAGAATGGAGGCCTGTGACCAGTGGAGTGCCACAAGGATCTGTGCTGGGTCTACTAATTTTCATCATTTATATCAATGATTTGGATGTGAACGTAGGAGGTATAGTTAATAGGTTTGCAGATTATATCAAAACTGGAGATGTAGTGGACAGCAAATAAGGTTACTTCAGAGTACAACAGGATCTTGATCATTTGGACCAATGGGCTGGGGAGTGCAGATGGAGTGTAATTTAGGTAAATGTGATGTGCTGCATTTTGGAAAAGTAAATCTTAGCTGGAATTATATACTTATTTTCTCCCTAATAACAATATTGCAAGGTTCTGGAGGTTTGGGACGAATTGGGTAAGTTTGCCAAAGTCGGAGAAAGTGAGGACTGCAGATGCTGGAGAGTCGAAAAGTGTGGTGCTGGAAAAGCTCGGCAGGTCGGGCAGCAGCTGAGGAGCAGGAGAATCCTTTCATGCCTAAAGTGTCGACTCTCCTGCTCCTCAGATGCTGCCCCTGATCTGCTGGTTTCCAGCATCCGCAGTCATTGTTTTTTTTCCTTTATTGGCCAGAGTATTGAGAATAGGAGCTGAAAATGTGTTGCTGGTTAAAGCGCAGCAGGACAGGCAGCATCCAAGGAACAGGAAATTCGACGTTTAGGGCATAAGCCCTTCATCAGGAATGAGGAAAGTGTGTCCAGCAGGCTAAGATAAAAGGTAGGGAGGAGGGACTTGGGGGAGGGGCGATGGAGATGTGATAGGTGGAAGGAGGTCGAGGTGAGGGTGATAGGCCGGAGTGGGGTGGGAACAGAGAGGTCAGGAAGAAGATTGCAGGTTAGGAAGGCGGTGCTGAGTTCGAGGGAATCGACTGAGACAAGGTGGGGGGAGGGGAAATGAGGAAACTGGAGAAATCTGAGTTCATCCCTTGTGGTTGGAGGGTTCCCAGGCGGAAGATGAGGCGCTCTTCCTTCAACCGTCATGTTGTTATGTCCTGGCGATGGAGGAGTCCAAGGACCTGCATGTCCTTGATGGAGTGGGAGGGGGAGTTAAAGTGTTGAGCCACGGGGTGATTGGGTTGGTTGGTCCGGGCGTCCCAGAGGTGTTCTCTGAAACGTTCCGCAAGTAGGCGGCCTGTCTCCCCAATATAGTGGAGGCCACATCGGGTGCAGCAGATGCAATAGATGATGTGTGTGGAGGTGCAGGTGAATTTGTGGCAGATATGGAAGGACCCTTGGGGCCGTGGAGAGAGGTAAGGGAGGAGGTGTGGGCGCAAGTTTTGCATTTCCTGTGGTTGCAGGGGAAGGTGCCGGGAGTGGAGGTTGGGTTGGTGGGGGTTGTGGACCTGACGAGGGAGTCACGGAGGGAGTGGTCTTTTCGGAACGCTGATAGGGGAGGGGAGGGAAATATATCCCTGGTGGTGGGGTCTGTTTGGAGGTGGCGGAAATGACGGCGGACGATACGCTGTATACGGAGGTTGGTGGGGTGGTAGGTGAGAACCAGTGGGGTTCTGTCCTGGTGGCGGTTGGAGGGGCGGGGCTCAAGGGCGGAGGAGCGGGATGCGGAGGAGATGCGGTGGAGTGCATCGTCGATCAAGTCTGGGGGTAATCTGCGGTCTTTGAAGAAGGAGACCATCTGGGCTGTACGGTATTAGAACTGGTCCTCCTGGGAGCAGATGCGGCGGAGACGAAGGAATTGGGAATATGGGATGGCGTTTTTACAGGGGCAGGGTGGGAGGAGGTGTAGTCCAGGGAGCTGTGGGAGTCAGTCGGTTTATAGTAGATGTCTGTGTTGATTCGGTCGCCCGATATAGAAATGGAAAGGTCTAGGAAGGAGAGGGAGGAGTCAGAGACGGTCCAGATGAATTTGAGGTCGGGGTGGAAGGTGTTGGTAAAGTGGATGAACTGTTCAACCTCCTCATGGGAGCATGAGGCAGCGCCGATACAGTCATCGATGTAGCGGAGGAAAAGGTGGGGGGTGGTGCCAGTGTAGTTGCGGAAGATGGACTGTTCCACATATCCTACGAAGAGACAGGCATAGCTGGGGCCCATGCGGGTGCCCATGGCAACTCCTTTAGTTTGGAGGAAGTGGGAGGATTGGAAAGAGAAGTTGTTCAGGGTGAGGACCAGTTCAGTCAGTCGAAGGAGGGTGTCAGTGGAAGGGTACTGGTTGGTGCGGCGGGAAAGGAAGAAGCAGAGAGCTTTGAGTCCTTCGTGATGGGGGATGGAGGTGTACAGGGACTGGATGTCCATCGTGAAGATAAGGCGTTGGGGACCGAGGAAGCAAAAATCATGGAGGAGGTGGAGGGAGAATAGGAGTTGGGAGGTCATGTTGCAACTGTACAGGACATTGATTAGGCCACTGTTGGACTATTGCTTGCAATATTGGAAAGATGTTGTGAAACTTGAAAGGGTTCAGAAAAGATTTACAAGAATGTTACCAGGGTTGGAGGATTTGAGCTACAGGGAGAGGCTGAACAGGCTGGGGCTGTTTTCTCTGGAGCATCAGAGGCAGAAGGGTGACCTTTTGAGGTTTATAAAATCATGAACGGACATGGATAGGGTGAGTAGACAAGGTTTTTTTCCCAGGGAGAGGGAGCCCAGAACTAGAAGGAATAGGTTTAAAGCAAGATGGAAAGATATAAAACGGATCTAAGGGGCATTTTTTAAACATAGATGGTGATGCATGAATGTAATGAGCTGCCAGAGGAAGTGGTAGAGGCTGGTACAATTATAGCATTTAAAAGATGTCTGAATGGGTACATGAATAGGAAGAGTTTGGAGGGACATGAACCAAATGCTGACAAATGGGACAAGGTTTTTCTCGGATATCTGTTCGGCATAGATGAGTTGGACCAAAGGGTCTGTTTCCGGCTGTATAGCTCTTTGACTCTATGACTGTATGACCACGAGGTCATTGCCTCCCCTTGATTTCAGGAAATAAAGATAATGATTTTCTTGGATGTGGGATTGAAACCAAGAAGTATGTCTCCCACCGAGGTGCAGTGTAACTACAGCCTAAAAACTGCAGGGAAGACAAGCAGACATATGAAACAATGTGCCATCTGCTGGCTGAAGTCTGATATCCAATGGTGGAACTGAAGTGTGTATGCATTATGCGAAAGGTTAATTTGATTTGATTAAATTTGATTTATTTTCGCGTGTACCTAAATACAGTGAAAAGCTTTGTTTATGAGTGGTACAAGATGATCATTGTGAGCAAGGACACACAGAGCATAAGTTAAGAAAAAAAACTTTGAGAGAAACATACGTTACATCGCACAAGGTCCATACTGGGCAAGAACATCATTAACAAGACCAACATTATTTGAAGTTAGAAAGTCCATTCATCAGTCAAAGAACAGCAGGGAAGAAGTTGGTATGTGTGTGTGTGTGTCTGTGTGTGTCTGTGTGTGTCTGTGTGTGTCTGTGTGTGCCTGTGTGTGTCTGTGTGTGTCTGTGTGTGCATGAGTGTGCCTCTGTGTGTGTGTATGTGTCTGTGTGTGCGCGCATACATGAGTGTGTATGTGTGTTTGTGCATGTCTGTGCGTGTGTGTGCGTGCGAGTGTGTGTGTGTGTGCATGTTCAAGCTCCTGTATCTTCTGCCTGATGGAAACCATTGTGGAGTATATTGCCGTGCAGATATTTAACAACCAACCTGTTCAAAGATGTAATGACACACCTCCGGAACAGGTGGGAATTGAAGCTGGACCTCCCAGCTCAGAGGTAAGGATGATACCACAGTGTCTGAGGAGCCCTTTTACATGGAGCTACATAATTGGAACCTGATTTATAACAGTCCATTAAAACTGTAAGACTTGTGAGATACAGCTAATTGTAAGACATAATTACTTCTCTGTATTTTTTGTGACCAATGTATTTTTTTATTCATTTTGATTAAACTGTACAAGAAAGTGAATTCTTCTGCTGTGCATGTCAATTTCATCAATCATCGCTGTTTCCAATAGGACATTGGACAATTGGCTTTGACTGTGATATCTGAAGGTTTTCCTTTGGGAGTTAGAACAATATAGAACTCTATGCACACAAAAGCAAGAGAGCAAATTACTCTTTTTTAAGAGGAGGAGTTTTTAGTTCAACCTGATTAAAGTACATGGCATAACACAAAGAAGTGGACATAACCTGATTTAAATCAGAAAGGAAATCCTCTATCACTATGACGTGTTTCCCCTCCTTGTCCTTCGTGATCTCTGTGCAGTCTTTGACTCACCCCTCATTTCCCAACATCTCTCTTCCAAGATAGCACCAAGAACTGTAGGTGCTGGAAATCTGAAACAAGAACCAAAGTTGCTGGCGAAACTCAGCAGGACTGGCAACAGCCATTTGGGACTGTGGATGAGGAAGAATTTCTTCATTCAGAGAGTTGTGAACCTGTGGAATTCTCTAAAGCTGCTGGGGCCAGTTTGTTAGATATATCAAAGAGGGATCCAGATGTACCACTTATGGCTAAAGGGATCGAGGGGTCTGAAGAGAAAGTGGAGGTGGGAGTCTGAGATTGCACGATCATGTTGAATGATGGTGCAGGCTTGAAGGGTTGGAAGACCCTCAACTGCACCTTCTTTCAATGTTTCCATTGTTTCATCCACCAAGAGAAAAACCAATTTAACTTTTCAGGTCGAGTAGCCCTCCATCAGACTCTGTCTTTTGATCTCCATCTCAGTGTGTCAAGCTTCTGTTTGCTTTAGTGCTATAAGCACTACAATCACAGCTAGAGCATGTCTAACTGGTTCCACTTCCTACACAGTTTCCTCTCTTCTCTCCCCTCTGCCATGACCCTACAACTTCTCTCCAGGCTCAACGTTTCTCTGTCTAAAGGCTGTTCCTCAGGATGTAAATAAGATCCCCCCCAAACGCCATTGACACCCAGCTCTGCCTCACCCCCACTTCTAACAACTCTTCCACCATCTCTGCATTAAGAGCATCCTTCTCAGCTCCTATGTGAGCTTTAATTTCTGGGACTGGGTAGAGGTGCAGGTGCATAGTTCCTTGAAAGTGGAGTCACAGGTAGACAGGGTGGTGAAGGTGTGCCTTCATTCACCAATGCATTGAATGGCCAGTGCTGGGTCCTCTACCTTTCATCATTTATAGAAATGATTTGGATGTGAGCAAAAGAGGTATAGTTAGTAAGTTTGCAGATGACACCAAAATTGGAGGTGTAGTGGGCAGCGAGCAAAGTTACCTCAGAGTTCAAAGGGATCTTGATCAGATGGGTCAATGGGCTGAGGAGTGGCAGATGGATTTTAATTTAGATAAATATGAGGGGCTGCATTTTGGGAAAGCAAATCAGAGCAGGACTTATACACCTAATGTTAAGGTCCAAGGGAGTGTTGCTGGACAAAGCGACCTTGGAGTTCAGGTTCATAGCTCCTTGAAAGTAGAGTCGCAGGTAGATAGCATAATGAAGAAAGCATTCGGTAAGCTAAATTTGTTGGTCAGAACATTGAGTATTGGAGTTGGGAGGTCGTGTTGTTGCTATACAGGCTGGTTCGGCCACTTTTGTAATATTGTGTGCAATTCTGGGATCCCTGCTATCAGAAAGATGTTGTGAAACTTGAAAGAGTTCAGAAAAGATTTACAAGGATGGTTTCAGGGTTGGAGGATTTGAGCTACAGAGAGAGAGGCTGAATAGGCTGAGGCTGTTTTCTGTGGAGCAGCATAGGCTGAGGGGTGATCTTATCGAGATTTATAAAATCATGAGGGGCATGGATAGGATAAATAGACAAGATATTTTCCCTGCTGTTGGGGAGTCCAGAACTAGACGGCATAGGTTTAGGGTGAGAGGGGAAAGATATAAAAGAGACCTAAGGGGCAACTTTTTCACACAGAGGGTGGTATGTGTATGGAATGAGCTGCCAGAGGAAGTGGTGGAGGCTGATACAATTGCAACATTTAAAAGGCATCTAGATGGGTTTATGAGCAGGAAGAGTTTGGAGGGATATGGGCCAAGTGCTAGCAAATAGGACTAAATTAGGATATCTTGTCTTCAAGGATGAGTTAGACCAAAGGGTCTCTTTTTGTGCTGTACGTCTCTATGATTCTATGACTCTATGAAATCAAAGTTGGGACATCATGTTATGGCAGATTAGGACATTGGTGAGATCACTTTTAAAGTATTGTGTTCAGTTCTGTTGCCCTACAATAGGAAAGATGTTATTAAACATGAGAGGGTGTAGAAAAGATTTACAAAGATGTTGCCGGAACTGGAGGGTTTGAGTTATAAGGGAAGGCTAAAGAGGCTGGGGCTTTTTCCCAGGAGCATTGGAAACAGACCTTACAGAGTTTTAGGAAATCATGAGGGGTGTGGATTGGGTGAATCAACAAGGTCTTTTCTATGGATTGAGCACTCCAAAACTAGAGGCTTATGGAGAGAGGGAAAAGATTTAAAAGCCAACTTTTTCATGCAGAAGGTGGTGCACGTATGGAATGAGCTGTCAGAGGAAGTGGTGGAGGCTGGTACAATTACAGCATTTAAAAGGCATTTGTATGGATACATGAATAGGAAGGGTTTGGAGGGATATGTGCCAAATGGTGACAAATGGAACTAGGTTAAGATTGAGATTTCTGGCATGGATACATTGGGCCGAAAGCTCTGTGAAGTTCTACGACTTTAATACTCTATGAATGAAGCCACTGTTTTCAGAAACGAGACTGATGGAGCACTGTCCCAGTGAAGCCAAGGTGTTCATAACCTGCTTATCTATCTATCCAGCCATGACCTTCCATGTTGGTATGTACCCCTTGACAATGATCGCCACTTCTCCCTCAGTAAGTTGAGTCATTCCTTTTTCAGTCCATTTGCTGCCATTGCTCCCATTCGTGCTTTTGTTACCCCCAAACATGACGGGCAGAATCTTCCCAGACATTGGCAAGAATGTTGGGATATTCATTTGACATAGGCAATGAGGAACATCTCAAAATCAAGAGCAAAAATGTCCTATTTTCCAAACAAGTATCAAACACTGAGATAGATATTTGATGGTGAGCAGTGAGAGGTTAATTTGTATGCATCAATGTCTCATTACTAGTCGGCTACAACTCACTGAGGTGCAGTTTCCCATTCTCACACTCACTGGACAGAAACTAGTTCTCAAACTAAATACTTCAGCAGTTACCTGGAGACTCCAGCTCACTTCTTGCCCTTTCAGGACCTCTGTCTCAGCACGCAGCACTCATAGCTCAGTGCATGCTCACACACACGCACAAAACTGCACACTGTCCACAGGTATTGGGATCAGCCACATAGCAGACTCACTTAAATCCTCATGTCATGACTACATCTCTAGTCCAATTAAGAGCTTACGCTTGAAGTGTTGACTCTCCTGCTCCTTGGATGCTGACTGACCAGCTGTGCTTTTCCAGCACCATGCTTTTTGACAACAGTATGGATCTGCACCTAGACATTATGCTCTGGAGTGCATTGGCACCTTTCGTTGCCATAGTGCTACTGCAACACTTTGCACACAGGAGCAAGCCTTGGCACCTGCAGGAGTGAGTGGCCATTCTATCTCATTGGGCCTCATCAAACAAATCATCTGGATGTACTTGGAAAATCCCTCAATCTTCCCTATAATAGCCATGGCTGAGCTGTCACTGTTAGCACAATATACAAACACACAGAGACACCATAGCAATTACGTGTAGAAATGGGAGCCACTCTCACTAAGAACAGATGACAAGCTCTCAGCTTCCTCATTGCCATGACCACTTCCATTTTTATCTCTAAGGCAGAAAATTGTACAAACTCTTGTAGTAACCATCAAAAACCATGTGGCCATAAACCGTTCTCTTCCAAGCTCATGAAAACATGACTACATTCATCTATTGCCTCAATACTTCCTTTTTCTTTACAGGAAGCACTAAGCCTTGTCAAGGTATCTGATACAATATCTGAAACAAGTCAACAACTGGTGAGATTTAGTTGATTATTTACCACACTGCTATTTTATTCCAAGCGGACATTGTGTATCTAAAGCTTGGTGGCCCTTATGGTGCAGCAGTAGTGTCCTTACCTCTAAGCCAGGAAGCCTGGGTTCAAATTCCAAATAATATGTATGTAATAAAATCTTGGCAGGCTTGAAGAGCAGAATTGGGCCTTTTGAGTCAGCTCCGACATTCCAACGTGGCTGGTAAGTTTCTCAACCTCAACTCTAATGTCTTCTGTCCGCAGCCCTTGATCACCTGACTAATCAGTTGAGGAACCAGGGAAGCTGCAGAAGGGCATGGACAGGCTGGGAGACTGGACAAAGATGTGGCAGATGGGATGCAATGTAGGAAAGCGTGAGTGTGCGCACTTTAGAAGAATGCAAAATATCCATTAATCTCGATGGCCTAGGTTATCATTGTCCATTGAGGGGTGAAGGCTCAACAGCAGCCAAGACAAAGGAGAATCTCCTAATCTTCTTCAAAACAGTGGGGTCTTTTCCTTCCCTGACTGCAAGTAGACAGATGGGGTCCTTTGTGTAATCTCAACACTGATATGCTCAATGGTTAGCATGGTTGCCTCACGGTGCCAAGGACCCAGGTTCGATTCCACCCTCGGGCAACCGTCTGTGTGGAGTTTGTACATTCTGTGTGTGTGTGTGTGTGTGTGTGTGTGTATGTTCCTCCCACACTCTAACACTGTGCAGGTTAGGTGGATGGGCCATGCTAAATTGCCCCGTAGTATCCAGGGATGTGCTGGCTAGGTGGGTTAGACAAAAGGAAATGCAGGGTGACAAGGATAGAGTAGGGATATGAGGGTGGGTGAGAGGCTCTTTGGAGGGTCAGTGCAGACTTAATGGGCTGCTCTAGGGATTCTATGTTTGCTTCCCTGCTGTAGGGATTCTATGAAACTGAAAGAGAGAGTCTCTGACAATGGGTCAAATAGGTACTACAATGGAACGTCAAGGTTGATTTTGTGAATGTTGGATCCCTGAAGTGAGCTGAACCCAAATTGCTGTAATTCAATGGAGGGAGACACCTCACAGAAAAAGCATTATATCTCTCACCTAAAGGCCAGTGGAGTTACTACAGTGCCAGTGGGAGCCCTAACATGAGCTTTAATCATTTTTCTTTCCATTTTGGGTTCTGTTAGTCAATACATTTAGAAACTAATTCAAAGGATTTATCACATACAGTCTTGCATTTGTATAACACCCGAGCAAATCCTCAGAACATGCTCAGTGAATGGGTTACTTTATTTAAAGCGAATTCTCACTATGAATGACCAAAATCACCTGCTTTTGATGTTGTTGACTGGGATTGGAGTGTGGGTAAATACTTTGCATGAACTCACTTTAAGACCATAAGACATAAGACATAGGAGTGGAAGTAAGGCCATTCGGCCCATCGAACATTTGAACATATCATGGGACTCTTTGTGTTCGTCAGAAGTAAAGACTGCTTAAGTCTCAATTAAAAATATAGACATGCAACAACAGAGCGCTTCCTTGGTATGACACTGTGTTGAGTTCTTTATTCCATGGGCATCAGGTCAGTACAAACCTTGAGGTTAAACAACAAAGACACTGCATTTCCCTGGAGTTAAGCCTGTGGTTTATGTCTGTCGATATGATCCTTCTCCCCATCAGGCCTCCTCCCCCAAAAGACATTCTTTTCTCCAGGGAAGATTTGCTTGACTGCTCCAGTTATCCTTTTCAGTGCCCTCCCTCACTATCGCCACCTGCTGTTAAGAGGTTTTATCACAATATTAAGTGTACTTGAAATTTGGTACTCCAACACTCTTTATTTTGAATTCAATTACCCAAATTTAGACTGGAGTTGAAGCAGTTTCAGGGCAATCCCCAGTGTTAAAAGGAAAGACTGAAAGAAAATGGCCTTTTTGTGAAAAACTGCATCTGTGCAGGCAGGATTTCCCAGCAGGCCTGACAGAATAAGGACACAGCTTCTTCTAGGGACAGAGATCCTCAGAGGTATGAGACAACTCGAAAAACAAAATGGCACCCGCCAGACATCGTATCAAGGGACAGGCACAGAAATGGTAATGAACCCCGAACCTGTGAACAATGGAGCCTATCTAGTTAGAGACATAGAGATGTACAGTATGGAAATAAACCCTTCGATCCAACTCATTCATACTGATCAGATATCCCAAACCAATCTAGTCCCACTGCCAGCACCCGGCCCATATCCCTCCAAATCCTTCCTATTCATATAGCCATCCAAATGCCTCTTAAATGTTGCAATTGTACCAGCCTCCACCACTTTCTCTGGCAGTTCATGCCATACACATACCACCCTCCGTGTGAAAAAGTTGCCCTTAGGTCTCTTTTATATCTTTCCCCTCTCACCCTAAACCTATGCCCTCTAGTTCTGGACTCCCTGACACCAGGGAAAATACTTTGTCTATTTATTCTATCCATGCCCCTCATAATTTTGTAAACCTCTATAATGTCACCCCTCAGCCTCCGACGCTCCAGGGAAAACAGCCCCAGCCTGTGCAGCCTCTCCCTATAGCTCAGATCTTTCAGCTCTGGCAACATCCTTGTAAATCTTGTCTGAACCTTTTCAAGTTTCACAACATCCTTCTGATAGGAAGGAGAACCAGATCTGCACGCAATATTCCAACGGTGACTGAACCAATAACTTGTACAGCTATAACATGACCTCCCAACTCCTGTACTCAATACTCTGACTCATAGAGGTTTACGATTTAGTCTCATCTGAAAGCAGTTTGGGACAGTCCATGAAGTCATCAAAATTCCAGTTAAATAAATTTGGGACGGTATCTACCCTTCTGTTTCCACAAATGATGAGATTCAATCACCGGAGATGCTTTGTGAAATGGAATGGGGTGTAGGGAGTCTCCGTCCAGCCCTTTAGAATTGCAAGGCCAGCTATCGAGTGTCTGTCCCTTTTCACTCACCTCACTCTGAGCTTGCTGCGTCTCAGGACACCAATCCTTTAGGGCTGAAGATATTGACCCTGTCTGTGACCTCGGACCGCAACAACACCTGGGGCAGAGAGGGAGCTCCACCGGACAAGCAAGAAGTCCCTCTGAGACCATAAAAACCCCTTTCAGGCCTGGGTCACTCATACTCTGGAGTAGTAGATTATGCATGAGGGGAGGGTGATTGTGTAATTCTTGTCCTGTAAATTGTGTAATGTTTAAGATTTACGTTGTGTCTGCTCCAGTTATCTTATATTTTATGATTAGATTATTTACAGTGTGGAAACAGGCCCTTCAGCCCAACAAGTCCACACCGACCCTCCGAATAGCAACCTACCCAGATCCATTCCCCTTCATCTAACACTGCGGGCAATTTAGCGTGGCCAATTCACCAAACCTGAACATTTTTTTGGACTGTGGGAGGAAACCAGAGCACCCGGAGGAAACCCACACAGACACGGGGAGAATGTGCAAACTCCACACAGACAGTTATCTGAGGTGGGAATTGAACCCAGGTCTCAGCCGCCTACTTGCGGAATGTTTCAGAGAACACCTCTAGGACACCCGGAACAATCAACCCAACCACCCCGTGGCTCAACACTTCAATTCCCCCTCCCACTCCATCAAGGACACGCAGGTCCTTGGACTCCTCCATCGCCAGACCATAACAACACGACGGTTGGAGGAAGAGCGCCTCAGCTTCCGCCTGGGAACCCTCGAACCACAAGGGATGAACTCAGATTTCTCCAGTTTTATTTCCCTCACCCCACTTTGTCTCAGTCGATTCCCTCGAACTCAGCACCGCCCTCCTAACCTGCAATCTTCTTCCTGACCTCTCCGCCCGCACCCCACTCCGGCCTATCACCCTCACCTTGACCTCCTTCCACCTATTGCATTTCCAATGCCCCTCCCCCAAGTCCCTCCTCCCTACCTTTTATCTTAGCTTGCTGGACATACTTTCCTCATTTCTGAAGAAGGGCTCATGCCCGAAACATCGATTCTCCTGCTCCTTGGATGCTGCCTGACCTGCTGCGCTTTTCCAGCAACATACTTTCAGCTCTGATCTCCAGCATCTGCAGTCCTCACTTTCTCCTATGGTACTGTGAGGCAGCAGTGCTAACCACTGTGCCACCATTCCACGCAGTATAGAATATAAGTTTCATTGAAATATTGTATGGATTGGGCAACTTGAATTTTTTTCTGTAATAAGGTTCACTGGTCATTTTGAACTTACATTTGAGTCCATCTGTACTCCTTTTGGGTACACCAACACTGGTCTGGTTGAGTTCACAGCAGATCCCAGATTATAATTCCAGTGTCAAGGACCAAAGGGTAATCCGGGTGATTCGAACCACCCACTCAAGGGAGATTGCTGGCCAGTTTGATCTCTCTCTTGGGGATACTTCTCCGAGTGGGTCAGTACCAGATGGCCATTGTTCCACCAACAGGAGAGGACGGCCTGGTGACTCAGTGGTTAGCACTGCTGCCTCACAGCACCAGGGTCCCAGGTTCAATCCCCGCCTCAGGCAACTGTCTTTATGGAGTTTGCACATTCTCCCCGTGTCTGCGTGGGTTTTCTCTGGGTGCTCCGGTTTTCTCCCACAGTCCAAACATGTGCAGGTTAGTTGAATTGGTTATGCTAAATTGCCGTAGTGTTAGGTGAAGGGGTGAATGTAGGGGAATGGGTCTGGGTGGGCTGCTCTCCAGAGGGCCTGTGTGGACTTGTTGGGCCGAAGGGCCTGTTTCCACACTGTAACTAATCTAATCATCCAGGTGTTGGTGGTGATCACGATTACTAGATGGAGCTAAGTTCTGACTCGCTGGTCAGTCCAGAAACAATGAGTTCGGTTCAGCGCGCTCTCTCTCCAGAGGAGTTGCCCTAGTGCGGTATTCCGGGTCTTTGAGGTTTCAGAGCTTATTGGAGAGAGGCCACGACAGTCTTTGGTGTGCAATATCATGACCCAAGCTACACAAAAGCTCATTAACAAACAAACGTAGTGCAAGCAAAGACTGTGGCATTGAAAGCAAATTTTTTAAAAAAGCTTCCATTTGTAAAATCAACCTGAGACAACAACAAGAATTAATGAAGTGTAATGTATTCCTCAGTTACCTGTAAAGTTCTTTCTGAAAGAATTGCAATAATTAACCCACTCGAAAAAACTATTTTGTGAAGATTGACAGTGGTGAATTTATCAAATAACCATATGCAAAATATCAGAATGAATGCGAAGATCTTTCATTCAATATCAATGTGTTTACCAAAGTCAGTAGCATGTTTTAGTTAAATTAACTAGTCAGAATTAATATTAAAAAAGACTGGAAGTTAGAGTGAGCTATTTAGCCTTTTGAGCCTGTTACACCAGTTAATTAAATCACAGCATTAAAGGAATGCATTTCTTCTACTGAGACAGATGTACTAACTGTGTTTCTCAAAGCTAAGAGATAGATGTTTTACAGAACAATTAAAATCAATAAGGCTTGAAATTGCACAGTGGGCTAATCGTGTGCAGGAATAATGAGTGATGATTGTGGGCCAAAGATTGTGGTGTTTACTTGAAATTCAATATTTCTGAGCAAAAGAATTTTAGACCATAGTGTTAAATGCTTGTATATTATTATTTTATCACAATGGGACTATGAATCATTCAGTCTTAGAGAATGTACAGCAAGGAAACAAACCCATGCCGACCAGATATTCCAATCTAATCTAGTCTTATTTGCCAGCACTTGGTCCATATCCTTCTAAACCCTTCCTATTCATAAACCATCCAGATGCCTTTTAAATGTTGCATTTGCACCAGCCTCCACCACTTCCTCTGGCAGCTCATTCCATACACGCACCACCCTCTGTGTGAAAAAGTTGTCCCTGAGGTCACTTTTAAATTCTTGCCCTCTCACCCTCAACTTGTGTCCTCTAGTTCTGGACTCCCCCACCCCACACTTGTTTAGGTGCTGGGGTTTAAGAGCAATACATTTGCATGGACAGTGTGTTTTCTAAATTTGGATGTAATCCTGTAATATTCTGATGAAGGGTCACTCAATCTGAAACTTTAACTCTGATTTCTCTCCACAGATGCTGTCAGACTTGCTGAGCTTTTCCAGCAACTTCTATTTTTGCCTGTGATTTGCAGCATCCAAAATTTTTTCTGTTTTTATTGGATATAATCCTGTTTGCTGCTTTTCAGTGAGGCTTCTGGATACAAACCCCAAAATGCAAAGTGTTTTAGATTAGATTAGATTACTTATAGTGTGGAAACAGGCCCTTCAGCCCAACAAGTCCACACTGACCCTCTGAAGAGCAACCCACCCAGACCCAATCGCTTACTTTTACCCCTTCACCTAACACTCTGGGCAATTTAGCATGGCCAATTCACCTAATCTGCACATTTTTGGACTGTGGGAGGAAACCCACATAGACACAGGGAGAATGTGCAAACTCCACACAGACAGTCGCCTGAGTCGGGAATTGAACCCGGGTCTCTGGCGCTGTGAGGCAGCAGTGCTAACCACTGTGCCACCATGCCGCCCCAAAATGTCAGGCTTAATATTTAACCATTTTTGTGGACTTGAGTTTGAAGGATTTTGGAGGTAAACAGATTGCACTTTTTAACGGTTAATGTAACAACACATCGGATCTCTTTTTTATTAAAAAGGCATTTGTTGGAAACCACAAGTGCATCAATAATTTCTGGTTTTGTTTGAACTTGCTTCAGGGGAAAACATTCAATAGTTTATTTCAAAGACATTGAGAGTGGTGATTCTACTTGGAGATTAGTTTGATTTTTAGTTTATACAGAAGCCTTTACACTAAGGAAAGAAGTATCCCAGTTCAGATCTCTTGTTCCTCGTTGTGGATCCAGTATGGTACCTGGGGCCCTGCACTAAGAAGGCTCTAAAGGAGATTGTCAATGTTACCTGAAAAAACTGAACCTACAAATGTCCCAGTTACATGTAATCAGTGCCACCCATCATTGAAAGAGCATCAGCCATCTGAATATTTCACGTCATATCCTTGTTGCTCTCAAGAATTATAGAATCCCTACAGTGTGGAAACAGGCCCTTCGGTCCAACAAGTCCGCACCAACCTTTCAAAGGTTAACCCACCCAGACCCATTCCCCTAACCTATTACTTTACTTTTACTTCTGACTAATGCACCTAGCCTACACATCCCTGAACACTACGGGCAATTTAGCATGGCCAATTCACCCTAACCTGCATGTCTTTGGACTGTGAGGAAACAGGAGCACCCGGAGGAAACTCACATAGGCACGGGGAGAATGTGTAAACTCCACTGTGAGGCAACAGTGCTTGAGACCTAAGTCTTACTTGCCAAAGTGTTCTTTTCCTTAAAAAGGACGTCTGTGTGGAGAGAAATGTGTTTTTCTTTGCCTGTACAGAGGTGTTTGTGTATGTATTTCAGTCCATCTACAGAGTCAAGCTTTTACATTTTTATATTGCAATCAGAACATGTGAACCAGTTTGGCACCATCATTAAAGTTTTATTTTATTTTGAAAATGAAATAATTTTGTCTTTATTAAAGAAATGTGCTTGATGGATTTTTAAGTTTAATGTAGAGAAAGCATATAATTGGTCATACCAGGACCTCGGTCAAATTATTAATAATTAAAATGCATTCTGTGCTCCGTGGAGTATGAGTTTATAGAAAGTTAGTATGTGCTTCCCTCAGTACAAAGGTGGAATGGTGGCTCAGTGGTTAGCACTGCTGCCTCACTGCACCAGGGACCTGGGTTCATTTCCACTCTCAGGCAGTTGTCTGCGTGGAGTTTACACGTTCTCTCCTGTCTGTGCAGGTTTCCTTTGGGTGTTCTGGTTTCCTCTCACAGTCCAAAGATGTGGATTGGTTGTGCTAAATTGCCCAGAGATGTGTAAGCTAGCTAGATTAGCCATAGGCCTTATAGGGAAGATGGGGTGAGCCTGGGCAGGATCCTCTTCGGAGGGTTTGTGTGGACTCAAATGGTCTGCTTCTACATTGTAGGGATTCTCCCATCTCAGCCACAGTAAGACAGATATTCTAATACACTACTGAGCAAATGCTGCACTGTTGAAGACACTAACTTCTGAATAAAAAGCTTAAAAATGCTCCCTTTGCTGTTTCAGATGAAGATAAACTATTTTGACTCTGAACAATGCCAAAATCTATCTGGGAACAGTACCAGATTTTTAAAAAGAAAATAATTATCACATTATTGTTTGTTCATGAATTGGATGCTACATTTCCTGCATTGACTGGAATTCAGAAGCACTTCATTGACATTCTGCGGTATTTTGGTGTTTAGGGAAGACAAACTATAAAGGCAAGTTATTTAGAAGAATTGACAATGGAAACAGAAAAATAGGGGTTGGATGTCTGTATTTAAAATGGGAGTTAAATTGGAAAAGTGCCCCTGGGCCTCGTCAAAGAGAAGACAGTATTCAGTCTTAGCTTCCCATGTGTAACTCTCCAGGATACTGACAGGTTTGATGAAAATGATAACTCCATTTGGAACCTGATGAAAAGTTACATTTAGATGTACTTGCATACAACTGGTTACTTTCTTTTCTTATGACAAAGTCAATTTCCCTAGTCTGGCTGCACAACTTCAATCAGCTCTGAGCTTTGAACTGTTCTCATTCCTGAAATCACGCATGCTAATAACCGAACACTTTTGATGGACAGTTACCTTTCAAACTGCAAAGCCATAAGCAGCTTACAGCCTCAGAATAGAAGCTGGAAAGAGAGCTGTAAATATGAATTTGCAGCAGATACTGCAAATGGTAACACTTACAAATGATGTCTTTGAAAATGGTGTTGAAGGTATATTGGTTAAGCTCACATTGAAATGTTCCTCACACTGCTGTTACATTAACAGAAGCTAGCTTGAACTCTTTCATAGACTTTGCAATGTATACCTGACAGAATTGGTTAAGTAACACTTCAGATATGTCACTTTTGGATCTTCAAGATAAAATTAATCAACAATCTCTTTAGTTAAAACATAGAACATAGAACAATACAGCACAGAACAGGCCCTTCGGCCCTCAATGTTGTGCCGACTTGTGAGCTATTCTCAACTTGTACCCCTACACTATCCCAAAATCATCCATGTGCTTATCTAAAGTTTGTTTAAATCTCCCTAATGTGGCTGAGTTGACTACATTAGCAGGTAGGGCATTCCACTCCCTTACCACTCTCTGTGTAAAGAACCTGCTTCTAACATCCATCACCCCTCAATTTGTAGTTATGCCCCCTCGTACATGCTGACATCATCATCCTAGGAAAAAAACTGTCTACCCTATCTAATCCTCTGATCATCTTGTATGTCTCTATCAAATCCCCTCTTAGCCTTCTTCTTGCCAGTGAGAACAAGTTTAAGTCTCTCAGCCTTTCCTCATAAGACCTTCCCTCCACATCCTGGTAAATCTCTTCTGCACCTTTTCCAATGCTTCCACATCCTTCCTGAAATATGGGGACTAGTTATTACAGATAAAAGCATCTGATTTTAGCAAAAAAACTGCCGATTTAAAAGGCATCTGGATGAGTATATAAATAGGAAGGGTTTGGAGGGATATGGGCCGGGTGCTGGCAGGTGGGACTAGATTGGGTTGGACCGAAGTGTCTTTGTCTGTGCTGTACATCTCTATGACTCTATCCTGTGGATCAAAAACAAAACAAAAATTGCTGGACAAACTCAGTGGGTCTGGCAGCACCTGCGGAGAGAAATCAGAGTTAACGTTTCAGGTTGAGTGACCCTTCCTGAGGTCTGATCAAGGGTAATTCTAACCAAAGCATTTATTCTGGTTTCCCTCCACAGGTGCTCCCTCCCCAGATCTGCTGAGCTTTTCCAGAAATTTCCATTTCTGACATTCAGACTTTAACCCTGTGGATAAATGTAATAACTATCAGTCAAGGACTGGAGTTGGTACAGGAACACTGGGGCAAAAATAGGCCACTCAGCCCCCTGGTATTCTAGCTCATTGCTGATCGGATTTCCTTCAACACTATTTTCCTGCATTTCCCCCCATCCCTTGAATTTATGGAAGATTTGGAATCATGGTTCGACTGATAGGTAGAAGAATGAAGATTAAACAAATGACATGAAGAGAAAAAACATTGGATTCTTTAGCATTGAATATACAGGTTGAAAAAGAAAAGAGAGACACCCAATTACATAATGCTTTTTATGATTACAGGATGTTCCAATGAGTTTTAAACCAGCAAAATACTTCTGATGTATAGTAACTGTAAACAATATTAAAGTCAATTTACAAATGGTAAGCCTTCATAAACACCTTCACAACAGTGACTAGATGTGATTTGTTTCTGAAATATTGATTAACGAATAAATATTGACCAGAGACATTCCCCCCACTCTACTATCAAATAGGAAATAAATAATCTTTTACATTCGCTTTGAGGGACTCAGTTTATTTTTATAGATGAACCATATAAAGCATCCTATCCAGATGCATCATAGCTTGGTACGGCAACTTCTCTTCACAAGACCACAAGACGTTACAGAGAGTTGTGAACACAGCCTAGTCCTTCACGCAAACCAGCCTTCCATTCATTGACTCTATCTACACTTGCTGTTGCCTTGTGATGAAGGGCTTATGCCCGAAACGTCGAATTTCCTGTTCCTTGGATGCTGCCTGACCTGCTGCGCTTTTCCAGCAACGCATTTTCAGCTCTGATCTCCAGCATCTGCAGACCTCACTTTCTCCTCGTTGCCTTGTGAAAGCAACCAACATCATCAAAGACCCCTCCCACCCCGGTTATAATCTCTTCCACCCTCTTCCGCTGGGTAGAAGATACAGAAGTTTGAATATACATAGCAACATATTCAAGAACAGCTTTTTCTCCACTGTCATCAGCCTTTTGAATGGTCCTCTTAGAAGTTAATTCTGATCTCTCTCTCTCTGCACCTTCACTGCATCTGTAACACTGTACTGTGTTCTGCAACCCTGACACATTTGGAATGGGTCTAGATCAGAGTGGTGCTGGAAAAGCACAGCCGGTCAGGCAGCATCCGATGGATGGGGTGGGGATGAAGGTGATAGGTCAGAGAGGAGGGTGGGGGAAGGTAGCAAAGAGTACAATGGGCGGATGAAGGTGATAGATCAGAGAGGAGGGTGGGGGAAGGTAGCAAAGAGTACAATGGGTGGATGAAGGTGATAGGTCAGAGAGGAGGGTGGGGGAAGGTAGCAAAGAGTACAATGGGCAGATGAAGGTGATAGATCAGAGAGGAGGGTGGGGGAAGGTAGCAAAGAGTACAATGGGTGGATGAAGGTGATAGGTCAGAGAGGAGGGTGGGGGAAGGTAGCAAAGAGTACAATGGGCAGATGAAGGTGATAGATCAGAGAGGAGGGTGGGGGAAGGTAGCAAAGAGTACAGTGGGCGGATGAAGGTGATAGGTCAGAGGAGAGGATGGATCGAATAGGTGGGAAAGAAAGTAGGCAGGTAGGACAGGTCATGAGGATGGTGCTGAGCTGGAAGGTTGGTACTGGGGTAAGGTGGGGGAGGGGAAATGCAGAAATTGATGCCCCGGGGTTGAAGTGTTCTGAGGCAGAAGATGAGGCGTTCTTCCTCCAGGCATCATTTGGTGAGGGAGCAGCGGTGGAGGAAGCCCAGGACCTGCATGCCCTCGGCAGAGTGGGAGGGGGAGTTGAAATGTTGGGCCACAGGGCGGTGGGGTTGATTGGTGTGAGTGTCCCGGAGATGTTCCCTAAAGTGCTCTGCGAGGTGGCGTCCAGTCTCCCCAGTGTACAGGAGACCACATTGGGAGCAACAGATACAATAAATGACATTGGTGGATGTGCAGGTAAAACTTTGCTGGATGTGGAAGGCTCCTTTAGGGCCTTGGATGTAGGTGAGGGAGGAGGTGTGGACACAGGTTTTGCATTTCCTGTGGTGGCAGGGGATGGTGCCAGGGTGGGAGGGTGGGTTGTAGGGGGTAGTATGGACCTGACCAGGTAGTCATGGAGGGAATGGTCTTTACGGAAAATGCAAAGTGGTGAGGAGGGAAATATATCCCTGGTGGTGGGGTCTGTTTGGAGGTGGCAGGAATGTCGGCGGATAATGCGGTTTATGCGAAGGTTGGTGTGGTGGAAGGGGAGGACCAGGAGGGGTTCTGGCCTTGTTATGGTTGGAGGGATAGGGTTTGAGGGCGGAGGTGCAGGATGTGGACGAGATGCATTGGAGGGCATCTTTAACCATGTGGGAAGGGAAATTGTGGTCTTTGAAGAAAGAGGTCATCTGGTGTGTTCTATGGTGAAACTGGCCCATCTGGGAGCAGATATGGTGAATTCTGTGGTGGAACTAGTCCTCCTGGGAGCAGATACAGCTGATTCTGGTACAATCTTTCTGTGTAGTACACAAAACAACACTTTTTAGCTGTAGCTCAGTACATGTGACAACAATCAATCAATCATCTAAAAACACCTCTGGAAATGTCATGATTTGGAGACACCGGTGTTGTAGTGCGGTGTACAAAGTTAAAAATCACACAACACCAGGTTATAGTCCAACAGGTTTATTTGGAAGCATTAGCTTTCAGAGCGCTGCTCCTTCACCAGGTGGTTGTGGAGAAAAATCCATGACCACCTGATGAAGGAGCAGCGCTCCGAAAGCTAGTGCTTCCAAATAAACCTGTTGGATTATAACCTGGTGTTGTGTGATTTTTAACTGGGGAAATGTAGCATTGTCTGACTGGAGTGTTACACGAGATTTTTGTGATTAGCTCCGGGAGAAGGATTTAAACCAAAAACCTTTTGAAAGAGGTAAGATTTCTCCTCACTGAACAAGAGCATCATAGAGGTACAAGGAAGTAAATCTGGACCACCATTAGAAAATGGGAGGACATGTGCAAATGAAGACAGAGTTGTTGTAGTGGTTCTGTTCGCCGAGCTGGAAGTTTTTGTTGCAAACGTTTCGTCCCCTGGCTAGGAGACATCATTAGTGCTGTGGAGCCTCCTGCGAAGCGCTTCTTTGATGTTTCTTCCGGTATTTATAGTGGTCTGTCCTTGCCGCTTCCGGGTGTCAGTTTCAGCTGTCCGCTGTAGTGATTGGTATATTGGGTCCAGGTCGATGTGTCTGTTGATGGAATTTGTGGATGAATGCCATGCCTCTAGGAATTCCCTGGCTGTTCTCTGTCTGGCTTGCCCTATGATAGTAGTGTTTTCCCAAAACATTATCAATAATTGAAGGAAGGCTCATTAATTAAAACAGATCTCTCCAGCTTATTTTCCATATGGATGGATACTGCGACAGGGGAAGGAAATTGTAGTTTTTAAAATTGTTGTTAAGATGGGTTTCCATATTGGCTATCCTAAAGGTCAGTCCTGAAGATTTCTTCAATGGTGGTTAGCACTAGTGCCTCACAGCTCCAGGGACCCAGGTTCAATTCCACCCTCATGTGACTGCGTGGCGTTTGCGTACTCTCCTCGTGGGGTTCCTCTGAGTGCCCTGGTTTCCTCACAATGTCCGAAGATTTGCAGGTCAGGTAGATTGGCCATTGTGTCACAGGGATGTGTAGGCTAGGTACATTAGCCATGGGTATTGCAGGGTTACAGGGATGGGGGTGGGTCTGGGTGTGGTACGGTTCAGAGGGTCGGTGTGAACTTGATGCTTCCACATTGTAGGCATTCTATGATCTGGAACATAGGACAGAATTTTCTGCTCCCTTGAACGAGATGGGCAATGGTGAGAAATATGGGGAGAATTTACAATATCAAAATCTCAATGCTGAGAAAAAACGTATCTGTTTTCCACCTAAGGGTTTAAACAGTGTGCTCTGTATCTCACTAACGAGTTTTTTCCATTCTCTTGTACATCATTGTTAGCTAAACCTGCCTCATTTGTAATCAGCTCCTTCCTCGAGGATCTAGACTATACACTTCATGACATGAAAGTCAGAGCAGATATCTGACACCATTCATTCACTAACTGCTTCTCCAGGCTTTCAATCAACTCCAGCGTCACCATCATCCATGGGCACTGTCCTTCTTCATAGAATATAGAACAGGACAGCACGCGATCAGGCCATTTGACCCACCATATCTGTGTTTGCCACCACACCATTCTAAACTGACCCCACCTGCCTGCACAATGGGTCCGTATCCCTGCATCCCGTCTGTTTATGAGTCTGCCTAAATGCCTTTCAAATGATACTATCGTATCTCTTTCTGTCACCTTCCCCGTCAACGTGTTCCAGGAACCTATAAAGGTGGAAAAATGCCCACCATGAATCTCACCCAAAAACAAACACGTTCCCTCAAAATGGGAACGTTCAGCCTGTCATAACAACAGCAACAAAACAAAAAAATCGGTTGTTGTCCGACAGCTTAGACCTCCTGGGCCTGGAGCGGATTTGTAACTAAAAGAATTGTTGGGGAAGAGGAGCAGGCTGTAAAAAATGTCAAGCTTCCAGCTCATTGGGGCTTTTGCTAAGTGCCATAAAACTGCTCCATTCATCTTGACAAAATACCGCTATTGACTGCTAGTAATAATTAAATTGTTTATGGAACCACTGTTCTGAAATCGGTCTTGTCAGATCAGACACACGGTGCGCTTTCGGAACACAAACGCAATACACTGTCAGTATTAAGTCCAATCACTTGTCGGGTTAAAACTTATAGCTTGGTTACGTGTTAAAATCAATGGCTACGGAACTGTTTGTTTTGCCAGTCCTGCTGATCTAAGTCTTTTGTATTGTTCTTGGCTTTATAAGCATGTTAATCTGAACAATCTGAGGAAAATAACAGTCAGCCACTGCTTTAAGCATAGGTCAGGTTCGGACGTGCAATTTTTACATTTTTTGATGTGCTGCTTTGACTAAAGAATGGTTATCTTCATGTCCAAAATAAAATGTCTCAAATTGTTGCGCATGTTATTTGCGTGGGTAAGAACATAAATAAAATAGAAAAACTGCAAGGAAAGTACAAATCAAAACCCCGATTAGAGGAAAAAGCTGCTCTTGAAAGGGGTCGGAAAGGGTGTTGCCAGGGTTGGAGGGTCTGAGCTTCAGGGAGAGGCTAAATAGGCTGGAGCTGTTTTCCCTGGAGCGTAGGAGGCTGAGGGGTGACATGAGAGAGGTTTATAAAATCATGAGGGGCATGAATAGGGTAAATAAGCAAGGTCTTTCCCTTGGGGTGGGGGAGCCCAAAACTAGAGGGCATAGGTTTAAGGTGACAGGAATTTAAAGGGAGCCTAAAGGGCAGCTTTTTCACACAGAGTGTAGTGCGTGTATGAGATGAGCTGTCAAAGGACGTGATGGAGGCTGGTACAATTACAACATTTAATAAGTCATCTGGATGTATTTGAATAGGAAGGGTTTAGAGGGAGATGGGCTAAATGCTGGCAAATGGGACTAGATGAATTTAGGATATCTGGTTGGCATAGACGATTTGGGCCGAAGGGTCTGTTTCTGTGCTGTTCATTTCTATGACTCTATGACTGTATGACCTCCACAAGCAATCATATCCACTCAAAGAGCTCACAGGCACCATGTGTTGGATGCTTTGCCCAACTCTTCACTAGACTGAAGCTTTATCACACCCAGAGACTGTGAAGGATTTCAGATGATTGTATTTTTGGTTAGTTATGCAAATCACAGATATCCGGTCGGCATGATTGAGTTGGACTGAAGAGTCTGTGTCCACAGCTCTATGCCTCTATGTTAGCATCACCCCACATTGCAAACCAACTGACTGAACAGACCGATAATCTTGTTTATTGCTCCTTGTTTGGAAGTAGCTTGCATGGTTTGCTACACCACAATACTACTTTGCTGCACAAAGAACAGAATTCGTTCTGAAGCAGTTTGGGATATCCTGAGGTCATCCACGATGCTGTGTAATTGCAAATGGTTTCTGTTTGCAGTCAACAAGCCGAGGTTAGCATGCTGACAAAGGGCTGATGAGCAACACAGAATATGCTGATTGTGTTCAGCTACAACATTATATAAAAAGATGTGCTTAAGACTGCTTTTACAATCCTCAACATACAATGCTAGACCAGTTTCTGGAGAAACCATTTCATTTAGATCATGGGATATTTCTAAAGCAAGTCTGTGCACAGAAGCTGGTGTGGGACTGGTTGAGGTTAATCACAATCAATACTTATTTGCTTCCCCAATTTTCACGCACTTTTGCATTTGTTAACCGAATTACACATCATAAGCACAGTAATGCTAATTCAACTAGCACAGAGACTGTTTATATCTCTATTGAAGTAATCTTTAACAAATAAGTACCCTGCTTGAATTGCGTGGATCTAAAACACTGTATCAAATACCTAAATTTTAAAGGAAACTTGACAAACTAAATTAAGATAACATTAATTATATAGAGTCATACAGCACGGAAACAGACCCTTCGGTTCAACCAGTCCATGCCGACCATAATCCCAAACTAAATTAGTCCCACTTGCCTGCTCCTGGCACATACTTCCCTAAACCTTTCCAATTCATGTATCTATCCAAATGTCTTTCAAGCATTGTAACTGTATCCACGTCCACCACTTCTTCAGAAAGTTCATTCCACACGTGAACCACCTCTTGTGTAAAACATTTGTCTCTTATGTCAAATATGCCTGAGTATGTCTACTTATTCAGGATCAGATTAATCCCCAGATCATGTCTACCTCCCATATAAAATTAAATGCCATGAATATACACATTAGAGGTGAGGATCCTTGTACACAGTGGTAATGCTCCCTTCCTTTGAACCAGGAGTCAAGTGAGTTCAAGTCCCACCTGTTCCAGAGGTGTGTATATACATCCCTCAAGAAGTTAATTAGGAAAATATTGATATACTTGTTCAGGATGCGTAAAGATTCCTGGAGCAGCCACCAAATGGATACGTACTTCCACAAATCAGAATGGAGGGTACCAGTCAGTCAACATCACCTCAGCCAAAGGGCAAAAATGACTGATGCCAAAAATATGGGTGTACAGGGCAGAATTTTCCTAAAGCATTCCTTTGACACAAAGGGAAGCGGAAATTTGATTTATTATTGTCACATGTGCCTAAGTGCAGGGAGGAGTTTTGTTTTGCAAGCAGTACAGGCAGAACATAGCAAACAAGGGCATACAGATCATAGGGTGATTGAACAGAGTGAGGCATACAAGGTTACAGTTGCAGAGAAAGTGCACAAAGCCAAGATTTGATTTGAGGTCCATTCAATAGCAACAGGGAAGAAGCTGTCCTTGATCTTGTTGGTGCGTGTGTATAAGATTTTCTATTTTCTGCCAGACAGCAGAGGTTGGACGAGATTATAGCCGGTGTGGGATGGACCTTTGATGATGCTGGCTGCCTTTCGCAATGAGAAGTGAAGATGGAGTCCGTGGATGGGAGGTTGGGTTGCGTGATGGTCTGGGCTGCGTTTGCAACTTTCTGTAGCCCAAATCTGGAATTTGATCTCCCAAAAGATGCTGAGGATATTCTAAAGCTGTGATCAGTTGACTTTGGTGAGCCAAGCATATCAAACAAAGCTGAGGTATTGAATAGTCATGGTCTAACTGAATATTTGTTGCTAGCACTGGAACATGACACAACCTTGCCCAACTCATTGTGTTTGCAGCTGAAACTCTCATTCATTCTTTTGTTACCTCCAAACTCAACTATATTGATGTGCTCCGAGTTAGTGTCCCACATTCTATCCCCTGTAAACTTGGGGTCTTCCAAACTTGGCTGCTCATGTCTTAAGTCTCAGAATGTCTCGTTTGCCTATCGCCGTGGTGCTACTTCGTCAAATGAATTGGGTTTCCATTCCAGAAAAGTCTTCATTTTTAAATTCTCATCCTAATTGTCAAAGCGCCCTTTCCAATCTCTGTCATCTCTTGCAGCCCCATGATCCTCCAAGATCTCTGCGCTCCCCAAATTCAGCGCGCTCACTTTAAATTGCTCCATCATTGGCGAGTATGCCTTTAGCTACCTCAGCCCCAAAACTCTCAAATCCTCTTCCGACACCTCTCCATTTCACCGTCCACTTTCAAGATGCTTCAGAAACATGCTTCTTTCGGCAAGCTTTTTGTCGTTTGGATCAATATCTCTGTAGTGTATAAAAATCGAAAGAACTGCAGATGCTGTAAATCAGAACCAAAAACAGAAATTGCTGGAAAAGCTCAACAGGTTTGGCAGCATCTGCGACGAGAAATCAAAGTTAACTTTTCAGGTCTAGTGATCTTTCCTCAAAACTTAAGGGTCTGAAGAAGGGTCACCGGACCTAAAATATTAACATTGATTTCTCATCACAGATGCTGCCAGACCTGCTGAGCTTTTCCAGCAATTTCTATTTTTGTCTCCTTAATGCATGTTGACTGAAACCATGTGCCACTGTTTAAGAAGGGCAGTAAAGACAAGCCAGAGAACTATAGACCAGTAAGCCTGACCTCAGTGGTGAGCAAGTTGTTGGAGGGAATCCTGAGGGACAGGATGCACATGTATTTGGAAAGGCAAGGACTGATTAGGGATAGTCAACATGGCTTTGTGCGTGGGAAATCATGTCTCACAAACTTGATTGAGTTTTTTGAAGAGGTAACAAAAAAGATTGATGAGGGCAGAGCAGTAGGTATGATCTATATGGACTTCAGTAAGGCGTTTGACAAGGTGGACAGGATAATGAAGAAGGTGTTTGGTATGCTTTCCTTTATTGGCCAGAGAAATGAGTACAGGAGTTGGGAGGTCATGTTGTGGCTCTATAGGACATTGGTTAGGCCCCTGTTGGAATATTGCGTGCAGTTCTGGTCTCCTTCCTCTCAGGAGGATGTTGTGAAACTTGAAGGGTTCAGAAAAGATTTACAAGGATGTTGCCAGGATTAGAGGATTTGAGCTACAGGGAGAGGCTGAATATGCTGGGGCTGTTTTCCCTGGAGCATCGGAGGCTGAGGGGTGACCTTATAGCGGTTTACAAAATTATGAGGGGCATGGATAGGATAAATTGACAAAGTCTTTTCCCTGGGGTCAGGGAGTCCAGAACGAGAGGGTATAGGTTTAGGGTGAGAGGGGAGAGATATAAAAGAAACCTAAGGGGCAACTCTTTCACACAGAGGGTGGTACGTGTATGGAATGAGCTGCCAGAGGAAGTGGTGGAGGCTGATACAATTGCAAGATTTAAGAGGCATTTGGATGGGTATATGAATAGGAAGGGTTTGGAGGGATATGGGCCGGGTGCTGGCAGGTGGGACTAGATTGGGTTGGGATATCTGGTCGGCATGGACGAGTTGGACTGAAGGGTCTGTTTCCATGCTGTACATCTCTATGACTCTATGATGGCTCACTGCATTTGTGCAATATTAAGCTGATTTTTAAAAAGTAAACTAAAAGTTATACTTTGTTTAACACTTTTGTTTCTCTTATCTCTTCTTCATTTTTAGGTATTAATTAGGAATTTATTTTTTTCAATAGGTTACAGTTTACATTAAAGTCTTTTGTAGTGTAATCTAGAAAAAGAAAGAATTAAGTTAAAAATTCATCAGTCTTTGGTAAACCTCCACTTATATTGCTCTGCTGTCTGTTCTCAAATGCTGCCTCTTGGATCTCCCCTGGTGCCTCAGGAACAAACCCAGGCTGGATCCACTCACACTCCAAGCAGAGCTGAGAGATTGCTAGGAGCCGCCAAGAAACTAGGCCCAGGATCCACCAGCATCTGCTGAAAGACCAGGCCCGGGACCTGCCAGGACCTGCCGAGAAGCCAGGCCCAGGACCTACCGGAGCCACTGAGAGACCAGGCCCAGGATATGCTAGGAGCTGCCGAGAGATCAGGACCAGAACCCACCAGAAGCCACTGAGAGACCAGGCCCGGGCCAACCAGGAGCCGCTGAGAGACCAGGCCAAGGACCCACCAGTAGCCGCTGAGAGACCAGGCTCCGGACCCATCAGGAACCACCGAGAGGCCAGGCTAGGACCCATTGGAGCCACTGAGAGACCAGGCCAAGGACCCACCAGTAGCCGCTGAGAGACCAGGCTCCGGACCCATCAGGAACCACCGAGAGGCCAGGCTAGGACCCATTGGAACCACTGAGAGACCAGGCCCGGGACTTGCTAGGAGCTGCCGAGAGATCAGGCTCCGGACCCACCGGAGCCATTGGGAGACCAGGGCCAGAACCCACCAGAAACCACTGAGAGATCAGGCCCTGCACCCACCAGGAGCTGCCAAGAAACTAGGCCCTGGATCCACCAGCATCTGCTGAGAGACCAGGCCCGGGACCTGCCAGAACCTGCTGAGAGGCCAGGCCCAGGACCCACCGGAGACACTGAGAGAGCAGGCCCAGGACCTGCTAGGAGCTGCTGAGAGATCAGGCCCAGGACGCACCGGAGCCACTGGGAGACCAGGGCCAGAACCCACCAGAAGCCACCGGGAGACCAGGCCCCGGACCTGCCACAAGTCATTGAGACACCAGGTGGGACCCACCAAGAGGCAAAAGGGGGCAAGAAAGGGAAAGAAACAGAAGAAGCAGAGGAGCGAAGATATGTTCCTAGGTATCAACAAGTGTAGCCATCTCTATATATTTTCTTGGACAATGCTCCTCAGGATGCTATACAAATGAAATCTGTTGTTGAATGGTAGAATGGGCCGGGGGGCTGACTAGCTTACTGCTGTTTCAAATCAAAGTGCCTGATAACTGAATTATTGCATTTATTCTGGTACTGCATTTTAGCTTTTTTGTTGAGGAAATTGCAATTACATCACAGGATAATCAAACTCGAGGTAATCATTAAACCCTACTGCAGTCAGCATTTGCATAATAAAACACACAGCGCATCTTTGCATGTTCATAAGGGATAAGCCAGCAGCCTGTCCTCAAGTCGAAGGTGAGAGCAAGCTGCCTTAATTGTCACTTGCTCCCTCAATCCAACCGCAAGGAGCAAATCTTGGCCCTTGTCCAAATATTTTCTTTCGCTCTTTTAGAACAATTGGGAAGACTTGTTTAACTCAAACTTCTCACTGCAAGAAAATTGTTTGTCATAGAGTCATACAACTCGTCCACACTGACCATGATCCCAACCTAAACTAGCCCTACCTGCCTGCTCCTGGCCCACATCTCTTCAAACCTTTCCTAGTCATGAATGTCTTTTAAACGCTTTAACTGTACGCAAATTCATCACTTTCTCTTGGCAGTTGATTCCACAGAGGAACCTCTCTGTGTATAAATATATTGCCTCTCATTTTGTAAAAACAATGTTCTACTTTCACCTTAAAAATATATCCCAGTAGTTAGAGTCATACAGCTGTACAGGACAGAAACAGTCCCTTCAGTCCAGTTCATCCATGCCGATCAGAGAACCTAAATGACTGTGTGGAGTTTGCACGTTCTCCCCTTGTCTGCGTGGGTTTCCTCTGGGTGCTCCGGTTTCCTCCCACAGTCCAAAGATGTGCGGGTCAGGTGAATTGGCCATGCTAAATTGCCCGTAGTGTTAGGTAAGGGGTAAATGTAGGGGTATGGGTGGGTTGCGCTTCGGCGGGTCGGTGTGGACTTGTTGGGCCGAAGGGCCTGTTTCCACACTGTAAATAATCTAATCTAATACATCAGTATATTCTCCCTGCTAAGACTGTAACAGTGTCCACATGATCAGCGTGGACTGGTTGGGCCGAAGGGCCTGTTTCCACACTGTAGGGAATCTAATCTAATGATCAGTAAATGGTCGATACTTCAAAAAGACTGTGCACCCTTAAATGATAATGCCTCTGCATAAACACTGCTGTCAGGACAGATTTTTCACCCTGCTATGTTCACTGAGGTGGTAGTATGTTTAAATTAACAGCTTATTGCTTTTCTTTACAAGTATAGGGGAGAGGGCTTTCTGCCTCTCAGCACTACTCATTGTCATTTCCAGGCTTGTAATGTATTTAAAGCAGTGAAAATGTTATGCCACTAGATGTCATCGGCACATTTAACAAGTAGATCTGGGCAAGCCACACTGTAAGCTTTTGAGGGGGTAAAATTGGTGAAAATGCACATGTCAGATCAGATCTGAAAGATTTTCAACGTCAGCATCTGGAAGTTGTGTCTTTAATCCTCCGCATGGATTGCATTCCCAATTTCCTCATTCCAAAATCATAGGATCCCTACGATGCAGAAAGAGGTCATTCAGCCCATTGAATCAGTACTAATTTTCCAAAGGGCATTCCACCCAGACCTGTATTTTCCACAGCTAACCCACTTAGCCTGGGCATCCCTGGACAACTGTGGTCAATTTAGCACAGCCAATCCACCTGCCCTGCACATTTTTGGACTGTGGGAGGAAATCGGAGCACCCGAAGGAAACTCACACAGACCCCAAGGGGAGAACATTCAAACTCCACACAGACAGTCGCCTGAGGGTGGAGTCGAACCTGGGTCCTAAGTGCTGTGAGGCAGCAGTGGTAACCTTTCTAGCAGGAACTCCACATCCCTGCCTACAAAATGGGGCACCAATTACCCCTTGTCTGCTCTGTCCAAGCAAATATCAGAAATTATGCAGGGTGCCCCAAGCTGATGGTGCTAGTCCAGATGCTCAATTGTCTTTGAAAGATGAACCAGCATCAGGGTGACTGTTAATTCCAGGAGAACGGCTGAGTGGTGACTTGTTCTGGGAATGAGGCGTGGCAAGGTTGGGCTGGAATCAGACAAGAGAGGCACCACCAGGACAGAGTGGGCACTGAGTGAGGTGAGGTTGGTAAGATACAGTGAGCAAAACCTCTATGCATCATGGCAATAACCCTGCACAAACCTGAAGCGACTCACACATCGACTCATTGTCCAAAACAGACCCTTCTGTCTAACTCGCCCACGTCAGAAATCCCAATTTGACCTCAATCCATCCACCAGCATTTGGCTCATATCCCGCCAATAATATCCCTCTAAACTGTTCCTAATAATATGCCAATCCAGATGCTTTTTAAATGCTAGAATTGTACCTGTATTTGCTGTAAATGTTGTAATTGTACTCACCTCCAAACTTCCTCTGGTAGCTCATTCTGTACATGCACCATCTCCTGCATGAAAATGTTGTTCCTCAGGTCCCTTTTAAACCTTTCCTCCCTCACCTTAAACCTAAGCCCTCTAGTTTTGGACTCCCCTTGGCTATTCACCCTACCCATGCCTCTCATGATTTTGTAACCAAGGAGCTGGAGACAAGGCCTGGTGCAGACTGGAGCCATGGCCTGGTGTAGACTGGAACCAAGGCCTAGTGTGGACTGGAGCCATGGCCTGGTGCAGACTGGAACCAAGGCCTGGTGTGGACTGGAGACAAGACCTGGTGCAGACTGGAACCATGCCTGGTGCAGACTGGAGACAAGGCCTGGTGTGTACTGGAGACAAGGCCTGGTATGGACTTGAGACAAGACCTGGTGCAGACTGGAACCAAGGCCTGGTGTGGACTGGAGACAAGACCTGGTGCAGACTGGAACCAAGGCCTGGTGCGGACTGGAACCAAGGCCTGGTGTGAACTGGAGACAAGGCTTGGTGCAGACTGGAACCGTGGCCTGGTGCAGACTGGAGACAAGGCCTGGTGCAGACTAGAACCAAGGCCTGGTGTGGACTAGAACAAAGGCCTGGTGTGGACTGGAGACAAGGCCCAGTGACTTGAACCAAGGCCTGGTGTGGACTGGAACCAAGGCCTGGTGTGAACTGGAGACAAGGCCTGGTGTGGACTGGAACCAAGGCCTGGTGTGGACTGGAACCAAGGCCTAGTGTGAACTGGAGACAAGGCCTGGTGCAGACTGGAACCAAGGCCTGGTGCAGACTGGAACCAAGGCTTGGTGTGGACTGGAGACAAGGCCTGGTGTGTACTGGAACCAAGGCTTGGTGTGAACTGGAGACAAGGCCTGTTGACTGGAACTAAGGCCTCGTGTGGACTGGAGACAAGGCCCAGTGCGGATTGGAGGCCAGGTGCCAGCATGGTCTGTATTGGAAGGCTGTTGTTCTGAATTTTTATTTCTGCAATGCTGGACAATGCTTTTCTCTGACTTCTGAAGATCTTGTAACTGAAGAGGCTGTACCGTTGCACCTAGAATTGTGCTGTAAGTTGCAACGTTTAAATTTTTCATTTGAGTACATGTGACAATAAAGCTAATCCTAATTCCATTTCTAATTCTCAGGATGTTTCAGTATATAAGTGGAAGTAAGGACTGCAGTTGCTGGAGATCAGAGTGGCTTTTGGTCCAAAACGTTGATTGTCCTGCTCCTCGGATTCTGTCTGATCTGCTGTGCTTTTCCAGCACCACTCTAATCTTGACTCATTTCAGTGTATGAAATTTCTCCTTCATCCCAATTCCTCATCATTAAACCTGTTAACTGAGTCAGTAATGCCATCCCAGCATCGTCACTAATTCCTGCGATGGGAACAGACATGTAATTTGTGTGCGTAAAGGAATTCACAAGGAACTCATTGAATGAGACCTCAGGAGAAATTTCAAAGCAACATTTGCATTTGTACGGCCTGCTTGCATACCATGTGTGAGAATGCACTGATAGTCCATCAAAACCAATGCTCATCTCTAAAGCGGTCAACTATATTTGGAATCAAAGAGTCGTAGAAGGGTTACAACACGTGAAGAGGTCACATGACCCATCTAGTCTGTGCCAGCTGAGAAATAAGCCGCCCAGCCGAATTCCACTGCTCAGCGTTTGGTTTATAGCCCTGGAGGTTATAGTACCCGAGCTATATGTCCAGAGTCCTTTTAAGTGTCTTAGTTTTAAATTGCTTTTGTTTTGCCATTACAGGTCTGTTATGGTTCATTGATTTTACATTTTGTCCTTATAATGTATCATACCACAAACAGTCACTATCTCTTATTGAGAAGAGTTGCCTTACAAGAATTGTTTTAGCTGAGTTGGCTGGATTGTCAGTTCGCAGAGTAGTGTGATACCAATGGTGTGGGTTCAATTCCTGTCACCTGTTTGAGGTTACTGTGAAAGACTCTTCTTCTCAACCTCTTCCCTTGTCCGACACTGGGTGGCTCTTGGGCTAAATTACTACCAGTTGTTTCTCTCTAATGGGAGAGCAGCCCCTATGGTCTGGTAAGACTGTGGTGATTCAATTGTGGGACATTGAGTTAAAGGATTGTATTTTCTTACAAGCCAGAACAGCAAAGAAATTGACATGAAAAATAAGGAAAAAGTGAGCTTCCATTTAGAGAGTGCTTTTTCACAATCTTGATGAGTTCCAAAATGCTCTGTGACTAATGAAGTACTTTGGAAGTCCAGGCATTAGAGTAATGTAGGATTCAGGACTGTTTCTAGGATTTTGTTCACCCAGCAGCGTCTTTCTCGATGACTGGAGTGCTTGAGAGAGCCCGCTGTTGCTTGCTTTGGATTATGCATCACATGGACACTCAAGTAGTGCCAAAACGGTGAGATACTTCAGAAATCTGGACCTATCACAGGGATGACTGGGGAGAAAGTCAGCAGGACTGGAAGCATTTGTGGAGTGAGAGACAGGGTTATGGTTTATGATCATGACCCTATTTCAAACGTTTTGCAGTGCTCCTTAGGAAGAGTCACATTGGACTCAAAACGTTAACTTTATTTCTTTCTCCATAGATGCTGTCAGAGCTGCTGAGCTTCTCCAACAATCTCTGGGCTTGGTTCACTCAAGAAGCTCACCTACTAGTGTTTCTAGGACCCGGACAGCCAGTATCTCAGAAGAACATTCTTCAGGGTACACATGACAGTAGCTGCAATTGGCATTAATTGCGCAGAGATGTGTGTGTGAGATATTTGAGCGTGGATAGAGAATCACCTGCCAAACAGCGAGTTATGTTCCATGAATTATTTTCAGTTTTACAAACTGTAGATAGTGGAGTGATCAGAGTTGGGGCCTCAATTGTTTATGATCTGTATTAATGACTTAGATGAAAGCATTGACTCTATGGTAGCCACACTGGACGATGAACAGGTCAATTACCTCCATCATGGATATGTCTCTGGTGCAGTCATTCCTGACCTGTATGTAATTCAACAGCTTGAGAACATGGTTAGAAACAAACTCTGCAGCGGTAAAGACAGGGAGAGTTTTCCCAGAGATCAGTCTGGTCAGTCGTCTTCACGTGGTTGAAGACTGGAAGTGAGAATCTCCTCTTAACCCCATTTTTGTTAGTCAACTAGCAAGCTGGAGAACAAAAGAGAAGTCTACAAATATCATTGCAATTGCTGGTTACAGAAACTGGTTTCATCTGTCCCAGCCTATGGGCATCCTCATCTCCCATGCTGTGATATTATGCAGATTTATAGGGGCAATCTTAGACATATCTTATTGCCAATCACTACCACCTTGACAGGGTCTAATGTAGCAATTTCATGGTTGTGTACTCAGAGTCAGATGTGCATACTCTGCCTAGTCTCATCTTCAAAGAAAGAACCCATATGATTGTTTTTTCAATCCTTGTCATATGATTGATTCATTTTCTTTCAATAGAAGACGATAACAGAAACCTTGGCTTCAATTTAGCTTGTGTATCGCATCTAGACGCTTATTACTTAATGATCTAATCTAATATCAGTTATAAGCTCACATTCCCTTTTTCGAAATTCTGGCTCCCAAACTTAAAGTTTACTGTGTTGCATTGTTTGAATTATACTACCTGCAGGGATTCTGTGTGGAGTTTGCACATTCTCCCCGTGTCTGCGTGGGTTTCCTCCCGGAGCTCCGGATTGCTCCCACAATCCAAAGATGTGCAGGTCAGGTGAATTGGCTGTGTTAAATTGCCCACAGTGTTCAAGGATGCTTGGGTTAGGTGCATTAGCCCGGGTAAAAGTAATGCAATAGAGTAGGGGAATGGGTCTGGGAGGGTTACTCTTCGGAGGGCTATTGTGGACTTGTTGGACCAAAGGGTCTGTTTCCACGCTGTAGGGAATCTATGATAAACCAGGTCATGTCAATCATAATCCCAAACCTGCCTGCTCCTGGTCCATATCCTACTGGACCTTTCCTATTCATGTATTTATCTGAATGTCTTTTAAATGTTGTAACTGTGCCCACATCCATCACTTCCTCTGGAGGTTCATTTCACCCACGAATCATCCTCTGTGCAAGGAATTTGCTCCTCATTTCTTTTCTTTTACACCTTTCTCCTTAAAAAATGTGCTCCCTAGTCTTGAAACTCCCCCACAGATTATTGGGAAATACATTGACTTCTCAGCTGTACAGACAAATAAGGGGCTGTATTTCCCCGCATAACAGCAGGGGCTGCCTCTTGGAAGTTGCTGATTTGTTGAAAAGACCTTGAGCATGTCACAAAGCTATTGAATGGGCAACACATTGGCTCAGTGGTTAGCACTGCTGCCTCACAGCAGAGGAACCTGGGTTTGATTCCAGCCTCTGCTGACTGTCTGTGTGGAGTTTGCACGTTCTCCCTGTGCCTGTATGGGTTTTCTCCAGGTGCTCCAGCTTCCTCCCACAATCCAATGATTTCCAGGTTTGGTGGATTGGCCATGCTAAATTCTCCATTGCGTGCAGGCTAGTTGAGTTAGCCATGGGAAATGCAGGGTTAAGTGGATAGGGTGGAATGGTCTTCATAGTGTAGGTGTGGACTTGATGGGCTAAATAGCCTACTTCCACACTGTAGGGATCCTCTATGCATGAGTGCTCCAAATCAATGCAATTACATTTATTGTGCCAATTTGTGAATCCTAATGTATAGGGGCCAACTAGCAACGAGAGTGGGTATGGGTAGTGGCACAAAGCAAGACAGTGCTGTAGCAAATGCACATTAAGCATCTTCACTGCCTTTCGGTTCCATTGACTTCAGTCAAACTTGAATATCAAGCCAGCCATTTAACAAGCTCCTATGCAACACTGCCCATTTGTACCAATTTCCAAGATAAATTTCTGCACCTTCAGGTTCAGCACGACTTCATCCTTTCATGATTAAAGAAATATAATCTCTCAACACTCTGAGGGTATGTGACCAGATCACAGAAGCTAATTCGTAAGTAGTTCCAAAGCCAAGGCATGAAACTTGAAAAATCCAAATAGCCATCCCTGAATCTAATTGATTCAAAGTTCAATTTTATCTTTTCCACAGTTACCTATTAGGTACCCAGACCATGAAAATCCCTTATGTTATGACACGGTGGTGAACCCTTCTGTTAAATAAACCAAACACCCAGAAAAGCTCTGTTAAAGTATGAGTGACAGGGAACTCTCAAATTCCACTATTTAAAGAAAACAAATATCAATTTATTCTTTAACTGTACCAGTGAGCATGATGGCTCAGTGGTTTGCATTGCTGCCTCACAGCACTAGGGACCTGAGTTCAATTCCTGCCTCAGGCAACTGTCTGTGTGGTGTTTGCACATTCTCCCCATGTCTGCATGGGTTTCCTCTGGGTACTCCAGTTTCCTCCCATATTCCAAAAAGGATGTGTGGGTCAGGTGATTTGGCCATATTAGATTACCCACAGTGTTAGGTGCATTAGTCAGGGGAAATGAGTCTGGGTGGGTGACTCTTCAGAGGGTCAGTGTGGACTTGTTGGGCCGAAGGGTCTGCTTCACCCTGTAGGGAATCTAATCTAAACAGCAAAGATTTAAAACTCTAAGCCCCGTTATCTTAACTACTTATTATGTGCCTTCAACTCTATAATAATATACTGTTCTGATAAAATCCTGTATTGAAATTACATCGACTTATCTTCAAAACCACACAGAGACTATCATCTCCAGTGTTTGTCTCCCTCTGTCTGTAGATCTCCCTGGGTCGTCTTTGGTCTTTTGCTGGAAAGATGTTTCATATGAAAAAGGAACCTTTGACAGAGAGTGTGTTGCTGGCAGTTACTCTGGCGATGGCAGTTGGCCTCTCCAACCTTCCAAAATGCCTACTTCTTTATACTACAAACATCGGATCGTCTCATTGGTTCAAGGTTGGCAAAAACAATACATTCAAACGCAATTGGGTTTTAGTATCCTGGAGTATAATATAAACTAATTAGTTAAATTCAAATTGTGGTCAAAACAATTCAGATATCTAGTTTACAGCCAAATGTTACATGTTTTCAATTTTCCAGTGCACTCGGAGATTGCTAGTCAGTCACATGACAGGTACCTGTACAGTCTCAGTGCAAAACAGCTTCACTCTCTCTTAAAGGTACAGTACATGTTCAACTTCATAACCCTTAATGCACATATAAGAACTGTTCTTATATACAAGGATTCAACTTCTCAGAATCTGGGCTGTTCATCAAGTGATGTGTATGAAAGGAAATTTCAGATTTCAGAACTTTTTATTAAATATTTTACAGGTTGCAAGCTTTGCTTATTCAAAGTTTTGAGTCCTGCAGTATTCATACTGACAACAATTGATGAGCAAAAACAGCTACTTACCCTTTATACTTGCTCTCATAGCCTCCTCTGCACTCTAGGGATTCTATGATTCTGAGATTCACATTGCCCATCAAAGTTGATGCCATAATATTTCCAAGGGCATGGTGACCCTGAGGATGGACTTCATGAGTATGTGGTAGAACTATTAGACACCACACTCTGGTCATCTGGGCAAGTGAGCTAACTGACCCTTCAGACATTTGCGATAAAGCTAAAACTATTCACTTTACAAACACTACCATTTGGCATCATCAAACTCCTTCAAGGTGCTGGGCACATTTGATTACCTACTGGACTGCAAAAGCTATACTGATGGTAAACATTGACAGTTATTCTTCATCAGCTGAAATTAGCCACATGGATTTTCTTGGGAAGCCAAGGAGGAAAATTGGGAATTTGGCCACAGGTTGGGGTGGGGGACCTTTGGGGCAGTGACTAAAAGATTGGTTGAATAAATGGGTTTGAAAAGATCTTGAAGGGAGGAGTTGGGAGTAGGAGGGGGCAGAAGGATTGAACGTAATTCCAGAGAATGTAACGCAGACTTTGAGTCATAAAGTCACAGAGCTGCACAACATGGAAACAATCCTCAGTCCAACTCGTCTATGCCAATCAGATATCCTAAATTAATCTTCTTCCATTTGCCAGCATTTGGACCAGTTCACTCTAAACCCTGCCCATTCATATTCCCATTTAAATGTTGTCATTGTAGCAGCCTCTCCAAATTCCTCTGCCAGCTCATTTCATACACGCATCACCCTCTGTGTGAAAAAGTTGCCCCTTAAGCCCCTTTTAAATCTTTCCCCTCTCACCCTAAACCTATGCCCTCTAGCTTTGGACTCTGCTACACCTGGGGAAAAGACCTCGATTATACCCTATCCATGCCCCTCATGATTTTATAAACCTCTGTAAGGTCACCCCTCAACCTCCAATGTACGAGGGAAAACAGCCCCAGCCTGTTCAGCTTCCCCCTATAGCTCAATCCTTCCAACCCTGGCAACATCCTTGTAAACCTTTTCCACACCCTTTCAAGGGAAAAGAAGATGGAAGGGGAAAATACACAGTTTGAGTAAGAGAATGGAGGATCTGCAGGTTCCTTTGCTTGACTCCTGAGGTCAAAGGGTTTTCTTATAAGAATGGTTGAATGGATTGGGCCTAAACTCAATGGAAAATGTGTTGCTGGTTAAAGCACAGCAGGTTAGGCAGCATCCAAGGAATAGGAAATTCGACGTTTCGGGCATAAGCCCTTCATCAGGAATGAGGAGAGTGTGCCAAGCAGGCTAAGATAAAAGGTAGGGAGGAGGGACTTGGGGGAGGGCGATGGAGATGTGATAGGTGGAAGGAGGTCAAGGTGAGGGTGATAGACCAGAGTGGGGTGGGGGCGGAGAGGTCAGGAAGAAGATTGCAGGTTAGGAGGGCGGTGCTGAGTTGAGGGAACCGACTGAGACAAGGTGGGGGGAGGGGAAATGAGGAAACTGGAGAAATCTGAGTTCATTCCTTGTGGTTGGAAGGTTCCCAGGCGGAAGATGAGGCGCTCCTCCTCCAGCGGAGCTGAAAATGTGTTGCTGGTTAAAGCACAGCAGGTTAGGCAGCATCCAAGGAATAGTAAATTCGAAGTTTCGGGCATAAGCCCTTCATCAGGAATGAGGAGAGTGTGCCAAGCAGGCTAAGATAAAAGGTAGGCGGGAGATCTCATTTTTTACCCTAAACTCAATGGAGTTTGGAAGAGTGAGAGGTAATCTTATTAAAACCTAAAATATACTGAAGGAGCTTAAAAGGGTGGATGATCAGAAGATGCCCTTTGAGAGGGAATCTATACCTTTGGGTAACAGCTTCAAAAATAAGAGGTGTTCCAAGTAACAGCAGAGGAAGAATTTCTTTTCTCAACGGATCGTTAGTGTCAGGAATTGAAAAGAGGCAGAAGTTGGGTCATTGAAGATAATCAAGGTTGAGTTGGACAGACTGACAAGGGAGCCCAGGTTTCTGCAGGGTTAGAAAGGAAGTTGAAGTGAAGACCACAATCAGACCAGTCATGGTCTCACTGAACACTGGAGTAGACTCAAATAGGTTAAATGGCCTTCTTCTGCTCCTAGTTCTGATGATCTTCTATAATTAGGTGAAGAGAATGCCCTTTTTTGCATGTTTCGTATGCTGTACACTAAAACAAGAGTCTAGATCGGAGTGGTGCTGGAAATGCACAGCAGTTCAGGCAGCATCCAAGGAGCAGTGACCAGAACCGTACACAATACCTCAAGTGCGGCTGCGCCAGAGTTTTGTACAGCTGCAACATGACCTCATGGCTCCGAAACTCAATCCCACTACTAATAAAAGCTAACACATCGTACGCCTTCTTAACAACCCTATCAATCTGGGTGGCAACTTTCAGGGATGTATGCACATGGACACTGAGATCTCTCTGCTCACCCACACTACCTCGGAATCTTACCATTAGCCCAGTACTCTGTATTCCTGTTATTCCTTCCAAAGTGAATCATCTCATATTTTTCTGCATTAAACTCCATTTGCCACCTCTTAGCTCAGCTCTGCAGCTTATCTATGTCCGTCTGTAATCTGCAACATCCTTCTGCACTGTCCACAACTGCACCGACTTTAATGTCATCCACAACTTTGTTAACCCAGCCTTCTACATCCTCATCCAGATCATTTATACAAATGACAAACAGCAGTGGCCCCAAAACAAATCCTTGTGGTATACCACTAGTAACTGAACTCCAGGATGAACATTTCCCATCAACCACCACCCTCTGTCTTCTTTCAGCTAGCCAGTTTCTGAGCCTAACCACTAAATAACCTTCATTCCCATGCCTCCATATTTTCTGTAATAGCCTACTGTGGGGAACGTTATCAAACACCTCACTGAAATCCATATACACCACATCAACCACTTTACCCTCATCCACTTGTTTGGTCACTTTTCAAAGAACTCAATAAGGTTTGTGAGGCATTACCTACCCTTCACAAAACTGTGTTGATTATCCCCGATCAAATTATTCCTTTCTAGATGATTATAAATCTTATCTCTTATCATCCTTTCCAGCACTGTCCACAACTGAAGTAAGGCTCACTGGTCTATAAATACCAGGGTTGTCTCTACCCCCCTTCTCACACAAAGGGACAATATTTGTTATCCTCCAGTCTTCTGACACTATTCCTGTACACAATGATGACATAAAGATCAAAGCCAGAGGGTCTGCAATCACCTCCCTAGCTTCCCAGAGAATCCTAGGATAAATCCCATCCAACCCAGGGGACTTATCTATTTTCCAGAATTGCTAACACTTCCTCTTTATGAGCCTCAATCCCGTCTAGTCTACTTTTATTTGGAAGTGCAAGGTTTGGGAGCACTGCTCCTTTATCAGGGAGCTAGTGGGGCAGAATCTCAGGGCACAGAATTTATAGTAAAAGGTCAAAATGTCATACAACTAATGTAATGTCGTGAACCTTAAATTACCTCAGGAATGTGAATTGAAAGAAGTCCTGGGATTTACATATTAATGAATCGAAACCTGCATCCCCATTCCAAGTGATTAAAGATTTAACAGAATCTAGGTTTGTTCAATACATCTCATCAATTGTGTGATACTTTGATCTTTTACTATAAATTGTGTGTCCTATGATCCTACTCCACTAGTTACCTGACAAAGGAGCAATACTCTGAAAGCTTGTGCTTCCAAAAAATCTGTTGGACTTTAACCTGGTGTTGTGTGACTTTTAACTTTGTCCACCCCAGTCTAACACCGGCACTTCCACATCTTGATTAAATTAGCTGGACCTCTAGATGAAGAAAGAAACAGGATGAGTGCATGTGATATTTGACCCGAGAAAGACTGAGAAGCTTCCACCTCTAGACCACAGCAGTCAGGGTAAAACAGATAGGACATCCTACAGTTTGAAAAGAGACGCAAAGGAGGCAGATGTTAGCTCAGACACTGTGACGGTTCTAAATGTGTTTATAACACATCCAAATCAGTTTGTCCATTAACTGATAAATCTTCTCAATGTCCAACATTGGCAGTAAGAGTGACAGATATTTCTGTTTAGATGTCAAGTGGAACAAACATTGGACTCATCCATAGCTCTAAAATGTTGGAAGAAGAATAATTTTTAATTCACAATATTAGCTTTGTTTCTCTCTTCACAAATGCTGCCAGACCTGCTGAACCTTTCCAGCACAATTGGTTTTTATTTTATGTTGCACTAACAATCCTGAGGCCTGGACATGGGATCAAAGCCCACCACGGAGTAATTTAACTTCAAATAAAAACTGAACTCGTTAAAATGATAGTCTCCTTAATGATAATAAGAATGATGAATCTGTTGGATTGTCATTTGGCTTTCAGTAAAGGAAATATAGCATTCCTGCATGGTCTGACCTACAGCAACTCATAACTGCCCTCTGGACTGCAACCAGACAAGAAATAGCATTCAATCGCCTTTGTGAGGGCAGTTAAGAATAGGCAATGATGGAAGGACTATGCCCGAAACATCGATTCTCCTGGTCCTCGGATGCTGCCTGACCTGCTGTGCTTTTTCAGCATCACACTCTCGACTTCACATCCTGAGAGCGAATGAAAACAAAATAAGGGGGGGGGGGGTCCTCCTCTGGAGCGCTGTCCCTCACCCTGGTCCATGAGTCCTGGGTTCAAGTCTCATCTGCTCCAAAGTTGTGCAATTACATCTCTGAACAGTTTGATAAGGCAAAACAGGTTAAGTAAAAGAAATGCTGTTCAATTGTGATGCTGTGGTGTCCAAGAAACCCAGGTTCAAGTCCCATCTGGTCCAGAGGAGTGTAACACCATTTCTGAATAGTTTGATTAGAAAAATAGCTTAAAAGCAAAACAAAGGGGCCCTCTTGTGATGCAGTGGTAATATCCCTTCCTCTGGAATGTGAGTCCACGGGCTCAATTCCCAACTGCTCAAGAGATGAGTAAATACATCACTGAACAGGTTGATAAAGAAAAATAGGGCAAAACAGCAACAACGTGTTTACCACATTCCTGAATAATACAAAGATGATGGTTAGCAATTAAGAGAGTGTTTAAAGATACAAAACAGTAAATATTCATTGCAGAAGTGTCGAATCCTAAATCCTGTCAGATCACCTCCAACCCAAGGGCAATTAAATTTCGTTATTCTTCATTGTCTATTAATCAAAGCTTGTGTCTCACTCCTTGATATTACTTAAAACAACATTGTGGAAGTGCCGGTGTTGGACTGGGGTGAACAACATTAAACATCTCACAACACCAGGTTATAGTCCAACAGGTTTATTTGAAAATGCAATACTGGTGATAGTATCAGCACTGGAGCTAATATAAGTAATGAATACTATCCGAACACTTTCCATGTAGTTTCTGCAGAGAAATATTATGCTGGAAGAAAATAAAAAGGCATGGAACATTTTTATTTTAATAACAACCCATAGAGATTCAATTATCACCTTCCTTTGTACTGACATTACAATAGTATCAGATGATATGGACTGCAGCGACGTGAGACATCAGAAATGCATTGCTTATTTAATGTTCTTCACATTTGTTTTATAATTTCCACATCAGAGGGGAAAATATATATATATATTTTTCCAGATCTTGATAAATTTGGAGAGCCAGTATACATTGTATGTACCAAAAGCTGCTTAGAAGCCTTCTATTCTGCATTGAGTCAAAACCGAGTGCAGATTACATCCTGTAAACCCCAAAAAGACATCACTCACAGAATCACACAACACAGAAGGAAACGATTCAACTCATTATTCTTGGGCCAGTTCTTTAGAAAAGCAATACAATTATCCCACTCTGCTCCTCTTTGCCAATGCCCCTGTAAATAATTTTCCTTCTTAAATATTTCTAAAATTGACTTTGACATCTTCGATAGAATCAATTTCCACCATCTTTCCTGGCAATGCATTCAAAATCAGATCGGCTTTCTGTTAATTCTCCACAGGCCCTATGGCTTTTTTGGTCAAACAACTAAAATTTGTACCCTCCAGTTGCTGAACTGCCTGTCAATGGTAATAGTTTCCCTGATATACTCATATAACCTATCTTATTTGAAATACCTCCACTAAAATTCCCATTAACCTGCTTTCAAAACAACAGTTATGGTCAATTAAGTGGCTACTTGCAAGACTCTCATGGTCACATGGAAAGTAATATCAACAGTGGCTGGATGATTCTGGGAGATTCGGAAAACAACACATGATTTAAAATGAGGGGCTTACAGCACATATTCCAGCAGAAAGATTTGGGTATTCTACATAAATCTCAAAACAAATCAGCTTGCTGTTACAGCAACTGGACTGTTGTTGCTGATTGGAAGGAATATGGAATATGCCTTTATTGGTCAGTGCACTGAGCATGGGAGTTCAAAGGTCACGTTGCCCTGATTGCCTATGAGAAGGTAGGCTCCCACCTAAAACTTCTGCAGCCCATGAGATCGTAAGATATAGGAGCAAAATTAGGCCAATAGGTCCATCAAGTCTGGCCCGTCACTCAATCGTGACTGATATGTTTCTCAACAGCATTCTTTTGATGTCTCCCTTGATCTCCTTAACACAACTATGTATTGCCATCTTAAATACACTCACTTGATCTCAGCAGCCCTCTGTGGCAATGAGTTCCATAGGTTAACCACCCTCTGGCTGAAGAAATTCCTCGGTCTAGATTAGAGTGGTGCTGGAAAAGTACAGCAGTTCAGGCAGCATCCAAGGAGCAGTAAAATTGATGTTTCGGGCAAAAGCCCTTCATCAGGAATACAAGCAGAAAGCCTGAAGGGTGGAGAGATAAGTGAGAGGAAGGTGGGGGAGGGGAGAAAGGGCTTTTGCCCGAAACATCGATTTTACTGCTCCTCAGATGCTGCCTGAACTGCTGTGCTTTTCCAGCACCACTCTAATCTAGACTCTGGCTTCCAGCACCTGCAGTCATTGTTTTTATCACCTTGAAGAAATTCCTCCTCATCTCAGTTCTAAAGAGTCGGCCCTTCACTCTGAGGCTGTGCCCTCAGCTCCTACTAGTGGAAGCATCTTCTCCATGACCACTCTATCTAGGTCTCTCAGTTTCCTGTAAGTTTCAATCAGAAACCCCTTTCATTCTTCTAAACTCCATCGACTCCAGACCCAAAGTCCTCAAATGCTCCTCATATGACAAACCTTTTGTCATTCTTATAAACTTCCTTTGAATCCTCTCCAATGCCAGCACATCCTTTCTTAGATATGGGACCCATAACTGCTCAAACTAATCCAAATGTGGTCTGACCAGAGCCCAATATAGCCTCAGCAGTACATTTATGTTTTTTTATTCTATCCCTCTTAAAATGCTAACACTGTATTTGACTTCATAACCCCCAAGTAAAGTTGCATGTTGACTTTAAGAAAATCCTGAACTTGAATTCCTTAGTCCATTTGTAGATCAGATTTCTAAAGCCTTTCCCCATTTAGAAAGTAGTCCATGCCTCTATTTCCTATTCCTTGGATGCTGCCTAACCTGCTGTGCTTTAACCAGCAACACATTTTCAGCTGTGATCTCCAGCATCTGCAGACCTCATTTTTTACCCTCTATTCTTCCTACCAAGTCCATAACCTCACACTTTCCCATGTTGAATTCCATCCACCAATCTTTGCCCACTTTTCTAGCCTGCCCATGTCTTTCAACAGCACCTCCTGACCTCCTCAACTCTACCTGCTCCTCCACCAATGTTGTGTCATCTGAAAACTTAGCAACAATGCCTTCAGTTCCTTTGCCCATATTGTTATAGTTGCGGTTCCCAATACAGACCCCTGCAGAAGTCCACTGGTCACCAGTTGCCATCCTGAAAAAGACCCCTTATCCCTACTCTCTGTCTTCTGCCAGTCAGCCAATGCCAGTACCTTGCCCCGAACACCATGGGCTGTTATCTTATTGAGTAGCCTCGTGTATGACACCTTGTTAAAGGCCTTCTGGAAATCGAGATAGATCACGCCCACTGACTTTCTTGTCTAACTTGCTTGTTACCTCCTCAAAGAATTCGTGTGGCATATGTAAAGCCACACTGCTGTTAGGAAAGGAGCTAGGTGGAGCTAAAGGTATCATCCATAGTCCCGTTAATGTAAGTCATAATTGATATGGATTTTCGCAAAAGTTAGAGTTTCCCTGATGGTTTATTTGATCCTATGTTATTTCGGGTGAAATTGAGTGAATAATCAACGATGCTCACAAGTATGATCCCAGTCTCTGTTGAGTTGATTCAATCCAACCTGTGCAATTGTTGAAGTGCTACTGTTAGCGATTGTACCCGTACAATGTTAGTAAGAAGTGGAGTGCAACGTGCGGGCTCAGTGGTTAGCACTGCTGCCTCACAGAGCCAGGGACCCGGGTTTGAATCCAGCCTCAGGTGATGGTCTGTGTGGAGTTTGCACATTCTCCCCGTGTCGGCATAAGATTCCCCCAGCTGCTCCGGTTTCCTCCCACAGTCCAAAGTTGCGCAGGTTAGGAGAAATGGCCACGCTAAAATTGCCCAGAGTGTTTAGGGATGTGTAGGTTAGGTATATCAGTTAGGGGTAAATGTAGAGTAGTAAGAGGAATGGGTCTGGGTGGAGTACTCTTTGGAAGGTTGTTGTGGACTTGTTGAACCAAATGGCCTGTTTCCACACTGTAGGGATTCTATTCTATCCAACTGGGGTTGTATTGCTCGCTCTCTCGTCCCTGAATTCTGATTGGATGACAGTTGTTGGTGGACATTAGTCATTTGATGGTGAGTGTTGTTCCTATATTTCCTAAACGTTGGTCCTTTATTTACATTATTCCACCCTTCTTTCTTTTTACCTCAAATCTCTGTCTTGTATTTACTTAAAACCTATTTCATTTCTCGCTTTTTGTCAGTTTGGATCTAAGGTCAGTGACCTGAAACGTTAATGATGTGTTTCCCTTCAGTGATGCTAGTTATTTCTGCTCTAAATTTCCAATATTTTCTGTTTCCATTTAATAAATTGAATCTCTCAGAACTTTGGCAGTGCATGGTCCATGACGTCTTTGATAACATGTCACATTCTCCCTTTATATGAGACACCGTGTTAGCGGAAAGAAGGAATCACTGGCTAAAATTGTTTGTGACTTAAATAAATGACACTATCCTGTGACAAACAGATAAAATATGACAAACCGATAAAAGAAAAGGATGGTGTTTGAACAAAGCTCTCAGCAGATGTATGTGAGTGCAGAACTCTTATCTGTGGATTTGTAGCAATGCAGACGTTGGCCTGAATTGTAAAGACGGAGCCAATTGTGTGGCTATAGTCGGGCATATCAAGCCCACAAGGGCACTTCAACAGCTCCTTACCAATGCTAGAGGGGCACAATTCTACTTCAACAGCACACGGAAATCTTGGCAAGGAATAGAGAGGAGCATTGCTCTCGATCTTCTGCAGCAAGCATCTTGGAGAATGCAGATCTTGATTAGATTACATTACCTACAGTGAGAAATAGGCCGGTCGGCCCAACCAGTCCACTCCGACCCTCCAAAGAGTAACCCACCCCGACCCATTTCTCTCTGACTAACGCACCTAGCACTATTGGCAATTTAGCATAGCCCATTCACCTGAACCTGCACATCTTTGGACTGTGGGAGGAAGCCCATGCAGACATGGGGAGAACATGCAAACTCCACACAGACAGTCACCTAAGGGTAGAATCAAACCTGGGACCCTGATGCTGTGAAGCAGCAGTGCTAACTACTGAGCCACCATACCCCGCCATGCTGCTTCTCTTGACTTTATCTTTGGAGACTTCATAGGACTCCCAACAGGCTTTGTCTGAGGCCTTATCAGAGAACAAAAGATGGATTTGCCAGATGGATTCGTGAATTAACCGACTCTTGACATACTGGGGAAGCACATTCTAATCCCACCAAAATTTAGCAAAACATCATAAAGGTGGTGGATTCCCGATAAAACAAACTTCTGCCTAATTCTAGGCTTTTTGGAACCGAAACCTTCATCCTCCTGATGTTTTGAGCTGGATTTTTCTCTAGTCATCATTAAAGTGACTGAACACCAAGGGGTAACAGAGACAGCAGTGAATTATGAGATCAATTTAGTTTTAAAGATATTCATTGTGTCTTGGAGATGATGGTCTAGTGGTGTTATCACTGGATAATTAATCTAGAGACTGAGGCAATGTTCTGGGAGCCCAGGTTCAAATCCAGCTACGGGAGATGGTGGAATTTGAATTCAAAATCTGGAATTAAGAGGTGAATGATGATCATGAAGCTGTTGTCAATTGTTGCAAAAGCCCGACTGAATCAATAATGCCATTTAGGGAAGGAAGCTGCTATCCTTACCTGGTCTGGCCTAAAGGTGACTCCAGACCCACAGAAATGTAGTTGGCTCTTGACTGCCTTTTGGGCAATAAATGTTGACCTGGCCAGTGATACCATGAATGAGTAATAATCATGTTTGCTTACTTGTGAAGCATGAAAAGCAGAATTCTGGGCAGAAGTTGCCCAATCTAATGGAGACTGCTTTAAACATGCAACTCCATTTTACAGTAATGAAACCTAAATTATGTACACCAATTGGAATTATCACAATAGGTTGTCAGTGTTACAAAGGCTTTATGTTATGAGAATGATTATGTGTAATTTTATGTTATATTACTATTGTTGGCTCCACAAGGCTGAATTTACATTGCTTATATATTTAATTCCAGTATTGGAATATTAAACTGGCACTGTGCATGCACAGAGATAAGTGTCACATTAATCCTGGTGCTCTACATCTCCTGACATTAATTTGCTGCCACCTTACCAGGCAGGAGGCAAATGGGCACCATCTGTGAAGTCGCAGCAATTAATATGCCATTTAATCACCTGCTGGGGATTCAATGCAGAATTATAGAAGCACAGAGAGAGGGCCTCTATGGTAGAACCATACACTTTATCCCTCTACCTCAATCCTACCTATTGACTGATTTATTTGCCCTTTAAATATTTATCCGTTTCTCTTTTGCATTTTACTATTTCCACCTACACTTTCAGCCAATGCATTCCAGATCACTGAAACTCACTGTGGTAAATAAAAGCTCCTCAAATTGGCTCTGGTTCTTATGTCAACCAACTTCAACCTGCATCGTGTGGCTAGAGATCCAAGATGGCGGCAGAATCGGACACTCCAGCCGGAGCTTGCTCACTCCATCCATTCCTTTTCATTTCTTTTTCCTCTCTCTTTTGTGTTTTTTTTTTGTCTTTCTGTCTTTTTTCTCTTCTGCCAGTGGCCCAGAGCGGATCGGGGATGGTGACTAATGGGTCCTGAACAAAGATGGCTACTGGTTGACGATTGCCCAGCCAGGCCACATGGAAGCCCTTCTAGAAAGATAAAAATCACACAACACGAGGTTATAGTCCAACAGGTTTAATTGGAAGCACACTAGCTTTCAGAGCTCTGATCCTGTTGAAGGAGTGGTGCTCCGAAAGCTAGTGATTCCAATTCAACCTGTTGGACTATAAACTGGTGTTGTGTGATTTTTAACTTTGTACACCCCAGTCCAACACCGACATCTCCAAATCATGACTTCTAGAAAGATTGCAAGTCTATCTTCTTAGCTTTATTTCTTATTTTCCTAACTTACATTATACTCTAACTTTTTGCTTTATTTTCTCTACTTTTTGTACCTGAGATTGTACCTAGGTACTTTGTACCAAAGATGGTACCATGTATTGGCGACAATGTACATTTTCACACTGTGCTCTTGTTCTTTTATAACTAGAGTACACGGGACAATAAACCTAATTCTAATTCGAATTCTGATCGCCCTACCATCGCACAGCTTCCACCACCACTGGAAACCACTTCTCTCAATTTATTCTATCAAATCCTTCCTTGTCTTTGACACTGCATCAAATGTTGGTGATCTTTTACCAGCTCAGAGGTGGAAATATCAGAACATTTGAATGGTTAGGGTTCAGTTTTGAAAAGGCATACGCTCACAAAACTAAGTCCTATTCTCCCATATTCACATCTCTTTTATATGATCTGTAACAAAAAAAAACTCAATATGCTTCACAGCCTAATTTATAAAAATTTCCATGATATTAATTACAGATATGTTTCATTAATTTGTTCAGCCACACCTCTGGAGCAGGTGGGACTTGAACCCAGTTCTTGTGGCATTGCCATTCAACTGTAAGAGTCCTCAAGTAACACTGAATGTAGATATTTTTAATCAACCTGCTTAGTGGATCAAAATCCTAGAATTACCCCCTAATGGCATTGTAGCTCAACCTACAATACCTGGACTGCAACAATTCAAAATGGCAGCTCACCCCAACCTTCTCAGGAGCAACTAGAGATGAGCAATAAATGCTGGTCCAACCAATGATGCAGACATCCCACGAGTAAATTTTTAAAAAATGTTATGACACACCTCTTGAGCAGATAAGCCTTGAACCAGCTCTGCTAGCTCAGAGAATGGGACACTACCACTGCTCAACAAGAGTACTTAAATGTTATTGGTCCACAATCAGTTGGAAAACCCTGATCATTAAAGTAAGTTACTGGTGTATTTTCCAAGGTTAACACTTGTCTATCCAGCTACCAAAGACTGTAATTCGATTCCATATTAAATACTTGCAAGGGTTGGAAATTCAGCTGGTTTACTTGCACAAGAAATAAGTTGGCTGCGCATATCTAGCATTCAGAATGAGTGCAACCAGGAGATGAAAGAAGAACATTGAAAGATTTGAGTGCAAAAAGGTCTGACAAGATTTTAGGCCATTGGTGCCCTTGTTGGTGTTACTTATATACGGCCAATGTCATACCTAACCTGGCAATGGCGGAACCGGAAATTACATAGCCGAGGAACAATGTGGTGAATTAAGAGGGGTGTGGAGATTTGGGAGTGGGGACATTCATGGATTACCGGCTCCCTGACCTAAACATCAGCTGGTCCCTTGCCAGCGTGAAATCTGGCTGCCCCACCGCTCCCCAAACATATTAGATTCATAGGACAGCAGAAAGTGAGGACTTCAGATGTTGGAGAGTCAAAGTCGAAACACATAGTGCTGGAGAAAGCACAGCCGGTCAGGCAGCATCCGAGGAGCAGGAGAGTCAACATTTTGGGCATAACTCTTCACAGAAACGTACAGCACAGAAATAGAACCTTTAGTCCGACTTATCCATGCTGACCATGTACCTTAAACTAATCAAGTCCCATTTGTCAGCATTTGGCTCATAAACTCTTTCTATTCATCTACCCATCCAGATGCCTTTTAAATGTTGTCATCATATCAGCCTCCACCACTTCCTGTGGCAACTCATTCCATACACGCACCACACTCTACATGAAAACGTTGCTCTTTAGGTCTCTTTTAAAACTTTCCCCATCTCATATGGTTTGGACTCGCCTACCCTGGGGAAAGGACCTTGACTATTTACCCTATTTATGCCCCTTATGATTTTATAAGCCTCTATAAGGTTCCCTCTCAGCCTCCAAGGCTCCAATCTATCCAGCCTCTCCATGTAGCTCAAACTAGCAAGATCCTTATAAATCTTTTCTGCACCCTTCTCAATTTCAACACCCTTCTCAATTTCAACAGCATCTTTCCTATAGCAGGGAGACCAGAATTGAATACAACATTCTAAAAGTGGCCTAATCAATGTCCTGTACAATTGTAACATAACCTTCCAAATCCATGATATTTTAATGAGTGCAGGCTTGGACTTCAACACCAAAAGGGAGAAGGTCCACCTCTAGAGAGCCAAGCTGACTGACTGGCAAGGCCATAGGTCAACTAGGAGAAAGTGAGGACTGCAGATGCTGGAGATCAGAGTTGAAAAGTGTGGTGCTGGAAAAACACAGCAGGCCAGGCAGCATCTGAGGAGCAGGAGAATCGACATTTCGGGCATAAGCCCTTCTTCAGGCCATAGCCTCAGCAAAACAGTACCAAGATGGTCCTCACAAGCGCCAAGTAAGAAAAAATAATGTCTCCTGATCTATAAAGATGTTGAGTGAAACCAGCGAGGAGAATCCAATAAGGGGGTGGTGGGGAGACTGGGGTTGGAGAAGCTATGTCATGGACTAGCCAGACCACTCAAAACATTCTTATACAGACAGCCCCGACCATAACTTTGCAATTTGTTTCAGTAAGTGTACAGTGAAAATTACCCAGAGTAAGTTAGCAAGGTTGACTACCAGGTTTTAAAACAGACAAAAATTTATTCAAAAAATTGCACAATGAAACACAAAGAACAGAATAAAGAACCCATACAGAACTCAACCTATTCAAACTAGACTTAATTATGCTGTTTTGAATATGCATAACAGTCCACTAAGCAAACTCCCTTAAAACACAGTAAAAAAAACAGTAGAACAGATGCTTACAGGTTGAAGTTAGAAGGGCAGAAAGAGAGAGAGAGAGAGTTTCCACACAGTTCACTGTTGAACTCCTAACTAGTTCTGGACTGAACTGCTCAGCTAGAGGGCTGACCACTACCTTTTCATTATTCAGGTCATTTCTAAAACATGACCACTTTGACTTGACGTCTTATCTGTTTACATATAAACAAAAAGGCCTCTCACATCCTTTTCATCTCTGGACCAAATTAGTCTAATCGGTGCCTGGCCCGTTTATGACCCCTCTGAAAAAAAATCAAGGACACAGTAACCTTGAGAAAAGGAACAGCTTTTAGGAAAAAAAGGGAGCAGCTTTGTGACAGTATCATCACTTGAAGAGTGGTGTCCTTTTAAGAATCTCAGCATGGAAATGGGCCAGGTACCTGGCTGTCATCAAATGGGTAGAAACCACAGCTATTCTGCAATGTTGTACGCTAGACAAAAGATGTGTCTAGAGGTTACTTGGTATAGCCCATTTCAGAATCGCTGTAAAAAAACACACCAGAGATCTTTGAAAACGGAATTCACAAACCTCATTTGTGTTATGTTTAGATAATATAAAGTTGAGTTATGGGATAGAGGGGGACATGAACTTGGGGGGAGTGTGTTCCTGATGGGGACAGGGGACATAGCCAATGCCCCTGCCCTTGCTGAGCAATAGCACATGCTCACCTAGCTTCTGCCTTCCCCTGCAACCGAGATGAAATGAAACTTGAAGTGGCAGTAATCGGTCAGGTCTCGACATGTCTAAGGACAGTACGGGCTGTCCTCTACAATATGGGGAACTGATTGGGATAGGCAGAATGGTGGTGCACAGGCCATGTGCTTTATTAAACATGCCCTCACACACACCAGCAAAGGAGCACAGGTTACCATAAAGTTCAACCGAATGCTTCCCCATCTGAAATGATAAACCCTTACCTTTTTTGTAAGCAATGTTCCTGAAAAAAACATGTCTACATGCAGCAATTCCCGTGCACTCTTTACAGTTATGATACCATTTCTCATGTTGCAGGTAAATGCAACCAGCTAATTAGATGGCCGTTCAAATAGACTAACTTAGTTTCAATGAACTTTTGTATAAATACAATTCTCTCTTTCCTTTGATTGTATGGAGTTTGCACATTTTCCCCGTGTCTGTGTGAGTTTCCGTCAGGTGCTCCAATTTCCTCTCACAGTCCAAAGATGTGCAGGTTAGATGGAATGGCCATGGGAAATTGCCCATAGTGTTCAGGGAAGTACATCCAGGTGGATTGGCCATGGGAAATACAGGATTGCGGGACGGGATATGGGGTTGGGTCTGGGTGGGATGATATTCAGAGGGTTGATGCAGACTCAATGGACCGAATGGCCTCTTTCCGCAATGAAGGGATTCTTTTTTACACCCTCAGCATATCTTAAAATACCAACAGCCAGTGAATGGTGTCCATTTGTGTGAAGAGACTCCCACAAGACACCAACTTGGTACATCCCAGTCCAATACCAACATCTCCAAAATCATGACTACTATTGACACCACTAACTGCCGGCTTAAAGTGGAGAGGATCTCCAAGAAGATTGACGATCGAGCCCTCCACTATCACCTGATGAAGGAGCGTCGCTCCGAAAGCTAGTGTGCTTCTAATTAAACCAGTTGGACTATAACCTGGTGTTGTGTGATTTTTAACTTTGTACACCCCAGTCCAACATCGGCATCTCCAAATAATGTCAGGTATAATCACCATAGCCATACCGGACCATAGCAATGCTCTCTCATTAGAGAGCGGTGACTGGTGGTAGTTTAACTTGAGGGTCACTACATCTCAGGCAAGTTGAGAGGTTGAGAAGGAGAGTCCTTTATGGCAACCTCAGTAGGTGCAGGAATTGAACCCATGCTGTTGGCATCACTCACTCGCCACCCAGCCATCTGACCTTCCAATCCAATATAGTGACATTGATTGAGACATAATATAGCCCAGAATTCTATTTTTTTATTCACTCACAGGATGTAAACATCTATGGCTTGGCCAGCATTTATCACCCGAGCCTAATTGACCACCTTACTGTGAATCTGGAGTCACATGTAGGCCAGGACAGGTAAGAGTGGGAGATTTCCTTCCCGAAAGGGCATTAATGAATCAGATGAGTTCTTCCGACAATAGCTTCATGTTCACCTTTAGAACCTAATTCCAGATTTTGATTTTTTTCTATTGAAATCAAATTCCACCATCTTCCGTGGCAGGATTTGAACCCATGTCCGGTGAACATTACTGGAGTTTCTGGATTAATAATTGAGTGATTATACCACTCAGCCGTTGCCTCCCCTTTGGGAGCCAAGAGGACTTACTGTCCTCTTTTCCAAAAAAGTGTGAAGGGAACATTTGTGTCTATCTGCTAAAGTAGTTGGAGCCTGGTTTAACATGTCATTTGAAAGATGGTTCTCCCTTAATACTGCATTGGAATACCTTTTTGACCAAGTCTCTAAACATAGGCTGCCTATTGAGACCTGATTGACATCCCTGATGAAAGACTTTTGCCCGAAATGTCGATTTTCCTGCTCCTCGGATGCTACCTGACCTGCTGGGCTTTTCCAGCACCACTCTAATCTCAACGCATGATTGACATCCCTCTCTGTGCAACTTTGCAGAATGCGATATAGTTTGATTTGATTTCTGTTTGCTCTCTGTATATTAAAGCATAATAATTTTCTGCAGCAACATTGCCATATTTAACTTCTTGCTCCAGTTTACGGAGAATATGCATTCCAATGATCTTGCACAAATCTCATTGTAATGCAAAGCTGTTTTTTGAGGTGTTTCCATCTGCCTGAACCAGGAAGGTGATGTGTGCAGTGTCACCTCCGAGAGGTAATGAAAAAGCCGTGCGCTCATGTCCAAAGTAATTGTGACAAAGCAGCATCTTAGTACTTCCTGATTCCCTTAATAAAGGTGAAATTATGCGGCTGTGCTGTTTCAAATCATGCCAAGATCTTGGTGTCAGAATCCATCACGTCAGGATGGCTGCACTTTTTTTTTTCACTCGGTGAATCTTTGATGCGTCAGTGTTGATTTGACTTCAGGAGCCTGGTGCATCATGATGTTCTGTCGCTTAAATCAAGACCTGATGGTGGGGCTGGGTAAATAGCTTTAGACAGCAGGGTTGGGAGAATTTACCCGGCCTTGGACACTTGCAATAAGAATCTTAATGAAGCACTGCCATTTTGAATGGTCTGAATGTTGGTCATGGCAGCAGAAGGAATAACTGAGAGCACCGTAAACAGAATCTTAGAAGCATAACTGGTCAGAGGCAGCAATAACTGGGGAGTTAGGAGAGGCCACCAACAAATAAAGGAGTAAAGGCAAAATACTGGAAATCTGAGAGAAACACAGAAAATGCTGGAGAAATTTAGCAGGTTTTTTACAATTAATTTGTGGGAAGTGGGTGTCGCTGGCTGTCCCCGTCCCTAGTTGCCCCTTGAGAAGGTAGTTTTGAGCTGACTTCTTGAACATGTATGGGTTGACAATGCCATTAGGGAGATAATTCTGACCCAAAATTGTGACCCAGCGACACTGAAGGAACAGTGATATATTACCAAGTCAGGATGGTGAGCGACTTGGAGGGGAACTTAAAGGTGGTGGTGTTCCCATGTATCTGCTGCCTTTGTCCTTCTAGAAGGTGGTGGTCATGGGTCTGGAAGGTGCTGTTTGAGAATCTTTGGTTTTGCACCATTTGCAAACAGCGTTAACCATTCAAGTTCAGTATGAGTCTCCTTCAGAGCTGAAAGGCGTTAGAAAATGTATCCTATTTAATTCTTTAAACTCCTCCCCATCTGTCATAAAAATTATAAAGCTTATTTTCCAATACTTCCCAGTTCTGTAGAAGAGTTAGACTGAACTCCAAATGTTAACTCTTATTCCTCTCTCCACAGATGCTGCCAGTCCTGCTGAGTTGCTCCAATAAATAGGGGCGGTTTTGTGGCACAGTGGGTTGTGTCCCTGACTCTGATCTAGTAGCGCTCTGGTTCAAATCCCTACTCCAGGATTTGCTGGCCAGGAAGATGAGCTCTTAATGTGGTAAAAAGTTGTGCTTCAACATATTAAACCTTTCCAGTGATAGGCAGAAAGAACAGAAGGGAAATTCCCAGTTGATGGAAAGAATTTAGACTTTACCAGCACGTTCCACAGTTCCAAGTTATAACATACATCATACAACCACAGCAAACCAGGCTCATTGAGGGGGCCAGGTTTACTCAGATGGTTAGATGGATGGAGTGAATGAGATTGGTGCCAATAGCACATTCGGACTCTGCCCTAGAATAGTTGGACTTGGAGGCTTCACTCTTGTGCTATCCTTGTTGGAGATCTTGGTGTTATATGTCTGATCTGCCCATGTGTCCAGAATTGAATGAGATGAAGACAAAAGGAGCAGTAGTAAGCCATTCAACCCATTGGGTCTGCTCCACCATTCAGTGAAATCAATTACGCTGTTCTTGCAGTAGGTTACAATTTTGCAACTTTGTTCCTAACATTACTGTGGCTCACCCTACACCCAAGGACTGCAGCAATTCAAGAAAGCAGCTCACAACCCACCTTTTACAGAGCAATTACAGACAGCCAATTAACGTTGGGCTAGCCGGTAATCCAGTTTCTTTTCTGTATTTACTCATGGGTTGGAGATGCCACTGGATGTCCCTAGATCCCCTGAGAACATGGTGAGCTGCCTCTTTGAATTACTGCAGTCCTGTGGTGTAATGCCTTTTGGGAGAGAATTCCAGTATTTTGACACAGAGACTCAGAAGGAACGGTGATACATTTCCAAACCAGGATGCTGAGTGGCTTGGAGGGGAACTTGTATCTAACTCCTCCCCATTGGTCAAAAATATTAAAAAGCATATTTTCCAACACCTTTCAGTTCTATAGAACAGTTAGTCTGGACTCCAAATATTAACTCTGGTTCCTCTCTCCGCAGTTGCTGGGAATATTTCAAGCATCTGCTGTACTTAGTGCTTCGAGATAGTAAAGATCATGGGTTTGAAAGGTGGAATTATTAAAAGAAATGAAAAATTCGTGGAAGGTTTAGGGAAGGGCGCCAGTAAATTAGCTGACTAATTTATTGAAGGTGTTGCAGGTGACTTAATGAAGGTCTTTAAAATTCTGACGATATTTCATGTTCTCATTAGTGTGGACAGTTCAGTGCCTGAGAAATTTAATAAAGGATCCAGCAGAGCCTTCTTTACCAAGAAGTGATGGGAATATAAAGTGTACTGGCTGCAAGCATTCGTTGAAGCAAAGAGGATAGATGTGTTTCAGAGAAAGCCAGTTAAACATTGGAGGACAAAGGAGCAGAAATACATATTTCAGAAGGCTTAGGAAGCTAAGAATGCCAATTGGGCCACATTTTAGAGCTGCAAATGTCTACCTATATCTAAGAAACAAAAATGTCAAATGTGAATAAAAAATAATTTGTCAGCGACTAAATGACTCAGACGGTCAGTAGGAAAATTACTTTACCATCTGCTGTGGTAGGATTTGAACCCAGGTCTCCAGAACATTAGCTGAGTTCCTGGATTAATAGTCGAACAATAACACACAAGGCCATTTCCTCCTTCCTGACAAAGGGCTTTGGCCTGAAACGTCAATTTTCCTGTTCCTCGGATGTTGCCTGATCTACTGTGCTTTTCCAGCACCACTCTGATCTTGTCTCTAAGCTCCAGCATCTGCAGTACCCATTGCTGCTGAGGAAAATTATTTCCCTACCTTGTTGCAACTGAATGGTATTATGCTCTCTTAACCATTTCTATTGTCTTATGAGAATCATACGCGCGCAGGACATTTGATCTTTTAAAAGCTCTTGCTATGTTTGATGCAGTTATGTCGCATGATGAACTTTCAGTCAGTCCTTTTAAAGCTGGATACTTCTGAGCTGTGAAGATGGTTGCCAACTGTTATGTGACTTTTGGCATTTGGACAACAGACAATATCAACAAAAATACAAACACAGAGACTGTGTGTTTAATTTACAAGCAACATACTACGTGAATGCTGGAAACCTGAAGTAAATACTAGAGAAGGCTGGGGAAACTCAGCAAGTCTAGTTTATGAGTCTGGTATGAGCTGAAAATGTGTTGCTGGAAAAGCGCAGCAGGTCAGGCAGCATCTAAGGATCTGGTATGACCCTTCTTCAGCACTAAGTTTAGAACTGAAGATGCTGCCAGACCTGTTGAGTGTCTCCATCTTTCTCTCTGTTTGTTTTCGATTTCCAGCATCCTCAATATCTTGCTTTTAAGACACTAGGGAATCTCTCATGAGTCCTTAATTAAATATGGGTACCTCACACCCATCTGTGGAGTTGTTGTGAAAAGCCTCTTTGTTTATAGATGAGTCAGTACCCGAACACCATGTTGATGGCAGACTACCCTTTTCTGTGTTTCAGTTTAGACACAAAGGAAGATCAAAACTCAATGACCACAATCAACTTCCCATTGCATCACCCTGGTGTTGTCTAAACAACCTGGCTACACACACCTCGGGAGTGTTCATGCAACTGTCTCATGACTGGTAAAGATAACTGCAAGCTCTTTCCAATTGTGTTTGGCTGCCTGCATGATAATTTTGGGTGTCAGAATGTTCTCGTACAGAAGTTGCTGGAAGCAAGCTCTCATTCTCTCAGAGGGCAGTGGATCTGTGGAATTATTGACCGCAGTGGGCTGAGAGGTTGAGTTGTTAAGTGTATTCAAGGCTGAGAGAGACAGACTTTTTAATCAGTCAGGGAATCAAGGGTTAGTGGCAGGAAAGATTATGAGATCAGCAATGATCTCATTGAATGATGGAGGAGACTCAATGGGCTGAATGATCTACCTCTGCTGCCATGTCATGGTCCAGGGTTGATGTCTATGTCTTTCTCAAATATACCATCATGAGCATCATGAACAGGTGGAGCAGTGTAGAATATTATCAATTGTCAATGCCCTCAGAGGGCTCTAGATCCATGGTCATTGGGATTAGGATCATTCGGTTCACTCCAAGGACTTCCGAAATGATGCTTAACCTCAGCTACAGAGATGAGCCATATGCAACCTTCATCAGGAATATCCTGGACAACTTCCAGGCTCATTCAGTCTGGACCTTCTGGACTTTTCCCATCAATCCCTTTGATAGCTTCACTTACTACCCCTTACTCCATCAGCTTCATCAGGAACCCATCATCCCTTTGAACAGGGTTTTTGATGAATTTGTAAAGGTTTGCTTCATAATTCAGGATGGGCAATTGATTGAAAATTCTGGTCCTGATGAGGGGCTTGTGCCCGAGGCATTGAGTTTCCTGTTCCTTGGGTGCTGCCTGACCTGCTGCGCTTTAACCAGCAACACATTTCCAGTTCCTCTTTGGTCATAAAGTTATGGATGATGTCTCCATTGGCAAATTGGCATCCATTAATGTAATAGAGTAGCTACATTGCTTTGAATAGGGATTTCTAGGCTGCTTAGTGTTAGTATTGCCCTTTTTATTCTTTGTATTTCTTGTCCTGTCAGAACCCTGCAACAGATTTGGGAGACTTGTCCCCAGCTTATTAACAAGGCAGTAATGCTGTCCAGAAACTCAATGCTGAGAAGCCTGGTTTGAGGACTCCACAAACATAAGACCAGAAGACATAGGAGGGGAACTAATGGCCATTCGGCCCATCGAGTCCACTCTGCCATTGAATCATGGCTGATAGGCATTTCTACTCCACTTACCCACACTCTGCCTACAGCCCTTAATTCTTTGCGAGAGTAAGAATTTATTAATCTCTGCCTTGAAGACATTTAACATCCCGGTCTCCACTGCACTCCATGGCAATGAATTCCACAAGCCCACCACTCTCTGGCTGAAGGAATGTCTTCTTATTTCTGTTCTAACTGACCCCCTTAATATTAAAGCCTAATGGAAACAACTTCCCAGCGTCCACCCTTTCTAAGCCATCTTGTAAGTTTCTACTAGATCTCCCCTCAACCTACTAAGCTCTAATGAATACAATCCCAGGATCCTCAGCTATTTATCATGCGTTCGGCCTACTTTTCTAATGTCACCTTAGAATACTGGCTCAGCAACATCCTGTTGTTTAGGGGTTGCTGGACAGAGGCTTATTCAGCTCCTTTGAATGTGGGATTCTATCTTTGGAGTTGTCCCTAAATGGCTCAGTTTCAGACACACACCTTCTGGGGGAAGATCCTATGCCACTTTGAGCATCCATAGGAATGGATGCATTGCTCAATACTTGTCTGAGATTTGCTTACGGCTGCAAATGTGTTGCTGGTCAAAGCACAGCAGGCCAGGCAGCATCTCAGGAATAGAGAATTCGACGTTTCGAGCATAAGCCCTTCATCAGGAATAAGAGAGAGAGAGCCAAGCAGGCTAAGATAAAAGGTAGGGAGGAGGGACTAGGGGGAGGGGCGATGGAGGTGGGATAGGTGGAAGGAGGTCAAGGTGAGGGTGCTAGGCCGGAGTGGGGTGGGGGCGGAGAGGTCAGGAAGAGGATTGCAGGTTAGGAGGGCAGTGCTGAGTTGAGGGAACCGACTGAGACAAGGTGGGGGGAGGGGAAATGAGGAAACTGGAGAAATCTGATTTGCTTAGCTGACTTAAGAGTAAAAAGACTTGCAATTTATTTGGTGACAACGTAACAGCTGCTACATCCCATTTCTAGCTCTGGAAAGACATTGGTTTCTTCATCTGTCCGTTCTGCCCAGCAACTGGTTTGTGTGCTGCCAGACATCTCTTGTTACCCAGGTATACACATCTGAATCATTTACCTGGCTGAGGTCACACATCTCCCCAAGTCAAGGATTGTACTTAGTCACTGCAGGAGATCCATGACAGTCATCAGTCGTCAGTTTGACTGAGAACTAAACCCTGAAACTAGCTGCAAGCAGGCAAAGTACATAAACTGATTCAGTTTCAAGTTTACCAGCAAACTGACCTCCAAGATACTCAGCTACAAGAGCTTTCAAAGTTTTCTTTGAATCCTTTAACTTACAACGTCAACTTTAAGACAAGAAACCATTGCGTTATCGAGTGGGAAACCAGAAATCATAAAACAAAGATGGAATAAATGACAATCTCTAAAAATAAATCTAAAAGTGTGTGTGTGAGTGTATACGTGTGGGGGTGGGTGGGTGTGTGTCAGTGCATGTGTGTGTGTGTGTGTGTGAGAGTGCATACATGTGTGTGTGTATGTATGTGCGTGATTCAATGTTTAATGTTTTGAAATTCACGCTAACTGTTTAAGATTTTACATAATCTTTTATCATTAAACTCACAAAAGCTTGCTGCTGAATTATTTAATTGGAACACCAGTAGAACAGAATAGAATCTCTACAGTGTGGAAACAGACCATTCGGCCCAACAAGTCCACGCCAACTCTCTGAAGATCATCCCACCCTTACTGCCCATAAAATCTCACAAAAGCTTGATGCTGAATTACTTAATTGGAATACACACTCCAAAGGTAAAAGACACATGACTTTCAATATGAAACGTGTTGAATATATTCAGCAAGAGAGCACATGCATTCTGTCTGTGACGGAATTCTGTGACCTTGCATGTCTGTGACGGTTGTATCAAATTTCATTTCCTGCTTCATTCAGAAGGCAAGCAAGCACAAATATCATGAATTCTTACCCAGGAATTTAGGAAAGCAACTTTATCTTCATAAATTTCTATTCAAGCTTGCAAAAGATCAGGGGACAATAAATGTTAAGCCATTCAAAAAATATTATGCAACCAAATTTCCCAAGGCATATTTTGATCTGACTTTCTAACTTGGATACAATGTTATCATGTAACTTCAGTACAACACATCCAGTTTCAATAGTCTGACTCAATATGCCAATTGATGTTTAATAGCATCATTGGCATGTTTATGTGCGTCTCCAACTGCAGGACGACTCTGAACAAATCATGTAGTTTGTTCTCAGGGTTAGAGTAATGTGGCTGTCCTCAATACTACAGGATGTGGTTATAATAACTTGGTTGTGAACAAGGTCAAAAAATTGTGCCAACATAACTTTACACAGATGGTGACCATTGTGAGAATACATCTATTGTATCTTCAGGCTGCTTGCTTGACAAGGAATTCAATTGCATCCCTTCATGTTAGTTTGTAGGTCTGCATTTCTAATTGTGGTTTCCTAATAAGTTTGGAATACTGTGGGATCAGACTTGTCCTTCTACATTTCACTAAGTAACAAACCTGCGACCGTGATTAGTGCCCAGGTGTTTCTTGTCTCAGCTTTTCACGAATGCTCCTTATTAAAAATGCTAAGAGCAGCCTGTTTATAGAAATCTAATTCAATTCCCAGTATTTTCTCACCAGGATCCGATTATAATTCCCACAGGATCTTTCATTATCTTATCCAGCAACTCTGTATGGATACCACAGGCCTGGCTGTGAAAGTCTGCCTCATGCAGCTGCTAATGCCTTTTCAGCCATCTTACATCAGCCCCAGGCAGCCATTTTATGTCAACTTTAAGTATGGGCAGCTGCAACATTGTCTTTGCGATTCTTTCACATTAATTTCTTTTCACTCATTCTAAAGGATGTGCAAGCTGCTGGAAAGGTGAGAATTTATTGCCCTATCCCTGATTTCCCTTGAGAAGATGGTGACAGTGAACTGCCTTCCTGAACAGCAATCGCCTTTTCTGGCAGATGCCGTCATAGTGGGAGCTGCAAGGCCTTTACCCGCGAAGTGAGGGAACAGCGATGTAGTTCTGGGTCAGGATGGTGTGTACGCGAAGGGGATGGGTGTGGAAATTGCAGCTGGTGGTGTCCCCATGCATCTGTGACTCTTTTCCACCTCAGTTGACACCATGAGGTTAGAAAGTACTTCTGAAATTACCTGCAAATGTTGATCCTTTTTTCAGCATACTGTAGGTTGAGCTGCTCTCTCATGGCACAAAGCACATTTCCCTTCACTTCACCCTGACACCTCTCTTTTGGAAATATGGACATGTGCTTTATTTAATTTGCTTAAACAAAACATGATTGAAACATATGGGACCCTGAAAGGGTTTGACAGGGTAAATGTTGAGAGGATGCTTCCCCTCATGGAAGAGTCTAGGGCCCAAGGGTATATCCTCAGAATAAAGGGGCACCAATCTAAGACTGAAATGAGGAGGAATTTCTTCTCTCAGAGGGCTGTGAGTCCTTGGAATCCATAAGACAATGGCATGGCAGTAGTTACCAAGACAGAACAATCACTGGCTGATTAGTCTGCACTTTATACATAACAACTGTCATTGCTCAGAGAGCTGTGGGGGCAGAGTCCTGGTGTTTATTTAAGGCTGAGATGAGTAGATTCTTGAACAGTCGGGGAATCAAGAGATACAGGGAAAGGGCAGGAAAGTGATTGGAAGGACTGTCAGATCAGCAATGATCCCCTTGAATGGTGGAGCAGAAATTCACCAACGATCCTCAGACAGCGTCTTCCAAACACATGGGAACACCACCACCTTCCTGTTCCCCTCCATACCGCTCACCACCATGACTTGGAAATATATTGGCGGTTCAGGGTCAAAATCCTGGAATTCCCTCCCTAAGGGCATTGTGAGTCAACCAGGTGGACTGCAGAGGTTCAGGAATGCAGCTCACCCTCACCTTCTCAAGGGGCAACTAGCGACGGGCAAGAAATGCTGGCCCAGCCAGCGACACACAAATCCCACAATTGAATAAATTCAGTGCCTAAACTGCGCGCTCCTGTTCCTATTTCTTAAAATCTAAAGAATCTGATTGTAAAAAAAACTTGGAGTTTTAATAAGTCGGGTTGAATTATTTTACGCAGAACAGCATAGCATTAAATTTAGCCTGACTGTCATTGAGCTGGTTAAAATGTTCAATTGGCATGCTTAGACATGAATTAATTTTGTCATATTTTCTCTTTTACAGCAAGATTTTCAAGCTTTGATGGGGAAATGTGATTTTGCGAAACCCATAAGACAATTGTAGTAATTATCCAGACACAAAAATCGCTGGCTGATTAGTCTGCATTTTATATATCACAACTGTCATGCTCAGACAGATAAAATAATACATATCATTTATTCATTCAGATGAAAGAAATTGGACAAAATTGGTGTTGATACATATCTTTCACCCTGCATTACTCACAATGGAGCCTCATGTTGGATTTACTCATCTTCAGGCATTGTAACTACCACCTTCAAGGGTAACAGTAGATTATTTTACTGGTCATGGAATTATTCTTATTTTGGAATAACAGGAACACGTCCTAGTAATTTTGTTGCGGGCAGGCACTGTGCATATTAGATTATGTGTGGTTTCTTTTATGCATGTTGTCTCGATTAGGAGTCCTCAGGCAGCGAAGTAAAAGCACAATACGGCAACTGTTGGAAATCTGAGGTAAAAACAGCATGATCTGCAACCCAGGCTCACATCCTCAGGGTGTGGGGTCGGCCATTTTGGACTGAGATGAGGTGAACTGGCTTCACCCAGAGAGTGGGGAGCCTGTGAAATTCTCTGCCACAGAAAGCGATTGAGGCCAAAACATTGAAGGAGCTAGATACAACAAGCTACTTAAGATGAACTGGAACCCTCCCCATAAAGGGGATGGCACAGTGGCTCAGTAGTTAGCACTGCTGCCTCACAGCACCAGGGTCCCAAGTTCAATTCCAGCCTCGGGTGACTGTCTGTGTGGAGTTTGCACATTCTCCCCGTGTCTGCTTGGGTCTCCTCCAGGTGCTCCGGTTTCCTCCCACAGTCCAAAGAAGTGCAGGCCAGGTGGATTTTCCATGGGAAATTGCCCATAGTGTTAGCTGCATTAGTCAGAGGGAAATGGGTCTGGGTGGGTTACTCTTTGGAGGGTCAGTGCGGACTTGTTGGAACGAAGGGCCTGTTTCCACACTGTAGGGAATCTAAAGCTGTGAATGATTGTTGGAATTAACAGCAGATCTGGCAGCAACCACTGAGCAAGAAAACAGCATTAACTTGAAGTGTCAATGATGACTCCCCTTCTCCTGGGTCATTGAGCCGTACAAACATAGAAAATGGGAGCCTGTGCAGGCCATTCAGCCCTGCTCCACCATTCAGTATGATCATGGTTGATCATCCAACTCAGTTCTCACTTTCTCCTCAAACCCTTTGATTCCTTTAGCTTAAGAACGATATCTAGCTCCTTGAAAACAGTTGGAATCTGTACTGAAAACCAGAAAAAATCAGAGATGACGAGTCATCCAGACATGAAATGTTAGCTCCTTCTCTCCCCACGGGTGCTGCTGACCCACCATGATTTCCAACATTTTTTTTGTTTTCAGTACAGATTCCAGCTGTTTGCAAGGAGTTAGATATTGTTTTTAAACTAAAGGGTTTGAGGAGGAACTGAGAAGTGGGTTGGATGATCATACTGAATGACAGAGCAGGTTTGAAGGGCTGAATGGCTTACTCCTAGCCTTCTGGTTGCCCGATTATAGGAATGATATCATTAATCTGCACCGAAAACAAGAAAACAAATCAGAGTTGATAAGACTCGAAATGTTAGCGTGCTCTCTCTCCATGGGTGCTGCCTGACCCATCGTGGTTTCCAGCATTTTTTGTTTTCAGTACAGATGAACGATGTCATTCCTATAACAGGGCGACCAGAACGGAACACTGTACTCCAGAAGAGGCCTCACCAACATCCTGTACACCCTCAACATGATGCCCCAACTCCTGTACTCAAAGCAATGCTCACCAACTTCTTAACCATCCTGTCTACATGTGACACAAACGTCAAAGAATTATGAACCTGAAGCCCTGGATCTCTCGGTTCTACAGCACTACTCAATGCCCTACTTTTGATCGTCTAAGTCCTGCCTTTACCAAAATGCAATAGCTCACATTGAGGAATTGCAACTACTGAGGATACAGTTGCAACACAACCGACCGCAGAGGCTCATCCACATATTCATGAATTCTTATTTCTTTTTTATTCATGTTTTCTTTAGTTAGGCACAGGATGTAGACATCACTGGCTCTGCAGCATTTATTGCCCAGAGGACAGTTAAGACTCAACCACATCGCTGTGGGCCTGGAGTCACATATAGTTTACACCAGGCAAGGATGGCAGTTTCCTTCCCTAAAGGGTATTAATGAACCAGGTGGGTTTTTCCAACAATGGATACAAGGTCATCATTAGACTCTTAATTCCAGAGTTTTTATTCAATTCAAATTCTACCATCTGCCCTGGTGGGATTCAAACCTGGGTGCCCAGACCATTCCCTGGATCTCTGGAGTAAGAGTCCAGGATAATCCCACTGGGCCACCACCACCCCACATAAGCATCGTCATACGTATGATTTCAAAGTGCTAATTAATTTAATAGTGGAACAAAGAACTTGCATTTAGTTTTGCAACTTCAGAGCATCTCAAAGCACAGCATAGTCAATGAGGTACAGGTCATTCTGCTATAAAATGTGCTTTGTTAACACAAATTCGCTGGAATGTGATTGATAAATTGGGGACATTGTTTCTAAAGGTCAAACTTTTAAAAAGCATGTTGGCTGTAACGTGATTACCTCGCCAACATTTTTAGCACTGTTTCTAAAGTGGGATCTTTCTAGAACATGGAGTTCCACAAGAACTCAACCATCATAACTACCTGCAGATTGGAAGTGTCATTGCTACCCTACCATCCATCCAACTGCTCCCACTTTGCTTCAGCTTAAAAATAAATTTGGACCTAATTTGGACATATTGTGGGAAATCAATGAATCTTCAGGAAATCAGATTTCTCTCAAACCAGTTGAGAAAGTGCTTGTTCAGCCTTGGTTCAAAACAATTGAAGCAATTCATAGTGAAGTCTGACAGTGGGATATCTGGATAGCCGCCAACATTGTTGAACGGTGTGTTGCTGGAAAAGCACTGCCGGTGAGGCAGCATCCAAGGAGCAGGACAGTCGACGTTTCAAGCATAAACTCTTCATCAGGCACGTGGGCAAGTCCTTGTATTCACCTAGCTCCCAAAACTACCAGTTATTCCGCCATAAATGCTCTCCACACAGACAGTGTGTCAAATATCATAAATAGTGATTGAGTCCAAAGCATTGAATGCTTTCAAAGAGGAGTAGGAAAGAAATGGGAACAGGGTTACTGAGTTAAATGGTCAGCCATGAACCTATTAAATGTCAGAAGAGGCTCAAGGGGCCAATTGGCTTATTCCTGCTCCTATTTTCCATGTACCCATGGGCCTATCCCAAGGTAGAAGCTCTGTTCTATTTCTGTGACACTTCATCAAGCTTTATTCCAGTCAAGAATAGTTTAATTGATGGGGATGAACTTATAACATGAATGTCTTGCAAAATATTAAAGATGGAATTGTTAGGATTGGTCACTGGGACTGGAAGTGGGGGTGGGCAAAAATCAAATAGAATCACAACAGTGTGGAAACAGGCCCTTCAGCCCAACAGATCCACACCCATCCTCTAAAGAGTAACCACCTCAGATCCATTCCCGTACCCTATTGTCCTAAATTCCCCCCTGACTAATGCATCTAACCTACACATCCTTGAATTCTATGGGCAATTTAGCATGGGCAATTCACCTAACCTGCACATCTTTGGACAAAACCAGAGTACCTGGAGGAAACCCATGCAGACACAAGGAGAATGGTTTCCCGCCATTGTCCTATTGCTGTGCAACTTTCCCAGCTAAACATTCCAGGGTGGAGGTCTGATGTTATTCTTAACTCAGATTCATTTTCATCCTATTTGTTGATCCCTGTTTGATTGTGCGAGTCTGCTAACTAATCTTAGCTTGCTGTGTTTGATTGACTAAACCTGGGAGTGGACTCAGAGCAAAGTGAACTGACAACACAGAATTAAGTAGAAACTGAGCTGTTAGCAGGAGGACAGATAATATTTTGACTGCAAAGATGTTGTAAGATGCTTGTAAATAGGTTTGTTATACACTTGGAATTGAGTGTCATCTATGCATTGCTTTGAGGTATATGGTAGGTACAATAGCCAGCATTTGTCACTGTCAAAGTTGCCCATGCAGCGGCCTCCAGCATCAAGGAGAAAGCCTACCTACAGAAGCTCTGAAAAGCCATTGGAACCAGAGACATAATGAGCCTCAGGTAAGAAATACTGTCCCAACTGTTCCATTATCCATCAGTTCCAGTTTCATCCACTTCCAATGGCTGCCATCCAAGATTTCTTCCCTATCCCACTACCAGACATCACCTCCGCTACCCCACTCTTGAGGATACCTCCATTTTGAGGCACCCTCTGAATCTCCTACTCGCCTCAGCAACTACCCACCTCTCCAAGTGGGGCATGTTGAGGTTTCAAAGATGCCAGCCACTGTCAGGTGACCACCTCCACTCTTCCACACAATCCCCTAATCAGGTGCCAAGCCCAGGGGCAATCGTTTAAGAGACTTGGTCCAGGAAATGAATCAAAATATAGGCTGGGAAGTCCATCACGGCCTTGAGGTCAGGATCCCACACCGTGCACAGGGCAAGGACCTTGTGAGAAGGTTGCATGAAACTTCACAAAACGAAGTTAAAAATTTCATTGGCACGGCTGAAAAGGGATGGCACGGTGGTTAGCACTGCTGCCTCGCAGCACCAATGACCTGGGTTCAATTCCACCCTTGGGCGACTGTCTGTGTATTCTCCCTGTGCCTGCATGGGTTTCCTTCAGGTGCTCCAATTTCCTCCTACAGTCTGAAGATGTGCAGGTTAGGTGGGCTGGCCGTGCTAAATTGTTCATAGTATCTAGGGATGTGCAGGCTAGATATAATTGCCATGGGAAATACAGGGATAGGATTGGAAGGTAGGTCTGGTGAGATGCTCTTTGGAGGATCGGTACAGACTTGATGGGCTGAATGGCCTGCTTCCCCACTATAGGGATTCTATATTGAGTCTTCACTCAGGAGTATTTTCTTTCTCTCATGGGAATGACCAGCTGTTTTTGTCCAATAATAATTGCCCCTGAACTGAGTCCTTGCTAGGCCATTTCAGAGAACTGGACTGGAGTCACATGTAAGTCAGAGCAGGTGAGGATGGCAGATTGCCTCCCCAAAGGGCATTAGTGAACCAGATGGATTGATGACTGTTTAATGGTCACTTTTGCGCTGGCCTTCAATTCCAGATGTAGAAATTGAATTGCAATTCCAGTTGCTGTGGTGATTGGAATCCAGCCCCCCAGATCATTACATTGATCTTTCGATTACAAGACCACTGACATTATCATCTCCTCTAATGGGGTTGGAGTTGCGTTATCAAAATGGTTGGTATATGTCTCCAACATAAAATTTCAAATCAAAAGTAAAAATAAAGTTTGGAACCCAAAATTACAAATTAATGTCAAAACCATTGACTCAAAAGACTTCTCTGTCGTTACAGAGATTAGATTACTTACAGTGTGGAAACAGGCCCTTCGGCCCAACAAGTCCACACCGACCCGCCGAAGCGTAACCCACCCATACCCCTACATTTACCCCTTACCTAACACTACGGGCAATTTAGCACGGCCAATTCACCTGACCCGCACATCTTTGGACTTTGGGAGGAAACCGGAGCACCCGGAGGAAACCCACGCAGACACGGGGAGAACGTGCAAACTCCACACAGTCAGTCGCCTGAGTCGGGAATTGAACCCAGGTCTCTGGCGCTGTGAGGCAGCAGTGCTAACCACTGTGCCACCGTGCTGCCCGATAGAGAGAAAGAGAGAGAGAGAGGCAGGGTTGGAAAGGTGGGGTCTTCACAGCACCTGCACGTAAGTTTTATTCCTCAATCACAAACCAGCTGTCCGGCCAACTGAGCGAAATGAACTCCATACATGCCAATCCATGCATTGACTGAATAAGAAAAGGTATCCGAATTAGTGCAGCTCTAACCCCTGTCAAATAGAACACACTTCATTGATGTGCGGCATGCTTTTTGGAACAAAGGTCTCACAAATCATGCATTTAATTACCTGTATTGGTTGGAGAACCACCTCTTTTAGCTCAGTACATCAAACAGCTATAGTTTGTAACAAAGAAATTTTCGGAAAAGCTCAGCAGGTCAACATTTCTGAAGAAACGTCACTGGATCTGAAATGTTAACTCCGTTTCTCTTTCCACAGAGCTGCAGAGTTTTTTTTTCCCCAGCAAGTTCTGTTTTAGTTTCTGACTTCCGGCATCTGCATTCCTTTGGATAAAAGCAAATTACTGCGGATGCTGGAATCGGAAACCAAAAGAGAAAGTGCTGGAAAAGCTCAGCAGGTCTGGCATGGTCTGTAAGGAGAGAAAAGAGCTGACGTTTCGAGTCTAACTGACCCTTTGTCATCAGCTTTGACAAAGGGTCAGTTAGACTCGAAACGTCAGCTCTTTTCTCTCCTTACAGACCATGCCAGACCTACTGAGATTTTCCAGCACTTTCTCTTTTGGTTGCAGTTCTTTGGAGTTTTTTTAAGACTGTAGCTTGCAGATTTGAATCAGGCGTTATCTTATTTTAAATATGAAAAGATGAAATATTAATGTCATGAATATTCATTCGCGTTTCTATCTGGCTCATTTCTGCGGTCTTCCCTTTAGCTTTGAAGGTTGTGTGCGAGGTTATTTTTCCAAGGCCCTCCTGCTTATGTGAGGTTTCACAGGAAAGGAAGAATAAGACAGCAACAACTTGCAGGGGCTGAGTCTAAACTCTGTACACCCTTTCAGCAAGAGGCTCAGCTGGGTGTGGATTCTTGTATAATTACCGAACTGTGTTTCTCTTCCTTTGACCTGAGTTCAATAAAGTGGGGGTGCTTGTGTTGGGCTGGGGTGGATAAAGTCAGAAGTCATGCGACATCAGGTTATCGTCCAACAGGTTTATTTGAAATCACAAGCTTTCTGGGCATTGTCCCTCCACCTGACAAAGCAGTAGTGCTCTGAAAGCTTATGATTTCAAATAAACCTGTTGGACTATAATCTGGTGTTGCATGACTTCTGACTTCAATAAAGAGGAAGTGTGTGGGGTGGGATTGGCAGGGATAGTGAGATATTTTGGGGTTGCATGGTACACAAGTCCGGATCTGAATAATCATCTTGCTACATTCTGGTTCTAAGACTTCAATTCTCAATTGACGAAAGGATGTTGTCAGGGTTGGAGGGTTTGAGCTACAGGGAGAGGCTGAATAGGCTGGAGCTGTCTTCCCTGGAGTGTCAGAGGCTGAGGGGTGACCTTATAGAGGTTTATAAAATCATGATGGGCATGGATAGGGTAAATAGACAAGGTCTTTTCCCTGGGGTGGGGGAGCCCAGAACTGGAGGGTATTGGTTTAGGGTGAGAGGGTAAAGATATAAAAGGGACATAAGGGGCACCATGCAGAGGGTGGTGTCTGTCTGGAGTGAACTGCCAGAGGAAGTGGTGAAGACTGGTACAATTACACCATTTAAAAGGCATCTGGATGGGTACGTGAATAGGAAGGGTTGGACGGATATGGACCAGATGCTGCAAATGGGACTTGATTAGGTTGGGATATCTGATTGACATGGATGAGTTGGACCGGAGGGTCTGTTCCTGTGCTGTACATCTCTATGACATTATGACTCTAATTGTTCATGTTTCTATACACGCTATTGTTGTCAACAAAACAGTTCAACATTGGAACAAAAAGCACAGAGAGATCACTAGTACATCCTATGATTTCCCATCATTGAAGATGATGTAGACGATGATTCATGCTTGTAGACCTCTTCAACTAAATCCCAGGATTTGGCAGGGTTACAGAGATGGGGTCTGGGCGGGGTGCTCTTCAAATGATCAGTGTATAGTCTATGGGCCAAATGGCCTGCTCCCACACTGTAGGGATTCTTTAAATGAAAGGTTAGTGTTAGCTGTTATCTATGCAGTGCTGACATTGGGTCAGGGTGACATGTTGGCTAACATGGTGACTTAGCAGTGCAATCGTTATATCTAATTTTACTACTTCCAGGAGCAAATGTTTAATGTTCTGCATATTACTAGTAGCACACTTCCCGTCTGCTCTCTTTAAAGCTAACTGCCAACAAAACCAGGTTGTGTTTAAATAGCACATATAAAATAACAGTAGGGATAACACAGAGAGGAATTAATCATCGTGGAATGATTCTACTTTGAATCAAATTGGTTAAAAGGCAAATGGAAAATCATCAGATAAAGAATTTGATGAAGGGAAAGTATTCCCTGTCCTGGCTATAGGTTTTTAATTCCTTTAAACTTGAGGACAATTTGGGTCGGGAGAAAATAGAACAGCAATTTATTATCACGTGTATTTTTAACAAAAAAACAGTTCAAAAGTTGTCTTACCATAGCATCGAAATGAATGCGAGAAGTCATAAATAAAAGGGAAGAGTTTAATAACTGGCTCCTGGGTTCAGAGTGATGCTGGAAAACTGAGGTGAAACCATCACATAGCAATAAGACCTGCACGTTGGGATGTTGGAAGACCCGCAAACCAACCCGCAGCAAGACTCAGACCTCCACACTGGGACGAAACATTGTGACGACATTGTTATCACATTAAAGAGGTTATTTTGTCCTTGGTTTTTGGAAAAAATTGTGAAGGAAGAGGTTCTGAAGAGTCTAGTGAGGTGCTGAAGATTCTAGAGGCGTGCTAAAGAGTCTAGAGGGGTGCTGAAGATTATAGTGAGGTGCTGAAAAGTCTAATGAGGTGCTAAAGAGTCTAGTGAGGTGCTGAAGAGTCTAGTGAGGTGCTGAAGGATCTAGTGAGGTGTTGAAGAGTCTAATGGGATGCTGAAGAGTCTAGCGAGATGTTGAAGATTCTAGTGGGGTGTTGAAGAGTCTCGCGAGGTGCTGAAGATTTGAGTGGGGTGCTGAAGATTTTAATGGGGTGCTGAAGAGTCTAGTGAAGTGCAGGAGAGTCAAGCAGGGTGCTGAAGATTCCAGTGGGTGCTGAAGAGTCTCACGGGGTATTGAGGAATCTAGTGGGGTACTGAAGATTCTAGTGAGGTTCTGAAGATTCTAGTGAGGTGTTGAGGAGTCTAGTGGGGTACTGAAGATTCTAGTGGGGTATTGAAGATTCTAGTGGGGTACTGAAGATTCTAGTGAGTTTCTGAAGATTCTACTGAGGTGCTGAAGAGTCTAGTGAGTTTCTGAAGATTCTACTGAGGTGCTGAAGAGTCTAGTGTGGTTCCAAGGAGTCTAATGAGGTACAAAAGTTTCTAGTGAGGTGCTGAGGGGTCTAGTGAGTTTCTGAAGAGTCTAGTGAGGTGCTGAAAAGTCTAGTGGGGTACTGAAGAATCTGGTGGTGTTCTGAAGAGTCTAGTCAGGTGCTGAAGAATCTGATGGGGTGCTGAAGAATTTAGTGAGGTGTGAAGAGTCTCGTAAAGTGCTGAAGATTCTAGTGGGGTGCAGACGATTCTAGAGAGGTTCTGAAGAGTCTAGTGAGGTGCTGAAGACTCAAGTGGGGTCTGAAGAATCTAGTGGGGGGGCTGATCAGTCTAGTGAGGTGCTGAAGATTCTAGAGAGTGCTGAAGACTCCAGTGGGGGGAGGGGATGATGAGCTGAAAATGTGTTGCTGGAAAAGCACAGCAGGTCAGGCAGCATCCAAGGAACAGGAGAATCGACGTTTCGGGCATAAGCCCTTCTTCAGGAAATCCCAAAACATCAATTCTCCTGTTCCTTGGATGCTGCCTGACCTGCTGCACTGTTCCAGCAATACATTTTCAGCTCTGATCTCCAGCATCTGCAGTCCTCACTTTCTCCTCGGAGGGGCTGATGAGCCTAGTGGCGTGCGAAAGAATCTAGTGAGGTGCTGAAGGTTCTAGTGAGTTACTGAAGATACTAGTGAGATACTGAGGAGTCTAGTGAGGTGCTAAAGAGTCTAGTCTAACAATGGAATGGGTATGGCCAATTCTCACAGTTCAGGTTTATTCGAGTTTGTTTTAGGTTGCAGTCACAAGATGCGTGAGTCCTGAAGTGTTGCAAGCTTCAGTAAAGGATTCCCCTGACTTACTCTGAAATCTCTCTCCTGGATGCGGCTCCCTCCTGTCTGTGTTTTAATTTATCTTTTTGCCAAAGGGTGTGTTTATGGGATTTTACTGCATTGGAACAGTTAATGAGTAATAGTTACTGTATCGTGTTGGTTAAGTTTTTGAATTTTTATGTTATTCTAAACCCCACATTTTGTTTGTGTTTCAAATGTAGTGTTTAAATCAATTCTGCTTGGCTTAAAGCTGGGTTTTAAATCTACATTTAAAATCAGAAATGTTAGGTCTAGGCTGCCTTCTTAAAATGTTTGGATGGGATCTAGCCTGGTCAGTGACACATTTCCCACCAGGCTGCTGGAAAAACCGGGTGCTCCCAAAGAAGATCTAAACAATGGGATAAGGCTCCAGTGTCAGGACAAGACTAAAACTCCAGGCCGATACAGTCTCTACTGAACATGATCGACACACCGGGGGGACCAACACACTGGGAGACCGACACACCGGGAGACTGACACACTGGGAGATCGACACACCGGGGGAACCGACACACTGGGAGACCGACACACCGGGAGACCGACACACCGGGAGACTGACACACCGGGAGACCGACACACTGGGAGAGCGACACACCAGCAGACTAACACACCGCTAGACCAACACACCGAGAGACTAGCACACCGGGAAACCGACACACGGGGGGACCGACACACCGGGAGACCGACACACCAGGAGACCGACACACCGGGAGACCAACACACTGGGAGATCAACACACCGGGAGACCGACATATCGGGAAACCGACACACCAGGAGATTGACACACCGGGAGACTGATACACCAGGAGACTAACACACAAGGAGACTGACACACCAGGAGACTAACACACGGGGAGATTGACACACAAGGAGACCAACACACCAGGAGACTGACACACCGGGAGACTGACACACCGGGAGACTGACACACCAGGAGACTAACACACAAGGAGACTAACACACCAGGAGACTAACACATGGGGAGATTGACACACAAGGAGACCAACACACCAGGAGACTGACACACCGGGAGACTGACACACCAGGAGACTAACACACAAGGAGACCAACACACCAGGAGACTGACACACCGAGAGATCGACACACTGGGAGACCGACACACCGGGAGACCAACACACTGGGAGACCGACGCACCGGGAGACTGACACACAGGGAGAGTAAGACACCGGGAGACCAACGCACGGGGAGACCAGCACACCGGGAAACCGACACACCGGGAGACCGACACACCGGGAGACTAACACACGGGGAGACCGACACACGGGGGGATCAACACATTGGGAGACCGACACATCTTGAGACCAACACACCAGGAGACTAACACACAAGGAGACTAACACACAAGGAGACCAACACACAAGGAGACCAACACACTGGGAGATCAACACACTGGGCGACCGACACACCGGGAGACCGACACACCAGGAGACCGACACACTGGGCGACCGACATACCGGGAAACCGACACACCAGGAGATTGACACACCGGGAGACCGACACACCTGGAGAGTAACACACAATGAGACCGACACACTGGGAGATCGACACACCGGGAGATCGACACACCGGGAGACCGACACACCGGGAGACCGACACACCGGGGGACCAACGCACCGGGAGACCAACACACCGGGAGACCAACACACCGGGGGACCAACGCACCGGGAGACCAACACACCGGGAGACCAACACACCGGGAGAGTAAGACACCGGATGACCGACGCACGGGGAGACCGACACACTGGGAGACCGACACACCGGGAGACCAATGCACGGGGAGACCAACGCATGGGGAGACCGACGCACCAAGAGACCGATACACTGAGATGCCAACATACCGGGAGGCCAACGCAACGGGAGACCATCCCACCAGGCGCTAGGAGTGTACCACCATTTTGGTCTGTTGGAAGCCACCTGGTCACTGAGCCTGGGCTAGGAGAAAATACCTTCCAGCTCAGTCGTTCAAAGAAGGGAAAGTACCACAATAAATGAAAACATTAAAGAAAAATAGAAAAAGAAATAAAAATTCAACTAGACGGAGTAGATGAGCCGTGAGCTACGGAGCCTGCACATTGTGCTACTGCTCTGCCACTATCTTGAAAAAAACCAAATCCAGGCTAAGGGGATATGATCGTACCACAGAGGATAATCAGTAAGGGTTAATGGTACAGAATCAGAGGATTATTACAGCACAGAAAGCAGCCGTTCAGCCCATCATGACACTTCGATAAAATGATTCACTCATTTCCCCGCCTTCTCTCTGCATCTCCTTCCTTTGAAAACCATGGTCAGCTTCCCAGCTGAATCTTTCTCGGAGCTAAACACTCAGGCAGTGGTCAATGGAAAACTGGAAAAGCCCAGGAGGTTAAAAAGCTTCCAATAGACAAGGAAGTCAAAGTTTCAAGCTGAAACTCTTCACCCTGATGAAGGATTTCAGCCCGAAATGTTGTCTATCCTGTTCCTCTGATGGTGTCTGACCTGCTGTGCTTTTCCAGCTTTACATCTATTGTCTCTCGTTTCCAGCATCTGCCATCCTGACAGTCTCCAACACAGTGCCTTCCTAATCTTAACTACTCACTAGGTGAAGAGGATCTTTTCCCTTACGTCAATTTAGTTTAATTTACTAATACGTTTGAATGTGTGTCCCCCCTGGTTCTCAACCCCATTATCTTTAGGAGCAGGTTCTCACTATCTAGTCTGTCTAGAATCACTCCTGGTTTTAAACACCTGAATCAAATCGCCTCCTGACCTTCTTCGTTCCAAGGAAAACAATTCCAATCCATCTGCTCGTCACTGACGTTCCTCATCCCTGGAACAATTATTCAAACTTCTTCGCTGCAAAGTCCCCACATCCTTTTTAAAATGCGCAGCCCAGAACTGAGACTTGTCAGGAAGCAAAGGTCAAAGTTACTTTCCCATAGTCCCAGTCTTATTAGAGAGAGATGACTGCTGGTGGTTTAACCTGAGGGTCAGCATGCCTCAGGCAAGGACAGAGGTTGAGAGGGAAGCCTTTCATTGGTGACTTCAGCCGATGTGGGAACTGAACTCATGTTGTTGGATTTCCCTGCATTGCTAATCAGTTAGCAGCTTGGCTGGTTTTGGCAGGAAGCACATCGTCTTGCAAAGTGTAAACAAAGTTTGCAACTCCTGAGGAGCTGCTGAAGTTGAAGTGAAACGCTGATACTCGCATCAGTACCTTGGTGTTGAGCAAGTATCTCAGAGTAGGGGAGGTAACTAAAACAGATGCATAGAATCGAGGTTCAGGTTCAGGAGTATCCATACTGCGTATGTTCCAATGACCCTTTTGCATGCATCAGCAAAACACACACTGTAGATGTGCAGTCGGTTCTGATATAACGCGATAGTTCCATTCTCATGCGATCTCATGTTACAAGAAAATCGTGCAATACCCCGCGCCATTTGAACTAATTCAGCTGGAATCATGTTGTAGCCAATCCAGGTAAGGAAAGCTCGCATTCTGCAAAAACCGTCCAAATTCTTCAATCACATTAAAGCCAATTTGCATTGAAGAGGCATGAGTTATAGCAGAACCAACTGTATTTGCGATTCATTTCACATGAAGTATTGCATTCCACAGTTACCTCTACGCCATGCTGATTTCACTTTGCAGAGCACTTACATTCACCCGTCCACAAGAATGACCCAGAGAGTCTGGTCGTCTGCCACTTGAACTCACCACTGTGTCCCTTGGCCAACATTTCAGCCTTGGCTCTGCCGGAGTGCTCCAGTGAACCTCAGTGCAAGCTGAAAGAACATTTTCCACTTGGGAACCCTGCAGCCTTCAGGAGTCAATATTGAGTTCATAATTTTAGGGTCTGAACATCTTCATCCATGTCCTTGTCCCTCCCCCACACACCCCACATCTTCTTGTAACATCACCTGCTAACATCACACACAAGTTATTTTCCCTGACTAATGGTCTCTATTATCAGATTTTCTTTCTCCCTTTGTTTGCCTAACTAATGCTCTCTCTCTGTTGACTCCATCTCCACCTATCTCATACATCTTCTCCACCAACAACACCCCTCGCCCCTTGTCTTTTGCATATAACCAACCTTTAACTAGCTATTATCATTTCTGAAGAAGGGTCACTGACTCTGAAATGTTAACTCTACTTTCTCTCCACAGAGTCGAGAGTGTGGTGCTGGAAAAGCACAGCAGGTCTGGCAACATCTGCCAAGCAGGAGAGTCGTTGTTTTGCATATTAAGCCCTTCATCAGCAATGAGGCCTCATTCCTGATGAAGCGCTTATGCCCGAAACGTTGATTCTCCTGCTCCTCGGATGCTGTCTGACCTGCTGTGCTTTTCCATTCTCGATTCTGATCTCCACAGATGCTGAGTTTCTCCAGCGGTTTCTGTGTTTGTTACTAAATGCAGTTGTTGCTTTCTGCGTGCTGATTATGGGCTTGCAATCATTCATACCTCAAACCATGATGTAGAGGTGCTGGTGTTGGACTGGGGTGTACAAAGTTAAAAATCACACAACACCAGGTTATAGTCCAGCAGGTTTAATTGGAAGCACACTGGCTTTCAGAGCGCAACTCCTTCATCACCACAACCACCTGATGAAGGAACGTTGCTCCTAAAGCTGGTGTGTTTCCAATTTAACCTGTTGGACTGTAACCTGATGCTGTGTGATTTTTAACTTTGTACACCTCAAACCAAACTTTCTGGGCTCTGCTTCTTTTAGTTTTCACGTGTTTGAAATCATCATGTTTCTAGCCTGGGCAGATGAGAGGTTTTTTTCTCTGATTAATAATTGCCATGCAGCCTTTCACAAATATCTCGAAAAAAAAAGCTGGTTTTACTACATGATGGCTGACTCTCTCAGTATGAATGTGATCACCTGGAACACTTGCACATAACAGTTTACTTTACAAGTGTTCCAACAATGGACAGCATGAGGAAGCAGATAGGCAATTACTGTTGAGTTAAGATCAACCATGATCATACTAAACAGCAGAGAAGTCTTGAGGAGCCATTAGGTATTCTGCTCATGTTTCTTATGCTTTTAGAAGCCATTTATCCAGAATTTGTAGTCAACGGGTGGGATAAATGCAGGATTACAGGGTGGTGGGGGAGGGGGTTCTGGTTGAAATTAAATTAGATTACTTACAGTGTGGAAACAGGCCCAACAAGTCCACACCGACCCGCCGAAGCGCAACCCACCCATACCCCTCCGTTTACCCCTTACCTAACACTATGGGCAATTTAGCATGGCCAATTCACCTGACCCGCACATCTTTGGACTATGGGAGGAAACCGGAGCACCCGGAGGAAACCCACGCAGACACGGGGAGAACGTGCAAACTCCACACAGTCTGTCGCCTGAGTCGGGAATTGAACCCGGGTCTCAGGCGCTGTGAGGCAACAGTGCTAACCACTGTGCCACCATGCCGCCCAATGTTCTGTGGAGGGTCAGAATGGACTCGATGGGCCAAACGGCCTGCTTCCACACTGTAGGGATTCTATGATTCAATGAAATGCACTTGCTGCAAACATTGAAAGTTTGTATCCACAGGGATCCAGCAATCTCTGTCTGTAACATTGAGTTCTCCAACCCCTCCCCATCCCCCTGACTCCCTTCCCAGTCCCTCGCCCTCCCTTCCACTCCTCCCTGCCACCAACCAGATTCATTCCTCCCCTTGACCAACCAGGTCGTATCCTTTAACTGACTTCACCCATTCCCCTCCTCCACCACTCCCCAGTGGAACCCCACCCTCCCTTTATCTGCACCTCCCCCCACACCCAACCCTAGTCCTGAAGAAAGGTTACATCCAAAATGTCAACTTCTCCAGCTCCTGTTGCTGCCTGGCTCGCTGTGCTCTCCCAGCCTCCTGCCTGTCTACTTTGGATTCCAGCATCTGCAGGGTTTCCTTGTTTCTAACTGTGATGTTTCTGACAGCAGTTTCAATTTGACAACAAGCCAAAGGGATCTTCAGGCATTCGGCATTAATAATGTCAGCAAGTAGCCATGGCAACCAACCAGATTGAAGGTTTTGTATCGACAGCAAACTAGGAATTTGAAACTGAATGCCTTTACTTTCCATGTCAACATCCCAATGGGATAGAACAGACATGAGGGGAAACTTCTTCAGCCAGAGTGGTGAATCTATGGAACTCATTGCCACAGAAGGCTGTGGAGGCCAGGTCATTGAGTATATTTTTAGGCCCCATTTAGGAAACTGTGTCCGGTTTTGGGCCCACACTTCAGGATGGACATACTGACACTGGAGCATGTCCAGCAGAGATTCACATGGATGATCCCTGGAATGGTAGGCCTAACATACGATGAATGGCTGAGGATCCTTGGATTGTATTCGTTAGAGTTCAGAAGATTGAGGGAGATCTAATAGAAATTTACAAGATAATGCGTGGCTTAGAAAGGGTGGACACTGGGAAATTGTTTCTGTCAGGTGGGGATCCAGGACTCATGGGCACAACCTTAGAATTAGAGGGGATCAATTTAGAACGAAAATGAGGAGACATTTCTTCAGCCAGAGAGAGTGGTGGGCCTGTGAAATTCATTGCCACAGTGGAGGCCGGGATGTTAAATGTCTTCAAGGCAGAGATTGATAAATTCTTAATCTCGCAAGGAATTAAGGGATATGGGGAGAGTGCAGGTAAGTGGAGTTGACATGCCCATCAGCCATGATTGAATTCCTAGAGGCATGGCATTCATCCACAAACTCCATCAACAAACACATCGACCTGGACCCAATATACCAACCACTACAGCGGACAGCTGAAACTGACACCCGGAAGCGGCAAGGACAGACCACTATAAGTACCGGAAGAAACATCAAAGAAGCGCTTCGCAGGAAGCTCCAGAGCACTGATGATGTCGCCTAGCCAGGGGACGAAACGTTTGCAACAAAAACTTCCAGCTTGGCGAACAGAACCACAACAATGATTGAATGGCGGAGTGGACTTGATGGGCCGAATGGCTTTACTTCTACTCCTATTTCTTATGGTTTTATATATAAAACAGAGATAGATGTGTTCATGATTGAATTGTGGAGCAGGCTTGATGGGCTGAATGGCCTAATTTCTGCTCCTGTGTCTTATGGGAAAATAGTGCTTGTCATTGAATTAAGACACCATCTAAAACAAAGATAAACAATCAATCTTGTTCTCATTTGTGGAGTGTTTTTATCATTGAACAATATTGAGGAATTTCACACCTTCAAAAATCCAAGTTTCTGCTCAATGCCAGAGAGGTTATGACCCTGTGATTATGAAGGGATGAGGGTGTGAGGAGAAAGGAAGATGGAAGGAAAAAAGGGATGGGGTGAGAGGGAGGGGATAGAAAGGTGGAGAGAATTGGAGGGGGATAGGAATAAAGGGGAATGGTGAGGAGGGAAGGAGAGAAGGGGAATATGAGAGTGAGGGGTTATTAGGAAGAAACCTGAAGTGACAACAATCCAAAGATATTCCTTTGACTCTGTGTGTGCTTTGGCAGTCCTGAAGTCAAGAAAACCAGGGCACTAATGTTTATTTTTATATAAAACCATGACACATTCCCTGAACAAATAGTGAAAACATATTAGGTTTCAAATAAAGAAATTTTAGATGGAAAACACATATCTTGCTTCCAATTACTCCTGAAGAGCACTAACCTGTGTTTCAGAAATGCATTGTGCCTAATAAGAAAACTGAACTGCAAATCTATTTATTTCAGGCAATGTGTGATTAAAATTCCTGCTAATGTAACTCCTCAGGCCATTTCTCGAGTCTATTTGACCTTCTTCAGCGTGTACTGAGGTCACGGTAAGCTATCTGGAGGCTTGCTTGTGAGCCATTAAAAATATTAATTACAGTCTTAAATTCGGGAAAGTGCATCATTAGTCCACATAAGTTGTCCTTAGTGAATCTTTAATGAGATAAGTGGCTGATGTTTGCATAAAGTATTAAAGGATGGAATTGAATAGAATAGAATCAGTGGTTAAGGTCTAAAGTGATTTCCACAGAGGTAGAGAAATCTTATTCTTTAAATTAAGGTTTAATTTAAACAAAGAACTACTATTTCCCACTTACTTAGTTAGGGATTTATCAAATAAGCTGTTGGCACAATAAAGTAGAGAATGTGGTTTTACTTTTGCAACTTCACATTCAGAGAATCTGTATTTGTTGTATTGTCACGTTTCACTGAGACAATGCACTGGAAATCGAGACTGGCTATTACCGGAGTCATCATACAACTTAAAACCTTTATCAAATTGCACAAAGTACCCAACTGACCTGTCCGATGGGCTCATGTTAGCAGAAAACATAGACCAGATTCCTATACTCAACAAGAATACTTAATGAAGTAGATTATTACCAGAGACAAATAACTATGGACTTTCTAATGTAACTCTACTTGTTAAATTCTAGCCCCTTTCTAAAACTCTCTTACACACACACACACGCAATCTCTCACACACACACAATCTCACAAGCACACACACACACACACACAATCTCACAAACACACACACTCAATCTCTCTCTCACATACACACACACACACTCACTTACCTACACACACACACACTCACTCACACACAGACACAAAAATGTTGTAAAAACCAAAAGAACTGTGGATGCTGCAAATCAGAGAAAAACGTAGAAATTGTTGGAAAAGCTCAACAGGTCTGACAACATTTGTGGACGGAAATTAAAATTAACGTTTTGGGTCGTGACCTTTCCTCAGGACTCCACCTGAAGCATTAACTCTGGTCTCTCTCCTCAAATGTTGCCAGACCAGCTGAGCTATTCCAGCAATTTCATTTTCTGTCTCTGAAAAACATTGGTGTTATGGGTAGAGGGAAAAAAATGAAGGCAGCTCAATAGCTCCAGTCCTCAGGATTTGGTGCCTTTTGTTTCCTAAGTCCTTCAGTTCTCTGATTTATTTTTCCCACTTCTTCACAGGAAGCACAGAATAACTAATACACAAATTTCAAAGTCTCTGATTTATTTGTAAAAAATAATAGCTTGAAACATCTGATGGGAGATAATAAATTACCACTTTCAGCATTTAAGGGCTTTTTTATTCAATAGTCCAAAGATATGCAGGTTAGGTGAATTGGTCATGCTAAATTGCCCGGAGAGTTAGGTGCATTAGTTAGGAGGAATGGGTCTGGGTGGGTTACTCTTCGGAGGGTCGGTGTGGACTAGTTGGGCCAAAGGGCCTGTTTCCACACTGTAGGGAATCTAATCTAATCTAATCTCGTGGGATGAGGGCATCGGTGGCTAGGTTAGTATTTAATACCCATCCCTAATTGCCCGGAGGCAGTTAAAGGTCAACCATACTGCTATGGGTCTGGAGTCACCTGTAGGCCAGACAAGGTAAGGATGGTAGTTTCCTTCCCTAAAGGAACTTGGTGAACCAGTTGAGTGTTTCCAACAATCAACATTAGATTGATAGCCATTTCATTGTTAAACTCTTAATTCTAGATTTTGTTTTAAAGTTTAATTCAAATTCCATCATTTGTCATGGTGGAATGTGAACACAGATCCACATTTGTGTCTCTGGACTCACAGTCCAGTGAAAATACCCCTAAGCCGTCATCTCCCCTGAGAATGTTACTTGAGAAACACTGATATGCCATTTGGCATTGTAGCAACCTTGCTCACATCCACAAGTGGTTCAGCTGCTCAAGAGCTAATAACCTTTGGCAGCCACAACAGGTCACGACGCCACAAACCAATGCATCCTAGTGGGTTTCTTCCAGGTGATACGGTTTCCTCCCACAGTCTAGACATATGGAGGTCAGGTGAGTTAACCATGGTAAATTGCCCCTGTGGTGTTCCATGGATGTGTAGGTTAAGTGGATGAGTCATGGGAAATGCAGGGTTACAGGGATAGGATGGCCTTCAGAGGGATGGTGAGACTCAATGGGCCGAATGGCCTGCTTCCACACTGTAGGGATTCTATGATTGGAATGCATTGGTCACTTATCTCAGTAAATCTTGTTAATGAAAATGTGATGTGAGGAAAGTGCATTCCTACAAGACAATTTGTAATGGGCGCATTTCAAAAGTGATTGACATGAGATTCCTCTCAGAATCTCAAAGCCTTCTCTTGTTGAGAAACTGAGTTAAACACTTACAGGAAAGTCATGGAAGTAAGTTGGTTGCTATGCTGTTGTAACAAGTACCTTGTGACCGGTGCTGTCACAACAGCTAACAGTGAAAGAGATGCTGTCACATGAGATGTCAGGCATGCTGGGAGTTATCTTCTGCCACAATTCATAGTTTTAACTCTGCAATGACGTTGGATTAGCTTTCATTCCAAAAACAGCAACAACAAAAGACACTTGGCAGGATCTAGAAAGGATTGAGTCATCTCTGGAGCGTGTCCCACTCAATTTGTCAAACACTTTGACAAAGCAAGCCGTCAATTGAATCACTCACAGTGGAAGGTTGATGGAATGTTCTAGTTTTAAGCAGGAGTCAGTACCAGCCTTGAAGACCTGAGGTGCATTGTTGCCTTACCTCTAGTTCTAGTACTGCCTGTTCTTTGATAAAGAATATCCTTCATTCCTGAAGAAGGGCTCATGCCCGAAACGTCGATTCTCCTGCTCCTTGGACGCTGCCTGACCTGCTGCACTTTTCTAGCACCACGTTTTCAGCTCTATTCTTCAATAAAGTATGTTAAAGAAAAATATGGCTGTCAGTATTTTAAAATACAGAGTCAAATCTTGCTGGAGAAGTAGCAGTAAATTAATTCTACAGGCTGTTGGTAATGTGCAAGTCAATCAGCAAGCTCAGAGAATTAAGAGAGATGTCACAAATCGCCAATCTATTGAATTTACTTATTGACTTACACTATTTTTGCTCTCAGCCTCTCTGCTTTAGTTCAGAACTTACTGCATTTGCCCTGAGTTGCTGCAGTATGTTAAGGCTCATAATTAACAATGTGAAAATCTTTAATGAAGTGGCAATTATTAATGCAATGCCAATCAATCAATTTCTCTCCTTCAACAAGGGAACAATTACAACTGTTGTCTGTCATTTCTGCTTCATCTTTAAACATGCTGCAAGTGTCAAATTTTACAATTTTTTAAACATTATGTGTCCCCTTTGTCTTTCTAATGTGCTTTAATCTGATTTATGTGCCTCTTCTTTTCTTTTTCTCTACCTGAGTCAATTCATATTCCTCATACTGCCTTACCCATCATGCCTCCATTTCTTTCTTTGTCCCTAAAGTTTATTGCTTAAGGAATTAGGCCATTGGCACCTTCTGTTGCCAAGCTTCATGAAGCCCTGCTGTCCATGCCATCCAGTTTTCACAATTAATCGAGCCCCACTTACCTGCTTTTGGTCCATATTCCTCCATACCTGTCCCATCCATGTACCTGTCCAAATGCTTCTTGTGCTTGACTCCACCACTACCTCTAGCAAAGCGTTCCAGACACTCGTCACCTTCTGTGTGAGAAAAATGCCCCCCTAGACCCTTTAGTTTCTTCCCCTCTCACCAAAACCTATGGTCTCTAGTCTTAGACTTCCCTACTGTCAGGAAAAACTGTTGGCTACCTTTTCTATGCCATTCATGATTTTCTAGACCTCTATAAGGGCATCCCTCAGTCTCCTACGCACCAGGGAAAAAAATCCAGCTTACTCAACCTTCTCTTATAACTCAAATCTTCCAGTCCAGGTAGCTTCCTAGTAAGTCTTTGCTGCATTCTTTAATAATATTCTTTCTATAGTAAGGTGACCAGAACAGCATGCAATGGCCTTACCATGTCTTATACAGTCGAACTTTAGGCTCATTCACAAAAGTGAAACATTTACCCTATTCTGACTCTCTACATGCATGTTTAATACTCTGTAATTAAGATATCTCACAGAATCCAGTCTAGTGATCAACAGCAAATTTGTCCTGTCCACTTTGCAATGGTTACAGCAGAGAAAATGAATGTGCGTCCTCCAGACTTAAAGACACATCGCTGCTCACACCAAAGCACAGGTGATCCATTACAAGGAGCAGAAATGCTGCGGGTTCTGTCACGGTCTCCCCTGAAGACTTCAGATGTTCTGGTGAAAAATTAGGCAATTACAATTTGATAATGAAAGTAATTATCAAGCATAATAATGTAAAATTACCAACACTCTGCGAGTTTTCAAAGATCAAGCCAGATCTGAATTTGAAACACAGTAATTAAATCAAGCTGCATTTCTCAAAGTGCAGAGAGTGTTTTCTGGATCATTAGTAAAGAATAATGAAAGTATTTACCAAGATACAGTACATAATGGGATAACAGTTTGTAATTTTTGTGAAAAATTGCTTCCATTGTATTTTGGGAAATAACAAAGACTGAAAGTTAATTAAAGAACACTATGATCCTAATTAATGCTGTTGGTACTTTGAGAGGAGATCAAACCAGGGGAGCATTTTTTGACTATTCTTAAGTGGCTGTGGTTTCAGAGGTTATGTAACTTGGCGTCAGTCCTTGGAAGAAGCTGGAACAATGCAAAGAAAGACACAGGATAATACAAACAGTTCATGCCTCATTGAAAATCTTGTAACTCGGGATATCAAAGTGAAGGCAAGAACATTACATTTTGAAGAGATTCTACATTTAAGTGCCTTTCTCTTGATCTCTGAGGCCACAATTGAATGAATACTGTTGAGTCGGGGGAAAGTTTTGGAGTTGTAGTAAAACATCGGCTATCATTTTCTGTTCCTGATTCCTCTGCTCTGCACAGCATGCAGAATGTAGACTAGCACGGTGGCTCAATGGTTAGCACCACTGCCTCACAGCGTCAGGGGCCTAGATTTGATTCCAATCTCGGGTGACTGTCTGTGTGGAGTTCGCACATTCTCCCTTGTCTGGGTGGCTTTCTTCCAGGTGTTCCAGTCTCCTCCCATTGCCCAAAGATGTGCAGGTTAGGTGAACTGGCCATGCTAAATTGCCCACCGTGTTCAGGGGTGTGTGGGTTTGTGCATTAGTCAGGTGCAAATATAGAGTCAGGGAATGGGTCTGGGTGGGTTACTCTTCAGGAAGCCGATGTGGACTTGTTGGGCTGAAGAATCCGTTTCCACGCTGTCGGGATTTTAAGATTCTAAGTTATATATGAAGAGAAACCAGACACACTTGAAAAGACTGTACAGACAGCAGTAAAATATTCCACAGATTCACAACCCTCTGAGGGGAAAAAAAATGGTCCTCCTCATCTCTGTTAATAGTTTGACTCCTTACTCAGGGATTGTGCACACTGATCCTAGATTCTCCCACAAGGGGAAAGAGCCTCTCCACAACTACCCTGCCAGACCTGTTGCGAGGACCAGCAGTTTCTTATCAACCCTATGTTGTGGCTGCAGGTGCTAATAACACAATGCAGAGGTTTTGTTGATCTCTGGGCAACTGTGATATTCATCAAAACCACAGAGGATCATGGGATTGCTCTCTCATTACAGAGAGAATGAAGCAACTGGGGGTGAGTTTAACCACAGGGTCACCAAACCTCAGGCAAGGGATGAGGTTCAGAGATCAGCGCTTGCATGGAGGGGATTGAACCCACGTTATTGGTATCCCTGTGTATAACAGACCAGTTGATCCAGCCAGTTGAGCTAGCTAACTCCTCCTTGGCAATGCCCCTGCCTCTGAACCAAAAGTTCTAGGCCCAAGGGTATTCGATGGCCAAAGAAGGTACAATCATGGTAGAACCAGACAGGATGACTATTCACCGGCATATCCTTCCAGAATATGTCAATAGCCAATTACAGGGCTTCTGAGTTGACCAAGAAGACTGGACCTTCTACTATCACTATGAATAACTCTGGACTACACCTACGTCAATGTTGTCATGGCAACACTGGCTCACCACCATAAATAATATCACAGCTCATTTCTCAGTTAATCCTTTCATGCTGACTTGTTAGGTGCATGGAATTCTTTCAGATGGCACAGGCATATTTTTAAGCTAACAATTTCTGACATCTTATAGGTAAAAATGCTGATACAAATGATTGAGTGTGTAGATCAAAGTATAAGAGCTTCACTGTGATGAGTTTATCATGCTTTACTGGACAAGAAAAGTTACTTTTTCAAAGCGACTTAATATTCCCCCCCAAAAGAAAAGGTTTTGGAAGTAAATTAATGGTGTTATCTATCTTAGAGTATCAGAACTCATGCATTAAAGTATTCTCCCTACATAAACCTGCAGGGTATAGCTTCAATAAAGAAAAGTACATTTGTGATCATAGTCAGCATATCTGGATGGAAATAATTCAGTCTTTGAAACAGTACAAGGGAAGGAATATGGATTTTGATATCTTTGAAGATGATTTCATCTGTAACACACCAAATTGTCCATTTTTTTTTACTTTTGCTAAGAGCTAAAATTGCAACAGAACATTTAAAAATGCTTGGAACCCCATTAACTAGAATAATTTTGTGTGCTCGTTGGGACATGTGTTTTGGAATTGGTACTTCCCTGGATAGATAGCATTTCAAATCATAGAGATATACAGCAAGGAAACAGACCCTTTGGTCCAACTCATGCTGGAGTATGGTCTCCACAGGCAATGAGTGCTTTCACATTTGGAGTCTTCACCACATTAAGATTAATCCACAACAGTCCGCTGAGAACACATCTTTATTGATCTGACAGATATGCTACTATTGACAAATCCTTTGTACAACTGCTTGAAAAATGTAGCCGGGGGGGCTTATAATTTAACTTGCACATCAAAATACTGAGGGTAAGTGCCTCCAATTATAGTTATCCAACATAACGTTTGAATGATTACCCCCTGATTTACAGAGCTTGTAAACTGAGTAAGTATGATATTTCTTTTTTCTCTTTTGATAATGTTAAAGAAATAGTGGCAACAATTTTATGCTGAATAAGTGAGTGAATGAATGAATTAGTGAATGAATGAGTGATTTATTGTCACATTTGTGCTGGGAGATACAGTGAAATGTGCTCTGTCACCACAGTCTGTCACCATTTTGAGGTCCAAAAGAATTAAAAAAACAAGTGCTGCCTCACAGCGCCAGGGACCCAGGTTCAATTCGGGCGACTGTCTGTGTGGGGTTTGCACATTCTCCCCGTGTCTGCGAGGGTTTCCTCTGGGTGCTCCGGTTTCCTCCCACAATCCAAAGATGTGCAGGTCTGGTGAATTGGCCATGCTGAATTGCCCATAGTGATAGGTGCATTAGACAGAAGGAAATGAGTCTGGGTGGGTTACTCTTTGGAGGTCCAGTGTGGACTTGTTGGGCCAAATGGCCTGTTTCTTCACTGTAGGGAATCAAATCTAATGCACACCTAGAGTTCATCTTCATCGATTGGGTCACAAACATGACTCCAGGACTTCTGCAAGGTCCCCAGTCGGGGTTCTGACTATCGTGGAATATGATAGTTGTTGCTGGAGGTCAATTGAATCCATCCTAGGACATTCCTGCAGGTGTCCCTCACATTAGGGCCCCGATCATCTTCAGCTGACTTGTTACTGCCTTCCATCCACCATGAGGTCAGGAATCAGAATGTTTGACCCAGTGGTTAGCACTGCTGCCTCACAGCACCAGGAACCTGGGTTTCATTCCACCCGCTGGTGAGTGTGTGGAATTTGCACATTCTCCCAGTGTTGTGTCGGTTTCACTCACAGTCCAAAGGTCAGGTAGACTGGCCATGCTAAATTGCCCCAGATGTGCAGGTTAGGTAGATTAGCCATGGGAAATGCAGGGTTCCAGGGATAGGGAGGGTCGCACTTTGAAAGGTCAGTGTAGATTTGATAGGTAGAATAGCCTTTTCCCACAGTACAGGGACTCTTTGATTGTGGCCCTCTTATCTAAGATTCACTAAGTTGATCTGGGTATGGAGAGATCATTTTATGAAGAGATAGGTGGATTTGCACACTTTGGAATTTAGAAGGATATGGGGAGACCGAATTGAAACATCTGAAATTCCTAAGGACCTTGACAGGGTAGTTGTGGAGATGCGGTTTCCCCTTGTGGGAGAATCTAGGATCAGTGTGCACAATCCCCGAGTAAGGAGTCACACTGTTAACAGAGATGAGGAGGACCATTTTTTTCCCCTCAGAGGGTCGTGAATCTGTGGAATATTTTACTGCAGAAAGCTGTCTGCACAGTCTCTGTGTCTGGTCTCTCTTCATATATAAGTCAGAAACTTAGAATCTTCAAATCCCTACAGCGTGGAAACGGATTCTTCAGCCCAACAAGTCCACATCGACTCTCTGAAGAGTAACCTACCCAGACCCATTCCCTGACTCTATACTTGCGCCTGACTAATGCACAAACCCACACATCCCTGAACACGGTGGGTAATTTAGCATGGCAGCATCTGTGGAGACAGAAACAGAGTTAACACTTTGAATCTGTTCTGATTTTTTCAAAACCCATCTCAGCTCTGAAGTAAAGCCATATTGGACTCAAACTGTTAACTCTCGCTCCGCAGACACAGCTGCTGAATTTTTCTAATAATTTTTGGATTTGTTTTTGATTTGCAGCACCTCCAGTATTTTGCTTTGATTCAGTTGGAAAGCTGTTCAGGAGCCTCAATTCTGTTCTGAAGGGTAATTATTGCTCATGATTATATTCCCTTCAGTACTAGAGTCACAGAGCAGTACAGCATGGAAACAGGCCCCTCAACCTAACTTAACCATGCTGACCAGATATGCTAAGTTAATCTAGTCCCATTTGCCAGCAGTTGGCCCATATCCCTCTAAACCCTTCCTATTCATGTATCCATCCAGCTGCCTTTTAAATGTCACCATTGTACCAGCCTCCATCACTTCCTCTGGCAGCTCATCCCATCCACACACCACCTTCTGAATGAAACAGTTGCCCCTTTGGTCCCTTTTAAATCTTCCCCTCTCACCCATGTGGGGTCTCTAGACCATTAATTGCACCAATAATAATAAACCAGCAGTTAAGACGGCAGAACAGAAGCTGCCTATTCTGTAATCAACTAGCTCACCTATTCATGCTTCAAAGCTGTGCAATTCTTACGTCCAAAATGTGAATGCTCATTTTCCACCTGGATCTGTTCGGTTGTCATAGTCACGAAGCTCAGCAACATCAAAGGCAATGATCATCGCCAAAGTTATTGGATTCAATGCACACCCCTCCAATTCAAGCAATCTAATTGGAGTATGTACAATCTACAAGGTGCACCAGAGTAGGTTCTTTAACAGATCAGAGAAAGGGAAGACTGCAGATGATGGAGATCAGAGTCTAAGAGTGTGATGCTAGAAAAGAACAGCAGGTCAGAAGGCAAACGAGGAGAAGGAGAATCGACGTTTTGGGCATAAGCCCTTCATCAGGCCTCATTCCTGATGAATGTCCTTTGCACAAAACATGGATTCACCTGCTCCTCGGATGCTGCCTGACCTGCTGTTCTTTTCCAGCACCACTCTCTCCACTCTTTAACAGATCGATCCTCCCCTCTAATTTATGGTATTTTTTTCACTCAGAAGAATGATGAGTCGGGAATGCTATCGGCTTCATGTTCCCCACAAGTCCCGCATCAGCACGGTAGAAACAATTACCTTCGCTCCTGCATTATTACTTTGAGGAAATCCTGGATTTCCTCACTGAATGTCAGCATTGCTTCACTGTCACCCGAAAAGACACAAAACCTGGGAGCATTGTAAACGAAGAGGAGGAAATTGCAGAACTTCAAAGGTACACTGTCAAGTTGGTAGGTGGGTAGCCAATGGCATTCAAAGCAGAAAACTGAGGTGAGAAAGAACATGAGGAAGGACATGAACAGACAATAAGAAATAAGGGTTACAATTCAAAAGGACCGCACCTCATTCAGAAAATCTGAGTGTCCATGTGCACGCATCATTAAAGGTGGCAGGACGGGTGGGTAGAGCAGTTAATAAAACAAGCAGTGTCCTAGGCTTCAGTAATAAGGGTGCAGCAAAAGTGAGGACTGCAGATACTGGAGAGTCAGAGTTCATAAGTGTGGCACTGGGAAAGCACAGCAAGTCAGGCATCATCCGAGGAGCAGGAGAGTCAACGTTTCTGGCATAAGCCCTTCATTCAGTAATAAGGGCACAGAGTACAAGAGCAAGGAGGCTATGATGAACTTCTAGACGATAATGGTTAGACCTCTGATGGAGTACTGTGGACAGTTCTGGGTGCAACACTGTAGGAAGGATGTGGAGAGAGTGCAGAGGAGGGGACCTTCTGGCTATGTTGCTGATATTGCAAGGCATGCACTCTATTCCCTGTGAATACATACATCCATATTGACAGATGCAGCCCATGAATGGGGAGGGGATTGGGGATGGATGGGGGCGGGTAGAGGGAGAGGTCAGGTTTGGGTTTGGTAGGGCTTGGGGAGGAATGATCATGTCAGGGATGATGGGGAGGAGATCGGGTCAGTGGCTTGGGCGAGGTGATCTTTGTTCTGTCCCCAGCTCGCCTGCTCTGTCCGTTTCCCATTTGCATATGCTCAGTATGGACCTTGCACATGACTCAGCAATGTCAAGGGTCTGGAATGACACACATGTACATTTCCGATATGCCTAAAGCACAGTTGCCCTGAAATTCCAATGTCAGCAGATGCTGCCTTTTTAAAAAATCCAGATGGGTGTCACTGGCTAGACCAGCATTTATTACTCATTCCTAATTGCTCAAAGGGCAGCTAAGAGTCATAGAGTCATAGAGATGTACAGCACGGAAACAGACCCTTTGGTCCAACTTGTCCATGCTGACTTAATATCCCAACCCAAATTAGTCCCACCTACCAGCACCTGGCTCATATCCCTCTAAACCCTTCCTATTCATATACCCATCCAGATGCCTTTTAAATGTTGCAATTGTACCAGTCTCCATCACTTCCTCTGGCAGCTCATTCCATACACATACCACCCTCTGCGCGAAACTGTTGCCCCTTATGTCTCTTTTATATCTTTCCCCTCTCACCCTATGCCGTCTAGTTCTGGACAACATTTTCACGCAGAGGGTGGTGTGTGTATGGAATGAACCACCAGAGAAAGTGGTGGAGGCTAGTACAATTATAGCATTTGAAAGACATTTGGATGTGTAAATGAAAAGGAAGGGTTTAAAGAAATATGGGCCAAGTGCTGGCAAATGGGACAAGATTAGGTTCTGATTTGGAGATGCCAGTGTTAGACTGAGGTGTACAAAATTAAAAAATCACACAGCACCAGGTTATAGTCCAACAGGTTTAATTGGAAGTACACTAGCTTTCGGAGCGCCACTCCTTCATCAGGTGATTGTGGTGGTGACACAACTACCTGATGAAGGAGCGATGCGCCGAAAGCTAGTGTACTTCCAATTAAACCTGTTGGACTATAACCTGGTGTTGTGTGATTTTTAGATTATGTTTGGATATCTGTTTGGCATGGACGACTTGGACCAAAGGGTCAATTTCTGTGCTGTACATCTCTACAACTCTATGACTGCCTATGTGGAGTTTGCACATTTTTCCATAGTCCAAAGATATGCTAGATGGGTGGATTGTCCATGCTAAATTGCCTGTAGCGCCCAGGGGGTGGATTAATCATGGTGACATGTGGGGCTATTGGTATAGGTGTGGGGCTTGGTGGGATGCTCTTCAGAAGGTTGGTGTGGGCTTGATGAGCCAAATGGCTTCTTTCCACACTGTAGGGATTCTACAAACTCATCTTCCTGGGTCATCAAGTCCTGGAGTAGCACTTGACTCTGGACCTTCTAGCTCAGAGGCTTGAACTTGACCCACTGTGACACACAATCTATTATTGAACCATTTAACAAGAGAAACATATTAACCATGAACAGCGGTTGGACTGCCCACCATTTTTAATCTGCTGTGCTAATCACTGGGACCACAACATCGGAGCAAAAGCAGACCACATATTCAAAGAGTAAGAGACGGTTCGGCCCATCAGATTTGTACCAACGATACAAAAATTTTCTCGTGAATGAGGAGCTTAGTGAGGACAGGGTGAGCCTGAAATTTAGATCATCGCAATTAATGACCAGAAATTTCCTTTGAATTATTATTGTACAATTCTTCAACTTCACTAGAATTGACATCCTCCAAAGATGGAGTCTTTAAATTCGTAAAACCCATCACTTGTGGAGATCTACACTGAACAGCTTGAAGACAAAGGAACCTTTATTCAAAACAAGTGTCTGTCTTATCCAGTGAACCCACCAGTTAGTGAAAAGCTCGCAGAAGGGAATTAATTGGTTCCTTCCTTGCGATGCCTGTTTTCTCCAAATAGCTAGACTGAATTAAATGCCTTTTGAAATGAATAAAAATATCACATCAAGGGGTTGAGATACAATAAATATTTTATTATTCGGCATCTATGGGACCAAAAGTGTGCTGACTGATCAAATATTCAGGATAATCATGAGGTCCACATAATCTATGTAAAAACACACACTAAATAATAGAAATGTAATATGAGGGTTTACACATCACTATTATATTTTGCTTACAGTGAAAATCACTTAAATAATGCAACTTTGTCTTAAATCAAACTTATCAACAGAGAGTCTTCTCATTCACACCTTTAACTGACTCCTTGGACATCATGGGTTTATAAAATTTACTTACAAGATGAGGATGGCACTGGCAAGCAGCATTTATTGTCCATCCCTAATTGCCCCTAAGAATCAACCACATTGTTGTGGGTCTGGAGTTATATGTAGGCCAGAACGAGTAAGGATGACAGTTTCCTTCCCTAAAGGAGGCCAGTGAACCCAATGGCTTTCCCACAATAATGGACTCATGGTCGTCATTTGACTCTTAATTACAGATTTTTATTGAATTACACCATCTGCCATGGTGGGATTACAGAACATTACACAGGTGCTATGGATTAACAGTCCAGTGATAACACCTCGGCCATTTCCTCCCCTTACGTTGGCTTGCAATTGAATCAGCTGTTGATATTTTGTGTGGCCATTCAATTGAACAAATACATTTACATTGAGGTAAATAAAGTTTAAATCTATAATAAGTGGACAGAACAGTGCAGTAAACTTTGCGGTATTTGAGGTACTTCAATTTTGCCGGCTTGTCGAGGATTTTGGCTAGTTAAACCAAAGTTGGCTTGTCGTCACAACTCAAACACAAGACCATGTAAATGGCCACAGGATTGACTTTGCTGTGGAAAACATAAAGGCAGAGTATGATTGAAATGGTCAGATACCGGGAGGTGTGGATGTACAAAGGCATCTGGGTGTCCTTGTACACCAGAGCTGAAAATGTGTTGCTGGAAAAGCGCAGCAGGTCAGGCAGCATCCAAGGAACAGGAGATTCGACATTTCGGGCATAAGCCCTTCTTCAGGCTTTTGCCCGAAACGTCGAATCTCCTGTTCCTTGGATGCTGCCTGACCTGCTGTTCTTTTCCAGCAACACATTTTCAGCTCTGATCTCCAGCATCTGCAGACCTCACTTTGTCCTTGTATACCAGTCAATGAAAATAGACAGGCAGATGCAGCAAGCAGTTAGGAAAGCAAATAGCACGTTAGCCTTCATTGCAAGAGGATTTGGATTCAGATTAGTAATGTATTACTGTAGTAGAAAACAACCTTGATGAGACTACACCTCGCATAAATATTGCCAGAAAGGGGAATGCATCTGATTCCAAAGCTAACAGAAAGAGGAATATTTCACAAGACCTACATTCATGACAGTTCAAAGGAATGAGAGGGGATCTGATTGAAATGTGAAAAATTCTGACAGGGCCGGACAGGCTACATGCAGGAGTTTCTCCCGGTTGAGGAAGTCTCAAACAGAAGTCACACTTTCAGGAATATGGGACTGAGATGAGAAAGCATTTCTTCAGTCAGAGGGCAGTCGACCCGAGGAAGATTGTGAGCTTTCCTGAGGGAGGCTGTGGAGGCCAAGTCACTGAATATTTGCAGGAAGGAGGTTGCCACATTTTTAGAAATTCAAGGATATGAAAGAAAGCAGCAATATTGTTTTGAGGTAGAGGATCACCTCTACCTCACATTCGTAGAGTCCTCACAGTGTGGAAACAGGCCATTTGGCCCAACAAGTCCACACCGACCCTCTGAAGGGTAACCCACCCAAACCCATTCCCCTACCGTATTATTCTACAGTTATCCCTGACTAATGTACTTAACCTACACAACTCCGAACACAATGGGAAATTTAGAGTGGCCAGTCCTCCTAACCTGCACATCTTTGGACTGTGGGAGGAAACTGGAGCAAACCCATGGAGATATGGGGAGAATGTGCAAATTCCACACAGACAGTCACCCAAGGCAGGAATTAATCTCAAGTCTCTGGAGCTACAAAGCAGCAATGCTAACCACTGAGCCACCATGCTGCCCTGATTGACTGGTGAAGCAGGTTTGAAGGACCAAATGACCTCTTCCTGTTTGTATTTTCTCTATTTCTGTGTTTCATGAAGTCTCTAATCTAATAATAAAGCTTTCCAAATAGTTGCATGTTTCTTAACTCGGTTCTTCTGAGGCAGAGACATAAGCTGATGAAGAGATTCAAAAAGCTTTGATATTCCTGACGCTGAGATTCTCCCGCAGTTACAAAAACTCACAGCATTACAGTATTTCCACAAAGTTCATGAACTCTTCAGTCAAATGAACCATGCTTTCCACGCATCTCGCCACCGTGTAATTGATCATTCAGATTCTAAAATGCAACTGCATTCTGTAAAACTGCTTAATTCATAAACTTCTAGTCTGTAATGCTTTACTCAGTTCATAAAATATGATTATACTATGCAGCTCAGACTGCAGAAAATGTCTAAAGTCTGCCAAGCTTCCTAACAGTGTAGTAATCAATCCATTAAGTCTCCCCGTGCAACGCTTGATCCAGTCCAGAATGTACGCCAACTCTCGGCTCACAGATATCTGTAGATATTATGAACTTTCAATGAGCAATTTGCCCACTTTTCAACCCTCTGATTATTAGATTCTCCCTCCCCCATTATTTATCGAGCTGTTCAGATTGTAGAGCTTATTTAGCCAGAGGCTGGTTAGAATGCAGGACCTCGGACCAAATTGGGTGCTGTGTTAACTCTACATAACGTATGCAGCATAAACTGTGCATGATATTGGAGGGTTAAGGCTCAGTTGGCTGGACGGTTGGGCTGTGCAGCAGTGTGATGCCAACAGCCCAGGCTCAATTCTCATCAATGACTGAAGTTACCGTGAAAGACTCTCCTTTTCAACCTTTGCCCTCACCTGAGGTATAATGGTTAAATGGCCATTAGTTGTCTCTTTTTTCTGATGAAAGACTGTGATGATCTGATATGGGAGAATTTGTATTCAAGTTCATCAAATGTCAAGTTAGTACAATGTGGTGTTGGGATTCTTCCTACAAATTGAATATAAACACTTTCCCCAATATAATGGCCTAACTAGAATCTGGTGAATTTGAATCACTCCACATTGGGCCTATTCAATATATTTGGAAGCGCTAACCAGTCTGTAAATCTAATATTGTTGTTGTACTGGGGTGTGTATGGGAGATGTGATGAGTTTGTGACATATCTACCGTTTGGCCAAGGTAGGATTCAGCAGCTGAAAGGCAGAATATTTGGAAATTATACAGTTCTGGACAAGGCATTTCAAGACTGTGTCCTTGTGTGGGTTCTCTGTAATGCTGTCAAATTAGAACATTTTTGGGCAGCACAATGGCTCAGTGGTTAGCGCTGCTGCCTCACAGCACCAGGGACCCAGGTTCGATTGCAGCCACTGATGACTCTCTGCACATTCTCCCCGTGTCTGTGTAGGTTTCCTTCCACAGTCCACAGATGTGGATGTTAGATGGATTGACTATGCTATAGTCTCTATGGATATTTGGGTTAGCGATCGGTAATGTGGGGGTGGCAGGGATAGGATAGGTAGTGTGGGATGCTCTTCAGAGGGTCAGTGTGGACTTGATGGACTGAATGGCATGCTTCTGCACTGGAGAGATTCAATGAATCTGGGAACAGAGGAGAGTCACAGATCTCCTCTGTTAGGATTTCTACCTGATGAGTTATGGTTCTTATAAATTTCGAGAGAATAGTTAAAATCTCCAGATTATCTGAATTTGCAAAGTGTAAGATCTGAGGGGGAATTGAGGTAGTAGCTAAGTGTAAACATAGTCATTCGAAGAGAAAGAGGAATTTGGGGAAATGTATCTGGGTTTCAAAGGGCCAGTACTTGATTGAGTACCATCCATAAAGAAGGATCATGTGGGAGACTTAGGGCTAATGCATTCATAGCACTGCCTGGAAAAACATAAGTTATATCCATGTAATCAGCAAATAGATGCAATAATGCAATGTCAGATTATTCACTCAACAAGACCCTTCATTTTATACCAGAAGAGTGGATATTCTAATCAACACGATTAGGATCACATCAGAATTGATAGAACCCATGTCCAAAAGCCACTATCATAATGTTAAACATTCACAGGATGGCTGAAGAAAGCTGGTCACTGATTTCTCAAAACCAACCAGAGGTGAACACATTCCAAAACTGCACCTGTAGAATTACATCTCGTGTAAAACTCTGCTTCCAGGTCCAATCTTTTGTTGATTTAAGTGCCCACAATGCACAGTGATTTATTTTTCATAACATTCTGCCTGCAATTGCATCTTTGTTATGAGGCTATCGAATCTGACCCTTTGTATTGCAATTTATGCCATGCTAGAAGACATTTATCATGCGCACAATTAATTTTTACACACAATGTCTTCGTCCGAAGGCATACATTAATGTCGTCGAATTTATTCCACTTCAAGACATATATCTGAAATGCTGAAGCATTTAAACAGCTTTGTAAAATATTAATTTTAATCTGACCACTGATAATGTTGAATATTTCAAACTGATATGAAATAATGGTTACGTGCATGTGTTGTATTCATAACTGTTTGATGATTTTGCAGTGATTCTTTGAAATAATATAAAAGGGATGTGGTAACCTATTTTACATCCCTTCGCAATATTTCACTTCAAGGAAAACAGAAATGAGGAGAGGCCGTGATGCCAAATTAGCTGCCAAATAGCAAGATTCCCACAGCAGTACAAAGTCAAACTCTACCCCTGTGTGACCTCACTCATTTTTGGGAGCTACTTTTAACTGTGGCTAGTCTTGTTAACTATCACAGGATCACATAAGTGTTACAGCACAGAGGAGGTCCATTGTGGCTAAATAAGCATTGTTACCTGGTACCAATCTCCCCATATCCTTAAGAATTAATATATGTGCGTAATCAATCAATGCCCTCTTAAATACCTCAATTGAACCTGCCTCCACCACATTTCTAGACGATGCATTCCACACCCTAACTACTCGCTTTGTGAAAAAGGATTTCCTCACTTCACCCTTACTTCTTTTGCAGATCATTTTAAATCGATTCCATCTTGTTTTTGTTTCGTTTACAAGCAGGAACAGTTTCTCCCTATCTGCTCTCTCCAACCCACTCATGGTTTTGAAAACCTCTATCAGATCTCCTCTCAGCTGCTTTCTCTCCAACGTGAACAGTTTCAGCTTCTTCAATATCTTCAAAGTCAAACTTCTTCATCCTGGAAGCGTTCTTGTAAATTGCTTCTGCACTACCTCCAGTGTGCTCAGGTCTTTCCTATAACGTAGCGTTGTTATGGACCAGACCAGACCTCCCCCTCAAAATATATTAAGAAGGTAGCCTGGACACTAACTTTTCTCATTTTGATGGTTAGACTCAGGTGCTGTGTTCCAGATGCAATTAAATTGATCGACTTTCCCAATGTGAAGCAAATCACAACTTATTCTAAAGCTATAGTTAAAATACAACTGAAGAAAGAAGAACCTGGAATAACTTGAAAAACTTAACAGAATAATAGGTAGAGTAACTATTATGAATTAACTGTTCCAATATAGTAACATCCCATAAACACACCCTTGGCAAAGGCAAATTTAGGAAGTAGAATGCAATCCAGCAGCCTAGGAAGAGAATCCCCAACTTTTGGCTGTAATCAAGAGAGGGGATAAACAGCTTCAATTTCTTCAAGATCCCAATAGCAACTACTGAAATCTAAACCTAAAATCCCTGCTCCTCTTGGTTGGAGCTTAACCACACCCGTTCAGGCTGCTTCTATTCTATTATTCCAGATTTTTTTAAAAATCCCAAGGCCTCACAAGATCTTTATCTTTTCAGAGTCTGCTCTCCAACTGTGCTCTAATCTCTCTCTGCAAAAGAAACTAGAACAAAACACACCTCTTAAAGCCATAGCATCATCACAGAACCCACAAAACTCCAGCTGATGTTTAATTAATTTTATCAATATGGGTACAGATTGCTTTGAAGGTTTCTTTGTATATCTCTATACAGTTTCGAATTGCCAAGCCAAGTGTCATGTACAAATTTATATGACCCAAGCTACATGTGCGACAAAACAATGATGAATGCAACAAATTAAACAACTAGATCTTCAGGTTACTGTAATAAATAGCTTCTAGTATAATACGGCAAGAATTGAATTCCTTCACCAGTGACATTTGCACATTGTTTGTTAGAAGTTCAGCACATGGAATGTTGAAAGCTTCCATTTCCCTGCAGCTTGATAAATCAGCTAAGCACAAACTTGAGGCACTTATACAAAAGAAAGTACTGTGCGTTGGTCAAGCTTAAACTTAAACATTATTTCATCATTTGAATTTTCCTGGATTACTATTTGCTTTAGCTTCAGCAGAACCCTCTGAATTGTTCAATTAATTTCAGAGGGTTCTATACATAGGGGAATTGTCCAGTGAGATTTCTGGCGTTACTCCTTCAGAGTCTGTTATGATGGAGATTCCACAGTACTCCCATGTAAAATTCCCATTTAGGCTATAGAAATTATGTCTGGCCATTGGAAAATTCAGGGCAATAGATTTACATACATAAAACACATTAACTATTCATCTGTGATCATGGTTAATCTACTTTCACAATCTGATTCCCTTGATTTTATTTAATTAGTTCCTATTGAGGTCAACATCTGTGACCCATCGAAAATTGCCATTGTAATAGTGTTGGTGATTTGTTGATCCATTGATCTCTTGCTGTCCATGTGGTGAAGCAACACCCATAAGTGCTCTTAGGGAAGGAGTTCAAAGCTTTTGCCCCACATACAGCAAAGCAACAGAGATAGGTTTCCAAGTCAGGAATGTGTGAGACTTGGAGAGGAACTTGCAAATGATGGTGTTTTCATTACAACTACTGCCTTTTAATTGGATGACACGGTGATTCAGTGGTTAGCACTGATGCCTACACAGCGCCAGGGACCTGGGCTCAATTCCAGCCTCAGGCAACTGTATATGTGGAGTTTGCATATTGTCTCTGTGTCTGTGTGGGTTTCTTCCAGATGCTCTGATCTCCTGCCACAGTCTAAAGATGTGCAGCTTAGGTGGATTGACCATGCTAAATTACCTATAGGGTGCAGGCTAGATAAATTACAGCATGCTGGAAAAGTACAGCAGGCCAGATAGCATCTGAGCAGCAAGAGAGTCAAATTTCAGGTCTAACACTTCTTCAGTCCTGAAGGAAGGTTATGCCCGAAATGTCGACTCTCTTGTTGCTCAGATACTGCCTGACCTGCTGTGCCTTTTCCAGCACCACACTTTGTCAACTTTGACGCTCCAGCATCTGCAGTTATCACTTTCTCCTAGGCTAGGCAGTTAAGCCATGAGAAACACAGAGATAGGGTAGAGGGATGGGTCTGGGTGAGATGCTCTTTGGAGGTCACTGTAGACTCAATGGGCCAAATGACCTGCTTCCACACTGCAGTGATTCTATGATTTACCCTTCTAGATGGGATTGTTGCCACTTTGCAAGTGCTGCCCTACATTTCGTGTAGATGGTTCCACAGCTCATTGGTACTCCAGATTCAGTGTGCACTGAAGTGGAAGTGAATGCCTGTTTAAGGTGGCAAATGAAATGCTTGTCAAATGGGCTGCTGTGTCTTGGATGGTGTCAAGCTTCTTAAATGCTGAGCTGCACTCATCTGACAATCAGAGAGCATTCCATCACACTCCTGACTTCTGCTTTGTTGATGACAAGTAGACTCGAGTGAGCCCTGAGATGAGTGACATGCTGCAGAATTTCCTGCCTCTTTCTGATCAATAGTCAAAACAATGGAACATTTAGCGATTGTAATGCTGTTGAGAAGCAAGGGGAATTGATTAGATTCTCTCATGTTGGAAGTGTCGATTAGTCAGTCATATAAAATAGCCACTGTGTCTAAAGTAGAGTTCAAATGCAATCCTCAGGCAGTGAAAGTTCACTAGTGAATTGCATTAGCTAAATTTCCACTTATGTTTCTAATCCAATAGTTTAATTTTTGTGGGTCTAAGGTTTGGAAGGAGCTGTTCTAGTTGTTCTGCCCTCTTCATAGATAAAGACTTAAGTTGTTAGACCAAAATCTATTAGAATCCCTACAGTGTGCAAACAGGCCCTTGGGCCCAACAAGTCCACACCGACCCTCCGAAGAGTATCCCACCCAAACCCATTCCTCTACATTTACCCCGAGTAATGTGCCTAGCCTACACATCCCTGAAGACTATGAGACAATTTACCATGGCCAATTCACCCAACCCGCACATCTTTGGAATGTGGGAGGGAACTGGAGCACCCAAAGGAAACCCACGCAGACACGGGGAGAATGTGCAAACTCCACACAGTCAGTCACCCAAGGCTGGAATCGAACCCGGGTGCCTGGCACTGTGATTCAGCAGGGATAACCACTGAGCCAGCATGCCATCCATATCAGTATTTAGGATGTTCATGTTCATTGGTTCAAATTTAATGCATGGGCGAAGGTTAGACCTGCATTTGTGTGTTACCTTTCATGGCCTCAGGACATTTCCAAGCACTTTCCAGCCAATGGATTGTATTCTGAAGTGCACTCATTATGTAGTGTTATAATTGTGAGCAGATAGTGTGCACGCACCAAAGGTCTGTGTATACTGGAAATAGCCTGGCACCAGATTCCTAAAGCTACTGCTTTACTCAGATCTCAGGTGCAGAGTAAAGACTGTGCCAAGGATGGTGCAAACATTTCAGGAATGTCGCTAACACATATGGGATACCTGCCTTTACTAGTCAAAGCATAGATTACAAAGCATAGAGGGTGCAGAGGAGATTCACCAGGATGCTGCCTGGGATGGAGCACTTTAGCTACGAAGAGAGGCTGGATATTCTTGGGCTGTTTTCTTTGGAGCAGCAAGTTTGAGAGGGGACCTGATTGAGATGTCTAAGATTATGAGGGGGTGTGGACAGAGTGTATAGGAATAAGCTGCTCCTTTCAGTTGACAGGTCAGAGAAAAGGGTGAAAGGCAGGAGGTTTAGAGAGAATTGGAAGAAAATACTTTTTCAACTAGAAGTTTGAAATCTGACATGGGTGAGCAGTTGAGGGAGGAAGCCTCACCGGCTTTAATAAGTACTTACATGAGCATTTCATGTATCATAACACTCAAGGCAATGGGTGAAATGCTGGAAAGTGGGACTGATGCCAATTCAGAGTAATTTTTGTCAGTGCAGATTTGATGGGCCAAAGGGCCTTTTTTGTACTGTGTGATTCAATGATTCATTGCTGAAGCCATCAAGTCACAAGAGTACCTGGCCTGCGACCGCGCAAAATAGAAGTTTATGGGGTGGCCGGTTTGGGGAGCGGGGAGGAGATGGTGGAGGGGCAGAGTGGAGGAAGCAGGGAACACATAAAGAGTTGTGAACACACATGAATAAAGGGGAGACACCAGATAGAATGTACCAATCTCTAAACACCTCACCAGCCCGACCCTTCAAGCATCACTTGCAAGAAGTAGGGAACAGATGCAGATTGTGCAATGGGCGAATCTGCCCCCTCAGAACTAGCATTCCCTCAAAACTGTGACATTTTGTGGGTACACTGTTAACGTCTGTGACATTACTGATACCATGATCCGTAAAACAGCGTGTCACCCACAGGGCCCTCTTGTGATGCAGTGGTAGTGTTCCAGACTCTGGACTAGGAGGCCCACATGCAAGTGTCATTTGCCACCAGCAGTGTGTAATAATAGGTTGATTAGGTTAACTTTTTCTTTAACTTTTAAACAAGATAGAATGATAAACACGTACAGACTGGGCAGCCAGCTATAAAGGGTGCTTCCCCATTTTTGTTGGGCTGTACAAGCCTTAGTGAAGGGAGTCTCATCAAAACAAAATTCTCATTCCTGAAGAAGGGCTTATGCCCGAAACATCGATTCTCCTGTTCCTTGGATGCTGCCTGACCTGCTGCGCTTTTCCAGCAACACGTTTTCAACTCATCAAAACAAAATGTCAACTTGGCCTTTTTCTTTCAAATGTTGACAGACTGACTCTTTTCTCCTACTGTTTTGATCTAGAAAGACAATCATAACTTCCCAACTTTTGTTCGTTAGCATTCACAGAACACAAGAGGATTTTATTTGTGCCTCTCCAACAACGAACCTGGATTTTCCCACTTCCTATTTTGACAAATGTGAGACTTGTTTGGGTGGACCGTTGTCTCAGTGGTTAGCACTGCTGCCTCACAGCACCAGTGACCCAGGTTTGATTCCACCCTTTGGCGACTGTGTGTGGAGTTTGCATGTCTTCTCTGTACAGTCTGCATGGGTTTCCTCCAGTGCTCTGCTTTCCTCCCACAGTTCAATATTGCGTGAATGAGGTGGATTGGTGCTAAATTACCCATAGTTTAGGTTAGGTATGTTAACCCTGAGGAAAGTGGTTGGGGGGTGGGTCTGGGTGGGATGCTGTTTGGAAGGTCAATGTAGATTTGTTAGGCCAAATGGCCTATTTCCTCACTGTAAAGATTCAATGTTTGGAGATATCTTTTGGCAATCTCCCACAGGACACCTTTAGCTTTTTGATGCATGAATAAAAGGAAAGAGTTAAAATAAATACATATTGTTGCAAACAAGTGATGTGTCACTTACAGTTTAACTGTGAAATGATTGGAAAATTCAATCAGTTGACTGTTATTCAAAAAAAACAGAGAGCTGGAAAGCTTGGACAAAATAGTTAGTACAGCAATAAATCTCACTTAGCAATTTGGGGAGCATCATCATTTAGCAAATTCCTAGTGTATTGCATAGTAAAAGTCCTAATGTTATGGGGTGTTTTGGCACCAACCAATCCCCTCTATGGGCCTGAAAATGTTCTGATTCTTTAAAGAAAATCACTCCTCTCGGCTGATGAGATCAGAACCAGGCTTGTTTTCTTCATCACTAGTGGGTTCTCAGAACTTTATTGCAAATAAGAAGGCCATTTGGCACATGGGATCTGCACCAACTCAAAATGTTACACAATTCTTCTCACCCCTTAAAACTATTCACTTTCCTTTTAGAAGTTAGTATGAATTCTGCTGGTCCCCAGCATATTACTTCAAGCTTCTAACTTCAGCAGCTGTTTTCACAAAGAATTGACTGCACTTAAAAACAGGGCAAATACCTTGATGCTCTGCTAAACCTCCTTCATTTCTTCTCAAGTGGTCTAACCATCTATTCCTTTCTCCCTCATATTCCTGGCTAGTTTCCCTTTAAACTATTCTCCTCAATCGCTCCTGTGGTAGTGAGTTCCACATTCCCCACACCATCCCCCCCGCCCCCCCCCAACCCAACCCCCACCCCCCCAAAAAGACGGTAAACTAACCTATTCTCAATTCCCCGATAATTTGTTTCCCTGAATTCCCAAATGATTTTATTCATCTCTGCCTTATATTTATGCCATTTTAATGATGATCAACTTGTGGATATGTTTACTTCCCTACTTACCATACCATAACTCTTCATAGTTATCAGATTTCCTACCCACCCCCTTTTTTTACCCTAATGAGACGTGCTTAGTTTGCTGTTATTGTAGTGTGTTGAAAATTGAGTTGGGTATTTTGTCCACAAGCCTGCCAAACATTCATGTCCCACCAAAAGGAGTCTGCTAGGAATAGATATTAAGATATGCTTACCAACTCATGCAGTTCTAATTCTATATATCACTGGCTTCTGTCATTATTCTTGTCCCAAGAACTTCACACACATAACTCAGACTTCTTAGCTTTGGTATCCCTTAGTGTATGCCTTTTCAATGGCCTGGATATCTCTTCTGAAAGATACCTCAAAAAATAAATGCAAAAAATACCCCAGTTTGTTCATTCAATTTGCAAAAACACCTTTTTATTTAAAAAAAGCACACATTTAGAGAACAGAGAGAGGTGTACCATAAAGAGTCATTGAGTTGTACAGCATAGAAACAGACCCTTCAGTCCATGCAAACTAGATATCCTCAATTAATCTAGTCCCATTTGCCAGCATTTGGCCCATATCCCTCTAAACCCTTTCTATTCACATACACATCCAAATGCCTTTTAAATTTTGTAAATGCACCAGACTCCACCCCTTCTTTTGGCAGCTCATTCTATATAGACACTACCCCATGCATGAAAAAGTTGCACTAAGGTCCCTTTTAAATCTTTCCTTAAACATAAGCCATCTAGTTTTTGACTCAACTTGATTGTTCATCTTATCCATGCCTCTCATGATTTTATAAGCCTCAGTAAGGTCACCCCTCTGCCCCCAACGCTCCAGAGAAAATAGCCCCAGCCTTTTCAGCCTCCCCCTGTAGCTCAAACCCTCCAACCCTGGCAAACATCCATGTAAATCTTTTCTGAATCCTTTCAAGTTTGACAACATATTTCCTAAAGCAGGAAGACCAGAAGTGAACACATGTTTGAAAAGAGATCTAACCAATGTCCTGTACAGCTGCAACATGACCTCCCAATTCCAACATTCAATGCACTGACCAACAAAGGCAAGCATACCATATGCCTTCTTTGCCACCCTGTTTACCTGTGGGTCCATTTCAAGGAACCAAGTATTCATTTGGTATTAATAGCCACTGCAATTTATAGAGCTCGTTATTCACTCATTAAACTTTTCCAGCAGTCTTTATTTCAAACTCTATGCTGTGTTAACGGAGAGTGCTGTTAAAAAGCTTAGCATCATTGTGTGGTCTGAAAGAATGAGCAAGCAGTAATCTGGGGAGGAAGAGCTAGTTTGATTCAGACAGTATTGGTGTCGGAAGCAGCTAAGCAAGACCTTCTGCTTTGAAGATACACAGATAATTAATAACGGGGTGCAACAAAGACTAAATATGTGTCAATATAATTTCTAACAGCGTGCCTTCTCACTTCTGTCCTCACATCTTGTCCAATAGTGCTGTCTTGGACAGCTGTGTACACACAGTCGCACAATCTGCCACCCAGTCTGTTTTTGTTTTGTTTCTGAACAGTCCTGGGTAAACCTGTAACCGTTCCCAAAGATTTTTTTTTCTCTGGAAAGCCACTAAATGTGAGTATGTGAGGCTGTCTGTGAGCCCTCAAAGAGCAGACACGTGTAGAAGTTGCGCAAGTGGTGAGGTACGTGCGGAACAATTCCCTAAGCAAGTGCTGGTGTCTGCTGGTGAAGTGTGGGGAAGCAAAGAAGAATACAAGAAAGACGAAACAGGGAATCATACAAATAACTCACCCCCATGCAACTCATTAAACAACTACAGCAGATCGACAACACACAGACCTCACTGTTTGCTGAGAATTTATTGCATCACTGATGTAGCAAACCTTATGTTACCTTCATCGCATAAAATACCTTTATAAAATAACAGTGTGCAGTCAGGGCAGAGTATGTGGTTGTATTTTAATCACTGCACTCAATGACACCTGTAAATGCTCATACTAAAATCTCAATTAAACTAAACTGGCTGCACATTCCCAATATCTAATTTCTCTGTCTTAAGAAGGGTCACATTACAGCTTGAAATAAAAATAAGGAGGTGTGTTAAGAAAGATAAAAGTGAATTAAAGAAACATTATTGGTATAGCCACCATGTGTTACATTCCAGATACCTTGAAAGGTTACAGTAAATCCTAAAGGAATCACCAACGCACAGCATATGTTCTAGCAGTCATGACATGTTCTTTATTTCTCTGGTATTAAAGTATCTCTCCATGCTTAAATGTAAACCTACCAAGGGAGTGAGCAAGCCAGTCAGCCCCTTGAGCCTGCCCCACCATTTTGTTTTCTTTTATATCGAGAGGTATCCCGACATATAACGGAATGTCTATTTCTCCCCATCACCAAATCACCCGGGGTATTTCTTCATCTATTAATCACCACCAATAACTCACCCATGTTCTCCAGTTGGGTAAGTGCAAAGCCCATTAAGAAAAATACAAACTTACAAAGTTAAGGAGCAGGTAGAGAAAGGAAGAGGGGGCAAAATCAAAATGGAGTTGGAAGGCAAGGTGAAGTCATCCACTCCCAGCAGTGCCCACCTCTCACTAAAGCCATCAAGACACCGCTTGTTCCCTCTACAAGAATACCCTGGCATCTCCCCTTCATCCTCATCCTTATTAGTTCCCTCATTCCCAGCTTCCTCCTCACCCTTCCCTCTAGTTTCCACTTCCCCCACCCACCACAGTGTCCACCTCCCCCTCACTCCCTTACCCCTAGCTTTCTCCTCCCCCTCACCTCCTACTTCTGCCTTATGCTCTCACCACAGTGTCCACCTCCCCTTCACCCCCCCGCTTCCTCTTCCCCCTCACCCCCAGCTTCCTCCTCCCCCTCACCCCTAGCTTCCATCTTATCCTTATTTCCAGCTTCCCCTCACACCATGCTTCCCCCTCATCCTGCGTCCCCTTCACCCTTACCCTCACCTCTATCTTCCCTCTTACAACCCCTCCGCTTCCCCGCTTCCTTTCATTCCCAGCTTCCACCTCTCCCCCCCACACACTCAGCTCCCACCTCCCCCTCACCCCAAGCATCTACTTCCGTTCCCCGCCCAGCTTCTCCACTTCCTCTCACTCCCAGATTCCACCTCCCCCTCATCAGCCTCCAAGCCCCCTTCACCCCAAATATCCACTGCAACCCCCCCCCCCCCCACACACACACACACACACACAGATTTTTCCTTTCCCTTCTCCCTGAATTTTCACCTCCGCCTCAACCTTAGCTTCTACCTCACCCTCACCCCGGCTTCTATCTCACCCTTATCCCAAGCTTCCATGCCTCCATTCCCTGCTTTCCCCTTTTCCCTCATTCTTACTGTCCATCCCCAACTGCCAGATTCACCCTACCCCCAACTTCCAGCTCGCCCTCACCCATAGCTTCACTCTCCTCCTTCCCCCCTTACCCCTTACCCTCATTCCCATCTTCCCTCCCACACCCCCCCACAGCTTCCCCCATTCCACTTACTTCCAGCTTCCACCTCCCGCTCACCCCAAGCGCCCACTTCTCCGACCCCACAGAAGTTCCCCCCTTCCCTTCACCCTGAGCTTCCACCTCCACCTCACCCCCAGTTGTCTACCACCCCCTCATTCCCAGCTTCCTCCCCATCTCCATCCAGTTCTCCCATTCTCAGACTCCAACCTTAAATTCCATCTCACTCCCATGTTCCACAACCATTTCTGCTCTCCCCCCAACTCCAAACCCCACAATTGCCCCCAGCCAGCCTACCTCTTTATGTGATGAAGGTGTGCTCCCAGCATTTTAGGGATGGAATTCCATTATTCTAACCAAGAGATTATTGGAGAAAGACCAGCATATCCACTGTTCACTTCCTGGAACTGAACCTGATTATTACTGCAAAAAGGAACAGGAAGAGTTTTTGTGCACAATCCCAAGAAACTATGACATTTGTGTATTTGTCTGTATCAGTAATAACTCGCATTTCACTTTGGAGTGATGTCTGACTTGGAAGTGGACTTGAGGCTGGAACTCCCAAACATTTACTGCCTTGGTCCTTCAATGTGGCAGAATTCATAGCAAGATGCTGTGGAGCAAGTGATCCTGTAAGAGTACAGCTGATCAGTATCCTAACATTAGTCAACATCACAGGGAAAGCAAGGAGAAAAACTGAACAGACAGAGAAACATGCAATTAATATTTGTTAATTACCTGGCTCTGTACAATGGATAGGAGAAAGTGAGGACTGTAGATGCTGGAGATAGAGTCAATGAGTGTGCTGGAAAAGCACAGCCAGCCAGGCATCATCTGAGGAGCAGGAGACTTGATGTTTCGAGCATAAGTGCTTCATCAGGACCCAGCTGTACATTTTCAGCACCACCCTCTTTGACTCTGTACCACGAATGACAAGCCATCAATTCAGTATAATCAATGTGATGTAAGGTGTGTGATTTTTACACATTAATATCACTTATTTGATCACTTAGATTTTGATATAGTGGCATGTGGTCTTGAGCTGCTCACATTCAATACTTAACTTCTCAGTATTTTTACAGCCATAATTTTAAACCAGCATGTGTCAAATAACAAGTGACTGGAAGCCTCCTGGAGTGAAAATGAGAATTTGGTGTGTTGTGAGAGTTTTAGAATTGAAGGGAACAAACTTTGAAAGGCATAAGACTGATTTTTGATTTGGAGCACAACAAATTGATTTTTCCTTCAGAAAGTCCACAGATTAGAAAGCTTTTGGCTTTGCAGATAATATGTTAGGATCAGAAGTAAGAGCAAGTTTTCCTGGAGAAATGGCTGAGATCAAAGCATTTAAGAAAGAGTGCATCTCACTTTAAAGGCTTTGATTTGAAAGTTCCAGACCAAATGTGTTTGGTTATAATCCTGAAAAAGTTCTTTAAAAATTAAGAATGTTCAGTTGTGTGAATAATCAAGATGGGAAATGAAAAGAAACAGCTAAAGAAAACTTGCAGATGTGATAGAGAAGGAAACTCTCTCTCTCTATCTCTCTCTCTCTTTGTCTTAGAGTCATAGAGTCATAGGGATGTACAGCATGGAAACAGACCCTTTGGTCCAACCCATCCATGCCGACCAGATATCCCAACCCAATCTAGTCCCACCTGCCAGCACCCGGCCCATATCCCTCCAAACCCTTCCTATTCATATACCCATCCAAATGTCTCTTAAATGTTGCAATTGTACCAGCCTCCACCATATCCTCTGGCAGCTCATTCCACACACATACCATCCTCTGTGTGAAAACGTTGCCCCTTAGGTCACTTGTATATCTTTCCCCTCTCACCCTAAACCTATGCCCTCTAGTTCTGGACTCCCCGACCCCAGGGAAAAGACTTTGTCTATTTATCCTATCCATGCCCCTCATAATTTTGTAAACCTCTATAATGTCACCCCCCAGCCTCCGACGCTCCAGGGAAAACAGCCACAGCCTGTTCAGCCTCTTCCTGTAGCTCAGATCCTCCAACCCTGACAACATCTTGGTAAATCTTTTCTGAACCCTTTCAAGTTTCACAACATCTTTCCGATAGGAAGGAGACCAGAATTGCATGCAATATTCCAACAGTGGCCTAACCAATGTCCTACACAGCTGCAACATGACCTCCTAACACCTGTACTCAATACTCTGACCAATAAAGAAAAGCATACCAAATGCTGCCTTCACTATTCTATCTACCTGCAACTCCACTTTCAAGGAGCTATGAACCTGCACTCCAAGGCCTCTTTGTTCATTAACACTCCCTAGGACCTTAACATTAAGTGTATAAGTACTGCTAAGATTTGCTTTCCCAAAATGCAGCACCTCGCATTTATCTGAATTAAACTCCATCTGCCACTTCTTAGCCCATTGGCCCATCTGGTCCAGATCCTGTTGTAATCTGAGGTAACCCTCTTTGCTGTCCACTACACCTCCAATTTTGGTGTCATCTGCAAACTTACTAACTATGCTTCTTATGCTCGCATCCAAATCATTTATGTAAATGACAAAAAGTAGAGGGCCCAGCACCGATCCTTGTGGCACTCCACTGATCACAGGCCTCCAGTCTGAAAAACAACCTTCCACCACCACCCTCTGTCTTCTACCTTTGAACCAGTTCTGTATCCAAATGGCTAGTTCTCCCTGTATTCCATGAGATCTAACCTTGCTAATCAGTCTCCCATGGGGATCATTGTCGAACACCTTACTGAAGTCCATATAGATCACATCTACTGCTCTGCCCTCATCAATCTTCTTTGTTACTTCCTCAAAAAACTCAATCAAGTTTGTGAGACATGATTTCCCACGCACAAAACCATGTTACTATCCCGAATCAGTCCTTGCTTTTCCAAATACATGTACATCCTGTCCCTCAGGATTCCCTCCTACAACTTGCCCACCACTGAGGTCAGGCTCACCGGCCTATAGTTCCCTGGCTTGTCCTTACCACCCTTCTTAAACAGGGGCACTACGTTTACCAATCTCCAGTCTTCCGGCACCTCACCTGTGACTATCAATGATACAAATATCTCAGCAAGAGGCCCAGCAATCACTTCTCTAGCTTCCCACAGCATTCTCAGGTACAACTGATCAGGTCCTGGGGAGTTATCCACCTTTAACTGTTTCAAGACATCCAGCACTCCTCCTCTGTAATATGGACATTTTGCAAGATGTCACCATCTATTTCCCTACAGTCTATATCTTCCATATCTTTTTCCACAGTAAATACTGATGCAAAATTTCATTTAGTATCTCCCCCATTTTCTGTGTCTCCACACAAAGGCAGTCTTGCTGATCTTTGAGGGGCTCTATTCTTTCCCTAGTTACCCTTTTGTCCTTAATATATTTATAAAACCCTTTGGATTATCCTTAATTCTATTTGCCAAAGCTATCTCATGTCCCCTTTTTTCCCTCCTGATTTCCCTCTTAAGTATACTCCTACTTTCTTTATACTCTTCTAAGGATTCACTCGATCTATCCTGTCTATACCTGACATATGCTTCCTTCTTTTTCTTACCCAAACCCTCAATTTCTCTAGTTATTCAGCATTCCCTATACCTCCCAGCCTTCCCTTTCACCTTGACAGGAATATACTTTCTCTGGATTCTTGTTATCTCATTTCTGAAGACTTCCCATTTTCCAGCCGTCCCTTTACCTGTGAACATCTGCCTCCAATCAGCTTTCAAAAGTTCTTGCCCAATACCTTCAAAATTGGCCTTTCTCCAATTTAGATCTTCAACTTTTAGAGCTGGTCTACCCTTTTCCATCACTATTTTAAAACAAATTGAATTATGGTCACTTAGCCCCAAAGTGCTTCCCCATTGACACCTCAGTCACCTGCCCTGCCTTATTTCCCAAGAGTAGGTTAAGTTTTGCACCTTCTCTAGTAGGTACATCCACATACTGAATCAGAAAATTGTCTTGTACACACTTAAGAAATTTCTCTCCATCTAAACCTTTAACACTATGGCAGTCCCAGTTGATGTTTGGAAAGTTAAAATCCCCTACCATAACTACCCTATTATTCTTACAGATAGCTGAGATCTCCTTACAAGTTTGTTTCTCAATTTCCCTCTGACTGTTGGGGGGCCTATAATACAATCCCAATAGGTGATCATCCCTTTCTTATTTCTCAGTTCCACCCAAATAACTTCCCTGGATGTATTTCCGGGAATATCCTCCCTTAGCACAGCTGTAATGCTATCCCTTATCAAAAATGCCACTCCCCCTCCTCTCTTGCCTCCCTTTCTATCCTTCCTATAGCATTTGTATCCTGGAACATTAAGCTGCCAGTCCTGACCATCCCTGAGCCATGTTACCGTAATTGCCATGATATCCCAGTCCCATGTTCCTAACCATGCCCTGAGTTCATCTGCCTTCCCTGTTAGGCCCCTTGCATTGAAATAAATGCAGTTTAATTTATTAGTCCTACCTTGTCCCTGCCTGCCCTGACTATTTGACTCACTTCTGTTCTCAGCTGTACCTGTCTCAGATCAATCTCTTTCCTCACTATCTCCCTGGGTCCCACCCACCCCCACCTTACTAGTTTAAATCCTCCCAAGCAGTTCTAGCAAATTTCCCTGCCAGTATATTAATCCCCTTCCAATTTAGGCGCAATCCATCCTTCTTGTACAGGTCACTTCTACCCCAAAAGAAATTCCAATGATCCAAAAATGTGAATCCTTCTCCCATACACCAGCTCCTCAGCCATGCATTCATCTGCTCTACCCTTCTATTCCTGCCCTCACTAGCTCGTAGCACTGGGAGTAATCCAGATATTACTACACTTTTTAAATTTCTGCCTAACTCTCTGTAATCTCCCTTCAGAGTCTCAACCTTTTCCCTTCCAATGTCGTTGGTTCCAATGTGGATAATGACCTCCTGCTGGCCCCTCTCCCCCATGAGAACATTCTGCACCCTCTCTGAGACATCCTTGATCCTGGCACCAGGGAAACAACACACCATTCTGCTTTTTCTCTGCTGGCCACAGAAATGTCTGTCTGTACCTCTGACTACAGAATCTCCGAACACAATTGATCTCTTGGAAGCCGACGTACCCCTCATTGCATTAGAGCCAGTCTCAGTACCAGAAACTTGGCTGTTTGTGCTACGTTCCCCTGAGAATCCATCACCCCCTACATTTACCAAAACAGCATACCTGTTTGAAATGGGTGGATCCACAAAAGACTCCTGCTCTAGCTGCCTACCTCTCTTACCCTTCCTGGAGTTAACCCATCTATGTGACTGTATCTGAGACTTTCCCCCCTTCCTATAACTGCCATCCATCACACACTGTTGCTGTTGCAAATTGCTCATCGCTTTTATCTGTCTCTCCAACCGATTCACTCGATCTGATAAGATTCGCATCCAACAGCATTTATAGCAGATATAATCCGCAGTAACCCTTAAACTCTCTTTAAACTCCCACATCTGACAAGAAGTACATATCACTGCAAAGGCCATTTTTGCTCCTTCACAATCTACAGACCCAGAAAATAACACCATCTTATTCCTCTACAAACACTGCCCCAGGTTAAATTAATAGCTAGGCTTATATTTTAAGTTTAATCAAGAGACTTATCTCCAAAAATATATAATCAAGAAAGAATCCACTATACTCACTACTGCAGCCTTTCTGTTGGACAGACTTAAAACAACAATTAACTTATCTGATTCTGTGCTGTGAACTTCGCCCACAGTTCCTCCAAGATTAGTTGTGAATTTCACTGTTTGTTAATTTTTTCCAGATGCACTCCGATGTCCGGCGATACACGAATTCAAACAGCAAAGGCAGTAACTGTGCAGGCTCTCTCTCTCTCGTGCACTGTCCTCACCATGTGCTTCCTTTGTCTGCTCTTCTGCCTTTTAAACTGCTGCTTTTTTTCCCCCAAAGTTCCAAAACAATGCAACAGCATATAAAACAGGGAATTCGAGGAAATCACCTCCAGTACCTAAATTACCTCAAAAACAGGAGCAGCTCTTTCAGCCAGAAATTTTTCCTGTCCTCCATCTTGGATTACCCAGAATCCTTTTTTTTAACAGTACTCCAGGCTAACTAAGTACTTATGTTTTATATTTTTAAAATTTAATCAAGAGACAGATCTCAATAAAACATTTAATCAAGAAAGAGCCCACTCTACTCATTACTGTAGGCTTACAGCAATGTTACATGTTAAAATCTATGCAATTATTTGTTTCTGTACTGTGAGCTGTCCCACACAGGATCCTCCACAGTCAGCTGTGAATTTTGCTGTTTGTTAATTTTTCCTAGATGTACTCCGATGTTCAGAGATACTTGAACTCAAACAGCAAAGGCAGTAACTATGCAGACTCACAAGATGGAGAATGGGAAAAAGTTGTGGCTGTTAAGAGCTGCTGCTTTTCTGAGGTCTTTTTGGTGTTGGAGATGATCTCCTTGAATTCCATGAACAGCAATTACTGTTTTATCTGCTGTTGCATTTTCTGGAACTTTGGGGCAAAAAGATAAACAATGATACTTTTAACAGGGGAAAGACAGAGATCTGTCTCTTGACTAAATTTAAAAAATATAAACCATAAGTACTAAGTTAGCCTGGAGCACCGTTTTTTAGAGCAACAAGACGGTGCTATTTTCTGGGTCTATAGATTGTGAAGGAGCAAAGATAGTCTTTGGTAGAGTGATCTGCTCTTCCTGTTGGATGTGGGAGCTTATAGACCGTTTATATGTTACTGCTGATTTTGTCTGCAGGAAGTGTCTTTGGTTGCGAATCCTATTATATCACATGGATCGGTTGGTGCAGCAGTTAGCAGCAATGAGGAATTTACAAGAGCAAGGGGGTGTGATGAATGGCAGTTACAAGATACAGATACAGTTAGGTAGATGGGTTAACTCCAGGAAAAGTAGGTGGGGTAGGTGGGTCCTGCAGGAGCCTTCTGTGGCTATAATCTTCGTGTAAAAAGTGAGGTCTGCAGATGCTGGAGATCAGAGCTGAAAATGTGTTGCTGGTTAAAGCGCAGCAGGTCAGGCAGCATCCAAGGAACAGGATCCTGTTCCTTGGATGCTACCTGACCTGCTGTGCTTTAACCAGCAACACATTTGCACCTTCTGTGGCTATCCCCATTTTAAACAAGTATGCTGTCTGGAAAAATGTAAGGAGTGTTGGACTCTCAGGGGAATGTAGCATGAACAGCCTAGTTTCTGATATCGAGACAGGCTTGATGTAATGAGGGGTAAGTCGGGTTCCAAGCGATTGATTGTGATAAGGGATTCTCTCATCAGAGGCACAGACAGACGTTTCTGCAGCCAGCAGTGAAAAATCAGAATGGTGTGTTGCCTCCCTGGTGCCAGGATCAAGGATGTCTCAGAGAGCGTGCAGAATATTCTCAAAGGGGAGAGGGATCAACAGGAGGCCATTTTACACATTGGAACCAACGACAAAGAAAGGGAAAAGGTTGAGATTCTGAAGGGAGAATATAGAAAGCTGGGCAGTAACTTAAAAAAGGAGGTCCTTGAGGGTGGTAATATCTGGATTACTCCCAGTGTTACGAGCTAGTGAGGGCAGGAATAGGAGAATAGAGCAGATGAATGCATGGCTGAGGAGCTGGGTGTATGGGAGAAGGAATCACGTTTTTGGATCATTTGAATCTCTTTTGGGGTAGAAGTGACCTGTACAAGAAGGACAGATTGCACCTAAATTGGAAGGGATTAATATACTGGCAGGGAGATTTGCTCAGAACAATTTAAACTAATAAGGTGGAGTGGTAGGAGCCAGGGAGATAGTGAGGAAAGAGATCACTCAGAGACTAGTACAGTTGGGATAAGGAGTGAATCAGTCAGGGCAGGCAGGAACAAAGCAGAGTACGAGGTAGGACTGATAAATTAAACTACATTTATTTCAATGCAAGAGGCCTAACCGGGAAGGCAGATGAACTCAGGACATGGTTAGGAACATGGGACTGGGATATCATAGCAATTACAGAAATGTTGCTCAAGGATGGACAGGACTGGCAGCTTAATGTTCCAGGATACAAATGCTATAGGAAGGACTAAAAGTGAGGCTAAAGAGCAGGTGGAGTGGTGTTTTTGATAATGGATAGCATTTCAGCTGTACTGAGGGAGGGTATTCCTGGAAATACATCCAGGGAAGTTATTTGGGTGGAACTGCGAAATAAGAAAAGTTTCAACACCTTACTGGGATTGTATTATAATCCCCTAATAGTCAGCAGGAAATCGAGAAACAAATTTGTTAGGTGACTTCAGTTATCTGTAAGAATAATAGGGTGGCAATGGTAGGGGAGTTTAACTTTCCAAACATAGACTGGGATTGCCATAGTGTTAAGGGTTTAGATGGATAGGAATTTGTTAAGTGTGTACAAGACAATTTTCTGTTTCAGTATGTGGATGTACCTCCTAGAGAAGGTGCAAAACTTGACCTACTCTTGGAAAATAAGGCAGGGCAGGTGACTGAGGTGTCAGTGGGGGAGCACTTTGGGGCCAAGTGACCATAATTCTATTAGTTTTAAAATAGTGATGGGAAAGGATAGACCAGATCTAACAGTTGAAGTTCTGATTTGGAGGAAGGCTAATTTTGAAAGTTTTAGACAAGAAAGTTCAAAGCTGATTGGGGGTGGATGTTTGCAGGTAAAGGGATGGCTGGAAAATGGGAAACCTTCAAAAATATGATAATGTGGGGCCCGAGAAAATATATTCCTGTAAGGTTGAAAGGAAAGGCTGGTAGGTATAGGGAATGCTGGATGAATAAAGAAATTGAGGGTTTGGTTAAGAAAGGAAAGGAAGCATATGTCAAGTATAGACAGGATAGATCGAATGAATCCTTCAAAGAGTATAAAGGCAGTAAGAGTATACTTAAGAGGATAATCAGGATTGCAAAAAGGGGACGTGAGATAGCTTTGGCAAATAGGGTTAAGGAGAACCCAAAGAGGTTTTATAAATACATTCAGAACAAAAGTGTAACTAGAGAGAGAATAGGGTCCCTCATAGATCAGCAAGGCATCCTTTGTGTGGAGCCACAGGAGATGAGGGAGATGCTAAATGAGTATTTTGCATCAGTATTTACTGTGGAGAAGGACATGGAAGATATAGAATGTAGGAAAATAGATGGTGACATCTTGAAAAATGCCCACATTACAGAGGAGGAAGTAAAGGATGACTAGACACACATAAAGATGGATAAATCCCCTGGACCTGATCAGGTGTACCCTAGAACTTTGTGGGAAGCGAGGGAAGTGATTGCTGGGCCTCTTGCTGAGATATTTGTATCATCGATAGTCACAGGTGAGCTGCTGGAAGACTGGAGGTTGCCTAACATGGTGCCACTGTTTAAGAAAAGTAGTAAGGAAAAGCCAGGGAACCATAAACTGGTGAGTCTGATGTCAGTGGTGGGCAAGTTGTTGGAGGGAATCCTGAGGGACAGGATGTACATGTATTTGGGAAGGCAAGGACTGATTAGGGATAGTCAACATGGCTTTGTGTGTGGGAAATCATGTCTCACAAACTTAGTAGAGCTTTTCGAAGAAGTAACAAAGAGGATTGATGAGGGCAGAGTTGTAGCTGTGATCTATATGGACTTCGTCAAGGCTCCTCACAGGAGACTGATTAGCAAAGTTCAGTCTCATGGAATACAGGGAGAACTAGCTTTTTGGATACAGAACTGGCTCAAAGGTAGAAGACAGAGGGTGGTGGTAGAAGGTTGCTTTTCAGACTGGAGGCCTGTGACAAGTGGAGTGCCACAAGGATTGGTGCTGGGTCCTCTGCTTTTTGTTATTTATGTAAATGATTTGGATGTGAACATAGGAGGTATAATTAGTAAGTTTTCAGATATAGTGAACAGCAAAGAAAGTTACCTCAAAGTACAACAGGATCTTGATAAAATGTGCTAATGGGCTGAGAAGTGGCAGATGGAGTTTAATTTAGATAATTGTGAGGTGCTGCATTTTGGAAAAGCAAATCTTAGCAGGACTTATACGCTTAATGGTAAGGTCCTAGGGAGTATTGCTGAACAAAGAGACCTTGGAGAGCAGGTTCATAGTTCCTTGAAAGTAGAGTCGCAGGTTGGTAGGATAGTGAAGAAGGCGTTTGGTATGCTTTCCTTTATTGGTCAGAGTATTGAGTACAGGAGTTGGGAGGTCATGTTGCGGCTCTACAGGACATTGGTTAGGCCACTGTTGGAATATTGCATGCAATTCTGGTCTCCTTCCTATTGGAAAGATGTTGTGAAACTTGAAAGGGTTCAGAAAAGATTTACAAGGATGTTGCCAGGGATGGAGGATCTGAGCTACAGGGAGAGGCTGAACAGGCTGGGGCTGTCGGAGTGTCAGAGGCTGAGGGGTGACCTTATAGCGGTTTACAAAATCATCAGGGCATGGATAAGATAAATAGGCATGGTGGGGGAGTCCAGAACTAGAGGGAATAGGTTTAGGGTGAGACGGGAAAGATTTAACAGGGATCTAAGGGCAACATTTTCACGCAGCGGGTGGTGCGTGTAAGGAATGGGCTGCCAGAGGAAGGGGTGCAGGCGGTAGAATTACAGCATTTAAAAGGCATCTGGATGGGTATATGAATAGGAAGAGTTGAGTGGGATATGGGCCAAATGCTGGCAAATGGGACTAGATTAAGTTAGGATACCTGGTCGGCACGGACATGTTGGACCAAAGGATCTGTTTCCATGCTTTGCATCTCTATGACTCTCTATCTATTTCTCTCTCTGTCTCTTTCTCTCTCTCTGTCTCCATCTCTTCTCTCTCTCTCTCTCTCTCTCTCTCTCTCTCTCTCTCATATATATATATATATATATATATATCTCACTCTCTCTCTCTGGTATTTGAGTACAGTAAAGTGGTGTTGGAAATAAATTGGTTTATATTTCACCATGTATTTTGGAATATTTCAGACTGTGTTAAATGTAAATAGCTTGGTTTGTTCTATTTTGACTTCATCTGCTGTGTATTATGGTCTCTTTTAATATTGAAACCAAATATGTGTGCTCATACTTCAGTGAAAGATTACCAGGTTGAGTAAAAGATTACAAAATATAACCTAACAAGTCAGATTTCCATCTGGGATCCAACTTGTCCAGTAATAACATCAGCTGGGATCATAACAACATACAAACAAAACAGGCAGAAACTGTCAAGCTCATTCATGGTTTCCAAGGTTGTACTGTCTTAAGGATCTTTCATTCGGTTGGGTTTCCTTGCCTGTATTGGCAGTTGTGAGGAAGCACACTGCTTTTCCGAGATGAGATTGCTGTTTGGAAACCTTTGTGAACCTGATGCCAAGTGCTAGTTGCAGTTGAAACTCTGCATGTTCATCTGACATGTATAAGCTCGTTGTTGCTTCCCATGTGAAATAATCACGTCAACTGAATGTACAGTGCAAACTGCACTCAGTGACAGCTCAATCGCTCACTCGTCGTTCTCCTTCAGTCAATTCTCCAGGGTCCTGATTTGCTTGCCATTGCAATTAAGTCGAGATGCCATCCACAAGACAGAGTGGGCACAATCTATTCGATGGGCCCCTTCGTGTTGACAATTTCTACTGCTTCCCAGTCAATTCAGTGTGATATAATTAATGTGAGACCATCAGTGCATGTCACCAAAGAACAAAATTACATTGTACTTTTACAACAGTCACGATATTATAGTCATAAAGATGTACAGCACATGAACAGACTCTTCGGTCCATGCCAACCAGATAGCCTAAATTAATCTAATCCCATTTGCCAGCATTTAGCCCATATCCCTGTTCACGTACCCATCCAAATACCTTTTAAATGTTACAATTGTACCAGCCTCCACCACTTCCTCTGGCAGCTCATTCCATACACGTACCACCCTCTGCGTGAAAAATTTGTCTCTGGGGGCAACTCTTTCCTCTCTCACCTTAAACCCATGCCCTCTAGTTTTGGACTCCCCTACCCTGGGGAAAAGACCTTGATTATTCACCCAATCCATACCCCTCTTGAATTTATAAACCTCTTTGTTATAGCTCAGCCTCCCACACTCCAGGGAAAATAACTCCAGCCTTTTTGACGTGTCCCTGTGCCTAAAATCTCTCAACCCTGGCAACATCCTTGGAAATCTTTCCTGAACCCTTCCAAGTTTCACAACATCTTTCCTTTAGCAGGGAGACCAGAATTGAACGCAGTGTTCCAAAAGGGGCCTAGCCGATACACTACAACATGACTTCCCAACTTATATATTCAATCATAATGTTATCCCTAATGAAAAACACCACTCCTCATCCTCTCTTGCCCCTGTTTCTATCCTTCCTATCGCATCTATATCCTGAAATATTAAGTTGTCAATCCTGTTCATTCCTGAGATTTGTTAATAGCTATGATATCCCATTCCCATATTTGCAACCAAGCCTTACCTGCCTTACTTGTCAGGCCTCTTGCATCGAAATAAATGCATTGAATTCATCAGTCTTACCCTTTTCTTTCCTATATATTTGCCTGCCTTGACTATTTGACTTGTTTCAATTGTACCAACCTCAGACTTATCTCTTTTCTCACTATCTCTTTGGGTCCCACCCCAGTGACTGATCTCAAATGCAGAAAACACTGAAACTAGGAGCAGGAATGGGCCATTCGGCCCTTTGGAGACCATTCTGCCATTCAGTGTAACATTAAAAAAATTACCAGGTTCCCGCTGTATTGATCATGTGCTGGGGTTTGTTCTGATTCCTGCACACATCCTATGAGACTGCTGCTTTGGGGTTTTCATCTGTTATGCACTAGACCACACTCATTCATAATATATTAAGAAGGTAGCCTAGGCTCTAACTTTTCTTATTTTAATGGCAAATGTATATTACTGCGATCCAGATGCAATGCGACTGGTCAAACCACTCAATGTTAAATAAAACACAATTTATTTAAACACTATAGTTAAAATACAACGAGAGAAAGAAGAACTTGCAATAACTTGACTTTGGAAAACTTAACTGAATAATAGATACAGTAACTATTAATAATTAACTGTTCCAATGTAGCGACATCCCATGAACACATCCTTCAACAAAATGCTGGGCAATATATTTGTGTCACAGGTAACCCAGCCATAGAGAGAAACCCCAGTTTTAAGCTATAACTGAACAAAGGAAAAAAATAGCCTCTATTTCATCAAAACTCTGACAGCGTCTGTAAAAAAGCCGAAACACAAAATCCTGAATCTGTGAGAGCTTGACCACACCCCGTCAGACTGCTTCTATTGTTCCAACTTTAAAAAAAACCCAAGGCCTCACAAGTTGTTTATCTTCTCATAGTCCGTGCTACTCCTGTCCCCCGATCTCTCTCAAAATGAAACCAGGACAGAATACACCTGAAGTGTTCCCCACTCTACACACCCATCCCCAACACCCCTTTCAAAAAAATGTCTTAGAGGCATGTCCCTTATCTAAGTCAGGGTTTTAAGAAGAGGAGACATCCTTTCCACATCGACCCAATCAAGAATCTTACATGTTTCAACTGGGGCTAAAATCCTGAGCTAATGTATGGTGCTATAGCAATGTATAAGCCTTTCTGCCCTTGAGTCTCCAGCTTCTAAAATTCAAGAGTGCAAGTTGAGAAAGGAACCTCTAGCAACAAAAACGTTTGTTTATACTTGGTGCAGGAGTCATTTCACGGTGTCAAATGCTCTCACTGTGGAAGCTGTCACTCTGTTCGCCACCCTTCGGATGAAAATCTCTAATTTAAATCATCTTAAATTTACTGCTTCGTTTGCTGAATTAATGTTAGGTGCCAGGCTTCAAGAATAAGGTTTGTAATTTGTGGGTGTTATGAGCTCACTGTTGAACCAGCTGCTGTTTTCACCAGTCCGAGTGCGTGTGTGCAATTTTTAAAAACATATCAATTTAGACACTTCCTCATTTAAATTCAAACGACCCATTCCAATTTTGCAATGCTTCAAAAAGAAATTGTGTCCTCTTTAATGAAGTGCACTTTACAGAGGATAATTATTTTGATAATTTGAACAATTAATTGGAATTTAAACAGCACAATGCTGTTGCTTAATTACATCCCATTTGCTTCCTGAGCTACTGCATAAAATTTCAGTTTTCTCCTCTAAGAATTACTGGAAAGAAAAAAGAACTAGAAAGATCTGCATTTATATAGCGCTTTCCATGGTCATCAGATATTGGATGGTGCATTGTAGCCAATGTAGTACTTAAGTGGAATCACTCTTGGATTGGAATCATATATTTTTAAAGTAACTGAAAGCAAATCATTCCATCATGTTTATACCAGCCTCCAAAAGAGCTACTCAGCTAGTCCCATTGTCCAATCTTATTGCCATAGCTCTCTAAGTTTATCATTGCCAAATACATATCCAGTTCTCTTTTATGTCCTTGTGTGGAATCTCCCACTACTGTTCCAGGCAGTGCATTCCAAACCCTAACAACTCTCTGAGTAAAAGTGTTTCTCCTCAACTCTCTCCCAGGATTCTATAAGCCTTCTTAACAACTGTTTCAACTTGCCTGGTCACCGTCAGAGGTCATGCACGTGAACCCCGAGGTCCCTCTACTCCTGGACTCAAAGTTGTGCCAACGAGCCTCTGTTATCTCCGTATGTTTCTTCTGCCAAACTGCATTACCTCACATTTCTCCACACTGAAATTCACCTGCCAGGTGTATGCCCATTCGGCCAACTTCTCAATGTCCCTCTCAGATTGATTAGCATCATCTCACAATTCGTTGTTCTCTCTAGCTTAGTATCATCTGCAACTTTAAAGATTTTAACCACATCACCCACCTCAAAATTGTTTGGAAGGTTTGAGCTATAAGGAGAGGTTGAACAGGCTGGGGCTGTTTTCTCTGGGGCGTCAGAGCCTGAGGGGTGACCTTATAGATGAGGATGACCTCGTGGATAGGGTAAATAGACATGATATTTTCCCTGGAATGAGGGGGTCCAGAACTAGAGGGCATAGGTTAAAGGTGAAAGAGGAAAGATTTAAAAGGGACATAACGGGCAACTTTTTCATGCAGAGGGTGGTGCGTGTACAGAAAGAGCTGCCAGAGGAAGTGGTAGACAGCATGTAAAAGACAACTGGATGGGTATATGAATAGGAAGGGTTTACAGGGATATACATCAAGTGCTGGCAAATCTCTTGCCTCCCTTTCTATCCTTCCTGGGGTATTTGTATCCTGGAACATTAGGCTGCCAGTCCTGTCCATCCCAGAGCCATGTTGCTGTAATTGCTATGGTAACCTAGTCCCATGATCCTAACCATGCCCTCAGTTCATCTGCCTTCCCTGTTAAGTCTCTTGCATTTAAATAATGCAGTTTAATTTATCAGTCCTACCTGGTACTCTGCTTTGTTCCTGCCTGCCCTGACTGATTCACTCCTTTTCCCAACTGTACTAGTGTCTGAGTGATCGCTTTCCTCACTATCTCCCTGGTTCCTACCTCTCCACCTTATTAGTTTAAATCCTCCCGAGCAGCTCAAGTAAATCTCCCTACCAGTATATTAATCCCCTTCCCTGCCTGCCCTGACTGTTTGACTCACTTCTTTTCTCAACTCCACTAGTCTCAGATTCCTCACTATCTCCCTGGGTTCCACTCCCCTCCCACCCACCCCCATCCCCTGCCCCCCCACACCTTACTAGTTTAAATCCTCCCGAGCAGCTCTAGCAAATCTCCCTGCCAGTATATTAGTCCCTTCCAATTCAGGTGCAATCCGTTCTTCTTGTACAGGTCACTTCTGCCCCAGAAGAGATTCCAATGAGCCAAAAATATGAATCCTTCTCCCATACGCCAGTTTCTCAGCCATGCATTCATCTGCTCTCTCCTCCTATTCCTGCCCTCACTAGCTCATAGCACTGGGAGTAATCCAGATATTACTCCCCTTGAGGACCTCCTTTTTAAATTCCTGCTTAACTTTCTATATTCTCCCTTCAGAATCTCATCCTTTTCCCTTCCAATGTGTACAATGACATCCTGCTGGTTCCTCTCCTCTTTGAGAACATTTTGTACCCTCGCTGAGATATCCTTGATCCTGGCATCAGGGAGGCACCATACCATTCTGATTTTTCGCTGCTGTACCTTGGACTACAGAGTCCTCTAACACAATCGATCGCTTGGAACCAGAACATACCCTTCATTACATTAGATCCTGCAACCAGAACACTATATTCGAACCTCATACCAGAAACTTGGCTGTTTGTGCAACATTCCCCTGACAATCCATCATCCCCTGCATTTTCCAAAATAGCATATTTGTTTGAAATGATAACTAGGGAGAGAATAGGATCCCTCAAAGATCAGAAGGCGGCCTCTGTGTGGAGCCGCAGGAGATGGGGGAGTTACGAAACAAATATTTTGCCTCAGTGTTTGCTGTGGAGAAGGACATGGACGATATAAAATGTAGGGAAATAGATGGTGACATCTTGAAAAATGTCCATATGACAGAGGAGGAAGTGCTAGATGTCTTGAAATGCATAAAGGTAGATAACTCCCCAAAACCTGATCAGGTGTACCCTAATACTCTTTGGGAAGCGGGGGAAGTGATTGCTGGACTCCTTGCTGAGATATTTGTGTCATCGATAGTCACAGGTGAGGTGCTGGCAGACTGGAGGTTGGCAAACATGGTACTACTATTCAAGAAAGGTGGTAAGGTCAAGCCAGGGAACTATAGACCAGTGAGCCTGACCTTGGTGGTGGGCAAGTTGTTGGAGGGAATCCTGAGGGACAGGATGTACATGTATTTGGAAAGGCAACAACTGATTAAGGATAGTCAACATGGCTTTGTGCGTGGGAAATCATGTCTCACAAACTTTATTGAGCTTTTTGAAGAAGTAACAAAGAGGATTGATGAGGGCAGAGCGGTGGACGTGATCTATATGGACTTCAGTAAGGCATTCGACAAGGTTCCCTGTTGGAGACTGGTTAGCAAGGTTAGATCTCATGGAATACAGGGAGAACTAGCCATTTGGATACAGAACTGCCTCGAATGTAGAATACAGAGGGTGGTGGTGGAGGGTTGTTTTTCAAACTGGAGGCCTCTGACCAGTGGAGTGCCACAAGGATTGGTGCTGGGTCCATTACACTTTGGTATTTATATACATGATTTGGACGTGAACATAGGAGGTATATTTGGTAAGTTTGCAGATGACACCAAAATTGGAGATGTAATGGACAGCGAAGAAGGTTACCTCAGATTACAATGGGAACTTGATATGATGAGCCAATGGCTGAGAAGTGGAGTTTAATTCAGATAAATGCGAGGTGCTGCATTTTTGGAAAGCAAATCTTAGCAGGATGTATACACTTAATGGTAAGGTCCTAGGGAGTGTTACTGAACAAAGAGACCTTGGAGTGTATGTTCATAACTCCTTGAAAGTAAAGTCGTAGATAGATGGGGTAGTGAAAAAGGCATTTGGAATGCTTTCATTTTGTGGTCAGAGCATTGAGAACAGGAGTTGGGAGGTCATGTTGTGGCTGTACAGGACGTTGGTTAGGCCACTTTTGGAATATTGCGTGCAATTCCTGCCTCTTTCCTATTGGAAGGACATTGTCAAACTTGAAAGGGTCAGAAAAGATTTATAAGGATGTTGCCAGAGTTTGAGGATTTGAGCTATAGGGAGAGGCTGAACAGGCTAGGGCTGTTTTCCCTGGAGTGTCAGAGGCTGAGGGGTGACCTTATAGAGGTTTACAAATTTATGAGGTGCATGGATAGCAAAAATAGACAAAGTATTTTCCCTGAGGTTGAGGAGCCCAGAACTAGAGGGCATAGGTTTAGGTTGAGAGGGGTAAGCTATAAAAGAGACCTAAGGGTCAACTGTTTCACGCAGAGGGGAGTACGTGTATGGAATGAGCTGCCAGAGGATGTGGTGGAGGCTGGTACAATTGCAACATTCAAGAGGCATTTGGGTGTATATATGAATAGGAAGGGTTTGGAGGGATATAGGCCGGGTGTTGACAGGTGAGACTAGATTAGGTTGAGAAATCTGGTTGGCATGGATGAGTTGGACCAAAGGGTTTGTTTCCATGCTGTACATCTCTATGACTCTATGACTCTATGAAACCCTTCTTCAGGACCTGGGGGTGAGTGTAAAGGGAGCTGCAGATAAAGCGATGGGGGAGCAGGGTGGCAAGGTGGGGATAGGTGAAGATAGGTGGAGGGTGCGACCAGGTTGGTCAATGGGAGAAGTGGAAGGGAGGGGGAGGAGCTGGGAAGGGAGTCAAGGGATGGAGAGGGAGGTTATTTAAAATTGGAGAACTCAATCTTGAGTCATCTGGACTGTAGGCTGCCCAGGTGGAAGATGAGATTTTGTTCCTCCCATTTACGGTCTGATCCACTGTGGCAACTGAGGAGGTCAAGGATGGTCATGTCAGAAAGGGAGTGGGAAGGGGAATTGAAATGGGTGGTGACTGGGTGGTCAGTCCCTGCGGGCCTGGCTGAGATGCTCAACGAAACATGTCCTGAGTTTACACTTGATCTCCTCGATGTAGAGAAGACCATATCGGGTGGCTCTGATGCAGCAAACTAGGTTGGAGGAGAGGTAGATAAACTTCTGTCTCATCTGGAAGGACGGCTTAGGCCCCTGGTTGAAGGTGAGGGGGTTGGTGTGCCGGCAGGTTTTGCATCTTTTCCGGTTACTGGGGGAGATACCTGGGGGTTTCAGGGTGAGGTTGTTGGGGGGCGGCTAATGGGGAAGATGGTGCAAACCAAGGATTGGCGCAAAGGACAGTCCTTGTGGAAGGCAGAGAGGGCTGGGGAGGGGAAGATGTTTTTGGTGGTGGGGTCTAATTGGAGTTGGTGGAATGTTTAAGCCAGGCTGCAACCCGAAGGACTCAACATTGAGTCCTCTAATTTCAAATAGCTTCTGTCCCCATCCCCCGATTCTATTCTCAGCCCTTCCCCCTCCCTTCCATTCCTCTGATCAACCTTTTCTTCCGGCTACCAACCAGATCCATTCCTCCCCTTGACCAACCAGATCATACCCTCTACCTGTGCACATCTATTGCCACATCACCACCCCACTTCCCTCTCCCCCTTTATCTGCAGCTCTCCCCATACCCACCCCAGGTCCTGAAGAAGGCTTACACCTAAAACGTTGACTTCTCCACCTCCTGATGCTGCCTGGCTTGTTGTGTTCTTCCAGCCTCCTGCTTGTCTACCTTGTTTCCTAGCATCTGCAGGTTTATTCGTCTCCAACTCAGCCCTGGAACACGGCATCTAAATTATGGCCCCAACCCTCGACAAATAGATTGTGCTAATATCAGATTAAAATGCAGATAGCCAGCACATCAAGTAATGTTTATTGAAACCAGATTAAAAATGATGACATTTAATCAACATCAAAGCACGATTATGTGTGTGATCTTTAGAAAAACATTCAAATCACAGAATAAAAAATTCACAAGCACAATATTAAAGCTCCTTATCAAACAAAAGTCAATTTGATTCTCAAATTAAGTTATTATAGCTGGTTACAATATTGAATCAGGAAAGCCTACACAACCAGCAAATTGAAATGGAGTTCTCTTTCTTTCAAACAAAAGTATAGCAACCCACATATTCCCACTAAAAGTCCACAGTTTGTAAGGGATACTGAATTGCTCGCATGGTAGTGTCATTACCTCTGGACCAATGGGCAAGGTTCAAAGCACATCTGCTCCAGATATGTCTAAATGAGTTGATTAAAAATGCCGTTGCCAAATACTGATAATGAGGTGCTGAAAATGTGTTGCTGGAAAAGCGCAGCAGGTCAGGCAGCATCCAAGGAACAGGAGATTCGAAGTTTCGGGCATAAGCCCTTCTTCAGGAATCACCAATTTATGTACATATTATAAATTAATCATAATTGTAAGAGTTCCTTTGCTAATGCCACAATGTGCCTTTTTCCCCATTACTCTTACTTCCATCCCAGCTCTGTTAAATGACTTGACTATGTCTGCCTCAACCACACGCCCTGGCCTTGTAATCCAAAACCTCACTAATCACTTATTGAAGAAGTTTCTTCTCATTGGTTAGACAGTCATAGAGTCATGGACTCATGCAGCACAGAAACAGGCTCAACGGCAGGAGGGGTGACATGGCAGGATCCAATGTTACATTACCACTGGTACAAATGTGAGGCTGCAGGGGAGGTGAGACCCACACCCCACCCGGCCTGTTCATGATCTCTCTCGGCCTTGTCTTATGTGCGAAGGTTGAACAGGCTTTCCCACATACAGCCTGCATCTTTTCTCTGCCTAGTTTCTGTCTCTCCATTGAGATTACATGGCTGTGGGGGAATAGAGGGTGAAGAGGTGTGCTTATGTACAACTGTCACTAGAGTTGAGAAGAGTCAAAGGAGATCTCATTGAAAACATTCACAATTTTTAAGGGGCTTGACAGGGTAGATACTGAGAGGATGTTTCCCCTCAAAGCAGAGTCCATGACCAGAGGGCAAAATCTCAGAATAAAGGCAGGCCAATTTAAGACTGAGATGAGGAGGAATTTTTCTGTCAGAGGATTGAGGGTCTTTGGAATTCCTTGCCACAGAGAGCTGGGGGTGGGGCGGGGGGGACGTGGGGGAGGTGGGGGAGGGAGTATATTTAAGGCTGAGATCGATAAATTCTTGATCAGTCAGGGAATCAAGGGTTATGGGGAATGGCAGGAAAGTAGGCATGAGGGATGTTGAATTGGCTATGATCTTATTCAATAGTGGACCATGCTTGAGGGGCGAAATGGCCTATTCGTGTTCCTATTTTGTACGATCCTATAGTGTCATAACTAAACCCAGCACAGGATTTTAAGTTTCCACACCTGAACCTACTTTGATCAATAAGAGCAGACAATGATCTAGTGGTATTTTGTGCACATAATTCCACAAATTACTTCAATATTGCGGAGAAGGACCATGTCATTAATTCAAACCTGCTTAGGGGAAGTTCTCTACACAAAGAAATGGCAGTTTTCACCCTGAAATCATTTAAGAAGCAATTAGAATGCAGTGTAGGGAGTTTAGGATCATCTGGATGGGACAAATAGCCTTCTTTACCGTCCCAAAAAAGGCCAGAGTAAATGGCCTTCTGTTGAATCAGTGTTGACAACTGTCAATCAGATTATTGTATAAATAGTCTTTTAGCATTTAATCTGATGATAGGGTCCATACAGCAGGGAAACAGACCATTCAGCCCAACACCAACTCTCCAAAGAGCATCCCACTCATCCCTTATAACCCTGCATTTCCCATTTCTAACCCACCTAGCATTCACATCCCTGGACACTATGGGTAATTTGGCCTGGCCAATCCACCTCACCTGCACATCTTTGGACCAAGGGAGGAAACTGGAGTTCCCGGAGGAAACCCACGCAGGCATGGGCAGAAAGTGCAAACTCCACACAAACAGCCGCCTGAGGGTAGAATTGGGTGCTGTGAAGCAGCAGCGCTAACTACTGAGCCCCTATGCCACCCTAAAAGATAATAATTTCACCCAGTATCAATGCAAGACTAATTTACTGTTGTCATCTGGGTCGTCTTGCATATTTTGTAAATGGGTACCATATGACCTTACCTCCAAATTGACAAGACTGTCCCTCTGTAGACACCTTTAAGCACAAAAACTTCAAAGGTAGGCACATGGAAACACTATCGACTCAAATGATGGAATTTCAAGGGAAGTGCCTTTCTCCAACATCCTCAGAGGGAACCTCAAACAATATCCCAGCTTTGGGAAGTGTCAACGTAAAAGTGACATGTTCAACCAAAATGCCAAAACGCTATCACATGTCCCCACTTCACCCAGATTCCTGATCAGGGGTTCCACTTCAATAGGAGCACTCGTCTTTCAGATGCATTGACTGTTGTTGAACCGTTGTAATTATGGGGTTAGGTTTAAAATGATATCTTCAAACCAGACCATTATGGGTTAATCATCCAGGGTTAATGGCATTGAGCAATTGAAACAAAATGGACAAGTATATAAAGAAACAGGCCGATTGGAAAATCAAAAACTGAAAACACTATGGATGCAGTAAATCAGAAAGAAAAACAGCAATTGTTGGAAAAGCTCAGTGGGCCTAGCAACATCTGTGAAGATCATCATAGAAGATCTTAGGATCCTGACCGTGTGGAAGCAGGTCATTTGGTACCGACCCTCCGAACATTGTCCCACCCAGGCCCATTCCCCAACGTTTCCCTTAACCAATGCACCTAGCTTCCACATCCCTGAACACTATAGCATCATCAATTCACCTAACCTGCCCATCTTTGGATTGTGGGAGGAAACTGGAGCACCCGGATGAAACCCACGCAGTCACAGGGAGAATGTACAATCTCCACGCAGTCAGTCATCTGGGACTGGAATTGAACCACGGTCCCTGGGACTGTGAGGCAGCAGTGCTAACCACTGAACCACCGTGCCACCCTAAAGAGAAATCAGAGTTAACATTTCAGATCAAGCGAGCCTTCCTCAGAACCCTCAGAGATCTAAGGAAGGGTCACTTAACCCAAAATGTCAACTCTAATCCCACAAACATCTGAATTTTTTCCTTGGGATTCCATTACTGAAATTTCCAAACTCCTGTTCCCCCTCTCCATTTCATCCCAAAGGAGGGATTATTAACCAGGACAGAAAACCAAGCCCATTATGGTCATATCTTCCCCTGTAGAGATGTAGTCCACTTATTGAGGCCGAGAAAACGTAGATACAGATTGATTTGGAGATGCCGGTGTTGGACTGGGGTGTACAAAGTTAATAATCACACAAAACCAGGTTATAGTCCAACAGGTTTAATTGGAAGCACTAGCTTTCGGAGCCTCCTTCATCAGGTGGTTGTGGACATGAACAGGAGTGTCTGGGGTTCTGTTCATTCTAAGAGCTGACTCTGAGAAGTCAAAGAGTGTCAGGTACTATGAACGTGTAAATAAAGGGTGGCTTGGTGATGGGATATGGGCCTCTGAGGAGCTATTTCACTATCATTTTCTGTGTCATTATAAGACCATTCCATTTTAAAGGATGAAATTATTGAACATGGTCCCGAATAACATCTTGTTGTAATGATCTTTTTCATTCGTCCTGATGATTTCATGTGTCCATTAGCTTCATGTCTGAATTATACCAATCTCAGTAGGAGAACATTGTGATTAAATAAGAGCCTTGAATACTGAGGGGTGCTATTAACCAGGTATTATAGTCATCACTCCATTAACAGCAAATCATCCCCAGTGCTTTGCCATCAATGCGTGACGAGAGCCAAGTAATAAAATCCATTAAGCTTTCACTTGAAAACGGATTTCAATTTGAACACACTAACATCTTTCTCAACCCAGAGAAGTTTCCAAAACAAATTTTCCCCATTGAGCAAAGGTGCAGGTTTCAATTGGCTAGATTTCATACTTAGTATTGTTCATAACAATTGCACAACTTTCTGAGTTATATCCACAATGGGCTTTGCATTGGAAAGTGGTTCCAGGGCTTTGAAGATAAAGTAAGCCAAACTGAAACAGAAGTAGCCGGAAAAGCTCAGCAGGTCTGGCAGCATCTGTGGAGGGAAATCAAAGATAACATTTCAGTTCGAGTGACCCTTTCTCAGAACTGATGGTAGCGAGGAAAATGGTGGTTTAAAAGAAGGAGATAAGGTGGGGGGAGGGGGTAAGGAATAAACGATGGGTGGAGATCGAGCCCAAAGAGAGACAAGAACAGTTGGACAGACAAAGGAGTGGATAACGATCCAGCTTGAAGGATCAATAGTTGTTAATGGGAACTGCCAGTATCTAAAATGTGGGCCAAAAGGTTTGTTCCTGTTCTATCTTCTCATGGGTTGTGTGTAATAGCAGACTATGTGATAACAAAGCCTGGTTTGTGAAGTTTGGGGTCAGGAAATGAGACAGCTCAAGTCCTAAAATTGTTGAACTCGCCAGAGGGATGCAGGGCACCCCGAGTGGAAAACTGTTCTTGCAGCTTACGCTGTGCTTCACTGGAGCACTTCAGCAAGCCTGAGACAGAGGTGTTGGCCAGGGAACAGAGTGGGGTGTTAAAGTGGCAGGCAGCTCAGGGTAAGTTTTTTTTGTGGGCAGAATGTAAGTGATCTGCAAATGAGTTACCCAGCAAAACTCATTCTGGGTCTCTCAAAGATCTGTCCTGTGTAGCCAAAATTACATGCAAATGTTTGACTTCAAAAAGAGTTTGAAGCCATGAGCGTGAAATGGCACACGCATATCCTGAGCCATTTCTCCAAACTTATAAACGTACCTCCATTGAAAGCTATCTATCTATCCTGCTGCAAATATATGTTGTAAAGACTGTGTCATTTTTATTTTTCTGAATTTATGGACAGGACTGGGGAAAGGACTGGTCCCAAACTCAAGGATTGCTGAAGGATTATGACACTTATTAAAGTTATGTAGCCTGACACTTAATGTAAGTGCTATTTACACAGCTGCTTATTCAAGCACTAGTTGGTCTTTCTACCTCACTTGCCTCTTCGGACTTTAGACATCTGACCTAATGTGTTGAATCGTATGTTAGTTTGGCTATGCGTGAATTACCTCGAGTGTTTAGGAGGGATTCACACCGCAAGGCCCAATGAGGTGTTGCACCAAACATACTTCATTAGCAACCTACTCCATTCACATGGCGTCCTTCAATTCTAATTCTATTCCTAACTTACCATGCACCATTCACAGAATAGCTCCTTACTCACTGATAGACTCGAATGTCTTGCACCCATGCCATCTTTCAAAAGCCCATTCTGCATCTGGACATGTACTGTCAGTCCAGAGCTGCCCTGCATGGTACTGGACATGGAGAACAGGGAAATGGGTGTCCTGATTTTCAGGCAGGAACCTAGATGTCTTGCTGGATGGGGTAGTACTGATGTAGGGTGTCCTCTTCCCTCAGGACCATCAGTGGAGGCCATGACACCAGACCATACCAGCCTGGTCTGAGGATACCACCCCAGTCAGTTTCAGCCATCTGGAAGAATGCAGGGAGAAAGGTCAATGGACCTTCTCCACTCTACCAACGTAAGTGTCATCATCCTCTCCCTGCTACTTCATGCCCACTCTGTCTCTCAAACTGTAGCCACCTCCCTCCAAGGTACCTTCTTGACCATTCTCACTATTGGCTTCGAAACCCTCTCCACTCACTCTCATCCACCCCAAACCCCAACAACACCATCTGAGTTGCCCACTCACTCACTTGAGACACCTTCCCACCTGCCCTGACAGTAATATCTGTTCCACTGACTTTATCAACCTGATAACGTCCTCTGTCTTGTTCCTGGTATAAAACTGACCTCAACAGGGTGGATACTGGGCTGCTCAATATTCGGGTTTTCACTCCTTATGAGGGAGAGCATCCTGAGTCTGACCATGACTAAGCCCCTGAGAGGCTATCTTTGCCTTACAGTGGTGAGGCAGTGACTGAGTGGTATTATTGCTGGACTATTAATCCAACTCTTGCTCTCAGGGTGGCATAGTGGTTCAGTGGTTAGCGTTGCTGCCTCTCAGTGCCAGAGGCCTGGGTTTGATTCTATCCTCGGGCAACTGTCTGTGCGGAGTTTGTACATTCTCCCGGTGTCTGCGTGGGTTTCTTCCGGGTGCTCTGGTTTCCTCCCACAGTCCAAAGATATGCAGGTCAGCTGAATTGGCCATGCTAAATTGCACCGTAATGTCCAGGAATGCATAGGCTAGGAAATTTCAGGGGTTACAGGGATAGGATGGGGGTGGTGTGGGGTCCTTTGGAGGGTTGTCATGGAAATGATGGGCCAAATGGCCTGACTCCACTCTGTTGGGATTCCACGATACTGTGCTGGGAACCTGTAACCAAAGGTTATTTCCTCTTGACTTGGCTGACATATCCATGACCGTCCTCCTGGCTTTGTGTACGGGGCTAAATGGCACAGCCGTACAACAGTGATGTGAGCCTGGCTGAAAGGGAAAGACACCAAAAGATGAGGCAGAGATGATATGAGTGTTCAGGTAGGCTCAGGGGAAAGTGTGGGCTCTGACAGAGAGTGTGGTGCACAGTGATGCAGCTTTGTGTAGTCTGTAAGCTGAGTGCATATCCCTGAACACATGGTGTCCTTGCTGCAACATTACAGCCAAGAGTTGCTAGTGCAGGTTGGGCACTGAAGTTCAAACATAAACTGGAAGTGGATCGGATATGCCCCACAAGGGCTCTTAGAAGCTGCGTATCCCAGATGTCAATGTCCGTGGATGTAGGATACATCTAGCTGGTGGATGTTTGCAGCCAGTAGTGAGCTGTATTCCATGACAAGAATTCTCAATGTCTCGTATGTTTGGTGCATTTGAGAAAGTACAAAGCTGAACATTAATGTGGTACAGTGGCTCAGTGGTTAGCACTGCTGCCTCACAGCGCCAGAGAACCGTGTTCAATTCTGGCCTCGGGTGACTGTCTGTGTGGAGTTTGCACATTCTCCCCGTGTCTGCATGGGTTTGCTCCTGTTTCCTGTCACAGTCCAAAGATGTGCAGGTTAGGGTGGATTGGCCATGGGAATTGTACAGTTACAGGGTAGGGGTGTGACTCTGGATGGGATGCTTTTCCAGAGGGTTGGTGAGGACTTGATGGGCCGAATGGCCTGATTTCACATTGTCGGGATTCTCTGATGTTAAATGATAATTCAATTGGCAGGTCACAGCAAAATTCATAAAAGATATGATGAGATGCTTGGGACGTTGAGACAAGACTTGCTGGATTCTCACCTGATTCTGTCACAAGTCTCACAATAGCCTATGTTACCCAGCCTGCAATAAGATTTCACCAGTATCTCTTTATGCTTTGTCTGATAATGTCTCCTTGAACAGTCTTGGGATGCTCTATCCCATTAATAATGTTTCAAAATTATAAATCGTTTAACTTGAGCTGGGTAGCTTATTGCAAACGTCATGAGTATTATGTCTGTCCTCAATTGATATCCCACAGAATTATTTTCCATTTAATTCCTTTGTGCTCATCATTGCTTTGAAGTTTGCCGTTATAAGAATCCTATATTTCTGCCCTGGCTTTTTCTGGGGATGATTAATCTCCAGTTTCAAAACATCTCACTCATATTCGTTCCTTTGGTTCCACATTTGAAATGCTATCTTAATCACAGCCAATGACCAGGACGAGCAGCTCTCTCAGAGAGTGTCATCATATATGTCCTCACGTCATTGATCAACACCAGACAAATATATATTTATTGACAAAATAGTGTAAAACAACAGACAATATTATGGGAACAAACATAATACAAAGAACTGGAGATCTGAAACAGAAACAGTAGTTGCTGGAGGAATTCAGCAGGTCTGACCGCATCTTTGGAGAGAAAGACGAGGTAACCTTTCGAGTCCAGTGACCCTTCCTCCAAAGTTCTGGACTCTCTCCACACATGCTGTCGTACCTGCTGAGCTCCCCCAGCAATTTCTGCTTTTGTTTCAGGCGGTGCCACTGGGGTCACATGGTAGCTCAGTGGTTAGCACTGCTGCCTCCTGGTACCAGGGATCCCAGCCTCCGATGACTGTCTGTGTAGAGTTCGCATATTCTCCCTGTATCTGTGTGTGTTCCCGTCTACAGCCTAACGGTATACAGTTTAGGTACTTTAGCCATGTGAAATGCAGGGTTACACACATAGGGTTAGGTTTGGGTGAAATGTTCTTCAGAGGGGTGTTGTGGACCTGATGGACTGAATGGCCCTACACTGTAGGGATTCTATGAGGACAAGTGTCCATCATACTTGACTTTGATTACCTTATGATTTGGAGATGCCGGTGTTGGACTGGGGTGTACAAAGTTAAAAATCACACAACACCAGGTTATAGTCCAACAGGTATAATTGGAAGCCCTAGCTTTTGGAGTGCTGCTCCTTCATTAGGTATCTCCGAAAGCTAGTGTGCTTCCAATTAATCCTGTTGGATTATACCCTGGTGTTGTGTGATTTTTAACTTTGATTACCTTAAGCACAGAAGGGCATTGTAAAACTGTATTTGAGTATAGGAAGTGGCAATCTTCAGCATTTCACATTCCTCCTCTTGCAAGCAACTAATTCTGGTTTATAACAATACCTGAGGCTTAATTTTAATCTGTCCGGCTAAACTTTAATGGTGTAAGTCTCAGTGGTTTGGTTCTGATAAAATCAAAGCTTAACAGAGCAAGTACCAGTTCTCCCCTCCCTTCTACTGTACCCCAATTGTAACTGTCAGGGTTCAGGAATGTCGATGGATGTGGTCTTGTTCATATCGTGCTATCAGACTTCGGAGATGTGATTCACACCCCAGTACAGTTTTAACTCTGAAGTGCACAAGTCTTTGAGGCTCCAGGGAAGGTGATCAAGGTGAGCACTGATCCAAGGGAGGTCCAGGTAGGGAGTGAGTCAAAGAGGAAGGTTGTGGTGTAATGAAGAAACTGAAGGTCTTTGTTGAGAAACAAAGAAATTTTCCAGCTTTGGAGATGCAGCAGCCTCCAGGTGATGGGAAGTAACTGAGTGGGAGGTTTTCCATGGAGGTCTTCTCTCAGCAAATGCTTTTTTTTTCAAATTCAGTTGCTCTCGATAAAGTGCTGTCTTTCTAAACTGTTGTAGTCCATACAGCATGGGCACATCTATAATGCCATTAATAAACAGGTTCCAAGGCTGTGACATGAAGGAACAGCGATATTGAATCCCTACAGTGGGGAAACAGGCCATTTGGCCCGACAAACCCACACTGGCTTCAGCCAGGCCCATTCCCCCACATTTCCCCTGATGAATGCCCCTAACCTACACATCCCTGTACACTATGGGGCAATTTAGCATGACCAATTCACCTAATGTGCACGTCCTTGGACTTTGGGAGGAAACCAGAGCATCTGGAGGAAACCCATGCGGAGGGAGAGAATGTGCAACTCCACACAGACGGTCGCCCGCGGTTGGAATCAAACTTGGGTCCCTCACGCTGTGAGGCAGCAGTGCTGACCACTGAGCCACCGTGCTGCTTTCTAAGACAGTTGTATGGCCTAGATGGGAGTTTGCAAGTGGAAATGTTTGCATGAATAGCTTCCTTCTGAGAGGGTGGAGGTTTGTGAGGTGCTATTGAAGGAGCCTTGGCAAATTACTGCAGTGTGTCCTAGAGATGGTACGCATGGCTGCTACTGTGCATTGGTGGTGGTGAGAGTGAGATTAGAAGGCTGTGGATGGGAATGCCAACCATGTGGGCTGCTTTGCCCTGGATGGTGTCAATCTTTTTGAGCGTTGTTGGAGCTGCACCCATCCGGGCAAGTGGAGAGTATTCCATTGCACTCACGACTTCTGCCTTGTGGGTAGTGCTTTGAAATGTCAGGAGGTGAGTTAATCACTGCAGAATTCCCAGCCCCTGACCTGCTCTTGCAAATACAGTATTAATCATTTTCTCCTCATTACCACAGTGCAGTAACTGTGTACAAACTGACTGCAATATTTCCTTATATTTACAACAGTAACTACAACAGAAGAACATCCAATCAGTGTCATCTGAAAGATGCTGCATAAATGCAAAGTAATAATTTCTAAAACTTGGATACTTGCTGCTTCCTTAAAGTGCATGATGAAAAATATTTTCCTCGGAATTTCAGTAAAATTAATAGCTGAAGCTTTAATCTGAGGAGATTAAAGAGATGGTCAAGGAGATGTTTTGAGAAGGGCTGGAGACATTTTACAACTGTTTAAATAATAATGGCTAGCTAAGCGTAAAATTAGCTTTGTCAATTGATTGTGCGCAACTTAAATATTGCTGACAAAAGTGATGTACTCTCAAAGGTTCTCATCTTGAAACTCACCAGGACAGACACAAGGAAGCCAATTGTCAATGTGTGCTTGACTTTCCCTGCTGGGGCGATGTTAGCTATGCAGACTGTGGATTTCAATGAGTGGTGGAATAGCAGGTTCCTCCACAATAGGCAAGTATTGACCTGTCCTCGGTCAGCCTGTTCTTACAAGATGCAGAATGCCTCACCAATGCCAGGCTCTGATTGTAAGTGACGATTGAACCACTGCCCCTTGACAATGGTGTTCCCATCACTGAATCCCCCATTATCAACAGCCTGTGCAGTTGTCATCAACCCAAAACTCAATTGGGCTCACCACATGAACACAATGGCTCCCTGTGGAGGGGTGTCTACGCGTGAGTCCTTCCCCTTTCTCTCGGGTATCTGGGATGCAGATTGCTGTGGTTCAGGGACTCCCAGCCTAACTGCTTGTTCTGTGGCACTGTGGAGGCTGTGGACCATGTATATATTGGGTGTGGGTGTTTGCACTCTCTTTGTAGTTTTCTGGAAAATCTTTTCCTCTGTTTTCAGCTGCACTTCAGTCCCACGCTCCTGATCTTTGGGCACCTGGTGCCAAGGGGGGAGTATAGGTCAGAGGATCTCCTCGTGGGTCTGCTCCTGGGCCTGGCCAAACTGACAATAAACAGGTCAGGCAGCGGGCCATGGAGGGGTTCACTAAGGCCAATTGCCTGCCCCTGTTCTGCAGCTATGTCCGAGCCCGGGTGTCCCTGGAGAAGGTGCACACAGTGTCTATCAACACCAAGGTTTTCAGGGAGAGGTGAGCACCGCAGGGATTGTAGTGTTTTATTTTCCCCTCCAACGTTATTTTGATTTAATCCCTGCCCTCCCCTTCACTGTTTGGTCACACAGCATTGGTCCTCGATGTGACGGGCACTGCTTATCACTAGCCACTTGAGTGTTTCCTTTCTTCCTGGGGGTAGAAATTGAATAAAGATTTGTACATCTGTGATCTTTCACTGTGTCTCACACCTGCACACAAACATTTAAAAAAAGAATAAACACAGTGGCTATAAGAGCACGTCAGTGCCTAGGAATACTGTGGTGAGTAACTCACCTCCTGATTCCCCCGAGCCTGTCCACCATCTACATGGCACAAGTCAGGAGTGCGTTAAAATGCTCCCCACTTGCCTGGTTGGGTGCAACTCCAACAACATTCAAGATATTTGACACCACCCAGGACAAAGCAGCCCACTTGTTTGGCACCACATCCACAACCATCCACTCCCTCCACCACCAACAGCAGCAGTGTGTACTATCTACAAGGTGCACTGCACAAATTCACTGAAGATCCTCAGACAGCACCTACTAAACCCAAGGCCAGTTCCATCTAGAAGGACAAGGGCAGCAGATACGTGGGTTCAAGTTCCCCTCCAACTCATTTACCATCCTGACTTGGAAATATATCGCCGTTCCTTCACTGTCACTAGGTCAAAATCCTGGAATTCCCTCCCTGTTAGGGATAATGCACAGCAGGTGGACAGCAGCAGTTCATGAGGCAGCTCACCACCACTTTATCAAGGGCAACTAGAGACGGGCAATAAATACTGGTCCAGCCAGCGATACCCATATCCCAGAAATGATTTTTAAAATTCTAAGGTTAGGTGTGATTTCTCAATTAAATGACACTATCTGAAAAATCCCAAGAGTAAAATTATCAGATATGCTTGCAACATGGATCAGAGTGCTAAATGCCATTTATACTCATATAAGGAGACCTGTCTTGTGCAAGCAAAGGTAACGTGGCCGAGCATTTCATATTATTTAAATAATAAGTATGACGGAGATCAATAATTTCCTGGCATAGGTATGTAAGGTAGTAACAAAGGCCTATGGCATGCTTGCCTTCATTGGAAGGGGCACTGAGTGTAAGAATTGACAAGTTATGCTGCAGCTTTCTAGAACTTTAATTAGTTGGAGACAATGAGGACTGCAGATGCTGGAATGTCAGAGTCAATAAAATGTGGAGTTGGAAAAGGCACAGCAGATCAGGCAGCATCAGAGGATATTTAAGCCACACTTGGGATACTGTGTACATTTCTGGTCACCACACTACCAGAAGGGTGTGGACGTTTTGGAGAGCGTACAGAAAAAGTTTACCGGGGTGGGGGGGGGCGGGGGGGTGGGGGGGAGGTGGTTGACATGAGGGATTTTAGCAAGTTAGATAGACTGGGTTTGTTTTTACTGGAGTTGTGAGGCATCCTGATTGAAGTTTATAAGATTGCGAATGGCATAGCTGGAGTGGAAAGTGTGAGGCTTTTTTCCCAAGGCGGAGGGGTCAATTACTCAGATTTAAGGGGGAGTTTAAAAGAGATACACGGGGCATGTTTTTTCACACAAAGGTTGGTGAGTGCCTGAAACACGCTACCAGAAAAGGGTTAGGGTTAGGGTCAGGTTCAGGGTAAGGGTTAGGGTTAGGGTTAGGGTCAGGGTTAGGTTTAGGATTAGGGTCAGGGTCAGGGATTAGGGTTAGGGTCAGGGTCAGCGTTTGGGTTAGGGTTAGGGTCAGGATTAGGTTTAGGGTCAGGATCAGGATTAGGGTCAGGGTAAGGGTTAGGGTTAGGGTTAGGGTCAGGGTCAGGGTCAAGCTTAGGCTCAGGATTAAGGTTAGTGTCAGGGTCAGAATTAAGGTCTGGGTCAGGGTTAGGGTTAGGGTTAGGGTCAGGTTCAGGGTCAAGGTCAGGGTCAGGATTAGAGTTAAGGTCAGGGTCAGGATTAGGGTTAGGATCAGGGTAAGGATTAGGGTTAAGGTCAGGGTTGGGTTTAGGGTTAGGGTCAGTGTCAGGATCAAGGTCAGGGTAAGGATTAGGGTTAGGGTTAGGTGGTGGAAGCAGTTACAGTAGTAGCATTCTAGAAGCACTTGGATGAATACATGAATAGGAAGGGAACAGAGGGATACGGATCCTGTAAGTGAAGACAGTTGATGGCAAAATGTGGCGGCACAGACTTGGAGGGCCAAAGGTCCTGTTCCTGTCCTAAAACAGTCTTCAATATGGCAAGAATAGTAGCAGGTTGTCTGACACTTGGCATCTCACCCGTTACATTGAGAACATCCTGACTCTGATGGCCTAGAATGGCTGATGGACTTTGTCCAAGCTGGTGTCAGGACCTGCCTTTGACTTGCTTTAACAGTATTCCCCAGATGAAAGCCATCTCCTGTGACTTGCCTGCCAACCCTGGCAAGCCTTCCGGCTTTGTGTATGCATTAACCAGTGAGGCAAGGTGAGCCTGGTAACCTTGGGCTGAGGGGGTAAAACATACAAAGGCCATGCAAGGCAGCGACGCTTTCAGCATCCAGCTAGGTCTGGGGTAAGTGAGCGCTGTCAGAGCGAGCGAAAGTCTGGGGATTGAGCTATATACATCTCCGTGAAATCTGATTCCTGAACTGGCTGAATTATTTAGCCAGGTTGTAACTGGTACTTAGAGAAAAAAATATACATATCCTTGATGCCTTAGAGTGGCAGGAAGGTGGGAGGGATGAGTAGCTTGCTGGGTTGCTGGTGCCTGTATTGTATGCACTGTTTCTTAACTCATTGGACTGTCTTATATGTATGTATCATTGTTACTGTTTGGTGAAACTGGGATTTGAGGTTTGTCCTCATTTCCCTGAAAACTGGTTGAATGGTAAGGTTTGGGGTTTGGCTTTGCTGCTCCTCTTCCTTGTAAAGTTGCTATTTGTCTGTACACAGCTACTAATATTAACTGTTTTGTAAACTATATTGTTTAACAAAGAAAAGACATGTCTTTGAGAGCTCAGTGTCCTTTCTGCAGCGTTACAATGGTCACCAGTGCAGCCTGAGGTGCAACCTTGAAGAGCAGACAACGTCACCCTGTCGAATGGACCTGAGATGTGCCATGAAGGTTCTTCAAGGCTGGCACATATCAGATGCCAATGTCCATGGGGTGGTGTGTGGTCTATACCAAAAGAGTCTACCCTTAGAGATTGGTATCCAGTGCCCAGATGAAGATGATTTGCAGCTAACAAGGCACTGAGGTTACTTGCTCTGACTTCCACGTTGAGGAGTCCCATGTCTAGCTTATGTATCCAGTCAGACGGGAAGCTTAATACTAGCGAGGCCAGTTGTGGCATTAATTGGCATCTATTAAGCTTTAATCTCCTTAACTTGCTGCCATCTAGTGAGAAATTCTCCCTATCACTCAGCAAGAACATAGAAGGTACAAGGAGATGTTCTCACCATTGAGATTGGTCTCACTGAGCTACTCAACTGATTCTGCCTTAATTCCTACCTGAGCCCACATTGCCCAGGCTACCTTCAATAAGCTGAGCTGCAGGACAAAAATCTTCAAACTCATTCCAATTATCATGAACAAAACAACGAATGATATTTTCTTTACAAAGAAATCACTATCTGCAATCGCTGTTCGGCTTGGCAAGTTCAATCTTTCAACTGAGCGCAACGTGACTGGTGAGAATAAACAGCCAAGTTGCCGGCACTATAAGATAGCGTGCGTAGGATTTTATGTCAGCACAGTAAGAAGTTGCTACAAGAGTCCCTCAGTTAGTTCAGCTCCATCACCATCTCCTGAAGCGCTGCAAACATTTTAAGATGGTGGTGGAGTAGCAGCCCTGTGTTTGGGATCCTGTGCCCAGGGCACATCTACTTGCAATGCTTTTGTTTTTTGCTTCTTTTCCATTTTTCTTTCCTTTTTTTCATATTTTTAACCTTTGCAGTGGGGTTATCGGCATCAACATGACAATCAGAACAGGCAGTGCATGGAATTGCGGCAACCTCCCGGCAATCAAAGGGGGCAGTGGCAAAGTTGTGACTCCTCCTGGCAATTGGAGACTCCGGGAGCAAGGGCGCCACCTCTCCTGTCCATTGGCGATGGCATCAACACCGTCACGACTCCTCCTGACAATTGGAGATGGTGCAGCACGATCGTGACCCCTACTTGTGATTAGAGATGGATGGCAGCAAAGTTGCCACCCCTCCTGGCAATTGGAGATGGTGGCAGCAAGGTCGCGACCCCTCCTGGTGATTGGAGACAGTGGCATTGCCGGCAAAACTTGTCCCAGCCCCTGAATCAATGGCAAGAGTGATACAAGAACGCAGCCCCACCCAGTGATCATTTGACATTTTATTAGCCAGACCAAATCACAAATAAACAGTTAACATGGGCAACCATATACAGAGAAGCAGCAATTTACAAGGGAGAGGAGCCTCAAAGGCAACCCCAAACCTCACCAATCAACCAGTTTTCCAGGGAAATGAGGACAAACATCAAATCCCACAAAATTAACAGTAACAAATACATGCAAGACATTCCATTCAAATAAGAAACAGTATATAGAATACAGAACACCCCCTCCCCCCAGCAACCCAGCAAACCACCCGTCCGTCCTACCGTCTGGTCACTCAAAGGCAGGAACGTCAAACTTTTGGCCGGAATCGTTGATTTTCCTGCTCCTCGGATGCTGTCTGACCCACTGTGCCTTGTCAGCTCCATACCTATTGGCTCTAACTTCCAGCATCCGTAGTCCTTACTCTCCCCTCCTGGTGATCAATGGGAGGCTGCCGAAGCATTCTAGATTAGATTAGATTACTTACAATGTGGAAACAGGCCCTTCGGCCCAACAAGTCCACACTGACCCACCGAAGCACAACCCACCCATACCCCTACATTTACCCCTTACCTAATACTGCGGCCGATTTAGCATGGCCAATTCACCTGACCTGCACATCTTTGGACGGTGGGAGGAAACCAGAGGAAACCCACACAGACACGGGGCAGAATGTGCAAACTCCGCACAGTCAGTTGCCTGAGGCGGGAATTGAACCCGGGTCTCTGGCGCTGTGAGGCAGCAGTGCTAACCACTGTGTCATCGTGCCACCATTCTATGCATCTTTTTTTGAGATGGGACTTTAAGAAGATATGGACGTTTTTCTTTCCTTTTGGTTCTGTTTCTTTTATTTTTCCTGTTGCTTGTTTTTAAAATTCTGCGTTTGTCACCAAGACGGCTCCACAGATTAGCAATTTTGTACACTTTTTACTGTATTAAATCACCTTCATTGGATTGAATTAACTTGATGGTCGCATGTAGACGAATGTGTGCAGTGAAAAGTTTACAAGTAACCGCCTGTGGGACAATCTTAGGTACAAAGATACAGATTCTGAAGTGCAAATCCTTAGGAAGAATAGATAGAAAAATAAAGAAATAAAAAGTCCAGCATTAGAGATCATAGGAATAAATCAGAAAAGTAGAAGAATTAAAAGTTCAGTATAACTGTCCTTTAAACTCAGTCCACAGCAGCACCTAACCTTCTATAACAGAAGGAATTCTCCACTGCCTCACTAGAACCAGGGGTCACAGTCTGAGAATTCGGGGTGGACCATTTAGAATGGAGATGAGGAGATATTTAGAGTCATAGTCATAGAGATGCACAGCATGGAAACAGACTCTTCAGTCCATCTCGTCCATGCCGACCAGAGATCCTAACCTAATCTAGTCCCATTGGCCCATATCCCTCTAAACCTGTCCTATTCATATACCCGAGGAGAAAGTGAGGTCTGCAGATGCTGGAGATCAGAGCTGAAAGTGTGTTGCTGGAAAAGCGCAGCAGGTCAGGCAGCATCCAAGGAATAGGAAATTCAACGTTTCGGGCATAAGCCCTTCGTCAGGGCTTTCCAGTGGTCATCCACAACAAGCTTTCTTGGACTCTTCATGTGGACGCGCTGGTCACAACGGCCCAACATCTCTTCTTCCTCAGGCAGTTGAGGAATTTTGGCATGGCAAATACCCTTACCAACTTTTATACGTGTGCCTTTGAGAGTATTCTGTCTGGATGTATCACTACCTGGTATGGCAACTGTACCATTCAAGATCGGAGACGGTTACAGAGATTGGCGAACTCAGCCTGGATAATCACAAAGGCCAACCTCCCATCTATAGAATCCATCTACCAGGCTCACTGTCAAGGAAAGGCCGCCAGCATTCTCAAAGATCCATCCCACCCTGGCAATGCTTTTTTACAAAATCTACCATCGGGGAGAAGGTACAGAAGCCTGAACACACGCACCAGCCGGTTTCAAAACAGTTTCTACCCTACTGTTGTTGGAATACTGAATGGACTCACAAACTCTTAACATTCACCTGTACCTGTTTTTTTCTTCTTGCTGTTATTTACCTATTACTTACTTATCTATACTATTTAACTCTGTGGTCTGCCTGTATTGCTCGCAAGACAAAGTTTTTCACTGTGCCTCGGTACATGTGACAGTAAATTCAATTAAATTCAATTCAGTTCCCTATGCGTGAAAATATTACTCCTTAGATCCCTTTTAAATCTTTCCCCTCTCACCCTAAACCTATGCCCTCTAGTTCTGGACTCCCCCATGACATGGAAAGGACTTTGTCTATTTTTCCTATCCATGCCCCTCATGATTTTATAAACCTCTATAAGGTCACCCCTCAGCCTCCAACGCTTCAGGGAAAACAGCCCCAGCCTGTTCAGCTTCTTCCTGTAGCTCAAATCCTCCAACCCTGGCAACATCCTCGTAAATCTTTTTGAACCCTTTCACGTTTTACAACATCTTTTCAATAGGAAGGAAACCAGAATTGCACGAAATATTCCAAAGATGGCCTAACCAATGTCCTGTACAGCCGCAACATGACCTCCCAACTCCTATACTCAATACTCTGGTGAATAAAGGAAAGCATACCAATCACCTTCTTCACTATCCTATCTACCTGTGACTCCACTTTCAAGGAGCTATGAACCTGCACTCCAAGGTCTCTTTGTTCAGCAACACTTCCCAGGACCTCACCATTAATTGTATAGATCTGGCTTTTCCAAAATCTAGCACCTCACAATGATCTAAATTAAACTCCATCTGCCACTCCTCAGTCCATTGGCCCATCTGATCAATATCCCATTGTACTCTGAGGTAACCTTCCTCACTGTCCATTTAACCTCCAATTATGGTGTCATCTACAAACTTACTAACTATACCTCTTATGTTCTCATCCAAGTCATTTATATAAAAGATGAAAAGTAATGGACCCAGCACTGATCCTTGTGACACACCATTGGTCACAAGCCTCCAGTCTGAAAAACAGCCCTCCACCAACACCACCCTCTGTCTTGTACCTTTGAGCCAGTTCTGGATCCAAATGGCTAGTTGTCCTTGTATTCCATGAGATCTAACCTTGTTAATCAGTCTCCCAAGAGAAACCTTGACAACCGCCTTACTGAAGTACATATGGATCACTTCTATCACTCTGCCCTCATGAACCCTCTTTGTTATTTCTTCACCCAGAGAGTAGTGAGCCTATGGAATTCATTACCACAGGAAGTAGTTCATGCCAAAACATTGATTGTATTCAAGCGGCAGCTGGATATAGCACTTGGGGCAAAATGTTATGGGGAGAAAGCAGGATTGGGCTATTGAGTTGAACGACCAGCGATGATGGTGATGAATGGCAGAGGAGGCTCGAAGGGCCAAATGGCCTCCTTCAGCTCTTATGTTGCTATGTTTCCATGGACCGCACAGTGTGGAAACCGCCACTCTTTAGGAGCCATCCCTTCGCCAGTGGACCCTTACTGACACTGCCAAATCCCACATTGACCCACCCTGGCTCTGCTGTACTCTTGTACTCCTGCACTTGAGTACACATGACAATGAAATTTAACTCTCGTTCTAATTCTAAATGTTTACTTTCCAGATAATTACCCAATTCCCTCAGAAAGATACGATTGAATGGGCCTCCACAATGGTTTCAGGCAGTGCATTCTGGGTTAGGAGTACCCACTGTGATTAAAGGTTTCTCCTCATGACACAGTTTTGCCATTGACTTTCAATGTGTCTCCTCTGGCTATTGACTCTTCCACTCAAGGGAATGGTTTCTCTCTCCATACTCTATCTAGACTCCTGAAGGCGGTCATTACATCTCCTCTTGAACAGCTCTTCCCCCAAGGAAAGGAATTCCAGTTCTGCTGATCTATTCACTTGCAGAGCCTCTTAGCCTGGGTAATGCCTTTACATTATTGCTCAGAATTGAATGCAGAACACTTCAGTTCAAGTTGAGCATTTCCCCACAGCCTGCAGTCAGAAAGTCTTCAGGTTTGCAATCATACACAAAACCTTCCTGTCTTGTCATGCTGTATTTTCAGTCAGAAATCAGAAAGAAACCAATTATTTTCAGGAAGAGATTTGAAGTGTTGCAACCGGTGGGAGAACAGTTCTTACCGACTCCTGGAAATGTCACATTTACCTCAAATCCTAATTGTTACTGAAGCAGAAAACTGGCAGTCAGTTGCTGCCTGTGGTGACTTAATAGAACCAGAAAGGTCAAACAGAAACCATCTCAGCTGAGCGTGTTTTACCCCTGGTTGGTTTATCATAGGTAATGTTAACTCACTAAGACTGGAAACTCTGTAAGTAAAGGGACATAGCATCTCGTTCGTGGTGAGTGCACTGAATCATGCAACAGATTTAAGAGCTCTTCACCAAAGATCCGCAGCAGTTAACTGTAAGCAACAAATGATGGAAATCCCAGCGGGTCAGACAGCATCCATGGTGAGACAGCACGTTTCGAATCTAGATGAGTCTTCATCAGAGCTATGTGAAAAGTCATGCAGACACAAAATGTTAGCTTGCACTTTCTCCACTGCCTGACCCGCTGGGATTTCCAGCATTTTTTGTTTTCAGCACTGTTCATCAGTTTCACTACATTCCTATCTGTTGAAATTGGGACATTTCACATCGCCCTTTACCTGTAATTCATTATTTCACTTAGTCCCATTATTTTTCCAAATCCTTTTATCTCTGATGAGTAGTGATTGTTTTAAGTTCCTCTCTCCCTTTTGTTCCTTGAATTTCGATGATTCTTGTCTTGCTTTTATTATATCTTTCAACATATGAGGCAGGTACGAAACAGTTGTTCAAAGTCTCTGCCATATCTTGGGTTCCTCTGTTTAATTCCCAGTTTATCCTCCAAAAGATCAACACTTGCTCGAGCTACTCTCTTCCTTTCCTATACTTTTGTAAGGTCAGAAGTCACATGGCACCAGGTTATCGTCCAACAGATTTATTTGAAATCACAAGCTTTCGTAACACTGCTCCCTCCACCCACCTGTTCCAGAGGCATGTCTGGATCAGTTGATTTAAATAACTATAATTCAAAAGACCTTGGGGTGGAGGAGAGGCAGGGAGTAGTGTGGTATAGTGACAATATCACTAGTTGAGACATACAAAGGCCTCAGCTAATGTTCTGGGTTCAGATCCCACTAACATCAGCTAGTGGAATTTGAACTGAGTTAGCAATTTTGGAATGTGCAACTAGCCCCAGCAGCAGCGACCAATGACAACTATAATTGATTGTTGCAAAAATCCATCTGGTTCACAAAGGTCCATTAGCAAAGAAATCGGTTGCTCAGAAGAGAGAAATCTGAAACATTGGATTGGTAGATAGGAAACAGACAATATCATAATGCTGAATTAACCTATTATTCTGAAAATATTAGTGTCTACTTTCACCAACTGGTCTGAGGTTGGACTAATCTAATAAATTACAAAATATGCTTCCTAAACCCAAATAAATGTTAGCTGAAGTCCAAAAAGTGTATTTCTGTCAAGATCTCTCTTCTCTGTGGAGAAAAAATAATAATTTGTCTCCTGAAATCAGCTAGCAGCATCTAAAACTCAAGGTAAATGTGCACCTCTGTAGTAGAATAGAGCAGCGTGTAACCAAAACTTTCAGCAGTCTGCCGTGGAATTTAGCCAACTGTGCAACTATTTTGCAACTGATGCATTCAGAATATTCCCCATAACAAGCATTTCAACAAAATGCAAAGTAATTGCCTGAATAATTTGATAATACCTTGCCAGAAGAAAGCTCATGGATTATAATTTTATAACAACACCTTCTGTTCACAATTTTCTAACCATCTTCACTCAATGCTACATCAAACACAGAATGTAAGGTAAAGTCACCACAGCTGTCACACCAGAGAAAGAGTTGCCTGGTCGATGATTTACTCTGAAGGCCTCGTCACCTCTGACAAGAGAAGAGGTTGAGAAGGAGTTCTCATGGTAACATTAGTTGGTGTAGGAACTGAACTCATATTGGTGTATCACAAGCCACTCATCCAATTGACTGAGCGAACCAAATTGCTACAAGCACTGCACAGACCATGAGGACAATAATAAGGGAAGAAGCACTTGCATCATAGAACCCTTACAATGTGGAAGCAGGCCATTCAGCCCATCAAATCCACACCAACTCTCCAAAGATCATCTCCTTCAGACTCACACCACCTATCCCTATAACCCCAATTGAATATCCCTGGGCATTATGGGCAATTTAGCATGGTCAATCCACCCAACCTGCACATCTTTGGACAGTGGGAGAAAATCCACATAGACAGGGTGGAAACATACAAACTCCACGTGGACAGACACCCGAGACTGGAATCAAACCTGGGTCCTTAGTGCAGTGAGGCAGCAGTGCTGACCACTGAGCCACGTGCCACCCACTGTGTGCATATCTAGCACTTTTCACAATGTCAGGATGTACGCACATTGAAGTCAATCAAAGGCTTTTGAAGCACTGTTGCTACAAAGCACCAACTTATGGACAGAAAGCTCCCACAAACAGCCCTGAGATAAATGACCAGAGAAGGTATTGGTTGAGGAATGCATATATTGGCCAGGAACAGAAAATTCGTCATGGACCCTTTCACTACCACCTAACAGGAGCTCGATATTTTTCCCTTCTTCAATAGAAACATAGGCCCTTCTGCCCAACAAGTCCACACCGACCTTCCAAAAAAATATCCCGCCCAAACACACTCCCCTACCCTGTTACTTTCCTTTTACCCTGACTAATGCACCTAACCTAAACATCCTTGGACACTACAGGGTAATGTAGAATGGCCAATCCACCTAACCTGCACCATCTTTGGATTGTGGGAGGAAACCAGAACACCCAGAGGAGACCCACACAGACACCGGGCAAACGTGCCAACTCCACACAGACAGTTGGCCGAGGTTGGAATCCAACCCAGATCCCTGGCACTGTGAGGCAGCAGTGCTAACCACTGAACCACCATTTAAAGGTGGGCATTTCCAATTGTGCAGCCCTCCCTCTGCACCACATAGAGGTGCTGGCCTCACAATTTTGTACCCACATTCCTGCAGTGGGATTTGAACCCACAATGTTCTGTCTGAGAAGCAGATGTTTCTAGCCAGCTGATTGAATATGTTGATACAGAAGCACTGACATTGCAAAGTACAGTTTCTTCAGTTATCCCGGGTGAATGTGTCAACTCTGCCATGCTTTGCTACGTTCTATAACGTCCTGGACCCTTGGCAACCAGAGTCATGCATCATAAAACTGGGCACCTTAAGCAGAAAAAGTACAGAGGCAAGATGCTTTAGCTTTCCCTTTGTGGGTCGTCTGGACAAATACATGGATCCTATTTTAGCTTCATGTATGTGGTTACATGTGCACTGATGTATATTTGGTATTTTCCTAGTCCCATTACAAAATATATGATAAACAGACTCAGAAGGCAAATGAATAGTCCCCTATCAGTGCACTTTGAGGCAATTGAGTAGTTCCTTTTATCTCTGATAGGCACATTACATCCAATTGCTTGAAAAATCGCTTCCAGTAACTGTAATGCTTTCTGTTGTTGATTCTGAGTGGTTTTCCTTTTGTTTCAGAATTTAATTCAGCTCTGTCTCTTTGCATCATGGAGTGGTGGCAAGTTGCTGTAAGGGGCCTTGTTGGAGGTGACCATTTGGCTCATATGGTCATAATTGCTGGCACTATCCCTAACAGAAATATAAACATCAGCATGGGATCATCAGATGAAATCATCAATCTTTGTGCTGTGTGCTGTATGGGGTTTGTCATGGGGTCACCAACAACCAGCTCCCAAGCACACAGTGGCTCAGTGCTTACAACTGCTGCCTCAGTGCCAGGGTCCCAGGATTCAATTTCAGCCTTGGCTAGCTGTTGTTTGTGGAGTTTGCACATTTTTCCCTTGTGTGGCTTTCCTCTGGGTGCTCTGACTTCCTCCCATAACCCAAAGATGTCCAGGTTAGGTGAACTGGCCATGGGGAAATGCCCATGCTGTCCACGGATGTATAGGTTAGGTGGATTAGCAATGAGGGATGGGGGGGTTTACAGTCACAGGGATGGGTTGGGTCTGGATGAGATGCTGTTCAGAGGGTTGGTGTGGATTTAATTGACCAAATTGCATGCTTCCTCTCTGTAGAGATTCTATCTAATTTGGTCATGATCGTTGTCCTCACCTCTTTCATTGTTCTGATCGACTGGAGATATGAAGCCCACTTGTGTTTAATGTTAACAAAGCTGGGTGCTACCAAACCTGAAAAACCCTTAACCTTTAAGAGAGCTGCAGATGCTTGATCTTGCAGGTTGTTGTGGATCTGGAGCCAAAGTTAATTTACTGCCGATTGTACTCTGTAAATGAGGATGAGTGAGGTTGATGCTGAAGGAGAAAGGTGGAAGGATGTGAGAGCGAGAGTGGCGACATTACAGCTATAGCAGTGCAATCAGAGACGTGGTACACTAGTAGCATTATAGCTGAGCTACTCATTCAGAGACCCAGGTAATGGTCTGGGTTCGAATCCCACCATGGCTGATGGTGGCTTTCCAATTCAATAAAAATCTGGTAACTTTGAGTCTAATAATAATTTTCCTGACATTGTTGAGTGTCAGAAGAAAAACCATCTGGGTCATTAATGCCATTTGAAGAAGGAATATGCCGTCCTTACCTAGTCTGACCTACATGTGACTCCAGACCCACGACGATGTGGTTGACTCTTAACTGCCCTCTGGGCAATTACGGATGGCCAATAAGTGCTGGCCCAGCCTGTGACGCCCTCGTCTTGTGACTATTTTTATTTTTAAAATTGTCAGTTATTTTAAATTTGCCTCCAATTCCTGACCAACGGCAATGCTGTCAGATCTTTACAAACTTCTTTCATCTGAGAAGTAACATCAAAGTTTTGATCACAGTTTTGACAATGAGCAGATGTTTGAGGGATGGCCAGTGTTGTAGAGAGTTGCAACCCAACTGTAGCCTCACCATTGCCTGACGAACAGATGTTCCAGCCCTCCTTGTTTATCTGGCTGGCGATATATTCACAGTCATGGCAAATAACACTTGCATTTTTTGATGCTGACTTGGCAGAAACAAAAAAAGTTGATGTCAGTTAGAAAGGTATTGCAAATTCACAAGAAAACAACAGCAAACTAATAATAGTAACTTATAGTTACTTGAGTTTATGAAAATATAGTAAAATGTGTATAAGTCACCATAAGAGTCATAGAGTCATGGAGTTATACAGCAGACTCTTCAGTTCAACTTGTCCATGCCAACCAGATATCCTGAATTCATCTAGTTCCACTTCCCAGCATTGGGCCCATATCCCTCTAAACCCTTCCTATTCATATACCCATCCAGATGCCTTTTAAATGCTGTTATTGTACCAGCCTCCACCACTTCCTCTGGCAGCTCATTCCTACATGTATCACTCACTGCATGAAAAAGTTGCCCCTCAGGTCTCCTTTAAATCTTTCCCCTCTCACCTTAAACCTGCGCCCTCTAGTTTTGGACTCCCCCACCTTGGGGGAACAGACCTTGGCTATTCACCTTTGAATCCCTCCAGTGTGGAAAGGTTTGTCCCATCAGGTCCACACCAAACCTCTACCCTAGTCCCAGTCCACATCCTATCCTGTAATCTCAGATATTACCATGGCTAATTCACCCTTGGACACTATGGGCAATTTAGCTTGGCCGACCCATCTAACCCACGCACCTTTGGACTGTGGGAGGAAACCGTAGCAACCAGAGGAAACTCACACAAAGGCAGAGAGAATGTGCAAGCTCCAAACAGACAGTCACCTGAATCAAACCTGAGTCCATGGCGGTGTAAGGCAGCAGCACTAACCACTCAGTCACGATACCACTTACCTATGTCCTCATGATTTTATAAGCCTCTATAAGGTCACCCCTCAGCCTCCTACCCTCCCAGCCTCTCCTTATAACTCAAACCTTCCAGACTCAGTAACATTCTTGTAAGTCCTTTGTGCACCCTTTCCAGTTGGTTAACAACCTTCTTGTAGCAGCGTAACCAGAATTGTGCAGAGTACTCCAAGAATGGCCTCATCAATGTCTTGTACAGCTGTAACGTGATGTCCCAACTCCTATAAAAGTTCATTTGAGAGGAGATATTAACACTGCATTGAAGTCATTACAGACGCTGGATGGGATTATCCCTTCGCTGGAGGTGGAAATAATTGAGCAAATTTGCCCTGAAGAGAATTTCTCTCCCTATTGCCATCTCCACCATTAACTGCTGAGTGAGAAGATTCTTAGGCAAGTTTCTCAACTCCCCACCAACTAAGATCCTTAAATGGTCAACTCATCGCTGCATGAAGGCCTCAGCTCTCCACTTCCCAATCATCGGTCTCCACAAGGGACAAAGAAGGTGGCTAGTTTCCAGAATGGGAAACCAGGCCAACCTGCCTTTTGGAGCAGGAAAACCAACGTTTTGGGCCGGAGCGCTTCATCAGGAATGACGAAGAACTCCAGTCCAAAACGTCGATTTTCCTGCTGCTTGGATGCTGCCTGATCTGCTGTATTTTTCCAGCAACACACTCTCAACTCTGATCTCTAGCATCTGCAGACCTCACTGCCTCCAATCTGCCTATTGGGTTTGGTGGAGGGAGGGGGGGTCCTGATTGTCCCGTCCTAGGTGACATTCAAAGGTTTGGATGGTGGGAAAGTGGGTAGCCTCCGAAAGCCACATCTCTGCTCTTGCCTCTGATCCCCCTCTCGCCCGCCCTAAGAGAGGCAGATAAAAAAAAGTTACCTCTTTGGCATTGGATCCCTCACATAAAATAGATCTTTAACAGGCAGCTTGTAGGACCCTGAAGCAGTTGACCTCTGAAGGGCCGGTAATTTCCAGAAACACAACAGGTTAGTGTTGAGACCCTTGGTGGATGAGTATTCCCCCACCCCTCCCCTCATCCATTGATATCTTAGCAATAGATATGGCATGATAGTCATCTACTAACAAGGGGAAGGTAATGGCCTGGTGGTATTGTCACTGAACTATTAATCCAGAGACCCAGATAATGTTCTGGGTACTTGGGTTCAAACCTTGCCATGGGGAAATTTAATTCAATGGATGTTTGGAATTAAGAGTCTAATGATGACCAATATCAATTGTTAGTAGAAAAATATCCATCTGGTTTACTAATACTCTTTAGGGAAGGAAATTACCATCCATACCTGATCTGACTCCAGACCCACAGCAATATGGTTGACTCTTAATTGCATTCCTGAAGAAGGGCTCATGCCCGAAACGTTGATTCTCCTGCTCTTTGGATGCTGCCTGACCTGCTGCGCTTTTCCAGCAACACATTTTCAGCTCTTAATTGCCCTCTGGTAATTGGGAATGGATAATAAATACTGACTTAGCTAGATACGCCCTCATCCTGTGAATGATTAAAAAAAACAAGCCCTATACTCCCACCAAATTGAGTAAAACAAAAAAGACAGAATCTCTGCCAATGTTTTGCAGAATTCAATAGGTTTTCAGTTCAATTGCACCTACCTACTCATAAGACCAGTATTACTGAGGTAACAGAAGGTTTTGAGGTATCATCACAGTCAGAAAAATAAGGTGTATCTAATTTGTATCAGCTAGGAATTCTGAACTCACTTGACATACAGTAATTTATTTGTAATGGAGTGAGTCAACAGACACCTCAGTATTATATTGAACAAGAGCATATTAAAGCATGTTAGCCAGTCATTAACATGTCATTATTTGCACAGCCTGGCTGTGAACAAATTGGTTGCCGTGTTACCCATGTTGCAACAGTGATTGAACTTCGAAAGGACTTCATTGGCTGTGAAGACCTTTGAAATGCCTGCATGTTTTGAAAGGTGCTATATAAATGCACATGCATTTTTCTCATGATCTGATACCCATGTTTTGCCAAGCCCTCTGGAAAGGTTGCCATAAAGTCTCCTGGAATATGCTGGAAAGGGTAAAACGACACATGCCAAACCTCTCACGGGATCTTGGCGTTATCCATTAATATGGAGAAAGTGAGGAATGTCGATTCTCCTGTTCCTCAGGTGCTGCCTGATTGGCTGTGCTTTTCCAGCACCACACCCATTATCCATTCATATATGCCAGTTAGTTCACTTCCACATTTATTTCATCATGTTTTGGACTTATGATTGGCTTCAGGAAGGCTGAGGATTATTTCATAACCTCTGAAGAAGGCAACAAGCACTTGCGTCCCACTTAAAAGAGGCCAAACCGCATGATTATTCCAGAGCCCAGTTGATCTAGGTTAATGAATCAAACTTATCCTTTTCAATGTCGAGTCCATCTGCTCAAGGTGTAGGACCAAATATGGGTCAAGTGTTTGTCTTTCAAATAAAGGCAGATGCCAGAAAGATCCCAAGAAATGTGCTCTCCCACTTCAGTGACATAAAATATAAGCCAAATTTGCCCAAACATGCCATGAATTTAATACTCCAATCATTTCGTATAAACTGCCAATAGACGAGCTGCAGATGTAGCTGAGGAATAATTTAGGCCTTTCCTGCCCCAGCCTGGGCTCCTCTGCAATTTGAAAGTGCACCAGTCAAAGGTTACGAGGTAAAACAGCTTGAGGTCTTGATTAAATATGGAATTCGGGCTCAATTGCTCTGCCTGAGAAGGCCCATCGAACCAAGTTTCCTCAAGGGTTGCTCATGATCCAAAGGAAAACTCCAGCCTATAGGAACACAGAAACCATTAGCAGGAGTAGGCTATTCAGCCCTTTGAGCCTGCTACCCCATTCAATATGATCATAGCTGATCATCCAACCTGTTCCTGCTTTCTCTTCAAACTCTTAAGAATGTCACCTAACTCTTTCTTGAAAACAGTCAATGTTTTTGGCCTCAACTGCTTCCAATGGCATGGAATTCCACAGGTTTATCATTCTCCGGGTGAAGAATCCATAGACTTGCCTTTCTCTTCCCAACCACCTTACCAGCTGAAGATTTCTCCGATTTGAAAACCTACATGAGTAAACCAGACACACCCACACCCCCCCTCCATCATGTCCTCTCCCTACAACTGCCCTCAGATCTCCAGTCTCCCCCACCCCTACGTACATACACACCCAACTGCCCCAAGATCTCCAGTCTCCCCCACCCCTACACGAATACACACCCAACTGACCCAAAATCTCCAGTCTCCCCCCCCTACACACATGCACACTCAACTGCCCCACGGTCTCCAGTCTCCCCCACCCCTACGTACATACACACCCAACTGCCCTCAGATCTCCAGTCGCCCCCACCCCTACGTACATACACACCCAACTGACCCAAGATCTCCAGTCTCCCCCACCCCTACACGAATACACACCCAACTGCCCCAAGATCTCCAGTCTCCCCCACCCCTACACGAATACACACCCAACTGCCCCAAGATCTCCAGTCTCCCCCACCCCTACACGAATACACACCCAACTGCCCCAAGATCTCCAGTCTCCCCCACCCCTACGTACATGCACACCCAACTGCCCCAAGATCTCCAGTCTCCCCCACCCCTACACACATACACACCCAGCTGCCCCAAGATCTCCAGTCTCCCCCACCCCTACACGAATACACACCCAACTGCCCTCAGATCTCCAGCCTCCCCCCTACGCACATACACACCCAACTGCCCTCAGATCTCCAGTATCCCCCACCCCTACATACATACACACCCAACAGCCCTCAGATCTCCAGCCTCCCCCCTACACACATACACACCCAACTGCCCTCAGATCTCCAGTATCCCCCACCCCTACACACATACACACCCAACTGCCCCAAGGTCTCCAGTCTCCCCTACTCCTACACACATACACACCCAACTGCCCCAGGTTCTCCAGTCTCCCCCACCCCTACATGCATACTCACCCAACTGCCCCAAGGTCTCCAGTCTCCCCTACTCCTACACACATGCACATCCAACTGCCCCAAGGTCTCCAGTCCATCCCACCCCTACACACATACACACCCAACTGCCCCAGGTTCTCCAGTCTCCCCCACCCCTACACACATACACACCCAACTGCCCCAAGATCTCCAGTCTCCCCCAACCATACACACATACAGCCCCCAGATCTCCAGTCTCCCCAACCCCTACACAAATATACACCCAACTATCCCCAGATCTTCCACTGTCACTGCCTTCTATTTTAATGTCCAGGCAGATAATTCACTTCCATCCAGAGCAGAGGCAGTCACAATGGCAATAAGACCTGGTTTTATCTGCCCTACTTGCTGTCCCACTTGTAGGATGGCACAGTGGTTCAGTGTTCAGCATTGCTGCCTCACAGTGCTAGAGGCCTGGGTTCGATTCCAGCCTTGGGCTATTTCCTGTGTAGAGTTTGCACATTCTCTCTGCATGACTTTCCATCCCAAAAATGTGCTGGTTAGGTGAATTAGTCATAGTGAATGTGGAGTTGTAGGGGTCTGAATCTGGGTGGGATGCTTTTCAAAAGGTTGCTGCCTACTTTAATGGGCCAAATGGCCTCTTTCCACATTGGAGGGATTCTATGTTTACTGCCCCTTGGGCTCAGGGAAGCTAAAGTCTCATCCCTCAAAGCTTCTTGGGAAATCGAAACCAGTTTGAATGTGATAAAGATTAGCCTTTCTAGATTTGGTGTGGTCTGTGTCTAACTGAAACAGTTAAATAAAAGCTTTGGGAGATTAAATCAGCACAGTCTGCTGATTACATAAATAATTACATTTATGTTGCAGAGAGCTATGTAATTGCTGAAATATGACCGGTAATTCATCATGTCACTGTATTATTCCCCACAATGACAAAACCAAGAAAATTGCTCTTTTTTTAACCAAAGTTCCAATTTCTTTCTTGAATGAATTTAAGGGGCAGTTTTTTGAAAAAAAGAAAACATCTCATTTATTTTTAATGCTCCCATGACATTTTTCTTAACTGTGCTTTGCAACAGTGTATTTGAGAGTAATATATAGTTTCAGAAGTATTCAGGAAAACCCTATTAATCAATGGGAAGGCAGATATGGGCTTCTCTTCAGAATCCTAGAATTCCTGCACTGCGGAAACAGGCCCTTCGGCCCAACAAGTCCACATGAACCCTCCGAAGAGTAACCCAACAGACCCATTCCCATGCTATTCGATATTTACCCCTGACTAATGCACCTAACCTACACATCCCTGAACACTGTGGGCAATTTAGCACGGCCCATTCACCCTAACCTGCATATCTTTGGATTGCGGGAGGAAACCGGAGCACCCAGAGGAAACCCACACATACACAGGAAGACTGTGCAAACTCCACGCAGACAGTCGCCCAAGGCTGGAATCAAACTCAGGTTGCTGGCATTGTGAGGCAGCTGTGCTAACCACTGAGCCACCGTGCCACCCATCAGCAGTAGGACACAACAATTAACAATAGCGGGAGATATTTGAACAGCAGAAATAGTTATGCCTTCAGCAACGTTCAGACTTGGAAGTTGCAAATGACATGAAAGTGACACAAGCACCAGATAAGGACCACCTACAACAAGAGAGTACCTAGTGATCTCCCTTTGGAATTCAACAGCCGTGTCCCAACTCTCAATATTGAACTGGAAATTGAATTGGACATGCCATATTAATATTGTGGCTACAAGTCATAAGTTGGGAATGTTCCAGCCAATTGCTCACTGCCTGTCTTCCCAGAATACTGTTCACTATTAACGAGGCACGAGTCTTAGAATTAGAATTGGAATTGGGTTTATTGACATGAGGCAGTCACCGTGGCATTGAGGTCTGGTCTTATCTTTCTGTCCAGCTTGTATGGTGCCACGGTGGTTCAGCAGCCCATTTAATTCACAACCCACTTAAAGCATTAACTCCATCGATCACTGGTACACAGTGGTATCAGTATCTGCTGTCAGTGGTGCGATAGCTCAGTTGTCAGCACTGCTGCCTCACAGTGCCAAGGGTCCAGGTTCAATTCGACCCTCGGGTGATTGGCTGTGCGGAGTTTCTCCTTTCGTTTGTGTCGGTTCCCCCCAGGTGCTCTGGTTTCCTCCCACAATCCAAAGATGTGCAGGTGAGATGGATGGCCCATGCTAAATTTCCTCTAGTGATCAGGGATGTGTAGGTTAGGTGTGTTAGCCATGGGAAATGCAGGGTTACACGGATGGGATGGGTACGAGTGGGATACTCTTAAGAGGGTCAGTATGGACACATTGGACTGAATGGCTCACTTCCACACTGTCAGGATTATGGAAAAAAACATCTCCCCCACCCAGAGAAACATGGGCAGCAGTTGCTCAGGACCATCTTGGCTAGCTACTTACACAGCTCCTTAAATCGCAACATTACTGCTTTACTGTTGTTCGGATAAATGCCTTGAATTCTTCCCTAACAGCACAGTGAATGCACTCACCACCACGTGGAGTAGAGCAGCTCAAGAAGACACATTGAGTGGCATGGTGGCTCAGTGGTTTGCACTACTGTCTCACAGTGCTAGGGATCTAGGTTCGATTCCAGCCTCAAGCAGACTGTCTATGTGAAGTTTACACATTGTTCCCGTGTCTGCACAAGTTTCTTCCGGGTGCTCTGGTTTCCTCACACAATCCAAAGTTGTGCAGGTTAGGGTGGATCGGCCATGTTAAATTGCCCATTGTATTCAGGGATGTGTAGGTTAGGTGCATTAGTCAGTGGTAAATACAGCATAATAGGGTTGGGGAATTGGTCTGGGTGGGTTCCTCTTCAGACGGTCAGTGTGGACTTGTTGGGCTGAAGGGCCTGTTTCCACACTGTAGGGATTCTATGAAGACAGCTCAGCACCCACTTTCCTGGGGCAGTTAGGGACAGGCAATTAAAAAAAAATTGACAACAACGTCCACTTCCCAAAAACCAATAAAACGTGGACTCCCATTGCTAAGTTCCATTCAGCAGGGAGAGGAATGCTTTCACATCTCTTTAGGAGGGAGCTTGGACACCTAGGACATTTCCAAATGGCATTACTTTCTTGCACACAGTTCTAAGTGTTAGACACTGCAAGAAATAACTGATTGGCACATTAACTCCTCTGCAGGAGTGTTCCTGTTTGCCTGAATGTGTGAATTGGGTAAAAATAAAAGGCATCTCTGCAGGTATTAATGTAGTGGCTCCTATCTGGAGGCAACCAACCATATCTACCTGCTCATCAGACAGCGCTACACAAATCATGTGCAAGCTGGAATTGTTTTTTCCTCTCCAGCTGCACATCTCTGGAATTCTTACAGAGTTGATAGGCTCACCATCAGGAGGGGAAGTGAGAAAAACTTTTAGCATTTTGTCCATGCTTCATAGAAACGCAGTGGCATTTACAGAGCCTGTTAGTTCTATAGAGAGCAGGTCCATGCTGTGCATCCGCATATTGCTTGGAAATATCTGCCAGTTGTACGCGTTAACCCATTTATTGGAATGCTTTTAAATCTTCAGAAGAGTCTAGAAACACGTGAGACTGGGATTGCACACTAACAAGTCACGATGTAATTTCACTCCGATAAAGTTTTCCCAGAGAGACCTTTTGCCCAGGTGTTGTAGAAAATGACTGACTTTGCCCCAAATAAACCCCACAACATTCAACCTTATCTAGCCATTATCGTGTGATTTATGGGACAGTTGGATATCCTAGAAAGTTTCATTCTGGTTACCCTGGAGTGTTACGGATTGATAATCGGACTTCTTTATATCTTGAAGCAATAGATTTTTCAACAGGATGTGTCTCGCAAAGAAAATGTAGCCTCTTTTCTGGTTTGGGTATCTGAGTGTTTCACTCCTACACCCTCTTGTGTTCTACACCCTTTCTATGAGACCTGAAACCACATTTTTAAAATGGATTGCTTAAATGTTTGCTGTTATATTAGTCCCATATCTGCAATCTAGAAAGCAAAATGCTGACTTCAGATAACTCAATGGTTAGCACTGCTGCCTCTCAGTGCCAAGGACCCGGGTTCTAATACACCCTCAGGTGACTGTCTAGAACATAGAACATAGAAAAATACAGCGCAGTACAGGCCCTTCGGCCCTCGATGTTGCGCCGACCAAAGCCTACCTAACCTACACTAGCCCAATAACCTCCATATGCTTATCCAATGCCCGCTTAAATGACCATAAAGAGGGAGAGTCCACCACTGCTACTGGCAGGGCATTCCATGAACTCACAACCCACTGAGTAAAGAAAATACTGTGTGGAGTTTGCACATTCTCCCCGTGTCTGTGTGGGTTTAATCTGGATTCCTCCCACAATCCAAAGATGGGCAAGTTCAGCTGGATTGGCCCATGCTAAATTGCCTGTAGTGTCCAGGGACGTGTAAGTTAGGTGGATCAGCTATGGGAAATGCAGGATTACAGGGAAAGATAAGGGGAAAGGCTCTGGTGGGATGCTCTTCAGGGGATTGCTGTAGACTTGATGGACTGAATGGCCTGCTTCCACGTTGTAGGGACTCTATGTCTGCTGAGTTACATTAGTATTCCCTAGATTATGAATCCCAGCTGCTAGTTAAGCCCTCCATCAATATTAAATCCTGTCACGGGACATGTATTTGATGGAGAAGTTCATGCCACCAATAGGTAACATCCATCCAGTCAAAAGCTTTCCTTATTTGTTTCACAGTTGCACCTTGAGTGGTTACTTCATGGTTAAGTATATGGAACCTACTGTATCCTTGTATAACATACACAATCAATCCATCTGTATATGGAGAGCAATGTGAAGTGTTTGTTGCTTACACTGCTATAAATAACCAATGAAATCTTTGCTCCTTTACACACACCATATCTTGCTCACATTAAAGGTACGTATTCCAGAGAAGACCTCTGATCCTGAATCCTTTGAAAAATAAAGTTGAGAGTATGGTGCTGGAAAAACACAGCCGGTCTGGCAGCATCCGTGGAGCGGGAGAATCGACGTTTTGGGCAAAAGCTGTTTGTCGGGAATGCTCCTGCTGCTTGGATGCTGCCTGACCTGCTGTGCTTTTCCAGCACAACACTTTCAAATCTAATCTCCAGCATCTGCAGTCCTCACTTCCGCCTCCTTTGAAAAATAGCCTATTTGCATCCTTATTTCCACAAAATGCTTCTCTCAAATAAGTCTTCCTGACTTAACCCTTCGTGAGTACTTTGCAGAAATTATTGTTGATCATTGTGATTCGATGTAATAACTATTTGGTCAGGCTACCTATCTTTAATGCATTAACCGTTGAAGTTCCACCTTAATCTCTTTTAACTAACCATGTTAAAAGGACTTGTTTTTTACTTACTGAAGCTTTTCCTAAAGGTAACACTCAGATACCCAAACCAGAAAATATGCCACATCTTCCTCGTGAGACACATCATGTTGAAAAGCCTGTTGTTTCAAGATGTGAAGACGTCCAATTATCAATCTACATCAAAATACAACTTTCCAGGATATCCAACAGTACCATACATGACAAGATAATGGCCAGGTAAGACTGAATCTTCTGGGTATTTTTTGATTAACCATGACACCACACAGTTTTTAACTACACCCCATGTCATCGCCTTCTCTAGATCACTGGCAGAAACAGAAACTCATAGAATGTCCACAGATCAGAAAGAAGCCATTTGATTTTGGTTTGATTTATTTATTGTCATGTTTGTATTGCTACAAAATACAGTGAAAAGTGTTGTATAGTGTCGCCACTCTCTGACGCCAATTTAAAACACAGAAAACTAAGTCAAAACATAAAATATAAAGGCAGAAAAATGAAGAAGTCAAGAAAGTGTCCAACTTTATAGTCCTTCTTGTTAAGTGCTCCTGGTGGTCAGACATGAGTCCTTGATACCATACCACTGCCACTAGAGTGAAAGTCATCCACCCTTTGGTGCTAATTCACCTCCTCCAACACCCTCCCTACTCTGGGCCCTTGCTGGACCTCACAAAATGCCGATGCCCTCGAGTCTTGTACTGGGCCCACCACCAAACTCCGAGAGTCCAGGCTGTTGGGCCTGATCAGGCCTATTCACGTCAGTGCTGCCGGGCACACTCACCAATGCCTTCGCCATGATCAAGCTCTTCACCAAGAGGTGAGTAAAATAAAATAGAGGAGAAAAAGAATCCCTACAGAAGAGAGGCAAAAAAAGAAAAGCTAAAAGAAAAGCAGATAAATCCCACGCTCAGAAGCCCTACTCCACATCCATATTACCCATCGAGTCTGCACCAACCCTCCATCAAGCATCCTACCCAGCCACATGGGGTTTTTATCATGGCCAATCCACCTAACCTGCACCAGCTTTAGACTGTGGGAGCAAACCTCATGCAGGCACAGGGAGAAAGTGCAAAAACGCCACACAGACAGTTGCCCAAGGGTGGAATTGAAACCAGGACCCTGGTGCTGTGAGGCAACAGCACTAACCACTGAGACACCATGCCACCAAAATTGCTGGAGAAGCTCAGCAGGTTTGGCAGCATCTGCAAGGCGAGAACAGAGTTAACGTTTCAAGTCCAGAGAGCCTTCTTCAGATTAGTAGACGGGAAAAGTTGGTGTATTGGCTGATGACAGAGATGTGGCATGGTGAGGCGGCAAGTGAGCAGGTAATAGAGATAGAGCTCAGAGCGGGATAGAGAGAGAAAGTGAGGAGAACAAGGGGGTGGTTGATAGTTAGTCAGGAAGCAAGAAAGGTTCACTGCTACTCTGTGTCCAATGCCCACTGGAGACACCTATCTTTTCTTTATCCTGTTGGAAAGTGTCACTTACCCAAGCAAGCAATGGGACAGTTCCAAACATGAGAGTTTACTGACTGCCAGCAATGGTGAATACAAACAATGGAGGCTGAAGCTCACCCCCACCATATGAACCACAAAGGTAGAACAGTGGCTCAGTGGTTAGTACTGCTGCCTCACAGGATAGGGAGCTGAATTCAATGTTCCCCTCGGGTGATTGTCTGCGTGGAGTTTAAATGCTTGCCCCGTATCTGTGTGGTTTCTGCCAGGTGCTCTGGATTCCTCCCACAGTCCAAAGATGCACAAGTTAGGTGGATTAGCTGTGCAAAATTGCTCTGTAGTGTCCAGGAATGTAAGTGCAGATTTGATGAATTAGCTAGGGGAAATGCCAGGTTACAGGGTGGATTTTGGTGGAATGCTCTTCAGAGGGTAGGTGTGGAACTGATGGACTGAATGGTCTGCTTCCACGGTGTAGGGGTTCTGTGAAATTCTGGCATCTAGGGCACTGACTATTTACCATTCCACGATGGTCTGCTGTTCTCAACTGGCATCTGCTGGAACCAGGTGACGCTAAGACACTGGCTTATAGCCCTAATGCAGCTGAGCTTGGTCAACGACAATGTCAGCTTCCTCTTCCCCAGTCTCTGGGTTCCCCTCCTTGGAAAATTACCCCCTTTGCCCCAGTTCCTCAGTATAGAATCATAGAGTCATACAGCACAGAAACGGACACTTCAGTCCAACCAGTCCATGACGAACATAATCCCAAACTAAACTAGTCCCACCTGTCTGCTCCTGGGCCATATCCCTCCAACCCTTTCCTATTCATGTACTTACCCAAGTGTCTTTTAAACATTGTAACTGTACCCACATCCACCACTTCCTCATTCCACTCACAACTCCCCTCTGTGTAAAGTTCTAACATATCACATGTTGCGTGCTCCAATTGTTCAGGAGCACAGTGTGCCAGGATGGCATAGTGCTCTCTGTCTGGATTAGGCTGGAAGGCAACACCCAGTTGGCTCCAAACAATGGACCTACATTTGCAACAATGCCATGATCTGCCCCCCCACCCCACTCCCACCCACCCCCACCATGGTACCCAGTCACAGCACAGCATTGCATCTGTGCACCACTTCAGTCAGGGCAGTGATACAATGGTGTCATTTTTATTATAGAATCCCCACAAAAAGGCCAATTGGCCCAACAAGTCCACACAAACCCTCTGAAGTGCATCCCACCCAGACTCATCCCCCTAATGTATCATTGTATTTCCCATGGCCAACTCACCCAACTTACACATCCCTGAACACTGTGGTCAATTTAGCTTGGCAAATTCACCTAACCTACATATCCCTGAACCTGGTGGACAATTTAGCTTGGCAAATTCACCTAATCTACATATCCCTGAACCTGGTGGACAATTTAGCTTGGCAAATTCACCTAACCTACATATCCCTGAACCTGGTGAACAAGTCAGTTTGGCAAATTCACCTAACCTACACATCTCTGAACCTGGTGGACAATTTAGCTTGGCAAACTCACCTAACCTACACATCCCAGAACAATGTGGTCAATTTAGCTTGGCCAATCCACCTAAACTGCACATCTTTAGACATGGCCATGGTGACAGTCTGTTTCCCCGGTAACCAGCATCGTCAGGTACCTAGGCCATCAAACACACCAGGTGTACGAGATTAGGAAACATGACCATTTGCACAACTCTAATCCTTCCCTAGATCAGTGCATGCTACAACAATTCCTTGGAAGTCATTAGCATAAACCAATTAGGTGGTGCTGTGTGGTCCACCATTCACAGCTGACTTGCATCTCCATGGCGCGAGGATTACACAGATGATTTGCTTGTTCGATTTAGCTTGGTGCAACCCCCCACTGCATCAGACCTACTTTGTAACATGAGTCACATGCCTTCTTCCTAGCCATTTCCTTTTTAGTGGGAGCAGAACTTTTCTGCCTAAACTAATGGTGATTAATGAGCAATGAATAAGTGTGCATTCACAATGGCATATGAAGAAGTAAAATCTCTGAAGAAATAAATGCCCGTTAGTAATGGAGCACGGATTTCACCCCATCTTTAAGGGGAGATGGTCACCCTTATCATCCAAAACTCATCCACCCATATCTTAAGTTGTAGTAAGTGTTATTCCCCAGTCTCCCTTGTGCTTACTTGCCTACATTGCCTTTTCCAAGAGCCAGTGCTTCGATTTTAAAATTCAAATCATTGCTTTCACATCCATAGCGCAGTTTGCCACTTCTCAGATTTTGTCCAGCTCCAAAGCTGCCTGAGATATTGGTGCACTTCTAATTCTGACCTCTTGTACATCCCCAGTCATAATATCTCTTCCACTGGTGACCATGCTTTTAGTTGTCTAAGGTCTGTGATGATGTTATGGTTTTAAAAGGTTCATTTTGTTCTTTTTTTTGAAAATAGGTTTTAAAGCAGAGGTACAGAGCTGGCTAGTAGAGATCCATACAATAAACAGCTTGGGAAGCCCTGTATTTTTCTTTAAAGTTGGAACAATAGAAGCAGCCTGGCTGGGTGTGGCCAGCTCTCACAGACCAGGATTTCAAGCTATTTTTTAGATTTTAGGTTTGGCTTTAAGCAGTTGCTGTTGGAGTCTCAACAGGGCAGAAACTGCTGGAAAAAACCAAAAGAACTACATATGCTGTAAACCAGAAATAAAAATAGAAATTGCTGGAAAAGCTCAGAGGTCTGGCAGCTTCTGTGGAGAGAAATCAGAGTTAACGTTTCAGGTCGAGTGACCCTTCCTGTTGCCAGACCTGCTGAGCTTTTCCAGCAATATCTATTTTTGTTACAGAAGCTGCTGGAGTTTTAGAGTAAAAATTATCTTTTCCTGCTCTCAGTTACAGATGGAAGCTGGGAATTTCTGTCTGCTGCTGTGAGACAAATTGCTTGTCTGAATTTTCCTTTTTGCTGAGGGTTATGTTTTTGGGATGTCGCTATATTGGAACAGTTAATTCCTCATAGTTACTGTATCTATTACTCAGCTAAGTTTTCCGACAGAGTTCAGTTATTCTAAGTCTTTTTTTGTATTTTAACGATAGTGTTCAAATAAATTGTGTCTTGCTGCATATCGAGTAGTTTGAACAATCAAATTGCATCAGAGCACAGCACATTACATTCACCTTTAAAATAAGGACAATGTTAAGGTCTAGGCTACCTTCTTAAAATATTTTGAGGGGGTCTGGCCCATAACAGATCCAAGCTCCAGATTTCGCTCCTAGTCCTACCAGACCGTGGGGCTGCTTTTCCATGAGAGAGAGAGAGAGACAACTGGTAGTGGTTTAACCTGAGGGCCACCATGCCTCAGATGTGGAGAGAGGTTGAGAAGAAGAGACCTCAGCTGGTGTGTGAATTCAAGCCACAATGTTGGCATCGCTCTGTATTGTAAGCCAGCCATTTAGACAACTGAGCGAAAGGCAAATGAAATGCATGATTCACTGAGTAATTGAGATGATTGGTTCAAGGGGGAAGGACGAGGGTGAAAGAAAATAAGAATGGCATGGCGGCTCAGTGGCTAGCGCTGCCGCTGCACAGCACCAAGGACCCAGATTCGATTCCAACCCTTGGCTGACTGTCTGTGTGGAGTTTGCACATTGCCCCTTTGTCTGTGTGGGTTTCCTCCCACAGCCCAAAGATGTGCAAGTTAGGGTGGATTGGCCATTCTAAGGTGTCCTGCAGTGTGCAGGGTTGTGTAGATTAAGTGGGTTTACCTGAATAGGTGCAAGGTTACACAGATGGGTTAGGAGGCTGGTTCTGGGTGGGATGCTCTTCGGAGGGACGGGGTGGACTCAATAGGCTGGATGGCCTGCTTCTACACTGGAAGGGTTCTATGATTCTTGAGGGAAAAAAAAACATTCCGATGAGATGAAAGAAAGAGGAGTGTAGCATAAAGAGTTAATGTCCAAATATGTAATAAGTTAAGCCACAGCAGATGTAAGTGAACACATGGCAACAGACTCCAGAGAGAGATTATTCTGTGCACAGCCTCATGCTAAGCTTAATTACATGAATAGTTAGCAGAATGTTAAATAAAAAAAGGTGATCTTACTAACTTAGACCTTACCAGTCTCTCTAGATGCTAATAAGGAGACAGTTATTCCTAAGATCTGTCGCCATGATACTAGAGACCCTTGGACTGAATGTGTCCATTTCTAGGCTGTAACTACTTTCCAGCTAAATTACCAATCACGAGTGCAAAGAAGACAGCAAAGCTAACAACTCTGCTCTGAGGCTTTTGTCTAGTAGTGGTCAGGAAAATTGATCCCCCTTATCAATATTTCTAATCACCCTGTTCAGAGGCATTATTACACAGCTCTGGAACAGATGGGATTTGTACTCAGGAGGTACTGGCCCCATAATCTGTTTGTTTTCCTCACTGTGTTAGTACAACGCTTAAGCTTCAGTCTGTTTGGAAACATCTTTTCAACTTTATTTCTTTCAGCAAATGATCATCAAAATCCCCTTGATGAAGATTTGTGGACTGTCGATAAAGATAATGTAGAGGCAGAGAGCGGCTTGGGGATTTTGGAGCATATCTGTGGATGTTTAGCACTTGAATGGAATTGGAACTTAATGTATCATTTGGTAAATGTTGCTAATTTGAAAATTCCATTCCTTGTTGGTTTGTCTTTATCTTACAAGCAATGCATAAAGTGGGCAGCATGTTGAATTACCTTTAAGATCCTATTTACAGGCCTATGTGTCTTTACTCATGATTTATCTTCCACATTTTATGTCTGTACGTTTGAAATAACTACTTCCCTGTCTTAACTTAGAGTAAACCATGTTCCCCTGTGCTCTCTGACCTAGACTGGCTCCTATCCTGCAATATATGGAGTTTAAAATGATCCCTGTTTTGTAATTACATTAGAAGCCATTCAGAGAAAGTTCACTCAATTTACTCATGGGATGAAGGGCATATCTTTCATTTAAAGATTGAGGCTTTACCTATTGGAGTTTAGAGGAATGAGAATCATATAAACCTGTAAAGCTGTATGGAGACTTGACAGGGTGATTACTGGTTGGATGTTTTCCATCCTATAGGGGAACCTGGAATCAGGGGCCTAGTTCAAAATATAGATGCCTCCCATTGAAGGCTGAGATAAGAAATGTATTTTTCTCTCTGGATCATTCGAGTGAGAGTTCTTATCGGTGGAGTCTGGGTTATTTAATTTATTCAAGGCTGAGTTAATTAGTATCTTTTGGGAGTCAAGAGTTATGTAGGGCACACGAGTAGAGTTGAGACCAAAATCTGGTCAGTTGTGATCATACCGATTGGTGGAATAGGTTCAAAGGACCGAATGGCCTGTTCCTGTTCCTAAGATATATGTTTTTGTATATTCTTGAAAAGGAGCCACATGGGCCTTTCAACAACTCTCCAAACCTTCATCGCTTCCACAAAACTTTGCCCATAAAATGTTGGAAATGCAATTCGGGTGACATTGTGAGAAAATTGAAAGTCATTGTAAACTTGTCTATGTGACTCGTAGAAAACATCTGGAGCAGGAGTGGGCCAATCAGCTCTTAAAGCCTGTTCTGTTATTCAATTTAATCATGGATGATCGTTCATCAGTAATCGCTGGAAAAGCTCAGTGGATCTGGCAACATCAGTGGAGAGAAATCAGAGTTAACGTTTCGGGTTTCAGTGACTATTCTTCAAAGGATTAGAGTATGGAATACGTTGCCATGGTAACATGGAGGAGGCAGGACCAATCAAAGCACTCAGGAAGATTTTAGACGATTTTTTTGAAGGGAATCAATGTGCAAGGGAAAAGGCGGGATATAACACTGAGTTATAATGTTCAATCAGAGAGCTAGCCTGGATAGACTCTTCCTGCACTGGGACAAATTTTTAAAAATTCATTCATTGGATGAGGGCATTGCTGCCTCGGCCAGCATTATCACCCACCTCACTGGGGTCTGGAGTCACATGTAGGCAGACCAGGTGAGGATGGTAGTTTCCTTCCTTTAAGAATATGAATGAACTAGTTGGGCTTTCCCCACCACAATCAATTCACAGTTACCAATCAGGTGTCAATTCCAGATTTAGCAATGTAGGTTTGCTCGCTGAGCTGGAAGGCTCAGTTTTGGAAAAACCGGAGGCTCACTGATGACATTACCCAGTATAGTGACGAAATGTCTGAAAACAAACCTTCCACCTCAGCGAACAAACCTACATCCAGAACCTCAACTACAAATCTCCTCAAAATTTGCTAAGATACTTATTGAATACAAATTAAACCATTTGCCACAATGGGATTCGAACCTTAGTGTCCCCAGGACATTACCAGGGTCTCTGGGCTGACAGTCCAGTGATAATACCACTAGACTGTTACCTCTCATGGCTCAGCAGGCAAAATGGACCACAGCTTAGTAACATCTGCATAAACTGTGTCTCATATTTACCTATTTAGGTCACTTGCATACATCTATTTTTGCAACCAAGTGTTTGCAAATAAATTGGTACAAATTAGTATTTCGGTAGTGTTATTGGCCTGCTACTTTATATTATCTGATTTCTATTTTATCTTACCTCTCAATTTAATTCAATCTCTAATCTATTTGAACTTTTTATTTTGCACTGACACACTGCATTATCTAAAGTTTGAATGGCACAACACAGATAACACAGCACAGTGGAAATTTAGGGCTGAAAGGAATTGGAATTGTCAGATCATTTCAATGAGCCATTTCAAAAATAAGACAAATGGACTGTGCGAGGTCTGCTGCGTCAATCTTTTCATCTTTCCCGCTTGATGCTTTTCAAAGTGTTTCTTGCACAGTAAATCATGCCAATATGTGGCAATAAAAACTACAATATTATTCTCCCAATTAAGCAAAGAGTTCTGCTTACAATGGCACAAGATGGGCGGCACAGTGGCACACACTGCTGCCTCACAGCGCCAGAGACTTGTGTTCAATTCCCACCTCAGGAGACTGACTGTGTGGAGTTTGCACGTTCTCCCCGTGTCTGCGTGGGTTTCCTCCGGGTGCTCCGGTTTCCTCCCACAGTCACAAAGATGTGTGAGTCAGGTGAATTGGCCATGATAAATTGCCGGTAGTGTTAGGTTAGGGGTATGGGTGGGTTGTGCTTCGGCAGGTTGGTGTGGACTTGTTGGGCCGAAGGGCCTGTTTCCACACTGTAGGTAATCTAATCTAAAAAAAAAGATATTTCCAAATACCTAGATAATAGTCTAAAGGATAAAAGTCCGTGGTCTCTGTTAGAAATTTCCGGGCTGACATTTGTGAGCAACAATATTTTGCACAACCTTTGTCTTCATTGTGCAATTCTCTGATAATTCTCCAATGTCTCAGCTTAAAAACCCCTGAGTTGATTTTGCTCATCTTGGTACTCAGAAACCTTTCAATGGTGTAAAATCTTTAGGACAATTTTATTTTGCTTTGGCTAAATGCAAGTTGGGTTCAGGACCTTTGGAGAGATGCTCACTGTGAGGCCTGGCAAGATTTTTTGCTCAATATTACTGAAACTCACTTGATTAACCACCGACCCCAACTCTATGGTGTCACTCATATATGATTCTATTCACATGTTGCCATGACCGGACCCAAAATGCTGACTCTGATTTCTCTGCAGAGTTGCTGCCAGACCTGCTGAACTGTTCAAGTAATTTCCGTTTTGGTAAATACAGGGAGAAGGTAGGAGGCTGGGGCTGGGGCTGAGGTTGGGTGGGATGCTGTTCAGATGGTTCCTGCAGATTTGATGGGCTGAATGGCCTCTTTCCACACTGTAAAGACTCTGTGGTTGACTTTTGGATTTCAATGAGAGGATGACATCAAGAGAGAAATGGGAACAAAGCACATTGAGAAAAGTGAAGGGAACCTATGAGCAAGCTGAAGTGCACTGGTATTTGAATGGGCATTTAACGCAGATCCCCCTTGAGAAAAGTGCAATTATGTTAGCCATGAATGCACTAAGGTTAGCTTTAAGGCACCAATATGTGTGCTTAAGCAAAGCAGTAGAAAGTGAGGACTGCAGATGCTGGAGATCAGAGTCGAGAGTGTGGTGCTGGAAAAGCGCAGCAGCATCTGAGGAACTGGAGAGTCGATAGTTTGGGAATTCCTTCATCAGGAATCAGCAAAGCAATAAACTGGTCCTGGAGAAAAGTCCACATAATGAAATCACAGAACCATCACACCAATCTCTTTCTAGATTGTAGTGTTATAACTAATTACACATTTGCTGCTATCGCACAATTGATGTGGATTTTGAGACACTTAAAATGATTGATTCTGCTCATTGTAACTAACCATTAAAATCATACAATGGAAACTAAATTAACCTGCGCAGCTGTCAACCATTGAGATGATTTTTTTATTTAAGTAAGAGGAAGTCTTGTACTGTCGTGGTAGTGTTCGTGGACCGTGAGGCACAGATTCAAGGTCTACCTGCTCCAGAAGAATGCCAGTTAGAAAAATAGGGTAAATTATTGAAAGCAAGTTCAGTAAATTAAGAGGGATTCGTCTGGTGCAGTGGTAGTATCCTTACCTCTGAGCAAGGAAACCTGGATTTGAATCCCATCTGCTCTAGAGATGTATAATTGTAACGTTGAGCAGGTGAATTAAAAATACCTTCAGTAAAATAACATAGAGGACTCTTTGTGGTGCGGTGGTAATGTCCCAACCTCTGAGCCAAGGGGCCTGAATTCAATCCTACCTGTTTGCAACATGTTATATTGTTTTTTTCTGAACAGATTAATAAGGAAATAAGACAGGAAACAGGAGTGAGTCACTCTGAGATTATTGTTTCATAGTGGGGTCAGTGACATAACAGTGAGCAAGTCTATTTTAAACCAGATGGTGGAAGTCTGAAATGAAAACAACAAGTGCTTGAGAAACTTAACAGGTCTGACTGTGTCTATGGAGAGAGAAACAGAGTTAACATTGACTCCAATTTGACTCTACACAATAGTTCCAATAGAACTTTCTGTAATTCCTCCACAGATATTTTTATTTCATTCACAGGGTTATGGATGTCATTGGCATTTTTTTGTCCCGAGGGTTGTAAAGAGTCAACCACATTGCTGTGGGTCTGGAGTCGCATGTAGGCCAGACCAGGTAAGGATAGCAGTTCCTGGCAGTTTCCTTCCCTAAATGACATTGGTGAACCAGATGGATCCTTCCTGACAACCAACAATGGCTGAATGGTCATTATTGGACTCAATTCCAGATTTTTAAAGAAATGTTAAATTCCCAGCACGGCAGACTTTGAACCCTGAACATTGCCCAGGTCTGCAGATGAATAGGTTAGCAATGTTACCACCAGGCCAACACCTCTCCTGTACTAGGCCAGCTCCAGAGACATCTTTCCAATGTGAGGAAAACTATTTAAATACAATGTGTTGTAAAGCATAAAGAACTTGAATCTAGACCACAGAATATTTGGCAGACAAATATCTACATGCTGAATCAGAGAGGAAAACACTTTGAGAGATTTGCAGTTGTTGAGCTATAATCCAATACTAAAACTAGTTTCAACCTTTTTCCTGTTTTGTTCCTATTCCCAGACCCCCTTCATCCTCTTTCCTTCCATACCCCTCCATCCTCCTTTGACACCTTCCCCCAATTCAACCACTACCTTCCCTCTTCCCTTCCCCACCCACTTTCCCCTTCCCTTTCCCTTTTCCTTCCCCACAGATCCTCCCCCTCTATCTTTCCCCTCCATCCCCTTTTACCACCTCCACCTTCTTTAGTTCTGATGAAGAGTCATAAGAGAATCAAACATTAACTCTGTTTCTCTCTCCATCGATGCTGCTAAACCTGCTGAGTTTCTCCAGCATTCTCTGTTTTTTATTCATTGTAGGTTCAAAGGACCGTTCTAAACTGGAGGAAGAGCAGGGAAATCTTAAAATGTCACAATTGATCTCTGTCCCAGTGTCCAATCCAGATGTAGACCTGAATTACAGAATGCAGTGATTATAACCTTTTGACAGATTATAATTAATTTGAATTATGGAAAACTCAGAACTCAATGAATATTTGACACGTTAGAATTGTGCCCCATTTCAAAATGAGTCAATTTATAAACTGAAATCAACTTACAGATCATAGATTAATAGAGATGTACAGCACAGAAACAGACTCTTCGGTCCAACTCATCCATGCCGACTAAATGTTCTAAATTAATCTAGTTCCATGTGCTAGCATTTGGCCCATACCCCTCTAAACCCTTCCTATTCATATACCCACCCATATGCCTTTAAATGTTGTCATTGTACCAGCCTCCACAGCTTTCTTTGGCAGCTCAGTTCATACACACATTACCCACTGTGTGAAAACTTTGCCCCTTCGGTCCCTTTTAAATCTTTCCCCTCTCACTGTAAATGTATGCCCTCTAGTTTTGGACTCCCCTACTCTGGGGAAAAGATCTCGGTTATTTAGCCTATCCATGCCCCTCATGATTTTATAAATCTCTTAAAGATCCTCCCTCAGCCTCTGATGCTCCAGGGAAAACAGCTCCAGTCTATTTGGCCTCTCCCTATAGCTCACATCATTCAAGTCTGGCAACATCCTTGTAAATCTTTTCTGAACCCTTTCACGTTTCGCAACATCCTTTTTATAGCAGGGAGATTTGAACACATTCCAAAAGTGGCCTAACCAACGTCTAAGACAGCTTCAATATGACCTCCCAACTCCTCTCTGCAATGCACTGATCAACAAAGGATAGCACACCAAACACCCTCTTCAATATCCTGTCCACCTGTGACTCCACTTTCAAGAAAGTACGAAACTGCATCCCAGTGTCTATAGACCTGCCGTTCCCTACCTTGATTAGATTAGACTTACAGTGTGGAAACAGGCCCTTCGGCCCAACAAGTCCACACCGACCCGCCGAAGCGCAACCCACCCATACCCCTACATATTACCCCTTACCTAACACTACGGGCAATTTAGCTTGGCCAATTCACCTGACCCGCACATCTTTGGACTGTGGGAGGAAACCGGAGCACCCGGAGGAAACCCACGCAGACACGGGGAGAACGTGCAAACTCCACACAGTCAGTCGCCTGTGTCGGGAATTGAACCCGGGTCTACAGGCGCTGTGAGGCAGCAGTGCTAACCACTGTGCCACCGTGCCACCCTACTTCGTTTTGAAATGAACAGTAGTGCCTGCCGATTCTGACAGAATGTGAAATCCTCCCTTTTTTTATCAGTTGTCTGGGAAAGACTGTCAGGTCTATTCAAAGGTGCACTTGTGTTAACTTTCAAAATGTATAAGCCTTCAGACAAAAACCTTTCTCCAAAAGTGTAAGGGTCAAAGCTTTCAGGGTGGGGGGGGGGGGGGGGCGGGGGGAGGGAGGGCACACATTCAATGCTCATATGTGAGTATCCCATGTCCCATGTTACTGGTATAAAGCACCTTGATGATTCAAATAGGTAATTAAAAAAAAGAATGCAGGAAAATTTTGAAATGAAGGAATGGTGTAAATGGTTTATCATTCTAGCCCTCATCTTGAATTGTTCCTACAAATATAGTAGAAGTGACAAGACAAAACATCAAAGACAAATTGTGATAACAACATTTTCCATCAGCCAACGCTGTGCAGAAAATATAACGCCAGCATTCCACAAACATTGCTCTCCTTTCAAATTTGCAAACATATATGAAAGTATTATATTAACCATTAAAGAGCAAATGTAACAGAGGGAAGATCTGTGCGATAACAATCTGACACGATGAGAAAATATGTTTGTTTAAACATAATTTTTTCGTTTCTAATTTATGAACACAAAGACAGCATTGCGAGAAAGTTTCCATCTACCCCTAAATGCTAGCTAACGATAATTATCAATCATCTGCTTAAAGTGAATAGAAGATTTCCAAATCAGGAAATGTTGGTCTGACTTTCAATTTCTATTCATCAGCAAAGAATACTGCTGATTGTATCCATGGGGATACATTGACTGAAGTGGACAAGTTGTTAATTTCAGAGCTTTAATGTGATGTTCTGAAACCTGAGTTTTCTGAGGGAATAATAATATTTCAAATACAAACCTCACTCTGAATTAAGCTCTGGTTTGGCAAGATTTGGAGCAGCAAGATCATAACACAAGCCAATGATTAGTGGAACAATGGACCAACAGAATTCTCAAATAGTCTATTACATATAGTCATATAATTACTGAGTTTTGATTTATTTCAATTTTAATGCCAATTCTAAAAGCTGCATGAAAAAAAACTTCACAATTACACTGTGCCACTAATAAATTATGATGTTGCTGGGAATATAGTCTAAGCTTTATCAAGGTATTAAATACAACGCTTCAATAAGGTAGTTCACTACCATCTTTTCAAGGTCTTTTTGATTTTGATTTTATTGTCATGTGCAATTTACAGTAAAAGTACAATAAAATACAGTGAAAAGCTTTCATTTGTCGCCACAAAACAGAGACATTTTGAATAATTTAAGAATACAGAGAAAAAGAAAGCAAATAACTAAAAGTACAGGAAAAGTATCTATCATCCAGAGACAAGCAATACATGCTGGCCCAGTCAGTGACAAGATGAAAATGTGTTGCTGGAAAAGCGCAGCAGGTCAGGCAGCATCCAACGAACAAGCCCGAAACGTCGAGTCTCCTGTTCCTTGGATGCTGCCTGACCTGCTGCACTTTTCCAGCAACACATTTTCAGCTCTGATCTCCAGCATCTGCAGTCCTCACTTTCTCCTCCAGCCAGTGACACCCATGTCCCATGAGTGAATTAAAAAAAAGAAGTAAATCTTAAGACAGAAGTAGTACACATGTGCAGTCGTATTCATAGACAACAAACACTTCCATTCACGTAGCACCTTCAATATGGCGACATTTCCCAATGTGCCTCAGAGGGTCGCTGCCAATTAAGACGGGCCACACAGAGTGTTATGGGAGCATATGAGGCCTTGATTGAATCAACAAGCAGGTTTTTAAAAATGTCTAAACTAGAGGGGTAGTGGCAGAAAAGTTTAGGAAGGGCATTTCAGAATTTTGGGGACAGAAAGCTAGCGGTGTAGGTGCCAACATTGGAGCGGCTAAAATCAGAAAAGCGAAAGATGCCACAATTACGGAAGCAAGGAGATCTCAGAGGTTCGGTAAGGAAGGAGAAGAAAGAAAGGAAGAGAAAACACACCCATCGATATCAACAGAGCGGAGGTTGGGAGGGTAGGAGAAGGTGAGGACTGTAGATGCTGGAGCTCAGGGTCAAGAGTGTAGTGCTGGAAAAGCACAACAGGTCAGGCAGCATCTGAGGAGCAGGAGAGTCGACGTTTCAGGCATAAGCCCTTCATCAGGAATGAGACTTATGGGTCAGAGAAGAGAGATAAATGGGAAGGAGGGGTGGTTTGGGGAGAAGGTAGCTGGGAAAGCGATAGGTGGATGAATGTGAGGGAGAAGGTGATAGGTCAGAGGGGGTGGTGATGGACAATCAGGAGGGCAGTGCTGAGTTGGAGGTTTGGGCCTGGGATAATGTTGGGGGAGGGGAAATGAGGAAGCTGTTGAAATCCACTTTTATCCCGTGTGGTTGCCAAGGCAGAATATGAGGTGTTCCTTCTCCAGTCATCAGGTGGCTTGGATTTGGTGGTGGAGGCGGCCCAGGACCTGCATGCTCTTGATGGAGTGGGAGGGTGGGTTGAAATGTTCAGCCTCGGGATGATGGGGTTGGTGGGTGCGTGTGTCCCAGAGATGTTCTCTGAAAAGATGCAACCTGAAACAGCCCTGTGGCTTATACCCGAAAAGTCGATTCTCCTGCTCCTCGGATGCTACCTGACCTGCTGTGCTCTTCCAACACTACTCTGTCCTGAGATTGAGATAGTGGAGAGCATCACATTCCTCGGATAACGATAACTGGAAACCTGACCTGGACTTCCCATGTAGATGCAACAATCAAGACGACACAACGCCTCTTCTTCCTCGGATTGCTCAGGAAATTTGTCATGTCCATAAGGACCCTCACCAACTTCGACAAATGCATCATTGAAAGCATACCATCCAGGCCATAACGGCCTGGTATGACAACTGATCTGTCCATGACCAGAACAAGCTACAGGATGTGTGCACAGCCCAGACCATCACGGAAGCCAACCTCACAGTCATAGACTCCCTGCTGCAGAAAGGCAGCCAACATCACCAAAGTCCCATCGTACCCTGGGTTAATGATCTCCTTCAATCTCTTCCATCAGGCACAAGGTACAAAAGCCTGAACTGGTGACTGTCTTAAATCTAGCTTCACACTCCATTAGGAGTGGATGTATTTTCTCTATTGGCTACCCCATAAACCTTTCCAGTCTCTGATGGGTCAGATTCTCCTTCCGAGAAAACTAAGCTGCGGTCGGCTCAGCCTTTTCTGATGATTTCAACCTCTCAGCTCTGACATTGTCCAGGTGAATCCTTTGCTGCACTTTTCCAAAATCTCTCTGTCCGTTTCCCGACAGCCTGGAGTTGTGCACAGTACATGAGCCTAAAGCACTGCAGTCTGGTCTGCCTCAGTCCAGTCCTCATTGCCAAACACATCCTCTTGAACAAAACAAAAAAGACAATACAATTGCAAAAGCAATGACACACTTCGGTTGAAATTTATTTATTTATTTATTTATTTCAAGACCACATGATTTAAACCCTCCGTTCTGCTGGAGTGGAGTTATTGACCTCAGATCAATAGACTCTCATTTGGAGGACAGACTAGTCATCTATGAGATGCCGACACAGTAGAGTGAGAATGATTAGGCGCATTAACGAGATTTGTCACATCAGATAATTTTGCTTTATATAAACGGGATTGCATAAAGGAACAGAATCGCAGGTTTATCAAAGAGACAGTAAAGTGGCAAGCTGAAGGAAGAGCTCTTTTGTCTATTCAGTGTTTTCAGGAGATGTTAATTAGCCCATGTGTACAGCACTGTTTGCAGTCATCCGTTCGGTCAAAGCTGCAGTGTTCTGCTCCACACATTATAGTGGGCATGGGAAGTTAGACAAGCAATATACCTGAAATAGAAACAACGAAAGCAACTGGGCACTTTAGAATAGACAGCCCTCTGGAATAGGCATCAATAGTGTGTGTCAAAAGGCTACATGATGAGTACAATTAGTTTTAGGAGGGACCACAAATTGATGGCAAGTCAACGTGCTATCCATTCTGGTATCATGACACTGGTGAATCACAAATGGATTTCTTACATAATGTATGCATAGTCACACCATGTTCTCTTGTGAGCCCCAGCCCATCCTGGTGTGGAGCTACATTGGCCATTCCTCCACTGTCACTGAGTCAAACTCCTAGAGCACCCTACCCGCTGGTGCATTGATGGCGCCTACAGCCCATGGTCTGCAGTGGTTCATGAAGGCAGCTCAGCACTCACCTTCATCAGGGCAATTTGAGATCGCAGACAAGTGCTGGTGAAGCCTGCAATTCCACAGACCTGGGTGCGAAAGGGTAAGTTTGAAAATCCCAGGCCCGTGTTGGCAAACCTGGGAGTGGAGACTACTCCACGTCACCATCTATCCCACACAGCGATAATATTCTGGCTGCTTGCGGTCTTACATCATTGTGACAATGGCTGGGTCATATCCCGCAGAACTCCCTCATAAATCATACAATCCCTACAATGTGGAAGCAGGCCACTCAGCCCTTCAAGTCCAAACCTACCTGCTAAAGACCCAAACCAACCCCCACCCTATCCATGTAACCCTGCATTCCACCTTGGCTAATTCACCTAGCCTGCATATCCCTGGACACTATGGGCAATTTCCCATGGCCAATCCACCCTGACCCGCATATCTTTGGACTGTGGGAAGAAACTGGAGCACCTGGAGGAAACCCACACAGACACAGGGAGAATGCACAAACTCCGTGCAGTCAGTCGCCCAAGGCTGGAATCAAATCTGGGTCATCATTAAACCCCTAATTTCAGATTTTCATTGCATTCAGGATTTGAATTTAGCTACCCAGACCATTATCTGGTCTCTAGATTATCTTCACAATGGACATCCAGTCCCTGTACACCTCCATCCCCCATCACGAAGGACTCAAAGCCCTCCGCTTCTTCTTTTCCTGCCGTACCAACCAGTACCCTTCTACTGACACCCTCCTTTGACTGACTGAACTGGTCCTCACCCTGAACAACTTCTCTTTCCAATCCTCCCACTTCCTCCAAACCAAAGGAGTTGCCATGGGCACCTGCATGGGCCCCAGCTATGCCTGTCTCTTCGTAGGATATGTGGAACAGTCCATCTTCCGCAACTACACTGGCACCACCCCCCACCTTTTCCTCCACTACATCGATGACTGTATCGGTGCTGCCTTGTGCTCCCACGAGGAGGTTGAACAGTTCATCCACTTTACCAACACCTTCCACCCCAACCTCAAATTCACCTGGACCGTCTCAGACTCCTCCCTCCCCTTCCTAGACCTTTCCATTTCTATCTCGGGCGACCGAATCAACACGGACATCTACTATAAACCAACTGACTCCCACAGCTACCTAGACTACACCTCCTCCCACCCTGCCCCCTGTAAAAACGCCAACCCATATTCCCAATTCCTTCGTCTCTGCCGCATCTGCTCCCAGGAGGACCAGTTCCAATACCATACAGCCCAGATGGCCTCCTTCTTCAAGGACCGCAGATTCCCCCCAGACGTGATCGACGATGCCCTCTACCGCATCTCCTCCACTTCCCGCTCCTCCGCCCTTGAGCCCTGCCCCTCCAACTGCCACCAGGACAGAACCCCACTGGTTCTCACCTACCACCCCACCAACCTCCGTATACAACGTATCATCCGCCGTCATTTCCGCCACCTCCAAACGGACCCCACCACCAGGGATATATTTCCCTCCCCTCCCCTATCAGCGTTCCGAAAAGACCACTCCCTCCGTGACTCCCTCGTCAGGTCCACACCCCCCACCAACCCAACCTCCATTCCCGGCACCTTCCCCTGCAACCGCAAGAAATGCAAAACTTGCGCCCACACCTCCTCCCTTACCCCTCTCCAAGGCCCCAAGGGATCCTTCCATATCTGCCACAAATTCACCTGCACCTCCACACACATCATCTATTGCATCCGCTGCACCCGATGTGGCCTCCTCCATATTGGGGAGTAAGGCCGCCTACTTACAGAATGTTTCAGAGAACATCTGTGTGACACCCGGACCAACCAACCCAACCACCCCATGGCTCAACACTTTAACTCCCCCTCCCACTCCACCAAGGACATGCAGGTCCTTGGACTCCTCCATCGCCAGACCATAACAACACAACGGTTGGAGGAAGAGCGCCTCATCTTCCGCCTGGGAACCCTCCAACCACAAGGGATGAACTCAGATTTCTCCAGTTTCCTCATTTCCCCTCCCCCCACATTGTCTCAGTCGAATCCCTCGAACTCAGCATCGCCTTCCTAACCTGCAATCTTCTTCCTGACCTCTCGCCACCACCCCACTCCGGCCTATCACCCTCACCTTGACCTCCTTCCACCTATCACATCTCCATCGCCCTTCCGCCAAGTCCCTCCTCCCTACCTTTTATCTTAGCCTGCTGGACACACTTTTCTCATTCCTGAAGAAGGGCTTATGCCCGAAACGTCAAATCTCCTGTTCCTTGGATGCTGCCTGACCTGCTGCGCTTTTCCAGCAACACATTTTCAGCTCTCTAGATTAACAGTCCAGAGACAATACCACCAGGCTACACCTTCCCCACCTCAAATCTCAATGCGTTCTGTCACTGTACTATCAGCCTCTCTCTCACTCACCCTGTCCACATTCTTTTCTCATCTGAGGGTCACTACTGGTTCTCAGAACTGGAAACCAGGAATGGTTAGCATTTGCACAGTAGCTTTCACATTCTCAGGTGGCTCCAAACCACATTTAATAACATTCTGATGTGTTGTCTCTAATATAACATGCATTTGATTGTCACACATCAGGTTCCAGCAAGAAGTCTTGCGACCTTAGCCTGAAAATCAGCTTCTTTGGAGATGGAACAGGTACAGAGAATGTTGAAACAAGTCAGCAGCATCTGTGGAGAGAGAACCCAGTGTTGATCTCCTAGTCTGAGGAAGGACAATCTTGCTACTGAGGGAGTCCAGCGAAGGTTCATCAGACTGATTTCCGGGAGGGCAGGACTGACATTTGAGGAAAGACTGGATGGACTGGGCTTGTATTCACTGGAATTTAGAAGAATGAGGTGGGGAATTTCATTGAAACATAAAATCCTGATGGGACTGGAAGCTAGATGTGGAAAGAATGTTTCCAATGTTGGGGAAGTCAAGAACTAGGCATCACAGTCTAAGAATAAGGGGGAAGCCATTCAGGACTGAGATGAGGAAGAACTTTTTCACTCAGAGAGTTGTGAATCTGTGGAATTGTCTCCCACACGAAGCTGTTGGGGCCAGTTCTTTAGATAGATTCAAGAGGGAACTGGACATGGTGTTTGTGGTTGAAGGAATTAAAGGGTATGGAGAGAAAGTGGGAGTAGGATACTGAGATTGCATGATCAGCCATGATCATATTGAATGGGAATGCAGGCTTGAAGGGCCGAATGGCCTGTTCTTGAACCTACTTTCTATGTTTTTATGTTTCTAAACAAAGGTAGCAGTTAATGGATAAATATTATCCTGGACCAATTTGAAACTGGCATCGTGGAATCCAGTTGGGGTGCAGTATTGTCTGCAACAACTTTGATTGGCAGACCACTACCTTCTATCCAAATCTATTCCTGTACTGAAATCAGGAAAGAAAGGAAATGATAGCCAGGATGGTCACAAAATTGTTGTCATTTCTTTGCATCAATACAGCGCATAAATTGCTCTATTCCCAGGTCAGATTAGTTTATACAGCAGCAGTAAGTTTAATTTCATTTCAACTCTCCCCTCTTCATTTAATAGTCTCAATGAAGTATTCGAAAAACATTACAGAACCACTCAACAAATAATTTAATGAAAAGTTCTTCTAATGACAATTTGAAATATAATTTTCCACAATCATTATTGTTTTTAAAAGCTTTTTCCCCTCAGTAAATGCCATCATAACTTAAGCTTCACATAATAGCATCACAATCGCAACTGTAAAACATTATAATGACCTAAATAACTAGCTGTTCTTAATGGTTAATCCTAATGCTGAATCCTCAGCTATATTTTAATTTATTGATATGGCGGAGATATTGCTGGCTAGCCCAGCGTTTAAGTTGCCAAAGGAAATGGTGGAAGCTGATACAATTACAACATTTAAAAGGCATCTGGGTGGGTACATGAATAGGAAGGGTTGAGAGAGATATGGGCTAAATGCTGGCAAATAGGACTAGATTAATTTAGGATATCTGGTTGGCATGGACAAGTTGGACCGAAGGTTTGTTTCCATGCTAAATGACTATGACTATGACGAGTGAAAGTTTTCTGATTTGCTGAATTTAAAACACTGAGTTTGCTACTAACTCTGTATCAGGGACACACCTCTGCAGTGTGTAGCTTTGTTACTGTCTCTTCACTAATGTTCTGAAGGCCCTGCGCTGGAGAAATCTCCAGGGAGGGACATTGGCTTATCCTGAAGTTGTTTATGAAGGACCACCCACTTCACAGTCTGTCAATTGACATTTGGGATTTATAATGAGAAGTTTCTGGTGATTTCTTGTGTTCCACATCCTTGATCCAAAGAGAAGCCTGCTTTATACGGAGGAACTTTTGGATGACTTTTATTTTCTAAAATTTTCCAAAAATTAATCTTTAGACCAAGCCCCTCATCCCCATCAAACAAAAGTACCTTAATTTAATTTACCCATCAGTTCCCATTCATATCTTCAAAATGTTGATTAAATCACAACTTAACCTTCAGTTTTAACATTATCTTGTGCAATTGTTGTAAAGTGATCTTTAATACTTCAATTCATCAACATGTTTAAAGTCTTCTATATTTAACTTAGAGGCTGTTCCAGCCCTTTCACTGTGCAGTGGCTCTGATAACTAGATGCTAATTAACTCCTAAACAGAAGAATTTATTTCCAGTCCAATAAGAATGAAGGAGCAGAACAGGAATATGATAATATTATTATAATTATTCATCCGTTTGAGAATGAGACAATCTAACTAACTTAGAAATAGCTGGAAACATATTGTGGCACAGAAACACTTGTTAAGTAAATATATCGGGTACATTACATGCCAGAAATATTCCTGCTTCCCACTTCCTGTACAATGTGTCTCCAGCCATTATGGTTCCAACTAAACCGAGCCAACATGGTGGGCAGAGAACACAATCGCTCACACAAATATTCTTTCCTTAATCTTATACTGAATGCCTGTTTCAAATGATGCTACAGAAAATATTTGGAAGGTGGAATATTAACAATGCCAATAAGCGACGGGGAATCACCATTAGATTGGTTCCAACCTAATCACCATTAGGTTGGTTCCAACCATTGTTGGTTCCAAGTGAAGAGATAGGTGAAATTAGGGTGATGGGCTGGATGGTGTTTTTTAGCAATGGAATTTGTTTGAATCAACACTTACGCAGGTGATTTTGTTTCTTTATTTGTCGTGGGATGTGGGATATCACTGCAAATTACAATATTTACTCTTCATCTCTATCTTCTTTTGAGAAAGTTAAAAATCACACAACACCAGGTTATTGTCCAACAGATTTATTTGGAAGCACTAGCTTTCAAAGCACTGCTCCTTCATCATTAAAAATCACACAACACCTGGTTATAGTCCAACTGGTTTAATTGGAAGCACACTAACTTTCGAAGCGACGCTCCTTCATCAGGTGATAGTGGAGGGCTCGATCCTAACACAGAATTTATAGCAAACATTTGCAGTGTGATGTCACTGAAATTATACGTTGAAAAATTAATTGTCTGTTAAGCCTTTCATCTGTTAGAATACAGTGATAGTTTCACTTCTTTCATGTGTAAATCACAAAACCTTTTTTTCAAAAGTTGCATCCTCGGGTTAGCTGTTAACAATGGTGATAGCTAGACAATATGTTGAAGGTGTTCGCTCCCTGTGTTCTCTGTCTATGACCTGATGTTTAGATTGATTCTAATCTAAAAAGTGAGATAAAAGAATTTTACATAAATTCATGCAGTTTTTGAGCTCAGAGTTCTACATGAATGTATGCAGGTATTGAGCAAAGTGCAATGTAACTCTGCAAGTACAAATTCACCCCATAAAATATATATGTGCATGTGGGTCTTTGTCTGCCTGTGTGTGTCTGTCTGTCTGGTGTGGGGGTTGTGAGTGTGAGAATGTGTGTGTAGTGAGTGCAGAGTGTCTGAAGTCTGTGAGGGGGTGCATGTGTGAGTGTGGGAGTGTGTGTGCCTATAAGGGTGTGTATGGGTGTCTGTGTGCGCATCTGTGTGTACCTGTGTCCGTGTGGATGTGAGAGTGTGTGTATGTAGTGCAATGGTGATCACCTGTAATGTGACATGAACCCAAGGTCCCGGTTGAGGCCCTCCCTATGGGTACCGAACTTAGCTATCAGCCTCTGCTCGGCCACTTTCCACTGCTGCCTGTCCCGAAGTCCACCTTGGAGGATGGTCACCCGAAGGTCCGAGGCTGAATGTCCTGCACCACTGAAGTGTTCCCCAACTGGGAGGGAACACTCCTGTCTGTTGATTGTTGTGCGGTGCCCATTCATCCATTGTCGTAGCCTTTGCTCGGTTTCCCCAATGTACCATGCCTCAGGGCATCCTTGCCTGAAACATATAAGATAGACAACATTGACTGAGTCACATGAGTACCTGCCATGTACAAGGTGGGGGGTGTTCCCATGCATAATAGTGGTATCTATGTCCACAATCTGACACGTCTTGAGAAAGTGGAGACAAGTCACCTGAGGAGCGGTGGAAGACTCTGAGTCTGTACTCAATGGAGTTTAGAAGGGTGAAGGGGGATCTGATTGAAACGTACCGAATAAAGAGAGGCTTAGCTAGAGTGGACGTGGAGAAGATGTTTCCCTGAGTCGGAGAGACTAGGACCTTATGGAGCAGCCTCAGAGTGAAGGGACAGCCCTTTCAAACTGAAATGAGGAGGAATTTCTTCAGCCAGCAGGTGGGAATCTGTGGAGCTCATTGCAGCGGAAGGCTATGGTGGCCAAATAATGGCAAGTATTTAATTGATTAATAAGGGGATTAAGGAAGTTTCTGGTGACTTCATGTGTTTCCACTTCCTTGATCCAAAGGGTGCCTGTTGGCAGAACTTGATCAGGAAGCCTGCTTTATATGGAGGAACTTTCGGATGATTTTTATTTTCTAAAATTTTCCAAAATTAATCTTTAGACCAAGCCCCTCATCCTACACTTCCCCATCAAACAAAGGTATCTTAATTTAATTTATCCACCAGTTCCCTTCCATATCTACAAGACAGGAGAACGGGGTTGAGCAACACATTAGCCATGAACGAATGGTGGAGCAGATTCATTGGGCTGAATGGCCTAATTCTACTCTATATAGAGCCACAGGGATGTACAGCATGAAAACAGACCCTCCAGTCCAACTCATCCATGCCAACCAGATATCCTAACCTAACCTAGCCCCGTTTAAACCCTTCCTATTCATATACCCATCCAGATGCCTTTTAAATGTTGTAATTGTACCAGCCTCCACCACATCCTCTGGCACCTCATTCCATACATGCACCACCCTCTGCATGAAAACATTGCCCCTTAAGTCCCTTTTAAACTTTTCCCATCTCATCCCATGCTCTTTAGTTTTGGACTCCCCCAACACATGGAAAAGACCTTACATGTTCACCCTATTCATGCCCCTCATGATTTCATAAACCTCTATAAGGTCACCCCTCAGTCTCTGATGCTCCTGGGTATCTTATGGTCTTTTGGTCTTGGCCACTGCATTCTGCGTGGTGTTGTTTTAACCTCCTCCATGCAGTTTTGTTCTCATTAAATATTCTCCCAGTGGCTTGGAACAACTTAAAGAGAACAGGTAAAGATCTAATAATATGAAGAGCAAACTGAACAATGATGAGGGATAAGAAGTCGCCACGATACTGGATTAGCATCTCAAGTTAGAGTTCCAATCGCATTGTGGCAATTTTACTTCAATTCTGTGAATAGTTGGGAGATGTTGGGACAGCGTTCAATACCATAATAGGTGTGGGCAGATTTGAGAGAGAGAAACTGTTCCGACTGGCACATAGGATTGACTGTATTGGCAAAAGACAAAATGGAGGCATGAGACAAAGATTTCATTCAATAAGCTGCTAAGACCTGAATGTGCTGCTTGAGAGTCTGGTAACATTTAATCAAGGTATTTCAGAGGCATTTGGATTATCATCTGAAAAAGAAGAAAATACAGGAATAAATTGGGTTGTAAGTTTGCTCGCTGAGCTGGAAGGTTTGTTTTCAGACATTTCATCACCATGCTAGGTAACATCATCACTAAGCCTCTGGTGAAGCTTCACTGGAGACTCACTGATGATTTTACCTAATATGGTGACGAAACTTCTGAAAACAAACCTTCCAGCTCAGTGAGCAAACTTACACAACCTCAACCTGAGCTACAAATCTTCTCAAACATTGCACATGGAATACACAGCAGGGAGTTGCATTGCCTTCGCCAGAAAGGACTATGTCCCCAGCACTGACTGTCATCTCCTCTTGGAAAGCTATTATGGATACAATGAGGAGAAAGGCCTCCTGATCTGTAATCGTTCTGCTGCTCTTGTCTGGCCCTCTCCAGAGGTTGGTTAATGGTCCACAACATTGCTGTAGATCTGGAATAGTATTCTGGGTAAGGAGGATAGATTTCCTTCCCTAAAGGATGCATGTGAACCAGATGGGTAATCTGATAACTTTGGCTAAAACCACAGAGGCAAGTTTCACATTCCAAATTGTGTTAAATATGTGTGATGGTGAATTCACGTCTCCCAAAGTTTTTTTCCTGGATTACTAAATTCTAATTGCTCTCATGAACAACTGTGGAGGGAACCTATTCAATAGATGCATAGCCTTCGCCTTTGTTGGCAAATTGTTATGATCATATAAAACTTGGTATTCTTGCATTTGTGCTGATGAGTGCATAATGGAAAGCTTCAGCGACATGTTACTCTTTTCAGCATGATTCCAATTTTCCTTTTCCTAATTCAGTGCTTTATTATTTTTTTAAGTCAACACAGTGTCGTAATAACACGTAACAATATATTGAATGTTTGGCACTGGTGTAATACCTATTACAGCAATTGCTTAATTAACAGACTTTTAATTATAGTTTACATCGGACCAGTTCGAACAACTTCACTGAGTTAATGTCATTATTACAACTTACAGAGATTATCCAAAGTACATTCTGTGTGATTGAACTGTTTCAGCTTCCGAGATCTCACTGGGATATCTATTGATGATGAGCCCTTCTCAATACACACACCCACACTAATCAATACTGCTTTCTTCATTCAAGTTCTTTACATGGAGTCTCACTGCCCTTGCAGTTCCCACAGTTTCCCTCCTGTGAATCTGGACAAAGCTACCATTGCAGGCTGAGTGAGAGAGATTACGTTTGCGTTTGATTCCCATCCGTGACTGCTCAGATTTTTCCAATCCCCTCTGCACCGCCTCACCCACATCCTCTTCGATCTGCCAAGGGTTGCCCTGGATTTGCATGGGTTCCCCACGTGAAAGGGAACCGCGTTACCGATCCATGGCCTGTTTGTCCACTTCAGTGTCGCTGCAGCAGCCTGTGACACGTGTTTAATAACAGCACAGGCAGTCTCCCTCGAGCTTTTGTTTCAATTTCAAAGAGAAGAGATTGCCACGAGGCTTAGCTACTTCAAAGCCAAGTTCCTGCATGCTGTCAATCGTTGCCATGGAAACAGTCCAATTTTCATCTGGGTTTGTCGATGCATCAACGCTGAAGTGGGGACCACATATATATTGTGTAGTACATCTTGTCCCTTAGCGATCTGTTAATGCTGTAGCCTCCAGAGCTGACCTCTCCTCCTTTATCCTGTAAATGAGCTGTACCTGGAAGACCAAAATGCAAATTTAATCTGAATTTCTTTATTCTAATATCTCTCCTGAATTGTATCGCTGACAGCCTAATATTCGTAATGCTAATTTAGCAGTATTCAACTCGTTATTGCAAGCCAAGCTGTGAGATAAAGACATAGTGTGCTAATGGACCGTTGTACCGTGACATTGAATGCCAGAGTAGGATATTGTAACCATATTTCCCAACCCCGTGAATTCTTGTTTAGAAATAGACTACTGGGTGTCATTTTTTTGCAGACAAGTGATGGGGAACATAATATTCTTGATCCTTTGGGCTGCTACAGAATATTTATTGGATCTGCTGTGGTAAGGAACATATCAACTTTATTTAAAGGACATGTTGCTGAGTCCTCATCTTGCCACCAGCTGTAAAAAGAGGGAGAGAGAAATCGTAGAATCTCTGCAGTGTGGAAACAGGCCATTTGGCCCATCAAGTCCACACTCACCCAATATTTCCCATGACTAACCCACACATCTTGGGACTGTGGGAGGAAACACACTCAGAAACAGGGAGAATGTGCAAACTTCACATAGACAGTGCCCCGAAGGTGGAATTGAACCCAGGTCCCTGGCGCTGTGAGGCAGCAGTGCTAACCACCATGCCACCCACAAGGATTGTGCAGGAAAGACAGAGTGTTGACACAGAGTGAGAGAAAGAGAGAGAAAGCTAGGCTGACGGAGTGAGAGAAAGGGAGTTGCAGAGAGAGAGAGCATAAGAGGGAGGGTGACAGACAGAGAGAGCATAAGAGGGAGAGAGCACAATGGAGAGACAGAGTAAGACTCAGAGGAAGTAGGAGTGGGCGTAATAAGAGAGAGACACACACACCGATCGAGAGATAAAGAGTGGGGAAGAGGGACAAAGAGTAAGACAGAGAAAGAGTGAGAGAGAGCACGAGAAAGAGTGAGTGAGAGAAAGCAAGTGAGGGAGAGAGAAACAGTGAGACAGAGAGTGGATGAGAAAAAACATGATACAGAGAAAAAGAAAGTGAGAGGAAACAAGTAAGAGAGGGAGATAGCAAGAGGATGAGAGAGAGCACGAGAGAAAACAAGTGAGGGAGAGAAATGTGAGACAAAGACAGGATGAGAGAGAGTTTGATAGAGAGAAAGACAGAGTGAGCCCAGTGGAGAAGGAGTGAGAGAAAGATCTTTGGAAGTTGCATGGCAGCCCGCAACATTGTATGTTAGATTAGATTAGATTACTTACAGTGTGGAAACAGGCCCTTCGGCCCAACAAGTCCACACCAACCCGCCGAAGTGCAACCCACCCATACCCCTACGTTTACCCCTTACCTAACACTACAGCCAATTTAGCATGGTCAATTCACCTGACCCGCACATCTTTGGACTGTGGGAGGAAACCGGAGCACCTGGAGGAAACCCACGCAGACACGGGGAGAACGTGCAAACTCCACACAGTCAGTCGCCTGAGGTGGGAATTGAACCCGGGTCTCTGGCGCTGTGAGGCAGCAGTGCTAACCACTGTGCCACTCATTGTATACTGTGTCTCATTAGCAAGTGACAGCCAGAGATAATCCACTCAGAGAAAAATCAGAAAGGACAATGCAACATGAAGATTGTATTCATCAATCTAGAGAAGGCTTATGACTGGATGTCTAAGGAGGTAGGCCGGAGGTATGGTAGATTTTGTACATATTTGAAGATATGTACAAAGAGTGGCAGTAAAGAGACAGAAGCCGTGAGTAGGAGACACAGAGTTGATATAGAGTCCTTTCCCCTTTCTAATTATCATGGATGTTTTGTGAATACTTCTTAGATTAGATTACTTACAGTGTGGAAACAGGCCCTTCGGCCCAACAAGTCCACACCGACCCGCCGAAGCGCAACCCAACCATACCCCTACATATACCCCTTACCTAACACTACGGGCAATTTAGCATGGCCAATTCACCTGACCTGCACATCTTTGGACTGTGGGAGGAAACCAGAGCACCCGGAGGAAACCCACACAGACACAGGGAGAATGTGCAAACTCCACACAGTCAGTCGCCTGAGGTGGGAATTGAACCCAGGTCCCTGGAGCTGTGAGGCAGCAGTGCTAACCACTGTGCCACCGTACTGCCCTACACCGTACACCGTTCTTAGTCGATGAAGTTTGGAGATGACATTGAGTTGTTAGTTAGAAATTGTTTAGATATTGGTAAAAATAAGCAAGCTTTTTTTTATTTTTACCATCAGATTTTAATATCTGGAACCTTTGGTTTTACCAAAGACAAAACATTGATTTGAGATGGTCACAGGGATCACCTGACCAGGCTGATCAACACCATAGAAAAATCAAAGAACGAGACTCCTGGAATTAACATGTCACCAACCTGACAGAAACCACTCACTTCCATCAATAACCCAGTTTTATTTTAAACCTTTCTAGAAGTTTCACAAATTGGGATGAAAGACTAGCCTGTAGATTACCAAACTTGAAAGGAAGACTTCGCAGCCAGAAGTGGGAAGAGAGAAAGAAACTGTATTTCAAGCTGCAGTTTATGTGTAGAGCAGAGAGACAAATAAGGGATCTGTAACAGTATAGTGGGGAGGCTTCCTCATTCTCTCTCTCTCTGTGTTTCTCTCTGATTGGAGTAATTGAAAGAAGCATAGTGGGGTCTTGTGTGACGTAAAAATATAATTCAAATTGAAGGGAAGAATCTACAAGCCTTTGCTTCATCCTGCAGAAACCCGAAAAATATCAAGACAGGAATGATGAGCAGACATGAATGAGTTGTGGATGTTGGGATGGGTGAGTAGCCAGAGAAGGCACAAGTAGGAAGCAGGTGCTCAGTAAAGATTGTGCAAGAGTCAAAGCAAGTAGCCAACAGAAGATTGAAATGGTCTCCATCTGTTGGGGAGACATAGTCATTGAATTGTATAGCATGAAAACAGATATTCAGTACAACTTGTCCATGTCCACCAGATATCCCAAACTCATCTCGTCCCATTTGCCAGCATTTAGCCATATCCCTATCTATTCATATAGCCATTCCGATGCCTTTTAAATGTTGCAATTGTACCAGCCTCCACCACTTCCTCTGGCACCTTATTCCACACACGCACCACCCTCTGCATGAAAAGGTTGTCCCCAGGTCCCTTTAAAATAGAGTCATAGAGATGTACAGCATGGAAACAGACCCTTCGGTCCAACTCATTTGCCAACCAGATATCCTAAATTAATCTAGCCCCATTTGCCAATATTTGTCCAATATCTCTCCAAATGCTTCCTATTCATATACCCATCCAGATGCATTTTAACTGTCGTAATTGTACCCACCTTTGCCACTTCATCTGGTAGCTCCTTCCATTCAGTCACCACTCACTACATGAAAAGGCTGCCCCTTAGGTCCCTTTTAAATCTTTCGCCTCTCACCATAAACCTATGCCCTCTCGTTTTGGACTCGCCACCCCAGGGGAAAGGCTTTGTCTATTCATCCTATCCATGCCCCTCATCATTTTTTAAACCTCTATAAGGTCACTCCCTCAAACTCCTATGCTTGAGGGAAAATAGCCTCAGACTATTCAGCATCTCCCTATCACTTAAATCCTCCATCCTTGTGGATCGTTTTGGAAAGCAAGTGATGAAATTGGGAAGTGCCAAATGGATGGAGGAGAAAGAGGTTTAAGAGCAGATGGAAAAGACACAGTGATGATAATCTGAAAAATATCATGATGGGAAAAGGACTAACTGAATGGTAGGAGGAGATGGAGAAGGCCGATCAACCATTGCCATGGCAACCAAGTAAAATGGGAGACACCAAAAGTAAAAAGAAATAGAAGCAGAGCAAACCTTGTCAAATTATGTAACATCCTAACTGAAGAACTGATGGTGACATTCCCCCAAGGTGTTTAAGTTGTGATGTCAGCTGTCACTCCAATTCAACAGGATGGAAATGTCATCATCCAGACAAAACCAATTATTTGTGCCCTCCCCACGAAACCCACTGTGCTCACCCACCCTCACCCCTTTCCCCACCCTCCACTTCTCAGGTGGATGCAAAAGATGACGTGACCCTGAGTAAATCTGGGTGGAGGGAAGCAAGGAATGGAAGTTGGAGGGGGAGGGCGTGGTGAGCTGGAATTCTCGCTGTTTGCCTGGGCCAGTATCCCTCAAGCCACATCATTCCAAATTCCAAGCTCACTGCAACGTAGCTGAATGAGGGGAACTTGCTGTTCACAAATTGGCCATGGTGTTTGAAACATTCCCCTTTTTTCCACTGGAGCGTAGGAGGTTGAGGTGTGACCTTTACAGGGGTTTATAAAATCATGAGGGGTATAGACAAGGGGAATGGCAGGTTTATTTTCCCAAGAGTGGGGGAGTTCAAGACTAGGGACCATAATTTTAAGGTGAGAGGAAAAAGATTGGAAAAAAAAACATGAGGTGCAATCTTTTTCCACAGGGAGTGGGTCATGTATGGAATGCACTTCCAGAGGAAGTGGTGGATGCAGCTGTATTCACAACATTTAAAAGACATTTGGATAAGTCCATGAATAAGGAATGTTTGGAGGGATATGGGCCAGAAGTAGGCAGGTGGGACTGGTTTAGTTTGGGATTATGGTAAGCATGGACTGGTTAGATTAGATTCCCTAAAATATGGAAACAGGCCTTTCGGCCCAACCAGTCTACATCGACCCTCCGAAGAGTAACCCACCCAGACCCATTGGGCAATTTAGCACGGCCAATTCACCTGACCTGCACATCTTTGGACTGTGGGAGGAAATCAGAGGAAACCCACAGAGACACGGGGAGAATGTGCAAACTCCACACAGACAGTCACCCGAGCATGGAATCGAACCTGGTGCTGTGAGGCAGCAGTGCTAACCACTGAGCTACCATGCCGCAGAAAGCCACAGAAAGGGTCTGTTTTTGTGCTGTTTGACTCTATGACCACAATTCAAAAGTAATTCGTTGCACGCAGATCATTGCCTCAAAATCGTTTCAAAGGTCATGATAGGTGTGATATGAGTGCAGGATTTTATTTCTACATCACTCATCATCAGACCCGGCACTCACAGTGTGAGTTAAACTGAGTTAGAAATATTTTGATAAAATGAAGCATTCCCCTGCTTTGTATGCAAGGTGCAATCTGTAGCCTCATGACCAAATAAGTCATCACATCTGCTCCACACTAAAATTAATGTTCAGTCTTTAAAAGGCAGAAGGGAAATAATCTGGGCTATATCCCCAATTCCAAGTATCATGATTCACATCATTAATTCTACTACATGACACAAGTTATTAGACTCATAAAATGGAAGGATTAAGAAAAACTATCACCAGATGTTCTCATGGTTGGTCCATCTTTATGACACTACCTTCTTATGCGTTCACAATGGCACGTATTCTATATAAACGAATGTTTCTTTTCCCACATCAATATTTGGATTCAGCTTTTCTCCAAGAGGGTTAGCTGCAGCTGAATTTTTGCAACCCCTTTGTGCATAGGAAATATATCAAAATAAAAGCAATATAATTATTAATTCAGTTCCAAGAAAATCAGAAACTAGACACCATTTTTTTTCTTAGGGAATTGTTTTATTCAATTAATTGCGTATGACTGCTTCCTAATAATTAGCCCAGTGCTCCAGCAAGCATTCCTTATAGATGTTTTTAATCAAGGACGTTATGATCCACTTCTTGAATCCAAGACTCCTTGCCCATAGTTAAGGACACTCCCCTGAAACACAAGAGCCCCCACAATCTCTATTTATAGATATTTTTCAATCAAGATGCTCAGAAATGTTACGACACACCTCTGGAGCAGGTAGAACTTAAAATAACCTCCGTTAATCTATCACTACATGACGATAATCTTAACTGGTTTGATTTGATTTACTGTTGTCACCTGCACCAAGATACAGTGAAAAGTGTTGTTTTGCATGCTATACAGGAAGATTGTGCCATACAAAGTGCATCGTCTAGCAGAACAGAATGCAGATTACAGTGTTACAGCCACAGAGAAGAGACAGAGATTGTTAATATTTGAGAGGTCTATTCACAAGTCTGATAACAGCAGGGAGAAGCTGTTCTTAAATCTGTTTATACATGTATTGAAACTTTTATATCTTCCACCTGACAGAAGATGATGGAAGAGAGTATACTCTGGGTGGGAGGTTGTGTTGGTTGCTTTTCAGTCTGTTCAGGCAGAGGATTGTTGTTGACCGAGGGGGTGAAAGATTATTGGGGGTGGACAGGAATTAGTGTTGAGGTTACAATCAAATCAGCCACATTTTATTGAATGACAGAGTAGTCCCAAAGGGCTGAGTGGCCTAATCTTGTTTATTCTTCCTACGTATACATGCTCCCTCCTCAGAGCCATCCAGCTGTGGATATAGACTCAGATGAGGCAGGCACTCAGCTCTTATGACTACCTCCAAGAACCACTGCATGGGTATGTCATTGACTACCTTGGCCAATACCAGGAGCAGATCTAGGAGTCAATACTGAATTAACCAAACTCACCTACCTTCCCCTACACCCTCTCCCTGCAGAGTTGACATATTTTCTGCTACTCACACCTATTTTTAGCACCTATTCCATAGCCATAACACTCCTCTACAATCATTAGCACTCCCTTTTGTCTTTTGCTTTTGTTACTCTTACCTTAAGTTCCTCACACTCCTCCTGCCCCTTTGTCAATGGCATTGAAAGAGTATTATTTTCCAGCCCTCTTCAGTTCTGAAGAAGACCCATATGACTTAACCTCGCTACCAGACCTGTAAGTATCTCCAGCAATTTCTGTTTTTATGACAACAGTGACAATCCTTTAACAATATTTCATCAACTGCAATGTTGGGACATCCTAAGGCAACAAGAGGTAAATTTTAAATTGTTCTTCTAGATTTTGAGCACTAAGATTAAGATCTATACACAGCCCATGCAAAAGTGAGAGATGGATTTTCCCTTCAAATAGGACAGAATAGAATAGAATAGGAACTTATTTTACAAAAAATACAATGAAAAGTGTTTAATTCACTATAATCCAACACCTAAAGTAATACCAGGTATCATATATTTAAAAAGTTAAGACAAAGTCTACCTTTGTTCAATTCAAGGCTTGTGGGTTTCCAGGTCAAAACGTGTAGTCCTGGAAAAGCACATCAGGTCAGGCAGCATCGAGGAGCAGGAGAGTCGACGTTTCAGGCATAAGCCCTTCATCAGGAATGTGGCTGGGAGAGGGGGGAAAGGTGGCTGAGAGCTAAATAGTGGGACGGAGGTGGAGCTGGAGGGAAGATAGCTGGGCAGGAAATAGGTGGATGCAGGTGGGGGGGGTAATTATGAGAGGTCGGAGGACAAAGTGGAGTATTTAGGTGGGAAAGAGATGGACAGGTAGGACAGTTCAAGAGGGCGATGCCAAGTTGGAGGGTTCAATCTGGGATAAGGTGGGGGCAGGGGAGATGACGAAACTGGCGAAATTGACATTGATTCTGTGTGGTTGGAGGGTCCCAAGGTGGAAGATGAGGCGTTCTTCCTCTAGGCGTCAAGTGGCTTGGATTTGGTGGTGGAAGAAGCCCAGGACTTTCATGTCCGTGGTGGAGTGGGAGGGGAAGTTGAAGTGGTTGGCCACAGGGTGGTGGGGTTGTTTAGTGCATGGGTTCCAGAGATTTTCCCTGAAACGTTCCACAAGTTGGCATCCAGTCTTCCTCATGTAGAGGAGACCAAGATCGAGAGCAATGGACATGGTGAATGAGGTGGATGTAACATCTGCGCCCACACCTCCCCCCTCACCTCCATCCAAAGCCCCAGTGTTTCTTTTCACATCTGGCAGAGAATTTCCTGAACATCCACCCACCTCATCTACTGTGTCCATTGATCCAGATGTGGTGTCCCCTACATTGGGGAGACAGGACACCAACTCGCAGAATGTTTCAGGAATATCTCTGCGACAACATCAAACAACTACAGAACACTTCAACTCCCTCTCCCACTCCACCAAGGACATGAAAGGTCTGGGCCTCTTCCACTGCCAAATCCAAGCCACCCGATGCCTGGAGGAAGAACACCTCATCTTCCACCTTGGGACCCTCCAACCACACAGCATCAACATTGTCTTCACCTGTTTCCTCATCTCCCCTTACCCACCTCACCCCAGATCTAACTCTTCAACTTGGCACCGTCCTCATGACCTGTCCTACCTGTCCATCTTCCTTCTCACTTATCTGCTTCCCACTAACCTATCAAAGTTACCCCCCACTTGCATCCACCTATCACCATCCCAGCTTCCTTCCCCCCAGCCAACCCCCACCCTCCTATTTATCTGTCAGCTCCCTTCCCCCTCCACATTCCTGATGAAACTTTTATGCTGAGAACATCAATTCCCCTGCTCCTCGGATGCTGCCTGACCTGCTGTGCTTTTCCAGCACCACATTTTTCAACTCTGATCTCTCCAGCATCTGCAGTTCTCACTTTCTCCTCATGGGTTTCCAAGGCCTTTCTGGAACCTCAACCTAACTCCAGGGTTAAACTGTGGCTTATTTTCCCAAGTTCCCACTGTGGCATCAGTAGTGGAATGAATAATCTACCAGTTTAAGAGGAGAACTAGGCAGTGATGGTGGTTAGGTTAAAGATGGTGCTTCATCATGCAGGCTCTTTTAACTCTTTGAATAAAATATGGTTCTTGCAAATGGGCCAATCCTGTAGGAGGGGTTTCAAATTCTCTACAGGCTGACCTTTAGCCACGCTACCTTCATGCAGGGAATGTTATCCTGTAGCACCTCTTCCAACCTACTGTATCCAGGCTTCAAAGTCATTCAATACTGGTGCAGAATTCCGAAAGCCAAATGGAAAATTTAATTTGGCTTCCTTTAATTGCCCTGACTTAAGTTCTGAAAAATCCAACTTGACTATCCAAGCCAGCCCAGCTAACAGGAGCAACGTTGACATTTAGGATTCCCATTGGTACTCTCAGGCTTTTGGCCAGTTTCCAATCTTGGCATGATCTGAATAATCAGCCGGTGGCATTATCAAATGCACTGAATGTTTGCAAAGACAGTGGATGTTCTAGACTTTTTTATTTATTAATTCACAGGAAGTGGGTATTGCCCATCCCTAGGTTCCCCTGAGAAAGTGATGGTGAGCTGCTGTCTTGAAGTGCTGCAGCTCATTTTGAGTCAAACCATGCAATTGCTATCTCTTTAAGAAAGGACATATGTGTCCATTACCTACTGACATACACCAGTAGCAAGCACTCTGAGGTTGCATAGTTGGATGCAAAGCAAAATTGACCAAAACCAATTTTAATCTTAAACTCTATGCATTCAAGTCTACACTTCAGTTTCCCCCAGACCTCCTGACCTGTTCAAATCCAGCTCAAAATTGGCATTGACGATACTGAGAAAGAAAAATGCAGAACAAAATGTAATGTATGGAAATCGTAATCATGTTATGAAAAATTCTGAAAGGCATTTTCACCAGTTAAATGAAGCAATCTAGTTTTATTCATTACAAACTATTAGAAATATATTTATGTTTAGGTTTTAGAATGGGAAATAGCCTTTTTTTGTGTGTATTGGGAACCAAGAACATTCTGTACTCAAGTGAGCATCAAGCAGCTTAAAAGGAATGCTATACTCTTGCAGGATCCAAAATGTTGCTGATCACCATTCACATCACGGTAAGTAAATGAATAATTTCTTCACTTAATTCCAAGAACCAAAGTTTTCCTGAAAATGTGAAGGAACAGGGTAAGATTTAACACATTGTGTGGCACTCCTGTCAGGCTGAAAGACAACGTGAATTTGACGTGATTGGAGAATGGGTTCTAAGATTACAGATGCAGCTGTTATCTCTGCTAGGGCAATCTTATAGAGTCATAGAGTCACTCAGCATGGAAACAGACCCTTTGGTCCGACCAGTCCATTCCAACCATAATCCCAAACTAAACTAGTCCCACCTTCCCATATCCCTCCAAACATTACTTATTCATGTATTATCCAAATGTCTTTCATAAGTGTACCAACATCCACCTGGAAGTTCATTCCACACACAAACCACTCTCTGTGTAAAAACATTGTCCCTCATGTCCTTTTTAAATCTTTCTCTTCTTACTTTAAAAATATGCCTGCTAGACTTAAAATCCCCCTCCAAGGGAAAAGTCACCTGCCATTCACCCTAACTGTACCTTCCTATCTACATCTTCTTCAGAATCTCTGGGAATGCAGGGAATTTATTGGGGCCATGATCAACTGATGTCATGGGTACCTGCGGATATGTCAACCCTGTGATTGCATGCATTTCAGAATCTATAATGAAAAGCAGGAATTTGATTTTACATTTTGTGACTGGAACCAGGGCCAGGTAGGTCTCATTGACTATGAGGTCCTTATCCCTAGACTGAGGAGACCTTCTGAAGCTCCCAGTTATTGCTGTCAGAGCCCATTTATTGTGCACCTGTAATTGACTTGGTGATGAGATACCAGCCTCTGTGCAGTAATTTCAGTACAGATAAGTAACATGAATGGATATATTTATTTTCCCTTGGGCCTGCACTGACAGGGCCTTGCAGAGCCGAAGTAGTCCATTTGGAGCAACTTTCCTGTTTGGACTCTTTCAAAGAGCTATCCAATTTGTCCCTGCACATTCCCTGCAGCTCTTACAGCCATCATTTTCCTTTTCTGGTTTTAACTTTTTTAAAAAATGTTATTCTTGAATCTTTTGAAACTAAATTGTAGATACTAATACTAAATTGCATTTACTAATTGTAAATACAAATGAATAATAGATCATAAGAACTCCCTGCATTAAAAATACTTCCCTACAGCTCATTGCGTCTTTTGCCAACTAACTTACAGAGGATGAAGTAAGAGCCCAGCTATACGGTTAGCTAAAGCCAGTTCAACACAAAGAGCGACTTATTAATGATGTTATTTATTGACCCTTGTCCCTATCCAGTTCCCCAAAGCACAGCTTGTTTTACGGGCTAGCCCGAGATTCATATAAACCGGCTTGATGAATTGATCTTGTTCATAGCTGCGTAAAAACATATTAATTTTAACAATCCCTGCCCCCCCCGCTTCCCCATTTAAGAGGCAGGTTCAGTGGCATGTGCACCATCTGGTGGAGATTAGGTTCTTACCCTGTGACTGAGTTTATGTGAACCCGAAAAGACAACAGGAATTCAACTCCGTCAAAAGAGAAGCCACCACTTCTTATCACCTTACAACGTCCTTGTCTTTCCTAAATTTTCATTTGCTAACTCTGACAGGGTAAGAAAAAAAAAACCTTAAAAGCAAGCATTTGACGAAATCATGGTTGAGAATGTAGTGCCGGAAAAGCACAGCAGGTCAGGCGGCATCCGGGGAGCAGGAGAATCGATGTTTCGGGCATAAGCCCTTCATCAAGAATAAATCATGATTTGAAGAAATCATGCGAGATTTGCTTTAAAAATCGTTGCAGTTTAAAACAAAGCAGGTTTATACAGAGAATATGATGTTATACAGTTAGTATTCATTGGTTATAGGTTTTTTAAATCAATAAATCTAAACCATTTCTTCAGCTTTTAAGCAACAGTCTTGCTGAGCGATGTTTCCTCAACTTTGAAACGTAATGTGAAATGTTCTCAACCTTCAGACATCAACTGATGGTTATGATCCAAGATTAATTGCCAGGCCTATATTAAGAGTTAAAAAGTGTGGCACTGGAAAAGCACAGCAATTCAGGCATCATCCGAGGAATAGGAGAGTCGACATTTTGGGCCTTTCATCCATTTACTCTCCTGTTCCTCGGATACTGCCTGACTGGCTGTGCTTTTCCAGCGCCACACTTTTCGACTCTGACTGTCCAGCATCTGCAGTCCTTACTTTCACCCAGACCTATATTAAGGTAAAATAGGCTCTTGATTATAGCATTGAACGAGACAGAGGTAATTAAGCAGATCTATTGTGTGACAGTAGTCATCAAGCCCATGGACGTGAAATACATAAAAGCAAATTGGGAATGGTACCTGCATAGGGGTCAGAGCAGGGTGAGAAATTAATGTAAAATTCACAACAGAGTTCTGTTTGCAACACAAAGCATTAAAAGGATGGTCATATGTGGTTCTATGTAAACTAAAACTTACACTTCTCTACTCTCGAATTATGTTAGTGGGTGTTTACCATGCCTGTATTATCACATGCTTTGCAGAAGCTTTGAAATGATGCTATGTACAAATGCAGGTACAAAAGCTTAATGCAATCTTGCACAGTATCTCCAATTCCTATCCCAAGTCATTGATCCCATTTTAATACTACGGCTGAAGCAATTCATAAAAAAATGTCTGCACACGATTATTGCAAATTGCCATGAAAACACTAGCCTTCTTTTTTTACTGATGAAAACTAGTTTCTGCAAAAATCTTTTCATTTCAGAAATAAAATTCTGCATCTGCCGAGATTCCACAGTTTGCTGGAACATTTTAAAGCTCATAAATGATTAGTTACTGAGAAGCTGCGAATCACAGTTTGAACTCCTTGTAGATACTTTTAATCAACCTGTTCAAACACACGTCTGGAGCTGGTGGGACTTAAACCTGGGACTTCTCACCCAAAGGTAGAGACGTGATCGCAAGAGGTATTTAACTCCTTGGGAACTTAACAAATAATCTTAAAACACACTTGTTTTGGCAAACAGCATCTGCTGAGGAGAGATGTTAGCACAATTATTGAATGGCCTTCCGGAATAAGTGATCTGTTTTTCACATTTGGCAGTGTTAAAGAGTTTATTGTGCTGATATTGGATAATACTTTTTGGGTATTGGATAAATGTTGAGTGAATGATTGATCTCAGCCTCCTCTTAAGCGTTCCAGAATCACAGACGTCAGTCTTCAGAAATTTTGATCCATTTGTTGTGATATCAAGGATCAGCTAAAGGCATGGGATACTGTAAAATCTGCCAACATCCCAGAAATTATACTGATGACCTGTGCTCCAGAATTAATCATACCCCCTAGCCTAGTTGTTCCAGCACAGCTATAGAACTGACATCAACCCAGCACTGTGAAAGAGTGCTCAGCTATGTCTTTCTCACAAAGCAGGACAAATATAAACCAACCACTTACCACCCCATTAATTTACTCACAACCGTAAGCAAGATGATGGAAGGTGTTGTTGATAGTGCAATTAAGTGGCAGGTAAGGAGATATATAAACTGCACACTGATGCTCAGTTTGAACTCTGCCCGCTCCAATCACCTTCTGACTTCATTCCAGCCATGGCCAGAATATGGAGAATAAAGGTGAACTCAAAAAGGTGAACCATAATGACTGCTCTTGACACGAGTTCAGCATTTGACCAATTCCTGATGAGGGGTTTATGCCTGAAACATTGATTCTCCTGCTCCTTGGATGCTGCCTGACCTGCCGTGCTTTTCCAGCACCACACTCTTCTGATCGACAGCATCTGCAGTCCTCACTTTCTCCCAGCATTTGACAAAGTGTGGCATCAAGGACCCTTAACAAAACTGGAATCATTGAGTCATAAAGGTTTCCTGTACAAAAGAAGGCTAATCGGTCCATTGAGTCTTTGCCAGTCAAAACCACCTAACTATTATTATTAAGTTACTATTAAAATTAACCATTTTCCAGCACTTGGCCCATAGACTTGGATACAAAATTGGTTTGAAGGTAGGAGACAGATTGTGGTGGTGGAGGGTTATTTTTTGGACAAGAGGCCAGTGCCACAGAGATCGGTGCTGGGTCCACTGCTTTTTCTCATTTGTATCAATGAATTAGAAAATTTGCAGCTGACACCAAAATTGGTGGTGTAGTGGACAATAAAGATGGCTACCCAATCGTACAATGTGACCTTGACCAGATAGGTGGATTGGCCGAGGAGTGGCTGGCACAGTTTAATCCAGCTAAATGCGAGGTGCTACATTTTGGAAAGGCAAATCAGGGCAGGACTTATTTCATACAGTGAAATAAAAACAGAAAATACTGGAGAATCTCAGCAGGTCTGTTAGCATCCGTGGAGAGAGAAACAGAGTTAACATTTCGAGTCCAATTTGACTCTTCTTTAGAACTGGAGGTTCTGGAGGTTGGCAAACGTGGTGCCACTGTTTAAGAAGGGTGGTAATGAGAAGTCAAGGAACTATAGACCAGTGAGCCTGACCTTGGTGGTGGGCATGTTGTTGTAGGGAATCCTGAGGGACAGGATGTACATGTATTTGGAAAGTCAAGGACTGATTAGGGATAGTCAACATGCCTTTGTGCGTGGGAAATCTTGGCTTACAAACTTGATTGAGTTTTTTGAAGAAGTAACAAAGAGGATTGATGAGGGCAGAGTGGTAGATGTGATCTATATGGACTTCAGTAAGGTGTTTGACAAAGTTCCCCATGGGAGACTGATTAGCAAGGTTAGCAAGGTGTGAGCATAAGAGGTACAGTTAATACGTTTGCAGATGACACCAAAATTGGAGGTGTAGTGGACAGCGAAGAGGGTTACCTCAGATTATGACAGGATCTTGACTAGATGGACAAATGGACTGAGAAGTGGCAGATGGAGTTTAATTCTGATAAATGTGTGGTGCTGCATTTCGGGAAAGCAAATCTTAGCAGGGACTTATGCACTTAATGGCAAGGTCTGAGGGAGTGTTGCTGAACAAAGATACCTTGGAGTGCAGGTTCATAGCTCCTTGAAAGTGGAGTCACAGGTAGATAGGACAGTGAAGAAGGCATTTGGTATGCTTCCCTTTATTGGTCAGAGTATTGAGTACAGGAGTTGGGAGGTCATGCTGTGGTTGTACAGGACATTGGTTAGGCCGCTGTTGGAATATTGCGTGCAATTCTGGTCTCCTTCCTATCGGAAAGATGTTGTGAAACTTGAAAAGGTTCAGAAAAGATTTACAAGAATGTTGCCAGGTTTGGAGGATTTGACCTATAAGGAGAGGCTGAACGGGCTGGGGCTGTTTTCCCTGGAGTGTCAGAGGCTGAGGGGTGACCTTATAGAGGTTTATAAAATTATGAGGGGTATGGATAGGGTAAATAGGCAAAGTCTTTTCCCTGGGGTTGGGGAGTCCAGATCGAGAGGGCATAGGTTTAGGGTGAGAGGGGAAAGATATAAAAGAGACCTAAGGGGCAACTTTTGCACACAGAGGGTGGTATGGGTATGGAATGAGCTGCCAGAGGAAATGGTGGAGGCTGGTACAATGGCAACATTTAAGAGGCATCTGGATGGGTAAATGAATAGGAAGGGTTTGGAGGGATAGGGGCTGGGTGCTGGCAGGTGAGACTAGATTGGGTTGGGATATCTGGTTGGCATGGACGGGTTGGACCGAAGGGTCTGTTTCCATGCTGTACACCTCTATGACTCTACAACTCTAACTGAAAGGGGTTGGAAAGTGATTTTTTTAAAAATTCTATTGACAGCCGTTAACTCTGTCACTTTCTCTCTCTCCCTCTGTTGGTGCTGTCAGACCTATTTAGTTCCTTCCAGCAATTCTTGTTTTTATTTCAGATTTAGAGCACCCACAGTACTTTGGTTTTGGAAGATGCTGCTGAGTCTGATTTGATTTGATTTACTATTGTCATATGTACTGAGATACAATGAGAAGTATTGCTTCGTGTGCTAACCATTCATGCCTTACATACATATATCAGAGAAAGAGAACAGAATGCAGAACATTGTGTTAGTTATAGAGAAGGTGCAAAGAAAGAACACAGAGAAACAGAGAGATCCATTTATAAGTTTGATAACAGTGGGGAAGAAGCTGTTCTTAAACCTGTTGGCACATGATGGAAGAGGGTGGACGAGATTATAACCAGGTGGGAAGGTTCTTTGATTATATTGCCAAAACAGCAGAAAGTGTAGACAGAGGAGAAAGTGAGGTCTGCAGATGCTGGAGATCAGAGCTGAAAATGTGTTGCTGGAAAAATGCAGCATGCCAGGCAGCATCCAAGGAACAGGGGATTCGACGTTTCAGGCATAAGCCCTGATTAAGGGCTTATGCCTGAAACGTCGAATTTCCTGTTCCTTGGATGCTGCCTGACCTGCTGCGCTTTTCCAGCAACACATTTTCAGAAGTGTAGACAGAGCCAATTGCTGGAAGGCTGGTTTTCGTGATAGACTGGACTGTGTTCACAACTTGCTGTAATTTCTAGGTCCTTGGGCAGAGCTTGCCATACCAAGCTGCGATGCATCCAAATGGGATACTGTCCATGGTTCATCTGTAAAAATTGTGGACATGCTGAACGTCCTTAGTCTTCTGAGGAAGTAGCAGCGTTGTTGTGCTTTCTTGACTGTAGCATTGACGTGGATGGAGCAGGTCAGATTGATGGTGATATTTACTCCTCAGAGGACTACGTCAGTCAGAAAGGTGATTGAATCTTGTGTATTTAGTGCTAAACTAAACCCCCAGACTTGTTAACTGGCCTCTTTGTTGAGATTCTACAAATTATTACTCACATAACTAATTTAAATCCATGAATAAGTTTCTTACCCTCAGAAGTCCCTAATTTTTTTAATATAAACAACATGTTCTGTTGATTCACCCTTCATCTCTGCTATTTTCTGAAGATTTATTACCTCCAAGCACAATGCTTACTTCAGCTTTAATTAGAATGTGGTTATTAACTCACTAGCAAGGATATAAAAGGAGTGAAAACACCTTAAAGCACCCCTCATCAAAGCCTTGTACTCAACTGAACGCACATTCCTGATGGTTTGAGATGAATTCAGATGTTACCATCCAAAAAAAAAATGCTTTGGTGAAGAAGGAAGAAATTGACAGAACGAGGGCCTCAGAGATACTGATTAATATCTTTATGTTTCCTCCTGGCGATTTTCTTCTTTTTGTTTTTAGCTCTGATGTTGACTGCTCACCACTAGCAGCTCCCCCTCACCACTGTCAGTCGACAAAAATGCAGCCTGTTTAAATACTCTTAAACTGACGATGATAAGCTGACTTCAAACAAATCTCATTCCAAACATTATCCATCATGTTGCAAATCAAATTATCCACCCTCCCGTACATGAGACGCATTTGGGATTGTGAAAAATAGAGGTTCGATTGGAGCATAAGCAGTGAGATGTATCAAATTGGGTGGAATGGCCTGCATGGGATGTAAATTCTAAATCATAGCAAAGGTCACCTTTACCTGGTAAAACTCTAGGGTTCTGAAGTGCACAAAGGCAGTCCATTTGCATTATTCAGCTTCAAGATGCAGCAATGCCTCAGCAAATCAGCAATATTTTATCCTATTTGCGAAAAAAAACTCTGAATAGCAATAATGCAGAACCTTCTCAAAGAATGATCCATTTATTATTAAGTTGCAAAGCAATTGGATTATTGAGTTGTTAGTTATCTATGGCAGCTAAGATTAAGTACATACACCTCCAATATTGTTCTAATATCAGCGATTTGTTATTACTTCCGCAGTTGGCAGTACTGGGTTTTATTTTTAACTTAAGGATCGTATTTTGTGCAATAAAATAATTCTTAAAAGGTCCCGCCCTCAAACTGAAGCTACGCACCCCCCCTCCTTCCTTTGTCAATATTGGGGAAAGGTATACGTTTTATCAAATGAAACAATTATTCATTTGTAGAGATTATATCGAGGCACTTTCTGTTCAATTAATTCTCTCATTTCTTAGTGATTTTCAAAATGCTTCCAGCAGAAATGTTTGTGCAATGGTCATCACTTCCAACATCAAGCAAATAAAGCATAAACAGTAAATCCTCTGTATCTGCAAAATCACAAGTCACAAATTTGCCTACCTGAACTAAAAAAATAAGTGACAACTAAAATCAACAGGCAGAAGTTGAGTATCCACAATATTTTCAATTATTTTAACTTATATTTAACATGCTTTGCATTCATCAATTTCATTTATCGGGATTCTCAGGAAGGGAACCCTCTCAGAGATGGGGGAGCACCTACAAAAGGGTGCTACTATCACCATTGCAAAAAATAGGTGCTTTCTGATGATGGAGGAGAAAGTGAGGTCTGCAGATGCTGGAGATCAGAGCTGAAAATGTGTTGATGGAAAAGCGCAGCAGGTCAGGCAGCATCCAACGAACAGGAGATTCGACGTTTCGGGCATAAGCCCTTCTTCAGGAGGATTCCTGAAGAAGGGCTTATGCCCGAAATGTCAAATCTCCTGTTCCTTGGATGCTGCCTGACCTGCTGCGCTTTTCCAGCAACACATTTTCAGCTTTCTGATGATGGTCACTAGACTGATTCATGGGCTGATGGAAGTTGATTTGGAGGAAAGGTTGAGCAGGTTGGGCTTATGCCCATTGAAGTTTAGAAGGATCAAGAGGATCTTAATGAAACATACAGGTCTATAACGCCACAATTGCATTCCTCTGCAACCTCGCATTATAGAAAATCACGCTGTAGAAAACTGCTATACCTGTTCAGTAAAACGTTTGCATCATCCAAACAGTGTTCATGATTCATCAATCAAGTTATAGCCGATTCATATTAATGAAACCAGAACGACCTGTATTTGACCCTGAATGAATGTTTCTTCCTGAAGCACTAAAGTCATAGAGCTGCACAGCACGTGAACAGACCCTTCGCCCCAACTCGTCCATGCTAACCAGACATCCTGACCTAATCTAGTCCCATTTGCCAAATTGGCCCATACCCCTCTAAACCCTTCTTATTCATGTACCCATCCAGATGCCTTTTAAATGTTATTATTGTACCAGCCTCCACTACTTCCTCTGGCAGCTCATTCCATACACGCACCACCCTCTGCGTGAAGATGTTACCTTCAGGTACAATTCGGGTCCCTTTTAAATCTAAACCTCTCTTACCTTAAACCTATGCCCTCTAGTTTCGGATACCGCTACCCTGGGGTAAATACCTTTGCTATTTACACTATCCATGCCCTTGATGATTTTATAAGTCTCTATAAGGTCACCTCTCAGCCTCCAACGCTCCAGGGAAAACATCCCCAGCCTATTCAGCCTCTCCCTGTAGTTCAAACCCTGTAACCCTGGCAACATCCTTGTAAATTTTGTCTGAATTCTTTAAAGTTTCACAACCTCCTTCCTGTAGCAAGTCTAGAAAAGAAGACAGTTTAAAAACAACTGACATGGAGATTAGGGAATTTTCTTTTCTGTTGAAGCATCGTGTGTCTCTTCGCTAGAGCGTAATGTAGACAGGATCATTGAATTATTTTAAGATAGAAGTAGATTGTCTCTTGACTAACAAAAGTTAATGGCGCATAAAATGCCTGTAATAATGACCCTGAGCATTGTGTTTCCTGGCTAACACTTCTGTCTTAGATCTGCTGCAGTGCTCCAGTGAGAGTCAGAGTAAGTTGGAGGAACAGCATTTCATTTTCTTCATGGGGACTTGCGGTCTTCAGGACTCAATATCAAGTTCAATGATTTTTAGGGCCTGAATCCCTTCTTCCATGTCCTTCCCCCCTACACCCCAAGTCCTGTCATGATGTGGAATCTTTCATCACAGCCAGTGCACTTTCACCCACTTACAGTCCCTATTATCACCTATCTCGCTTTTGTTCTTCCATGGCCTTTTATCAACAATCACTTTGCCCCTCTCTCTGTCCCTCTGCGCTCTGTCTCTATCTTTCAGCTTATTCCTTCATCCCCTCAACTCTTTATCAGCAACAAAAATATCACTTTCGCCCCCCAAGTATTTTCAGTTCGATGCTGGGTTACTGGCCTTGAAATGTTGACTCTGTTTTCTCCCCACAAATTCTGCTGAATTGCTCCAGCAAGTTCTGCTCATGTTTTTGTTCAGGAGCCAATGGCTGTGGAGAGTTTTGCCATAAAATGGAGTTGAGTCCAAAATCAGATAAACCATAGTTTAAACCATATCAGCCATGATTGAATGGTAGAACACACTCAATGGGCCAAATGCCCTAATTCTGCTCCTATATCTTATGGTCTTTTGATTTAACTCAATGTCAAAGTAGGCTCAAGGGATTGAATTGCCCATTCTTCCTCTTAGTGTCTATAATCCCTCCTAAACCACTGAAATTAAAGTCAGGGGGCAGTGAGATCATTTACAGCTGAAAATTTAATCCATACCAGTTTCACTTCTGGGCCGTACTATATCAGGATGTGGAGATGCCGGTGTTGGACTGGGGTTGACAAAGTCAAAAATCACACAAGACCAGGTTATAGTCCAACAGGTTTATTTGAAATGGAAAGCTTGTTGGACTATAACCCAGTGTTGTGTGATTTTTCACTTCTATTAGTTCAATGCATACCTGGTTAGTCTCCCAATTTCTACTGTCCACAAGCTTGTGGTTATCCAAAACTCTGCTATCTGTATCCTTACTCACTATCATCACCGGGAGAGGCTGGATAGGCTGGGACTTTTTTCACTGGAGCACAGTAGGTGACCTTATAGAAGTTTATAAAATCATGAGTGGTACAGGTAAGGTGAATGGCTGGTGTGTTTTCGCTAGGGTGGAAGATTTCAAGACGAGAGGGCATTTTTAAGGTGAGTGAAGAAAGATTTAATAAAGACTTGAGGGGCAACAATGAGGGTGGTTCATGTGTGGAATCAACTTCTAGAGAAAGTGATGGCTGCGGGTAAATTACAATGCTAAAAAAATTTGGAAAGGCACATGAATAAGAAATCTTTGGAGGGATATGGACGAAGTGCAAGCAGATGGGACTAGTTTAGTTTGGGATTATGGTTGGTATGGACTGGTTGGACCAAAGGGTCAGTTTCCATGCTGTATGACTCCATGAGTTAACATGGGTTGAGCGATTCCTTGATTTAAAAATTCTCATCCAAAACTTGTTTGCTCAGTAAGTCTTCAACTTCCTTCAAGACTCCAAGATGTCCACACTCCACTATTTTTGACTTGTCTGTCCAACTTTAAAACCCTAAGCTTTAGAATTGCATCCTTAACCTTTCCACCTTGAAGATGCTTCTTAACATCTGCCAGTTCGTGAGGCAATATTTGTCAAATTTGCACCAATACCAAGTGGTGCTTATGATTCTGCAAACCTTTGTTATGACAATTTCAGGTGAAACATATCAAAACAATCAATACAACTGAGCAGAAGTTTAACCCTATTAACTAATCTGTTATCCTTCTGCACGGAATGGGTCCACTTAACATTGTCTCTCAGTTGCAAAATGCCTCGAATCCAAGCATTGCACCAAATATTGCTTCCCTTGTCATGTCAAAAATCACATGACACTGGGTTACAGTCTAACAGGTTTATTTGAAACTGCAAGCTTTCGGAGCATTGTCCCTTCCTCTGGTGCTGGTGGCTCCGAAAACTTACTGTTTCAAATAAACCTTTTGGACTATAATCCGGTGGCATATGATTTTTGAATTTGTCTGCCCCAGTCCAACACTAGCACCTCCACAGCTCTGCAGTGTGGCTTTTCTTTATCTCTGAAAACAATCAGGGATTTCCCACTCAAATCATGGGTGGTGACTGAAGAGATCCCTGATAACATCATTGAATTTCCTTTCAATTACTTCATTCAGGTTGCAAATAGCCAAGTCAAGAGCTTGTGTGGTTTGATGTCAAGTCTGGCTCTTGTGAAGGCCTTTAGCTCTTCTATTATATAAAAGGCACGAAACAATGACAGGAGTTATTTACATGCATGAATCTTTGAAAGCAGGATACTACACTGCAGGAGTCAGTTAATAAAGTCAAAGAAAGACTTCAAATTATTTAGCACTTTTTGTCACCTCAGGATGTCTCAGAGTGTTTTGTAGATAATAACTTGACTTCAGCATTGGAGTCATTGTTATAAGTGAGGGAACATAAGTGCCAGCACTTTGCAAGGATTCTCAAACAGCAAATAATCTATTTTAGCAAAATGACGGTTGAAGGACAAGGCATTGGCCAGAAACTGTTCCCCTATTTCTCTTCAAAATAACATCTTTAGCTCTTTACCATCTTGTATGAGACAATACTCCTAACAATTAAGGGCTGCAGTGGAGTGTCTGCCCTGCGTTTATGCTTAAAAATAAACAGTGAATGCAGATGTATTTTGTATTGTGCATCCAAGAGGCACAAGAGTGAGATTCAGCTGGCTGAAACTGAAACAAAGATATCTTGTAAATTTGGCTGAGGAAACTCAACAAGTCTTTGTACATTTACAAACAGCTCTTTCTGATTATACAAGTCATTGGTATCGTGCTAAAACATTTGGAAAATGTAACATGTAAAAACATCACATTTATTAAAAACATCTTGCTACATACCATAGATTACAACCGATGGATCGTTCACATTACCTTAAATAATTTAAAATGATAACACAGTAAACCAGCCATGGGTTTGATATTTTGACATAAGGGAAGAACTTCTGCAACACATTAATTTTAAGATTGTGTTTAATGTTAACATGGTTTAAATATTCCTCGTCGGCTCGCAACTGAACACAAATATCAGGAACTCCCAAAAGCGATTAATTCACTCTGGGGTATGGTCAGACTAGGGGGGGGAGGTGGGACCTCCCCGACAGTACATGTTTTGTAAACTAGTGCCAACATTTGCAGAAACTCGAAGTGCGCCAATCACAACTGGTGCTTAACATTTTGCAACCCTTTGCGTGCATTATGACAATTTCAGGGAAAACATGCCAAAAGAATCAATACGCCTGAGCGGAAATTCCACACCCCCCCCACCTTATTAATCTATCATCCTTCCTGGTTCTACTTAATGTTGCCACTCAGTTGCAAAATGCCTCAATTCCCCAGCTTTCGACTGAACATTTGCTTCCCCTAAGTATGACATTTCTTGAACTTTGAAAACATCCAGGAACTCTCCACGCAAGACATGGGCTGCAATTGCAGAGAACATCATTGAATTCCTGTCAGCAATTTCACTTGGGTTGGAGGTAACACAGGTCAGTGGGTACAGCTTAAAACTTCAAAGTAGGAAAGCAAAGTGCCAAAAACAGAGCTTTCCCTTATCTTGGACTTATCTTCTGCAATAATTATATCTTCGTACAAAGTTAAACATTGCACAACACCAGGTTATAGACCAACAGGTGGATGTGGAAGGACTGGTTTTTGGAGCACTGCTCCCTCATCAGGTGGTTGTGGAGTATAGCCACCTGATGAAGGAGCAGCGCTCTGAAAGTTAGTGCTTCCACATACACCTGTTGGACTATGACCTGGTGTCGGGCGATTTTTAAATTTGTACACTCCAGTCCAACACCAGTACCTCCAAATGATTTCTTTGTAGCCATAGAGTCAAAGAGTCATAGAGATGTACAGCATGGAAACAGACCCTTCGGTCCAACCCGTCCATGCTGACCAGATATCCCAACCCAATCTAGCCCCACCTGCCAGCACCCGCCCCATATTCCTCCAAATCCTTCCTATTCATATACGCATCCAAATGCCTCTTAAATGTTGCAATTGTACCAGCCTCCACCACTTCCTCCGGCAGCTCATTCCATACACGTACCACGCTCTCTGTAAAAAAGTTGCCCCTTAGTTCTCTTTTATATCTTTCCCCTCTCACCCTAAACCTATGCCCTCTAGCTCTGGACTCCCCAACCCCAGAGAAAAGACTTTGCCAATTTACCCTATCCATGCCCCTCATAATTTTGTAAACCTCTATAAGGTCACCCCTCAGCCTATGATGCTCCAGGGAAAACAGCCCCAGCCTGTTCAGCCTCTCCCTATAGCTCAAATCCTCCAACCCTGGCAACATCCTTGTAAATCTTTCCTGAACCCTTTCAAGTTTCAGAACATTTTTCCTATAAGAAGGAGACCAGAATTACGTGCAATATTCCAACAGTGGCCTAACCAATGTCCTGTACAGCCGCAACATGACCTCCCAACTCCTGTACTCAATACTCTGACCAATAAAGGAAAGCATATCAAACGCATTCTTCACTGTCCTATCTACCTGTGACTTCACTTTCAAGGAGCTATGATCCTGCACAGCCAGGTCTCTTTGTTCAGCAAAACCCCCTAGGATCTTACCATTAAGTGTATAAGTCCTGCTAAGATTTGCTTTCCCAAAATGCAGCACCTCACATTACTCTGAATTAAACTCCATCTTCCACTTCTCAGCCCATTGGTCCACCTGGTCAAGATCCTGTTGTAATCTGAGGTAACCCTCTTTGCTGTCCACTACACTTCCAATTTTGGTGTCATCTGCAAACTTACTAACTGTACCTCTTATACTCGCATCCAAATCATTTATGTAAATGACAAAAAGTAGTGGACCCAGCACCGATCCTTGTGGCAGTCCACTGGTCACAGGCCTCCAGTCTGAAAAACAAACCTCCACCACCACCCTCTTTCTTCTACCTTTGAGCCAGTTCTGTATCCAAATGGCTAGTTGTCCCTGTATTCCATGAGATATAACCTTGCTAATCAGTCTCCCATGGGGAACCTTGTCAAACTCCTTACTGAAATCCATATAGATCACATCTACCACTCTGCCCTCATCTATCCTCTTTGTTACTTCTTCAAAAACTCAATCAAGTTTGTGTGGCATGATTTCCCAAGCACAAAGCCATGTTGACTATCCCGAATCAGTCCTTGCCTTTCCAAATACATGTACATTCTGTCCCTCAGGATTCCCTCCAACAACTTGTCCATCACTGACATCAGGCTCATTGGTCTGTAGTTCCCTGGCTTATCCTTACCACCCTTTTTAAACAGTGTCATCTAAAGATAATGGTAAATGGCAAAGCGTAAGTCCAGATTGTTCAAGTCCATAATGACTGAGATGTGTTGATACAATATTCTATTCTCGCAGCTGCTGACATCAGTGACCTCTGTCTGGGAGGACAATACAAAGGGCAAACAGAAACAAAAAACCTTATTGGCAGAGCAGGCCCAGAGGAAAAGAGGCCAATGAATCACAAATGGCACGGTGGCACAGTGGTTAGCACTGCTGCCTCACAGCGCCAGAGATCTGGGTTCAATGCCCACCTCAGGCAACTGTCTGTGTGGAGTTTGCACATTTTCCCCATGTCTGCATAGGTTTCCTCCCACAGTCCAAAAAAAATGTGCAGGTTAGGGGGATTCTATGAAAAAGGGAATGATGTACATTCTTAGCCCTCTGTGTTCCAATATGGCTCAGTGGTTAGCACTGCTGCCTCACAGCACCAGGTTCGATTCCAGCCGTAGGTGACAGTCTTTTTCGGAGTTTGCACATTCTCCTTGTGTCTATGTGAGTTTCCTCCCATGGCTCAAAGGTGGATTAGCCATGGCAGTCACAGGGATAGGGGAGTCTGTCTGGATGGGATGCTGTTCAGAAGGTCAGTGGGGACTGGAAGGACCAAATGTCTTGCTGCCCCAGTTGGGCTTCTGTCATTCTCTGCAATGAAAGAGAGGGGATCCAGAGCTGTCCGAGGCAATGCCAAAGAGAATGTTTACTTCCACAGCACAAACCATTAGCTTGAGAGAAGAAGGCTGCCAAGGTATAATTATTTGCATGTCAGAATGAGAGACACTTTTTTAGCATCTGCTAAACTGCTTTGCTTTAGTGGAACAACCATAATGCTACTTGATTTTCATTGCCCAATAAACTGAGTGAACCACTAAATGCAAAACATTTGCGGCTCCAAAATATGATATTCAGCCCAACCGTTCAACACTGGTGTTTATCCTCCACATAACAGTTAACTTAGAGTCATAAAGATGTTCAGCACGGAAACAGATTGCTCAGATTGAGCAAGTTGGGCCAATGGGAAAGAAAAGTTGTTGGTTGAATATAGAGGAACTTCAATTATCTGTCATTCAATTATACAAATTTCAGATTATCTGGACAAGATCGCAAGGTCCCGATGCTTAGCTAAACTGTGTTATCCGACATTCCATTATCTGGACATTTGATTATCCAAACAAAACTCTCCCCGCCCATGTCATTCGGATAATAAAGGTTCCTCTGTATTTGACAATGCATGGAAAAACATCTCACAAGGTTCAGAATTGGGGTCTAATTGGAAAAGCAGCTCTGACGCTGATAAGGCCCTTGCTTTGCAAAGTTTAAGAGTTGGGTCACTCTTCCCGTAAAACAGAGATAGTATAAATAAAGGTAAAGTCATTACTGTCCCAGAGGCTTACTCCTCATTAGAGGAAGAGTTTAACATGAGGGTCACCATGATTTCAGAACATAAGAACCAGGAGCAAGAGTGGCCCATCTGGCCCTTTGAGCCTGCTCCGCCATTCAATAAGATCATGGCTGATCTTTTCAGGTCCAATCCTCTACCCCCCCCCACCCCCACCATAGCCCTTAGTGCCTTTACTGTTCAAAAAATTATCTATCTTAGTTTTAAAAACATTAACGAGGAAGCCTCAACTGCTTCACGGGCATGGAATTCCACAGATTCACAACCCTTTGAATGAAGAAGTTCCTCCTCAACTCAGCCGTAAATCTGCAACCCCCTCTTGTCCTAGTTTCAGCCATCAGTGGAAATATCCTCTCTACTTCTAGCTTGTCGACTCCCTTCATAATTTTACATGTTTCTGTAAGATCCCCTGTGGAATTCATTACTTAAAGAAGTAGTTGATGCATTCAAGAGGTGGCTAGATATAGCACTTGGGGTGGATGGGGTCAAAGGTTATGGGGAGAAAGCAGGATTAGGTATTGAGTGGACGATCAGCCATGATCATGATGAATGATGGAGTAGGCTCAAAGGGCCAAATGGCCTCCTCCTCCTACTATCTTTTTTGTTTCCCCATTTCTACGTTAATCAGAGCGACAATAATATGCCTTCAGGGGAGTTATTTTGTCCTGTCTTTTTTTAAAGAGAAGTTTTAAGACGGGGGTGCCAAGTAGTCCCCACAGAACCACTGGGGTAAACACTTAGTGAGGCTTTGAGGTTTTAGTTTTTAAAAGTTGGAACAATAGAAGCAGCTTGAATGGGTGTGGTCAAAGTCCTAAAGGATTTTTAGTTCTTGTATTTCAGTGGCAGTTGTCGCTGGACATCTCCCCCTGCTATACTGTCTCTGAGTTTTCCCTTGAGATTTCTTCCTGGGCTGTTGGAGTTGCATGTGAGACTATTTGTTTTCTGAATCTGCCTTTTGCCGAAGGTATGTTTATGATCTGTTACTATAGTGGAACAGTTACTGTTTAGTAGCTAACTAATCTAACATTCTGTTAAGTTTTCTAACAGAGTTACAATTAAGCCAATTATTTTCTTTTATTCTTTCTTCTGTTGTATTTTAATGAGGGCATATAATTGAATTGTTCTTTGCTTACGTCAATTAGTTTGGCTAATCGAATTGCATCCGGAACGCAACACCTTCCATTTGCCTTTAAAATAAGAAAAGGTTAGGCTCCAGACTACCGTCTTAATATATTTTGAGGAGGGTTTGATGTGGTCCATAACATCAGCAACCCTTTAATAACAAATGAAGATGTGCAAATGTGCAGTTCACCAGAAAGACAAGCACAGGTGGCAAGTGTAGAGTTCGACCTAACTTCATAGAATCCCCCCATTGCAGAAAGAAGCCATTTGGCCCATCACATCAGCAACAATCCTCTGAGGCATATCACACCCAGACCCACTTGCCACCCTATCTTTGCATTTCCTGTGGCTAACCCACCAAACCTGCATATCCCTAGTAACGACAAACAATTTAGCGTGGCCAATCCATCCAACCTGCACACCTTTGGACTGTGGGAGGGAACTCGAGCACCCAGGAGAAACCCAAGCAGACATTGGGAGAATATACAAACTTCAAGTAGATGGGAAACTGAGAGTGGAATCAAACCCAGGTCCCCTCATGCTGTGAGGCAGCAGCGCTAACCACTGTGCCACCATGATCAATGAGTTGTGGCAAAGGGGTTCACATACTTCAATATAGGGTTATCAGCAGATTGAGAATAAAGGGTTGCTTGAACAAAATTGAGATGAGTTGCATGTAACTGCATAGATGCCAGACAAACATCAAATTCAGGACATGGTTAAGAAGAATTTACCCTGTGTAAAGACCAGGACACTATGAGGAGGAAAGCATGCGTTTCCAAAAGGCAGGTAGATATGATGGACCTTCATGAGAATAAAAATCCCTGGACAATGTTTGCAGAAGTGTTAGCAAGGGAACGTACCTCTGTGGTGGGAATTCAAGAGAATAAACGTCTGTTAGATCAGGTAATGGACCAACTACTGGGTTTAGCTGAAACAACACCTGCAAGCAATGGGAGGCAAGTCTCCACTGGTAATGATTTGTATTGAATCGGAATCAACGTGAATAATTCAAGGTATCAATCATCCAAATCAGAAGAGAACACATTGTGGAAGCCATGTGAAAACTCTAGACCATCAGAATTTGTGAATCAGACTTGGATGCCTGTTCTTGGTAAGACCCATGAGTGGTTCATTCTCCACCACTGTTCAGCAATCAGGCCCTCAGGACAGAAAGGAAGCTTGGTGGCAGCACTGTACCCCATCTGTAGTGGTTGGTACTGAAATGTAGGACAGGCCCCAAATCCGTTCCATAAGATGGCTGACCACAACTTTCTCCCAATCCTACTGCCTGGCTTTACCATGTGTTAGGATGGTTTCCAGTAGATATGGTCCCATCAAAATGCTCCTTCCTTGACCCACCAGTCCTGGAGTGGGACTCGTCCCCAGCTTCTTATTCTGGAGAAGGGGCACTAACCATTTCACTACATGATCTCTAGTTGTACTGAAAGAGCAGTTCTAATCTACAGGAGGAGCATATACAACAGCAATGGTGTAGGTGCGTAATCTCAACTGGGAACACTTAAAGTTGTCACACTATAGAACAGATTTCCTCTAATCACTGGTAAAATGCTGGGTGAGCAACAAACTGCAGCTACCCATGATTGCAATACACCAATCTGATTCAAGTCTTCAAATGTCAACATTAGTTGGTACAGCAAAGCAGGTGATCTCTCAGTATCCCAGTTTGGACATCTCTCAGTGACACAGGATGGACATCTCTCAGTATCCCAGTGTTGCGATCTCTCGGTATCCCAGCATGGAGATCTCTTAGTATCCCAGGATGGAGATCTCTCAGTGGCCTGGCATAGAGATCTCTCAGAATCCCAGCATGAAGATCTCTCAGTCTCCCAATGTGGAGATCTCTCAGTACCCCAGTGTGGAGATCTCTGAGTATCCCAGCATGAAGATCTCTCAGTCTCCCAGCTTGGAGAAGTATCAATATCACAGAATGGTGATCTCTAAGTATCCCAGCGTGGAGATCTCTCAGTATCTCAGCATGAAGATCACTCAGTATCCCAGCATGGAGATCTCTCAGTCTCCCAGCATGGAGAAGTATCAATATCACAGGATGGTGATCTCTCAGTATCCCAGCATGAAGATCTCTCAGTCTCCCAGCGTGGAGATCTCTCAGTCTCCCAGCATGGAGATCTCTCAGTCTCCCAGTGTGGAGATCTCTCAGTACCCCAGCATAGTGATCTCTCAGTACCCCAGCATGGTGATCTCTCAGTATCCCAGCATGGTGATCTCTCAGTATCCCAGCGTGGAGATCTCTCAGTATCCAAGTGTGGAGATCTCTCAGTCTCCCAGCATGGTTATCTCTCAGTATCCCAGCATGGTGATCTCTCAGTATCCCAGCGTGGAGATCTCTCAGTATCCTAGCGTGGAGATCTCTCAGTATCCCAGCATGGAGATCTCTCAGTATCCCCGCGTGGAGATCTCTCAATATCCCAGCGTGGAGATCTCTCAGTATCCCAGCATGATGATCTCTTAGTATCCCAGCGTGGAGATCTCTCAATATCCCAGTGTGGAGATCTCTCAGTATTCCAGTGTGGAGATTTCTCAGTGGCCCAGCGTGGAGATCTCTCAATATCCCAGCATGGTGATCTCTCAGTATTCCAGCGTGGAGATCTCTCGGTATCCCAGCACAGAGATCTCTCAAATCCCAGCACGGAAATTTCTCAGTATTCCAGCATGGAGATCTCTCAGTATCCCAACGTGGAGAGCTGTCAGTGGCCCAGCATAGCAATCTCTCAGCCTTGCATTGTGGTCTTTCAGCAGTATGTAATGGTCTCTTAACCCAGTGTGGCCTCAGCATGGACTTTTGGTCTTGAGTTGATTCCTTGAAGTGCAGTCCCTCTTGGTTAAGTGATTAAAAGATACTGCAATGTTTGACTTACAGCTTTATTTGTTTATGTACTACTTAAAGCTAAGAAAGTTTGTTTAATTTTTAACCTTCTTTAAGATATGTTATACTATAATTATGCAATGTTTAACTTTTAACTTTATTCTTTTTACAGTCGGTTCTGATATAACGCAGTAGTTCGGTCTTTGTGAGATCTCGCCTTGTAAGAAAACCTCACATTAGCCACTTCAGTTTAACTAATGAGGCCGGAATTTGTGTTGAAGAAATACACATTAAAACTGAACTCATTCTATCTTGTTGTAAAAATTCTGTACCGAGGTGCTTGTATCTAAGATGGTGCCTTGTGTGGTGACATTATACAGTTTTCACTGCACTCCTGTACTTTAGTACTTGAGTGCACATGACAATAAAATCAAAACCAAATCAAATCAAATTGAATGACTTGTTACAATACCTTCTTGCTGAGCTTGTACTATAACTTCTTGTCACTTGAATGTAATGCTGATTACCTTTAGATTGTACACCTCAGGATATAAAGCCTGACGGCAGGTGTCGACGAGATTTACAGGATTATTCCATGTGTAAAGGGCTACAATTATGTGGAAAAGCTAAAATATTTTCTCCTGAGTGCATAACAAGGAAGATTAAGGAACTTAATAGAGGTGGTCAAAATTTGTGAGGCATTTAAATAGAAAACATGCTACTGACAAGAGAGTTGGTAACTAGAGGACACAGATTGAAGTTAGTTGGCTAAAGACACAGAAGGGAGATGAGGAGTTTTCTTTTTCCACTCAGTGATTTATGATCTGCAATGTACCACTTGAAAGGAGTTTGGAGACAAGCATTATAGATACTTTCAAAAGGGAATTGCAAAAGGAAATATTTGTCGGACCCTTGGCAAAGATAAGGGGATTGGGACCAGTTGGATAGCTCTTTCAAAATGCTGGCTCAGGTACAACTGACCTCGTGCTGCACTGCAGTGCCAGCAGTGTTTGTTTCTATTGTTTTAGCTGAATTGCTCTGCTGTACTACAGAAGGCCAAAAGCTAAATGTGAGCATTTGGCAGACACCATCATCTCACACCTGTCCATGCCAACACATATGGGCCACAAGCAAATCATCTGATACACCACTCCCAACAAAGTTATCACTTTATACTTCTGCTCAGTTTCAGTAAAGCAAATTACTCAAGGTGCTTGAGAAACAGAAAGATCTGCGAGTAAGTCCAATCAGACTCGTAACATTAACTCTGTTTTCCGCTCTCCACGGATGCTGCCAGATCCCTTGAGTATCTCCAACACTTTCCACTTTTATTCCAATAATGGGTCAATGAGCTAAAGAAAGGCAGAGTTTAACTTGGATAAATGTGAGGTATTTCATTTTGGTTCAACAAACAAGGGCAGGACTTATACAATTAATGGCAGGCCCTTTGGTAGGGCTGTAAAACAGAGAGACCTGGGGTGGTTCTGCTCGCTGAGCTGGAAGTTTTTGCTGCAAACGTTTCGTTCCCTGGCTAGGGAACATCATCAGTGCTGTTGGAGCCTCGTGTGAAGCGCTGCTTTGATGTTTCTTCCGGTATTTATATTGGTTTGTTCTTGCCGCTTCCGGGTGTCAGTTTCAGCTGCAGTGATTTGTATGTGGGGTCCAGGTCGATGTGTCTGTTGATGGACGTAATATAAATACCGGAGGAAACATCAAAGCAGCGCTTCACACGAGGCTCCAACAGCACTGATGATGTTCCCTAGCCAGGGAACGAAACGTTTGCAGCAAAAACTTCCAGCTCGGCGAGCAGAACCACAACAACGGATACCCGAGCTACAAATCTTCAATCAGATTTTAGAGAGACCTAGGGATTCAGCTACATAATTCTTTGAAGTTTGCATCACATGGAGACAGGGTAGTTAAAAAAGGCATTTAGCATGCTTGCCTTCATTGCTCAGTCCTTTGAGTATAGGAGTTGGGAAGTTATACAGGACGTTGGTGAGGCCTCTTGTGGAATACTGCGTCCAGTTCTGGTTGCCTTTTTATGGGAAGGATATTCTTAAGCTGGGGAGAGTTCAGAAGAGATGTACCAGGATGTTGCGGGACATGGGAAGTTTGAGTTATAAAGAATGACTGGATGGGCTGAAATGTTCTTCAGAGTCAAGAGTAGGGTACTGGAGAAGCACAGCAGGTCAGGCAGCATCCAAGGAGCAGGAGAATCAACGGTTCATCCTGGAATGTTTTTCACTAGAGTGTAGGAGTTTGAGAGATGACCTTATAGAGGTTTATAAGATCATGAAGGGTTAATGCTGAGCATCCTTTCCCTAGGATGGGGAATTTCAAGACTAGAGAACATATTTTTAAGGTGAAAGGACATGAGGCCAATTTTTTTGTCAGTTTCAACTAGATTAGATTAGATTACTTACAGTGTGGAAACAGGCCCTTCAGCCCAACAAGTTCACACCGACCCACTGAAGTGCAACCCATCCATGCCCCTACATTTACTCCTTACCTAACACTTCGGTCAATTTAGCATGGCCAATTCACCTGACCCGCACATCTTTGGACTGTGGGAGGAAACCAGAGCACACAGAGGAAACCCACGCAGACACAGGGAGAACGTGCAAACTCCACACAGTCAGTTGCCGGAGGCAGGAATTGAACCCGCTGTGGCTGTGAGGCAGCAGTGCTAACCACTGTGCCACCGTGCCACCCACTTTCCTGAGGGAGTGGTGGATGCAGGTACACTTTCAACATTTAAAAGGCACTTCAATTATTATATAAATGGGAAATGAATTGGAGGGATATTGGCGAGGAGCAGGCAGGTGGGATTAGTTTAGTTTGGGATTATGTCTAGCATGAACTGGTTAGACTGAAGGGTCTGTTTCCAAGCTGTATGACTCTGTAAGATTTTACTTGCAACTGGGGAGTCATTGGTAAGTGTTACATCAAGTGCTGGGATTCATCTTGCTGTTTCAGTCAATACCTACACATAATGATACCAGTCCAGAGAACTGTCCCCATGGGCCATGAATGTGTGTACACACAGGCACTTGGAAGAAGTTGCCTTAGGAAGAACTAAGTGACCCCTTTTGAAAGGGGCACCGTGTAGGAAAACACTATAAAAGAAGTTCAAAAACTTAAAAAGCAGCTCAGCCCATCAAATTATTTATAGAGTGATGTTGTTTCTCAGTGCCTGCCAGTCACAGAAACCCAGAAATGTGGGCATTGTCGAGGGTTAGTCAGTCATAAACTCTCCTAATTTATGCAAACATAAGGTCGAACAATCCACTTGATTGCACACTGCCGAGACCCGTCTTTGACTATGTGTTTGGGACTGAAGTACAATCAGAATTTGAGAAACAGCCCACTCAAACAATGGACTGCAACCTCATTCATCTTAAACTGAGCTGAACACCGTCACCTCCTGGCCACAGAAATTACACACCCTTGCTCCTCTGTAGCTTTCCCATGCCTACCATTATTCAATACCACCCCACCATACAACACCACCCCAATGTACAACACCAACTCACTATTCAACACCACCCCCCTGTTCAACATCACCCCACTATACAACACCCCACTATACAACATCACCCCACTATACACCACCCCACTGTACAACATCACCCCACTATACAACACCACCCTACTATACAACACCACCCCACTGTTCAATACCACCCCACTGTACACCACCCAACTATTCAACACCATCCCACTCTCCAACATTATGCCACTATACAACACCACCCCACTATTCAACACCATCCCACTATTCAACACCACCCCACTATACAACACCATCCCACTGTACAACACCACCTCACTTTTCAAAACCACCCCACTGTACAACACCATCCCACTATTCAACACCACCCCACTGTACAACACCACCCCACTATTCAACACCACCCCACTATACAATACCACCCCACTGTACAACACCACCCCAGTGTACAACACCACCCCACTATTCAACACCATCATTTAAGAGTCTACTGGACATGCATATGGTCACAGAAATTTGAGGGTGCATACATGAGAATCAGTGGTTGGCACAATATCGTGGGCTGAAGGGCCTGTTCTGTGCTGTACTGTTCTATGTTCTATGTTCTATCCCACTATACAATACCACTTCACTATACAACACCACCCCACTATACAACACCACCTCACTATTCAACACCACCCCACTATACAACACCACCCCACTATACAATGCCTCCCCACTATACAACATCACCCCACTATACAACATCACCCCACTATACAACACCACCTCACTATTCAACACCACCCCACTATACACCACCCCACTATATAACACCACCCCACCATACAACACCACCCCACCATACAACACCACCCCACTGTACAACACCACCCCACTATTCAACACCACCCCACTATTCAACACCACCCCACTGTACAACACCACCCCACTATTCAACACCACCCCACTGTACAACATCACCCCACTATATAACACCACCCCACTGTACAACACCACCCCACTGTACAACATCACCCCACTATATAACACCACCCCACTGTACAACACCACCCCACTATACAACACCATCCCACTGTACAACACCACCCCACACTCAGGCTTTCAGAACCCAGCACTAGTCCAGCACTGACACACTCACTTCTCTGCCAGCAAGCTCCTGCAGTGGACAGTTGTTGGAGGAAGGGACAGCCTTCCTTATACACATTCTCCACTGGAAGAGCAGTTAATAGACATTATGGACAGGAAGTCTGGCAGGAACCCACATCAGGGGAGGCTGGAGAAGAAGATATAACTACAGCATTTATATTCGCAGCATTGATGCCCCATTTGACAACAATCTCAGAAATGGCCTAAAACCAAATGAAAATTAAAATCCTGTTTTGTACTGCCTCATTAAATTGAACTGCTTTCCAACCAGCATATGGTGCATTTCTTAACCAATGTCTGGTATTTAAAATTAATTTACCTAAGAGCTTTGTCCAACAGCACTTATTACTTTTCTAATGATAGCAACATCTCTCTACAGTCAAATAACATTGATCTTAAACTGACAGTCAGCTGAGAACCATTAGGCATGTGCTACACAGTCATAATAATTTCAGAAAGAACTGACAATAACCAATTGGCCACCTATGGCTGTGAGATACATATCCTTTTGACTGTGGCTCAATAATGAATCTCAAGGCTCAAATCCCACTCCAGGACATCAATACATAGATCAAGGCTGATGCTTCATTACTGTTTGAAATGCTGCTTTTTGTTTTGGATGACATTTTAAACAAAGGCGCAATCCATCTGCTTGGAGGATGTTCAAGATCTCACATGTGATATAGCTTGTGTAGTTTATATGCATTTTAATGTCACTTCCTCTAAGTTTGGATTTTGAACAAGTGACATCTGGGTTTTTCTGTATGTCAAAGAATCATGGAGACATACAGCATGGAAACAGACCCTTCAGTCCAACGCGTCATTGAAGACCAGATATCCTAAACTAATCTATTCCCATTTGCCAGCATTTGGCCCATATCCATCCAACCCTTCCTATTCATATACACATCCAGATGTCTTTTTAAATGTTGTAATTGTAACAGCCTCCACCACTTCCGCTGGCAACTCATTCCACACAAACACAATCTTCTGCATGAAAAAGTTGCCCCCTCAGGTCTCTTTTAAATCTTTCTCCTCTCACCTTAAACCTATGCCTTTTAGTTCTGGAGTCTCCTACCCTGGGGAAATGACCTCACCGATTTACCCTATCCATGCCTCTCATGATTTTATAAACCTCTTCAAGGTCACCCCTCAGCTTCCAATGCTCCACAGAAAATAGCCCCAGCCTATTCAGCCTCGCCCTATAGCTCAAATCTTCCAACCCTGGCAATATCCTTGTAAATATTTTCTGAACCCTTTACAGCTACACAGCAAATTTCCTATAGCAGGGAGACAAGAATTGAATGTGGGATTCCAAAAGTGGCCTGAACAATGTCCTGTACAGCTGCAACATGACCTATCAATTTCTATACTCAATGCACTGACCAATAAAGGCAAGCCTACCAAATGCCTTCTTCACTGTCCTATCTGCCTGCTACTCCATCTACACTGCAAGGTACCTTTATATGGCATCAATCCCCATGACCTTACCATTAAATGTGTAGGCCCTGCCCTGATTTGCCTTTCCAAAATGCAGAACGTCACATTTCTCCAAATGAAACTCCATCTGCTACTCCTCAGCCCATCTAATCAAGATCCGTGTCTCAAAGGTTTAACCATTAATTTGGAAGCATCTGTGTGACCATGATTATTTCTTTTAAAACAGTTTAGGGGAGATAGTCTCAAAGGACTAATTGATTTTTGCTCACAGAGGGGAAGTGTATGAGTGAGCAACGTACATTAAACGTCTGATGAAAGCTTTTGGGCTTGTTTAGTGCAAGCTTAGGGGAAATACCCTTGACTGAAAAAAAATTGGTTTTAGTTTCAGTTGGGGTAATTCTACAGAAATCTTGTTAAAGATGGATGCTTAAAATGGCTGCTCCTGAGAAAGGGAGAAGAAAGTAAGAATGCATTACCTTAAATAGTTTTGTGATAGTGCCAGAGCAAAAGTATTTGAATAAAACCCAGTGCAGTAATTTGAAGTTGAGAAAGTTTAAGCTCAGGCATGTGAGAGCTTCAGGAAGGTAATATCGCATTTTCAGACTGTGAGTGGAAATAACTCTGTGCAGGTGTTAGAGAAGTGATTGTTGCTACAGTGATTACAAACAAAATTGTTTTGGAGATCTGTAAAGATGTATGTGGAGATCTAATGAGTGTTTTTGAGTTTAACAGGATTATATGTGATCACATTTTTCAAACTTTTACATTTGTGTTATTAATAGATAGTCTGATTTATTACCATATTATTGTCTTTTATTTTACGTTTAAACTCATTTTATTTGTTATAGTCAAATCTGCAACATAGTGTGCTTATGTTTCAGCTGCAAATGTGTTGCTGGTCAAAGCACAGCAGGTTAGGCAGCATCTCAGGAATAGAGAATTCGACGTTTCGAGCATAAGCCCTTCATCAGGAATAAGAGAGAGAGAGCCAAGCAGGCTGAGATAAAAGGTAGGGAGGAGGGACTAGGGGGAGGGGCGATGGAGGTGGGATAGGTGGAAGGAGGTCAAGGTGAGGGTGATAGGCCGGAGTGGGGTGGGGGCGGAGAGGTCAGGAAGAGGATTGCAGGTTAGGAGGGCGGTGCTGAGTTGAGGCCGACGGACCCGCGACCCACGCGGCCACCGGGAATGACCACCACTCCTCCGTCGCCGCAACCATTTCCGCCCCTCCGGTTGCCGTCGACGCAGCCACTTCCGCCCCCACTGACATCACTAACCTGCAGGAGCACAAATCCTCAGGTTTCCCCGCCCCCACGCCGTCTTTCGTCACTACCCATAACCCCGCCCATAACCCCGCCCCCACGCCATCTCCCGTCGCTTCACGTAACCCCGCCCCCACGCTTATTTCCGTCACGACGCATGACCCCGCCCCCACGTCGAGCAACGTCACCACGTCTAACTCCGCCCCTACTTCGATCTCTGTCCCCGCCCCTAACCCCGCCCCCAGCTCCAGCTCCAGCTGCAGTCCCACACCAGGTCCTAGCTCCCAGCCATGCCGGATTTTCACCATCCCTCCAGATCTCCCCCTCTCTGAGGATGAAAGATCAGTCCTCAGCAGGGGCCTCACCTTCGTTCCCCTACGCCCTCGGATTAATGAGTTCAACACGCGGCGAGATATTGAACAATTCTTCCGCCGCCTTCGCCTCCGTGCCTACTTTCACAACCAAGACTCCCGCCCACCCTCTGACGACCCCTTCTCCCGCCTCCAACACACCCCATCCACCTGGACACCCCGTGCAGGCCTCCTACCCGCCCTCGACCTCTTTATAGCCAACTGCCGCCGTGACATCAACCGACTCAACCTGTCCACCCCTCTCACCCACTCCAACCTCTCACCCTCAGAACGTGCAGCCCTCCACTCCCTCCGCTCCAATCCCAACCTCACCATCAAACCCGCAGACAAGGGAGGCGCGGTGGTAGTTTGGCGCACTGACCTGTACACCGCTGAAGCCAAACGCCAGCTCGCGGACGCCTCCTCTTATCGCCCCCTTGACCACGACCCCACCTCCCACCACCAAACCATCATCTCCCAGACCATCCAGGACCTCATCACCTCAGGGGATCTCCCATCCACCGCCTCCAACCTCATAGTCCCACAACCCCGCACCGCCCGTTTCTACCTCCTGCCCAAAATCCACAAACCTGCCTGCCCCGGCCGACCCATTGTCTCAGCCTGCTCCTGCCCCACCGAACTCATCTCCCAATACCTCGACACGGTCCTGTCCCCTTTAGTCCAAGAACTCCCCACCTACGTTCGGGACACCACCCACGCCCTCCACCTCCTCCAGGATTTTCGCTTCCCCGGTCCCCAACGCCTTATTTTCACTATGGACATCCAGTCCCTGTACACCTCCATCCCCCATCACGAAGGACTCAAAGCCCTCCGCTTCTTCCTTTCCCGCCGCACTAACCAGTACCCTTCCACTGACACCCTCCTTCGACTGACTGAACTGGTCCTCACCCTGAATAACTTCTCTTTTCAATCCTCCCACTTCCTCCAAACTAAAGGAGTTGCCATGGGCACCCGCATGGGCCCCAGCTATGCCTGCCTCTTCGTAGGATATGTGGAACAGTCCATCTTCCGCAACTACACTGGCACCACCCCCCACCTTTTCCTCCGCTACATCGATGACTGTATCGGCGCTGCCTCGTGCTCCCACGAGGAGGTTGAACAGTTCATCAACTTTACCAACACCTTCCATCCCGACCTGAAATTCACCTGGACTGTCTCAGACTCCTCCCTCCCCTTCCTAGACCTTTCCATTTCTATCTCGGGCGACCGACTCAACACAGACATCTATTATAAACCGACTGACTCCCACAGCTACCTGGACTACACCTCCTCCCACCCTGCCCCCTGTAAAAACGCCATCCCATATTCCCAATTCCTTCGTCTCCGCCGCATCTGCTCCCAGGAGGACCAATTCCAACACCGCACAACCCAGATGGCCTCCTTCTTCAAGGACCGCAGATTCCCCCCAGACGTGATCGACGATGCCCTCCACCGCATCTCCTCCACTTCCCGCTCCTCCGCCCTTGAGCCCCGCTCCTCCAACCGCCACCAAGACAGAACCCCACTGGTTCTCACCTACCACCCCACCAACCTGCGCATACAACGTATTATCCGCCGCCATTTCCGCCACCTCCAAACGGACCCCACCACCAAGGATATATTTCCCTCCCCTCCCCTATCAGCGTTCCGCAAGGACCACTCCCTTCGTGACTCCCTTGTCAGATCCACACCCCCCACCAACCCAACCTCCACCCCCGGCACCTTCCCCTGCAACCGCAGGAAATGTAAAACTTGCGCCCACACCTCCACACTCACTTCCCTCCAAGGCCCCAAGGGATCCTTCCATATCCGCCACAAGTTCACCTGTACCTCCACACACATCATCTATTGCATCCGCTGCACCCGATGTGGCCTCCTCTATATTGGTGAGACAGGCCGCTTACTTGCGGAACGCTTCAGAGAACACCTCTGGGCCGCCCGAACCAACCAACCCAATCACCCCGTGGCTCAACACTTTAACTCCCCCTCCCACTCCACCAAGGACATGCAGGTCCTTGGACTCCTCCACCGGCAGAACACAACTACACGACGGCTGGAGGAGGAGCGCCTCATCTTCCACCTGGGAACCCTCCAACCTCAAGGTATGAATTCAGATTTCTCCAGCTTCCTCATTTCCCCTCCCCCCACCTTGTCTCAGTCGGTTCCCTCAACTCAGCACCGCCCTCCTAACCTGCAATCCTCTTCCTGACCTCTCCGCCCCCACCCCACTCCGGCCTATCACCCTCACCTTGACCTCCTTCCACCTATCCCACCTCCATCGCCCCTCCCCCTAGTCCCTCCTCCCTACCTTTTATCTCAGCCTGCTTGGCTCTCTCTCTCTTATTCCTGATGAAGGGCTTATGCTCGAAACGTCGAATTCTCTATTCCTGAGATGCTGCCTAACCTGCTGTGCTTTGACCAGCAACACATTTGCAGCTGTGATCTCCAGCATCTGCAGACCTCATTTTTTACTCTACTGCTTATGTTTCAACAAAGTTCACTTCATTAAAACCCCAAAATAAAACAAAATATGATCTATCAAGCCAAATTTTAGTCTGAGGTCTAATTTGTTCAATAGTAACAGCAACTGTGTTCATAACACACCACTACTCGAAGACCAGAAGAGGACTTACCTTGTGTCCTTTCCAATGCAAAGCCCTCAATTAACGTCACTAATAAACTGATTCAAACAGTGGTGTTTTCACACCACTGTCTGTGGAAGGTTGCTGGGTGAAAATTGGCAGCCAAGATTTCTGTTTGTAGTCCATTAGCTCTCAAGTGGGGTTGGCAATGGCCTCATGATATTATTGCTAGATTATTGATCCAGAGGCTCAGGTTATGTTCTGGGGATCCGGGTTCAAATCCTACCATTGTGGTGTTTGAATTCAATTAAAAATCTGGAATCAAGAGTCTAATGATGATCAAAACACAATTGTTGGAAAATCCCATGTAGTTCACTAACTGCCTTTTGGGAAGGAAGTTTGTCATCCTTACCTGGTCTGGGTGACATGTGACTCCAGACCCACTGCAATGTGGTTGATTCTTAACTGCCTTCTGGGTAATTAAGGATGGACAATAAATGCTGGCCTAGTGAATGACATCCAGATCCGTGAGTGAATAATAAAAACATTTTTTGCGACAGGTGGGATTGTGAAAAATGCAATGTAAATTGCATTTTTCATTTTTAAATTTGTGTTATTAAGAAGTCTGGTTTTATTGGTTTATTCGCTTTTCAGGCACTCCATCTTTCCTCTCAGATTTAATGGTTTAAGGAAGAGCAGAGACGTCTTCCTGGTGCTTTGGTCACTACTTTATCTTCAAGTTCAATCAACATCACATCTATAACGCTGTCACACTTGAACCCTATCATTAGCCTATCGTTATAGCATCTTCACTCAAGGGTGTTGTTATTATAGTGTGACAGTGTATCAGATCCAGCTCAATTGTCAATGAATCAGGAGATCCTAATTGCACGTCCCAGCCCTGAGCACAAAAATCGAGATTTAAACTCTGCTGTCTATGCCACCTTCACGTTGAGGTACGAAAACAAATTTACCTCTGTCCTCTCAGATCAACATTAAGATGTTTTGAAGAAAAGTAGGATAGTTAGCCCTGGTGTCCTGATCCATCAATCTGCATCAGAATCTGGTCCTTCTCACATTACTATTTGTGGGATCATGCTGCATAGGTATTGGCTGCTATATTTTCTACATTGTATTAGTGAATTAACAATTTAAAATGTACTCGATTGCCATCAAGTGCTTTTTGTCATGCACGGCGCTATTCAAATGCAAATCTCTTTTTTTTTCATTAGAAATGTATGCATTCTAAATGGTCAAAATGACATAAGATTTTAAATACAATATGAAAATCATTCCTAGGTATCACATTACGACTGTTTGCAACAGGAAAATATTAACTTAGAACTTCTCACATGTAATTATCTGTTTCCTGAGCTTTGAGATGGCGCAGCACTTCAATAATTGAAAATAATTTTGTAATTATTTTTAAATTGCTTTCTTTCATTCAGATATGAAGAATCTATTAGATGGTACATTTCTGCTCTAATTAGTTTATAAGACATGGTTTATTCTAACCTGAGATACTGAAGTCTGCATCCTCAAGGAGTGAAGCAGAAAATTCAATCACGCTTTCTGAGAGGCAACATATTGCTTGAGCAATGGTTATGAGAGTGTTGTGATTAACAGTGGCTCAAACGCAGGATCCAATATTGGCAAGCTGAAGTAATAGATTTCATCAGGTGAAAGAACTCCATCTTCGAAAGAATATATCAGTCCAATAGTAATCAGAAGTGAATGGCTCTGGTCAATGGCTTGCCATCCCAAATGGGGAGAGAGTGGGATGTTGGCAAAGTCCTTGGATTAGGAATTTTGAATGCTGGATTAATGTTCTGGGAATATGGGGTCAAATCCTGCCTGGGTAGCTGGTAAAATCTGAATTACATTACCTATCTTTTGTTTTTTTTTAAATAAAAGCTAATCCGGGTTCAATTCCATCCTCGGGCAACTGTCTGTGTGGAGTTTGCACATTCTCCCCGTGTCTGCGTGGGTTTCTTCCGGGTGCTCCGATTTCCTCCCACAGTCCAAAGATGTGCAGGTCAGGTGAATTGGCCATGCTAAATTGCCTGTAATGTTAGGTCAAGGGGTAAATGTAGGGGAATGGGTCTGGGTGGGTTGCTCTTCGGCGGGTTGGTGTGGACTTGTTGGGGCCGAAGGGCCTGTTTCCACGCTGTAAGTAATTTAATCTAATCAGTAATCTAGCTCACTAACATCAAAAGATGTTTGATGAGTTGTTGGTCAGATACAGAATTGGCATAGACTAACTTGGATTGAAGCTTTCACAATCAAGGTGTCTATGTTTTCTGTGTTGAACTGCAAAGAGGTGAGTGTGGCTCATGTTTGGTTTCCTGGTGGCTAACATGTCACAAAATACTGACTGTTGAAAATTTCCAGCACATTTTAGCTTATGCATTTATAAATTAGATGCTTTGAAACAGGTATTTATTAATATTTTATGAATGAGGAGTAACAAGATAACTTTGTATTTTGCAATATATGTCTTATGTGCTTCCAGCACTTGCACCTGACACAGGGAGTCAGAAAGACACCGAGTCCTACAGCATGGAGACAGGCCCATACTGACCAAAATGTCCATCCATACTAACTCCATTTCCTTGCACTTGACCCATATCCTTTTAAACCATTCCTATCCGTGTATTTGTCCAAATGTCTTTTAAATGTTGTTATTGTACCCACTCAATGACGTCCACAGGCAGCTCATTCCTTACGGGATACCGCCCTCTGTGTAAAGAAGTTGCCCCTCAAGTTCCCTTTTATTCTTTCCCCTCTAACCTTAAACTGACGCCCTCTATTCTTCGATTCTCCAAACCTGGGAAAAAAAACTGAATACATTCACCTTATCCGTGCCTCTCATCTGAAGATAATTAGTCCCTTGCATTATACAAGGTTATTGGTGGGTCATAGAACATAGAATATAGAAAAATACAGCTCAGAACAGGCCCTTCAGCCCTCGATGTTGAGCCGATCTGTGAACTAATCTAAGCCCACCCCCCCTACACTATCCCAACATCATCCATGTGCTTATCCAAGGATTGTTTAAATCTCCCTAATGTGGCTGAGTTAACTATATTTGCAGGCAGGGATTCCATGCCCTTACCACTCTCTGAGTAAAGAACCTGCTTCTGACATCTGTCTTAAATCTATCATCCCTCAATTTGTAGTTATGCCCCCTCGTACATGCTGACATCATTATCCTAGGAAAAAGTCTTTCACTGTCTACCCTATCTAACCCTCTGATCTTGTATGTGTCTATCAAATCCCATCAAATTACTTCAATCACACATGGCATATCAATGCCACATGAAAATTTCATATCATTCTCCAAACTGGAATATAGAAACAGAGGAACAGGAATAGGCCAGGTAACCCTCTCAAACCTGTTCATCATTCAGGGCTGATGTCTATCCCAACTCCACACACCTGCCTTTGGTGCACATCCCTTCATACTTCTACTGAATGAAAAGCTGCCTGTCTCAGATTTAAACAAACATCTGATGCACATCCACTGTCATTTATGTAAGAGAGTTCCAAAGACTAGGAATTCTCATGTAGAAAATGAAGCTAGTTGTGAATAATCAAAGTATGTCTTATGATCTCTAACCCCACAGAAGGCAAGAGCAGTAATTTAGTAGCTACACCATAAACTCCAGCTTCCCCACCATACATGCACTATATCAATGTGCTGGAAGTTACACATCAGCAGGTTATAATCCAACAGGTTTATTTAAAATCACAAGCTTTCGGAGCGCTGCTCCGTTATCAGGTTTACGTGTTGAAGGAGCAGCACTCCGAAAGCTTGTGATTTTAAACAAACCTGTTGGGTTATAACCTGCTGTCATGTGATTTCTGACTTTGTCCACCCCAGTCCAACACCAGCACCTCCATACTATATTGATGTATCTATATGTTACGGCCATTTGGAAATCTGGATTTTAAAGTAGAAGTAAACTAGATCTGTGATTTCAGTACGGTGAAGGTAACTGTTATCTAACAGAGGTCACTAACTACATCATTTGCAAATTGGTATGTGACTTAAATGCTGAGAAGGATATCTGTGGGGTTAATTAATAAATGTTCAACTTGGTGAATATTTTATGACATACAGAGAAAACAGACTGGGGCTACTAGTTTTGTTTTCAGTTCAGTTTAGGGATCAGTTTCACCCTCATAACAGAGTTGTGAAGTCTCTGACTTGAGAGAATGTGTGCAAAAGTTTACAAGCTGTCAAAACTGGAAAGAAGTCTCTGGCCCAACAAAACTAAGAAGAGTCAGTTAAATAAGAAATGAAAGAGTTAAAGTAGAAGTGACATTTTTGATTGGATTAAGTATCTTTAAAGTATATCACTCAAGAAAAGGTTGAAACTTTGTTTTGCTGTTTAAGATCTTTCTAAACTATCACATATGTATAGTTTAGATTTTCTTGTTTTTCCCTCCTTCTTTTAAACTTGCGTTCTTTTGTAAAGAACATTGGCAGGCTCACGTGAAAATGTTCAGTGACTAACTACCATGGTAACCATTAAAACTATGAGGCCCCAGATTTCATTTTGGAAACTGCTTTGTCCAGCATTGCCATCAACTGGCTTGATAATACAATGCCAACTTGGTCAAATAAAGCAGCCACTTTTTAATTTTTCTGGCATCTCGAAGATATACTATTGGTAACCCTCCCTGCAAATACTGCAGTGTTTCCCAGAAAATGGTCAGCAACTATGACAATAGGGAATCTAGGGATGGGGTAAAAACAATGGCTGCAGATGCTGGAAACCAGATTCTGGATTAGTGGTGCTGGAAGAGCACAGCAGTTCGGCAGCATCCAAGGAGCACCCTTGAATCTAGGGATGGGTTAGATTGGGCCTTGTCACTATGGATATATCCTAGAAACAATTGTTAAGGCAACTTTGATGGTCAAATTCTTGTTGGGACAAATTTCACACCAGTCCTCATATGCATCATCCTTATTATACGATATTCACTTTTTTTTTGAATATTCTGATTTTATTTAACATTTCATAGAAACAAATTCTAAGTTACGTGATGACAGCTTGTCTCTATCGTTCCAAATGTTTATACTGTGGGTACTGGTCTCCGTCAGAACCAAATCAAGACACAACACAAGTATAGGGGACTGCTTATCCCATCCATTACAGGATCCTCTAACGTAGTAGCAATTCTGCTTTCTCGGTAATGAGGAACTGCCACTGGAGAACCAAACTGTGGCAAGGATCTGACTGTGAACAGATGATTGACTCCAACACAGGAGAACGGGTCAGGGTCAAAAGTCTTGCCTGACCCCATTTTCAGTTTTGGTAGTAGGTTTGATGAAAAATCCTGCTCTCCAACTTCTCTCACTTGCACAAGTTTCACATCCATTAATCATCGCTTTCTGGAAAATCCCCATTTTCTCCCTTCCAAACCGCCTTTGTATTACATATTGCATTTCTGGCCCATTTCCTTATAACTATATACCAAAAAGAAATCCCAATGGATTATTCGATCACATAAATACCCTGACCTCATCATGTTCAAGTTAGTTTATACTTGGAATAATAGTAATTTGGCCAATATTTGGTGTGAATCATTGCTTTCTTCAGAAGCATTTACAACTTGTTAGCTGGCCCATTTCTATGTGAAGGGAGAATATCTGAAAGGACAGTTCAGTTATATTCATTCATAGCGTGTGGGTTTGCAGGATAGGCCAGTATTTATTGCCCATTCCTAATTGGCTTGAATAAGGTAGTGGTGAGGTGTCTTTTTGAATCATTGCTGCCAAGTGATGTGGAGCCACCCTCAGTCTGACTGTGAGATCCAGGATCTTGACCCAGCAATGGGGGAGGAGTAAGGTTATATTTTTAAATACAGGGCGGTGTGAGATTTGGAATGGAACTAACAGATGGTGATGTTGCCATGCATCTGCTTACCCTTGTCTTTCTTCAATTTGTAAAGTACTGTCGAAGTAGCTTTGGTGAGTTACTGAAATACCATTTTATAGATGGTACACAATGCTGCTCCCAAGGATTGATGGCGATTGGAATGAATGTTGAAGGTGGTGGATAGGGTGCCAATCGAGTGGTCTGCTTTGTCCTGGATGGTGCCAAGCTTCTAGATTGTTGTTGGAGCTGCACCCATTCAGGCAAGTGGGGAGTATTCCATCGCACCCGTAACTTGTGCCTTGTAGATGGCGGACAGGGTTTGGAGAGTCAGACAGTCACTACTAATTCCAAGCCCCTGAGCTTGCTTTCTAACCACAACTGGTGGGAAAGCCGGCATTTATTTCCCATCTTTGACTTCCCTCTAGGATGGCAACCTTTCTTTCTTCTGTTTCTTTACTAAGATTAATAGATTTGCTAGTATTTCTGGTTGTGAAGTAAACTTGCATCAGAACAGGCTCATGCCTAATGTTTACCTTTGTATCTTTTACATGAACAGTACACCCTAAGTCCTGGGTGGCATGGTGGCTCAGCAGTTAGCACTGCTGCCTTACAGCATCAGCGTCCCAGGTTTGATTCCAGCCCTTGGGTGACTGTTTATGTGGAGTTTACACATTCTCCCTGTGTCTGTGTGGGTTTCCTCCCACAAGTCCAAAGATGTGCAGGCCAGGTGAATTGGCCATGTTAAATTGCACATAGTTAAGTGTGTGCATTAGCCAATGGGACTGGGTGGGTAACTCTTCAGAGGGTCAGTGTGAACTTGTTAGGCTGAAGGGCCTGTTTCCACACTGTAGGGAACCTAATCTAAATTTGAGCTGGCAAAGAACACACACATCACATTTATACTAGTAAAAAATGAGGTCTGCAGATGCTGGAGATCACAGCTGAAAACGTGTTGCTGGTTAAAGCACAGCAGGTTAGGCAGCATCCAAGGAATAGGAAATTTGACGTTTCGGGCATAAGCCCTTCATTCCTGATGAAGGGCTTATGCCCGAAACGTCGAATTTCCTATTCCTTGGATGCTGCCTAACCTGCTGTGCTTTAACCAGCAACACATTTTCAGCTCACATTTATACTAACCAGGCTTATACTAACACAGACCAGGACCATAAGAAACCACAGAGGCATAGCCCAGACCATCACAGAAGCCAACCTCCCATCCATGGACTCCCTTTACACTTCCCGTTGCTGCAGAAAGGCTGCCAACATCATCAAAGACCCCTCCCACCCTGATGATGCTCTCCTACAACCTCTTCCGTCAGGCAGAAGATACAGCAGCTTGAACACATGCACCAACAGATTCGTCCCTGCCATTATTAGACTGATGAATGGACTTTTTTAACTTCAAATAATGCTATGATATGGAGGGTCCAGTGTTGAACAGGGGGGTGGACAAGGTCAGAAGTCACACAACGCCAGGTTATAGTCTGACAGCTTTATTTGAATTCACAAGCTCTCGGAACACTGCATCTTCGTCAGGTTTTGTGCGACTTCTGAGCAAATAATGTTGATCTTGCCTTATGCCCCTCCTGTACAGTGTAGCCCTGTACACCTCGCTCTGCCTAAGCACCCCGTGATCTGTACATCCTTGTTTGCTCTAATCTGTCTGTACCACTCGCAAAACCAGGCTTTTCACTGTACATAGGTACATGTGACTACAGTAAAACAAATCAAATCAGATCAAATTAAATGAGGAAGCGCTTCAATGTGTGCTGTACAATTTGATAATCAGTCACAGGAAAACCTTCATTCCAAACATTTAAAAGTGTTCTCACGTATAGAGGTAGTCGAACAGTAGGAGACACATAGTAAATGGAGGCTGAATCAGATGGTCTCAAACTACAACTTAAACTGAAATGTTTTCTTTATTCTTATTAATATTGTAACTAAACATCCGACCTACAGAAGTTGAGCAAAAATTATCTATTTCTTATGAAATATTTCTGATACTTATTTGGTGTCTACACAGAGTTACCAGGCAGAGCCCTTTGAGTGCAATGTTATATCTCGTATAATCACTTTGGTTCAGTTAAAAGGTGAGTCATTCAGTAGGGTTAAGCTTGTCATCAGGTTTTCCAGTTTTTGGTTCCTGAGTGTTTGGAATAAAAGCACAAATCAATTCATGTGCAGTTGTGTCCAGTTCATTGCTCTATGCTGTTATTCTAGTAAAAACAAATAGTTTGATTGCTTCCCACCACTATTATTTCATTCAGTTCCTTCTGGTACACAGTATATCATTATTTTCTTTTGTCAGTAGTAAAGATTTTCTTTTTACTACAGTTGAGTTATTTACATAAAACAATTAAAAGATCCCATTCAAGACAAAAATCAAGGAAGTTGTTACCAAGACTAGGCGAGAACGTGAAAGAATTTTTTTCAAAGCAGTTCCTCCTGCCCTCACTGCCAGAGGTTAAAATATAATCAGCAGCGCCCCAGAGATGTTCAACACTCTTAACAATGAGTACCCTGCCAACGACCTCAGTGAAATTAGCAGAAATGCTTGAACTTTCACACAGACTGGAGTCAAAGGCCACATTAAGATCCCCATTGCCAATTTAAATTTGCTTTTCAGGGCTAACCTGAAACCTTCTCCTAATATATAATTGAGCTATTTGCAAATGGCTGACTGCTTGATTAGCTCAGCTGGCTGAGTGGCAGGTATACAATGTAGAGTGATGCTAATAGTGGAGTGTTCAATCCTTATGCCAGCTGAGGTTACCATGAAAGTCCTACCTTTTCAACCTCATCCCTTGCCTGAGGTGAGGTGACCTTCAGCTTAAATCACCATTCAGCCACCTCTCTCTAATGAGAGTGCAGAACAATGGCAACTCTATTTTACTGTCTTATCATTACGTAGAGATGGTTTTCTACTCAGTCTGAGGCCCAGAAATAATAGGTAGACTTCCTCTCTCTCTCTCTCTCTCCCACTATCTAGTGGGGATATTAACTGTCTGTCAGCCAAACTGCTTTTGGATGAGACTTAAACAGAAGCTAAGTCTGCCCCCTCCGGTGCTTGTAAAAATCTTTGTGCAACTGTGGGAGAATAACAACTTATTTTCCCCCCGTTTCCTGGACAATATTTATCTTTCAAACAACATGACAAATACAGATATTCCAATGAACATTAACACAGGCTCAACGAACAGTACTTTATCTTCCTACTGGGCATTTTACAGACTTCTGGACTCAACGTCACTTTTATTTTTTTTAACATCTTCCCCTGTTTTGTTCACTTCCTGTATTTTTTTTCCTCTCTCTTATCTCCTAAGCTTTCAGATGTCAGCCATCCAGGATTCTGTGTCCAATCCCCACCTCCTCTGGAATTATTTCTTTATTCCTTGAGTTGTCCCATTACCACTCTCATTGGACTTGCTTCAGTAACCCTTTTGTGGCTTAATCTCTCCTGCCGTCCACCCCATTACTGTCTCTTTTGTTCTTCGGCTACCCCCACTTCTCTTAATTTTCTCTTGTTCAGAATCCTGATTTTCCCCAATTCTGATGAGAAGTCACAAGAACCTTGTGTTTCTCTCCTCTCAGATGTTACCAGACCAGTTGAACATTTCACAGATTTATTTTCTTTACAAACGAAAGGATAGTCGGATCATGATCATTGTTCTGTTTGTGGGATCTTCCTGTGCCCCAAATGGACGCTGAAGTTTCCATGTGACAACAGCAGACTTCAAAATTGATTGTAAAGCACTCTGGGACATCCAGAGGCCACAATAGGTGCTACATAACTGCCTCTTCATTCAAAAGGTGCTTGAGGCAGTGAGCAATTCAGGACTCCCTGATACACAGAAACTTGGAAATCAGCAGACATACTTTGTAAATCAGAGTCTAGATTTGAGTGGTGCTGGAAAAGCACAGCATCCGAGGAGCAGGAAAATCGACATTTTGGGCAAAGGTCTTTCATCAGGAATGGAGGCGGGGAGCCTCCGGAGTGGAGAGATAAATGGGAAGGGGGTTCCCTGGAGGCTCCCTGCCTCATTCCATGAAAGACTTTTGCCCGAAATGTCGATTTTCCTGCTCCTCGGTTGCTGCCTGACCTGCTGTGCTTTTCCAGCACCGCTCTAATCTAGAATCTGGTTTCCAGCATCTGCAAGTCCTTACTTTTGCTCATACTTTGTAAATCAAACATCTTTAAAAACAGTGTGGTGTAACTAAACCTCAAAAAGCCTGAGAAATAGGATTGTTCAAATAATCAGAAGAAAACATGAAATAGATTTTAACCGAAACTTTGGATTGACATTAATTAGAAGGCTAAGAGGGCATGTTACATTGATCTGCACCTCAAATCCTACTGGAGAAATATAAAAGTTATATATTTCCCCCTTTTGACCCCTTGTCATTTCCAGGTTAGTTTCATAAATCAGCCACTACATTATCCTGGAATGATTTAAAAACAATCTTTCTTTGGCAGATTGCTATGAAATTGGCTTCACTTTAAAACAAAAAAAAAACATCAAAGCTGATGTTGGATTGGAAAGGAAACAGTGCAGATATGTTGACATGATTTTGAAAGAGACTTATTCAAAAACATAATGCATTGTGTCCATGCAGTGTTTCAATCCCTAAGGATAAATCATAGGTTACATGACAATGACATTAAACTGGAAAGTGTTCAGTTGAAAAGTACTCCACTTACTTTGATCCTATAAATCAGACAGTTGGGCCTCTTTTGAGAGAAATAAAAGTTGCTGGAGAAATATTAGCCAAGATATGGACTAAAGAAGAGCACTCAAAGTTGCTTGAGATATTAAGTAATATAGTTATGTAAAGATACAAACAACCATATCATCAGGAATACATTAAGAAGTAATTTTAAAATATGCTTGCAGCTGTCTAGCTGCATATCTTTAAGGTTTCCCCCCACAACTTGACATAATTCTCACTCTTCCATCGGAGGATGTGTCCACTCAGGGAATCTGCATTGCCATAACAGCAGGCTGTCGTCTGGAGCCACATTGGGGAGGTGCCGGTATTGGACTGGGGTCGACAAAGTCAGAAGTAACGCGACACCAGGTTATAGTCCAACAGGTTTATTTTAAATCACAAGCTTTCAGAGCGCTGCCCCTTCATCAGGTTTACAAATAAACCTGTTGGACTATAACCTGCTGTCATGTGACTTCTGACTTTGCAGTCTGCAGCTCTGTGGATAGTGATAGTTCCAGCTTTCTTTCCAACCCATGTCTGACCAGGACCATCTCCTCATCTTAGCTCCCTATCATTGGAACTCATCAGAAAGATTTGCCAACTGATAGTCAACATACTTTGCCATTGAGCTCTGGATTGGGAACACAAACTCCACCTTCTGGGTCTGAGGTAAGGACAATACCCACAGTGTCACTCAGCCTCACTGGCTCCTCTGTTAAGACCCTCCTGGAATACCTTCCCCAGGTCTCCGTGGTGGCAGCCTGTGCAGATCCTCGCTGTCCAGGAAAGAACATCAGAACATTCTACCATAGCGACACAAATTGGTATTGTAAAAAGTGCCAAGGGGTAATGATCAGGTCACTGCAAATGCGCATTTTACGTAAAGTGAAGTGATTTTCAGACTTTCCACGTCCGTCGAATGAGTGAGGAGATGAATTCTGATTTTTAAAACTGAGGAGGACAGGGTGGGGGAAGAACAAACTTGACCAACTGAGAAGTATCAGCAAAAGAAGATTTGAACCAATAGTATTCAGAACTAAGATCTACTTCTGATCTTTCACTTAATTCTCTCCTCACGTAACATACCTTCCCACATTTATTTTTCTCTTGGTCAATTTTTCACCAGTTCTATTACGGTTGCAATTCTGGTGAAGGGCTCCACACCCAAAACATCACAAACATTAATCCCTCTCCACAGATTTCGGATGATCCTCTGAGTACGTAAAGCAATTTGGGATTATTGTTTTCATATTTCCATTACATTATAAACATTGTTCAACCCTTCCTTTGAGAATTCCTGGGAACTGTCTTGATGAATGCAAGGTGAAATGCTTCAACAAACGTGTGTCTTTTCACAGCAACACTCAATTTCTTCTGTTTTTGGTTCTTATATTGATTCAGACCACAAATAAAAGAATGGAGATTTGTAATAATGACGGAAAATGCTTGGAATGCAGAATAAGTCCAAATCATCCTCTTCTCGCGTGGCCAGGGTTCTTTGACACTCTCAATATTGTCCCTGCCCTTTTACAGATGTCGACTGACTTAAAATCAAAGAGACATACAGCACAGAAACAGACCCTATGGTCCAACTCATCCATGCCGACCAGATATCCTGAATCAATCTAGTCCCACTTGCCAGCCTATGGTCTGTATCCCTCCAAACCTATTCATGTACCCACCCAGATGTCTTTTAAATATTGTAATTGTACCAGCCTCCACCACTTCTTCAATATGGAGGAAGTGGTGGGGGCTGGTACAACTATAATATTTAAAAGGCATCTGGATGGATATATGAATAGGAAGGGTTTTGAGGAACATGAGCTAAGTGCTAGTAAATGGGACTAGACTAATTCAGGACACCTGGTCGGCGGGAACGAGTTGGACCGAGAGTATGTTTCCATGCTGTGCAGCTCCATGACTCTAAGTCAGTCAGCAGTTGTGAAAAGATAGGGACAATAATGACAGTGAAGAAGGATCCTGGACCACAGGAAGAGAAGGACATTGGACCCTTTAGACTGTTCTCAAATAGATGGGAGACATAAGCAGGGTTAATCTTTTCCTTAGAAATGACTAATTTGCTTTTTTCTATAATCCAAGGGCATCAAAGCTAGCTCCTGCAATGGACAGAGTACCAAGACTGAAAAGTAAGGCCACATACCAGGCAAAATGAGCCTGTACTCTCTCATGTTTTAGAATGAGAGATGATCTTATTGAGAGATTTTAAAAAAAGTCTGCAAAAGTTTTAGAGTGCAGATGTGGAGAGACTGTCTCCTTGTGCTGGAGACTTTAGAACCAGGAGTGGTCATTTAAGGGGGAGATGGATTTTTAACTAGGAACGGGTTGAATGGATATGGAAGGTGGGCAGGAAAGTGGAATTGAAGCCGAGATGACATCAGCCATGATTGTATTGAATAGAAGCTCCCAAGGAGCTGAACTGCCTGTTCCTGCTCCTAGTTGTTAGGTTGTTATGATCACAAAAAGGGAGGCAATGGCCAAGAAACTCAGCTCATGTTCTGAGGGACCTGGGTTCAAATCCCACCATGGCAGATGGAGGAATTTGAATTCAATTAAGGATCTAGAATTAAGGATCTGATGATCATGGAACCATTCTCCGTAAAACCCATCTGGTTCATTAATATCTTTTAGGGAAGGAAACTGCCATCCTTACATGGTCTGGCCTACATGTGACTCCAGACCCACAGCAATGGGGTTGACTCTTAAATCCCCTCAGGGCAATTAGGGATGAGCAATACATGCTGGCCTAGTCAACGATGCCCTCATCCTGTGACTGATTTTTTTAAAAAACGATACAGGGTAGCCATTGAGGAATGAGATGAGGAAAAGTGTCTTCATGCAGATGGATATGAATCTTTGGAACAATCTACTCTGAAGAACTGAGGATGTTCAGTCGTTGAGTGTAGTCAAAATTGACCTTGACAGATTTTTAGAAACTAAGAAAATAAAGAGATAGGGAGAGAAAGTGGAATTGATGTAGAAGTTCTGTCATGATTGCACTGAATAATGGAATAGTAGGCCACTGCTAAAAGTGTGACTGCAGTGGTTCGTTTGCTAATAAGTCAAGCTCACTTCATACAAGTGTTGCGAATTATAATAGAACATTTCTCAGATGCCCACACAACCTCACTGGAAATAATCTGGTGCCTAGTCCATGTTAAGGATTGTTCGCAGTTGTCGGCTCAATATCCTGTAGCTTCACGGGCAGATTCTTTGGTTATGACTGAAGTCCTGTTAACTCCCGGTGACGGCTACCAAACATCACAGCTGCTGCACGATCAAGTTCCACACGCACCAGATGTTTGCTCAGGATATACAGTGTCGTGGTTTGAAATTGAAACCTTGTAGATCACGACCTGTTAAAAAATGAAGGGATGAAATTTCAGAAGGAATCTCAGACTTGACTGGCCAGCAGTCAGCTTGAATTAAATTCACGGTCAAGACTGCATAAAAATGCAAGAATCCTTTCCAGATTGGCTCTTTCAATCTCAGAAACTTAATATTTCAAACCTAAATGCTGGATTAAAAAGACCAATGCAGTTTTAGACAGTCAGTTCTGCTGAAAGGCAGTAATTCTGTTCTCATGCAACCCCATGTTATTAGAAAATCACATAACAGCAACATCATTAAACTAACATGGGGCTGGAATTGTATTATAACCAATACATGCTTTAAAAGTTCATACCACAGAAACAGTGTTCCCAATTCGTCAATTGTATTGTAGTGAATTCATGTTAATGAAATGTGCATTATAGCAGAACAAGCTAAACTATCACCAATGCATCGATGGGTTTAACCCATGGATAGCTGAGATATACCCGAGATTCTATCACAATTGCTGCTTAGTCAATCTTAAAGAGACAGTGGCAATGAACTCAAAACTATTTGGTAAATTGGCTGGAGTTCCCCTTTTCAGTTTATTGCATAGTTTTCTCCCAAACCCACAATCTTTATCACTTTAAATAGCAAGGTGGCTCAGTGGTAAGCACTGCTACCTTATAGTACTGGGTTCAATTCCAGTCTCAGGCGACTGTCTGCGTGGAGTTTGCACGTTCTCCCTGTGTCTGTGTTGGTTTCGAGTGCTCTGGTTTCCTTCCACAGTCAAAAGCTATGCAGGTTAAGTGGATTGACCATGGGAAGCACAGGGTTAAGAGAAGGGCTCTCGGTGGGCTCCTCTTTGGAGGGCCAGCATGGACTCGATGGGCTGAATGGCCTGCTTCTGTACTGTAGGGATTCTCTGAATTTATCCTAAGTGCCATTACATGGAGGGAGTGGGGTGGACAAAGTTAAAAATCACACAATACCAGGTTATAGTCCAACAGGTTTATTTGGAAGAAAAACTTTCAGAGCGCTGATCCTTCATCAGGTAACTTGTGTCTTATGATCGTGCCCTGAGGAAGGAGCAGCGCTCTGAAAGCTAGTACTTCCACATAAACCTGTTTGACTATAACCTGGTGTTGGGTGATTTTTAGGGTAAAAAATGAGGTCTGCAGATGCTGGAGATCAGAGCTGAAAATGTGTTGCTGGTTAAAGCGCAGCAGGTCAGGCAGCATCCAAGAAACAGGAAATTCGACGTTTCGGGCATAAGCCCTTCATCAGGAATGAGGAGAGTGTGCCAAGCAGGCTAAGATAAAAGGTAGGGAGGAAGGACTTGGGGGAGGGGCGATGGAGATGTGATAGGTGGAAGGAGGTCAAGGTGAGGGCAATAGGCCGGAGTGGGGTGGGGGCGGAGAGGTCAGGAAGAAGATTGCAGGTTAGGAGGGCGGTGCTGAGTTGAGGGAACCAACTGAGACAAGGTGGGGGGAGGGGAAATGAGGAAACTGGAGAAATCTGAGTTCATTCCTTGTGGTTGGAGGGTTCCCAGGCAGAAGATGAGGCGCTCCTCCTCCACCGTCGTGTTGTTATGTGGGTGATTTTTAACTTTATTCTAAATGCAGCCAATGTATGGAAGCTTCCCTCTAAGTCAAACCTCGTTCCAGATTTGGAAAAATATCCTCATTGAGGAAAACCCTGGAATGGTCTACATGCCTTGGACACCTGGACAACAGTGATTCAAGGAGGTGACTCACCACGATGGCAATTTTAAATGTGCAGACAAAGTTAGCTTGCACATTCTGTGAATGAATTAATCAGATAAAAAAAAGTCTCCTGTAGGTATAGCAGGGAATAGGGAAAGCAAATGGAATGTTAGCGTTTATTGCTGAAGGAATAGAGTATGAAAGTGGGCTAGTATATTGTTACAAGGTATTACTGAGATATGACCTGGAGTATAATGTACAATTCTGGCCCCCTTACTTCAGGTGGGATATAGTTGGATTGGTATGCTTCTGAGATTAGATTCCCTACAGCATAGAAACAGGCCCTTCAGCCCAACAAGTCCACACCGACCCTTCAAAGAGAAACCCACCCAGACTCATTCCCCTACCCTATATTTACCCCTGACTTGGCAATTTAGCATGGCCCATTCACCTAAGCAGCACACCTTTTGGACTGTGGGAGGAAACCGGAACACCCAGAGGAAACCCACACAGATTCAGGGAGAATGTGCAAACTCCACACAGACAGTCCCCCGAGGCTGGAATCAAATCCTGATTCCTGGCACTGTGAGATAGCAGTGCTAACCACTGAGCCAGTGTGCCGCCCATTGATGGGAGACTGCTCAGAGGACGTCCACTAGATTAATTCCAGAAATTAAGGGTTTGCCTTATGAACAGACAGTGAGCAGTTTAGGCCTACACTCTGGAGTTTAAAGATCGAGAGAAGATCTAATTAAGGTTTAGAAGCTGCAAAAAGGGATGACAAAGTAGATATAGACGGGTTATGCCATGTTGGAGTTCAGCTAATTAGATGAGTTAGTACATCTGTATAAATACATTCCCCCCAAGGTTCACACATGAATAATGGCCATTTAAATGATGGTCTCCTGGATAAATAACTGAGACAAAAGTAAGCTGTCCCTGCACGGGATCATTACCGAGTACTAACTGGTTGATATATAGTTTTAAAGATTTATGATCTACACAAGACGAGTAGACACTGGGGATTTAAAGGCCAACGCGCTCGTTTAGAGATTCATGCAACTTTCCATTGATCCCAATAGGAGGGATTTGGGTGCAGATAGGGTGGCTCAGTGGTGAGCACTGCTGCCTCACAGTACGGGTTCGATTCCAGCCTTGGGTGACTATCTGTGTGGAGTTTGCAAGTTCCCTCCATGTCTGTGTGGATTCCCTCTGGCTTTCTCTCACAGTCCAAAGATGTGCAGGTTAAGTGGATTGCCCATGGTTAAGTTGCCCTGTATTGTCCAAGGACATGCAGGCTAGGTGAGTTATCCATGGTTAATATTGAGGATAGGGTGGGTCTGGGTGGGATGCTCTTCAGAGGGTCAGTGCAAACTTGATGGATCAAATGGCCTCGCTCTGCACTGTAGGGATTCTATGGCTCCATCACCAGTTACACTGAAAATAGCTATACTTACCTTGCAGCCAAGGGGTAAGGAGGTAGGATCCTACAATCCAAACAGACTACGCCAGAACCTAATGATTTGGAACGTGTCTGCATCACTTTCACCTCAAAATCAGAAAGTCATGAGTTCAAGATCATGTCAGAAACTTGAGCACAAAACCAAAGGCTCCTCAGTCCTGCAAAGTTGGAAGTGCTGTCTTTCAGATGAGACATCGAAGTGAAGGCTCATCTGTAGTGTCAGCCGAACGTTAAGGATTCCACGCCATTATTCGAAGAAACAAACAGAGGTTTGCCCTGGAGTCCTGGCCAATATTTATTCCTTAACTAATAACTAAGAAAACCCATTTCTCTCAGTGCTGTTGTTGCTGAGTGAAAATTGGCAGCTGCATTGGCTACATTATAACAGCTTTGCAGTTCATTAACGGGGCATTACGCAGTGCTAAGGGATGTCCTGAGGTAATAAATAAGGGCTGCACTATGTACAACCCCATGAAGACACCAAATAGCCATTTCATACAGGGCAGGATCTGCCCTATATGGCAGATCCTGCCTCTCTCAAATTAAGTCACTTCAACTATCAGGAAAAAGCGACCCCCCAGTGGATTAGCTGTATGTCCATCACCTTGGACTGATGCTGACAATCCTCCCTACCATCATCATAGGCCACCAATCACCATCAAAGCCAATTCCTCCTCATTCAATCCCAGCTTTTCTTTCAGTCTATCTAAAGAACATTGCTAATTTTGTGCCAAAATTGAGAGGCTGTTCTGCGTCTTCGCCTGAGCCAGTTCGGATGTCTAGTTTGATGTGATTTGTTGCAATCACGCGTACCTAAGTACAGTGAAAAGCTTTGCTTGCGAACAATACAGGCAGATCATAGGGTGCCTAGTCAAGATTGAGGCGTACAGGTTACACTGCACTGGAGGTAGACAAAGCACCATCAACACCAACAAGATCAAGGAGGTACTCTAATTGAGTATCCAATGAACTCCAATTCATTGGAGTTTAGAAGATTAAGGGGAGACTTAATAGAGACGTACAAGATAATACATGGCTTGGAAAGGGTGGACGCTAGGAAATTTTTTTCCATTAGGCGAGGAGACTAGGACTCATGGACACAGCCTTAGAATTAGAGGGGGTCAATTCAGAACAGAAATGCGGAGACATTTCTTCAGCCAGAGGGTGGTGGGCATGTGGAATTCATTGCCACAGAGTGCAGTGGAGGCCGGGATGCTAAATGTCTTCAAGGCAGATATTGATAGATTCTTGTCTCGAATTAAGGGTTATGGGGAGAACGCTGGTAAGTGGAGTTGAAATGCCCATCAGCCATGATTGAATGGCGGAGTGGATTCGATGGGCCGAATGGCCTTACTTCCATTCCTATGTTTTATGATCTTATACTGAACCTCTTTTCAATCACATCATAACAAGCCAAGTAGACTCTCACTTAGTCAGCCTGGTTCTGCTCAAAACCAGAAGGTGCAAAGGCACCACTGCTTGTTGTCTCCGGTAATTTTTGGTAAACCTTTCTGCTATCCATTACAGTAAGTAAGCTGATCTCCTGCACAATAACTCCATCACCTTTTACAATTGAGAAAACATTGTACAACTTGCACTTATGCACCCATACAGAGACTTCAAACCTGGAGACAAATAATGATGCCCAGGTCCGTTTCTGTGAAACCTTGTGGTTGAGTGGACAAATAACTTTTGCCAGGAGACAACTGGGTTAATAAAAACTGGAGGAGAGGCAGGTGCCAAATGAATGCAGGGCCCCTCAAAAGTTGCATTAAGAGTACTGTGTGGCCTAACCAAGTTCCTGTGCAATTTGTGGTGAGGCAAGAGCAGAAGATGTCAAAATTGCTGCTAAAATTGGGGTGGCACAGTGGTCCAGAGGTTAGCACCGATGTCTCACAGCACCAGAGGACCCGGATTCAATTCCCACCTCGGGCGACTCTCTGCGTGAAGTTTGCACATTCTCCCTGTATCTGGGTGGGTTTCCTCCCACAGTCTAAAGATGTGCAGGTCAGTGAATTGGTCATGCTAAATTGCCCATAGTCACAGGTGCAATAGAAGAGAGTAGGTGAATGGGTCTGGGTGGTTTACTCTTCGAAGGGTCGGTGTGAACTTGTTGAGCCAAAGGGCCTGTCTCCACACTGTAGGGAATCTAATTAAAACAAAGATGCAGTTTTTAATTTTTGTTTGCCTGAGGTTCAGATTTCACTGTAGCCTTTCAAACTCAATATATAAATTGAAGTCTCATCTTCCCACTCAGGTGGATATGAAAGACCCCATGGCCCTAGTCTGAAGAGGAGCAAAATGAAATTATTTTTCTTCACTTATAGGACATGAGCATCACAGGTTGGACCAGTATTTATCGCCCGTTCCTAGTTACCCTTGAGAAGGTGGTGGTGAGCTGCCTTCTTGAATTGCCTGCAGTCCATTTGGCATAGTGGTTAGCACTGCTGTCTCACAGCGCCTGAGACCCGGGTTCAATTCCCAACTCAGGCGACTGACTGTGTGGAGTTTGCACGTTCTCCCTGTGTCTGCGTGGGTTTCCTCTGTGTGCTCCGGTTTCCTCCTACAGTCCAAAGATGTGCGGGTCAGGTGAATTGGCCATGCTAAATTGCCCGTAGTGTTAGGTAAGGGATAAATGTAGGGGTATGGGTGGGTTTCGCTTCGGCGGGTCAGTTGGACTTGTTGGGCCGAAGGGCCTGTTTCCACACTGTAAGTAATCTAATCTAATCTAAAAAAACTGTACCATTAGGGAGGGTGTTCTCGGAGTTTGACCCGGTGACACTGAACGTACAGCAGTAATGTTTTCAAATTAGGGATGATGAGCGGTTTGGAGGGGAACTTGCAGGTGGTGATGTTCCCATGTAGTTCTAGATGGTCCTGGTCGTGGGTTTGGGGGTTTTCTACAGTGCATCTTCTAGATGGTGCACACTGTTGCCACTGAGTATCGGGAGTGGATATTTATGGACGCGGTGCCAATAACGCAGACCAAAACCACGTCAGACGTCTTAAGTGTTCTTTGGAGCTGGCCTCATCCCAACACGTTGAGGTTGTCTTGTTGCCTTGGAGATGATGGATAGGCTTTGAGGACACAGGAGTTACCTGCTGCATCATCCCTAGCCTCTGAGCTGCTCTTCTACCCACAGTGTTTACATAACTGATACACTGCAGTTTCTGGTCAATGGTAAACCCCCAATAAAATGTTGACAGTGGGGGATTCAGTGATGGTAATACCACTGAATGTAAAAGGGTGAGGGTTAGATTCTGTTTCTGGAGGTTATTGTTGCCTGGTATTTTGCAATGTTTCTTGCCCATCATCATTGTCGACACTAAGCATCTAAAAGCAGGGTACCTCTTTGTTATGTTTGCTGCAATCTTGCTGTGAAAATTAGTTGCCAACATGACCCCACTAATTACATTTCAAACACACCATGATTTTTTTTCACTCATTTTTTTTTCCACAGGATGTGCAACAGGATCCACAGGATCTGGGAAGGCCAATACTTGTTGCCCATCCTTAAACAGGCCTTGAACTTGAGGTGATTACTGGGCCAAATCAGAGGGCAGTTAAAGAACCAACTTCATTATTGGGGGTCTGAGTGAGACGTAGACCAATCCAGGTTACGATGGCAGCTTTTCTGGGTGCCACAGTGGCAGGGACTTGGATTCGATTCCAGCCTCTGGCAACTCTCTGTGTGGAGTTTGCACATTCTCCCCATGTCTGTGTGGGTTTCCTCCGAATGCTCTGGTTTCCTCCCACAGTCCAAAGATTTGCAGGTTAGGATGTGCTGGCCATGCTGAATTGCCCTATAGTAAACTGGGAGGTGCAGGCTAAGGAAATGCAGGTGGAGGGATGGGTATGGGTGGGATGCTTTGCAAAGGGATGGTGTGGACTCAATGGGCCAAATGGCCTGTTCCCACACTGTAGGCATTCTATGATTCTCTCTGAAGGACCACGCGACCTTTAAACAATGAATGATGATACCTCCACAGTCGCCATTATTGATATTAGGATTCCAGATGTATGCATTAATTTTAAATCCCACCAGCTGTGGTACGCCTAGAATCCATGCCTCCAGAGGATTACATAAAAAAAACCTGCAGACACTGGAGTTCTGAAACAAAAAATGAAATTGCAGGAGAAACTCAGCAGGTCTGGCAGCATCAGTGGGAGGAAAGCACAGTTAATGTTTCGAGTGTGCCGACTCTTCATCGGCACGGCAAAGGATTAGCCTTGCCTTCAAACATTAGCCCAGTAAGCCCATTACACCTCAATCTCCTCAAGTCAGCAATAACCTGGACCAGGACATCTTGAGATTACGAAAGGTGCTATGTAAATGCAAGTGTTAAAATGTGCACCAGGGTCACCATCAGAATGCCTCACTCAATCTGTTCACTCTTAATACTTTGAAGGGGGCTGCACCAACCACACAGGCCCCCAACCTTACAGGGATCGAGAGAGCTAGGGAGTGAGTGAGTAAGAGTCAGTGAGTGAGAATAAGAATGTGAGAGAGAGTGAGAAAGAGAGAGAGAGTGAGTGTGAGACAAAGCGAGAGAGAGTGTGAGACAGAGAGAGAGAGAGAGAAAGAGAGAGAGACAGAGAGAGAGAGAGAGACAGAGAGAGAGAGAGAGACAGACAGACAGAGAGACAGAGAGGGGAGGACCTAGCTTGATGGAAGAATGTCAACATCTATACCTTAGCACGGACAGGAAAGCACAGCAACATAACCAGGAACCCCGGCAGCCCCAGCTGATGGAGAACATGAGTAGAACATAAGGAATAGGAATGAGAGAAGGTGTCAACAGAGCAGAGTGATACCCATCCTGACAGCCTCGGGTGTACCTATACCCACACTCACTGCCATAGGGGTCAGATCGGCCTTCTGGAGGGTGAACCCACGGAAAGCGACAGGCCCGGATGTAGCCCTTGACTGTGCACTTAGATCCTGTGCAGACCAACTGGTGAGTGTATTTTCAGATATCTTTAACCTCCCCATACTTCAATGTGAGGTTCCCACCTGCTTCAAGAAGACCACCTTCATCCCAGTGTCAAAGAAAAATCAGGCAACGTGCCTTAATGCCTACCATCTGGTGGCTCTGACCTCCATCATTATGAAGTGCTTCGAGAGGTTAGTCATGGTACACATCAATTCCAGCCTCCCAGATCTCCTACAATTCACCTATAGTCACAACAGGTCCACAGCAGATGCCATCTCCCTGGCCCTACACTTATCCCTGGAACATCTGGATAGCAAGGACATCTGCTTCAGAGTCCTATTTATTGACTTTAGCTCTGCCTTCAACACTATAATTCCAACAAAACTCATCTCCAAACTCCGAGATCTATGACTCTGCTCCTCCCTCTACAACTAGATCCTCGACATCCTGACCCACAGACCACATATCAGTAAGGATAGGCAACAACACCTCCTCCATAATCCTCAACACTGGTATCCACAAGGCTGCATACTCAGCCCTTTACTATGCTCCTTATACATTCACAACTGTGTGGACAAATTCAGCTCTAACTTCATTTACAAGTTTGCTGATGACACCACCATCGTGAGTTGGATCTCAAACAACGATGAGACAGGGTACAGGAAGGAGATGGACAGCTCAGTGACATGGTGTAAACACAAGAATCTCTCCCTCAATTTTGGCAAAATGAAGGAGCTGGTCATCGACATCAGGAAGCAGAGTGCAGGACTTGCCCCTGTCTGTGTCAACGGTGCTGAGATTGAGGTGGTCAAGACCATCAAGTTTCTGGGAGTAACTATCACCAACAAACTGTCCTGGTCCATCCACATTAATGCTATTGTCCAGGAAACACAGCAATGCATCTCCTTCCGCAGAAGGCTAAGGAAATTAGGCATGTCCACAATCCCAATTCTTAAGGGTGCACCATAGACAGTATCCTATTCAGATGCATCGCAGCTTGATATGACAAGAAACTACATAGAGTTGTGAACGCACGCCCAGTCCATCATGCAAACCAGCCTTCCATCCACTGATTCTCTCTGTACATCCGACTGACTTGTGAAAGCAGTCAACATCAGCAAAGACCCCTCCCACCTCAGTTATACTCTCTTCCATCAGGCAGAAGATACAAAAGTTTGAAAACATTTACCAACAGATTTAAGAACAGCTTCTTCCCTGATGTTATCAGACTTCTGAACGGATTACTTATTGATTAAAGGTGATCTTTCTCTGCACCTTCTCTGTAGCTGTAACACGATATTCTGCGTTCGATTACCCTGATGCACATAGGTCAGTTATGATTTGTCTGGTTAACATGCCAAACAATGCTTTTCACTGTATCTCGGTGAATGCCAATAATCAATCTAATCAAATCAATCTAGGGAGTAGGCCATTTGGCTCCTCCAGCCTGCTCCGCTATGGATTTGGATCATGGCTGATGCAACATTCCTCACATCCACTTTCCCATAACCCTTGATTTCAAGAATCTACCTACCTCAGCTTTCAATATACACAAGGACTCTCCCCCCACAGCCCCTTTCTGAGGCAAGGACTCTCAAAATGAGAGAGAAGAAATTCCTCCTCATCTCAGCCTTAAAAGCTGGACAATGGAATTGTTGCTTTTCATACAAGTTTGCAAAGGCAGGTAGCAGGACAAAGACAGAGAGGTGCACTCATCAGCGAGCCGTTGTCAATTATACAATCGTCAGTGACCACCTCCCACTGTGAGATCGAGAGTGGACGAGGCAGGGAGATAACCTTCCCCTTCTATTCATGGTCAATAACAGTCACATTTAACACTTGCTCCTCTCTCCCCCTGCCACCAAGGGATATTGGAGACTTGGGACAATGAGTGACCACATGATGGCGCCCATGTCCATATGTACACATCTCTTGGCATAACACAGCACTCAACAGAGACTGTGAACGAGTTGCGTGGTATCATATTGTCGCACGACATGGTAACCTTCCAACAAATGTTTGCGTATTTCAAACAGGAATTTTAATGATACGAGTTCTGAGGGAATGTGAAACCTAGCACTTAAACCACATATGTTGATATGCAAAAAAAAAGTAGGCGTTACTCTAAGAGCTGCTTATAGTTTCTTTAATACACCCTTGCTTATCATCTCGCGAGCAACAACTGATACTTAGAGAGCACCTTCAAACATAGAAAAGATCCCTCCCCAAACCAAACTTCGCCGGAAGAGAAAAACAGCTGCTCAGTTATTGGGCAAAGGTTGAATGAGCTAACATTGGGTGCGTTGGAAAGAAATATTTGTATTAGGTTCGATTAGATTCCCTACAGTGTGGAAACAGGCCCTTCAGCCCAACTAGTCCACACCGACCCTCTGAAGAGTAACTCACCCAGACCCATTTCCCCATGACTAATGCACCTAAGATGATGAAGGATTCCTCACCCATCAGACATCTCAAAGCACTTTTCAGCCAATGAAATGTACTCCAGGAAACACCAAGGGCCATTAGTGCACAACAAGCTCCCATAAACAACAATGTGATAAAAAATGTTGGCAACGGACACAGGGGATAACTCGCCCTATTCTACCTCAAAACAGCCACAGAATCTCTGACCGAAGCATCTGTTTAACATAGAACATAGAAAAATACAGTGCAGTACAGGCCCTTCGGCCCTCGATGTTGCGCCGATCCAAGCCCACCTAACCTACACTAGCCCTCTTTCCTCCATATGCCTATCAAATGCCCGTTTAAATGCCCATAAAGAGGCAGAGTCCACCACTGTTACTGGTAGGGCATTCCATGAACTCACGACTCATTGAGTAACATCCCAACTGTAAGACAGCCAGCACTCTCACCCTGAAGCACTGGAGAGTCAACCATGTTTTAGTTAACAGTCAAATCCTAGTACAGGATTTGAACACAAAACTTTGTGAGCGAGGGGAGAAAGGGGCTGTCACTGCAAATACAGTTGAAAAAGTTTTGAGGTGACTCCCGAATGTGAGGAGTGAAGCAAAGTGAGCGGCTGTAGCTGACGTTGGTTAGGTCACTTTTGGAATGTTGTGTGCAATTCCAGTCTTCCTGCTATGGGAAGGATGTTGTAAAACTTGAAAGGGTTCGGGAAAGATTTACAAGGATGTTGCCAGGGTTGGAGGATTTGAGCTACAGGGAGAGGATGAATAGGCTGGGGCTGTCTTCCCTGGAGCAACGGAGGCTGAGGGGTGACCTTATAGAGGTTTACACAATCATGAGGGGTATCGATGGGGTGAATAGGCAAGGTCTTTTCCTTGGGTTGGGGGAGTCCAGAACTAGAGAGCATAGGTGTAAGGTGAGAGGAGAAAAATTTAAAAGGGGCCTGAAATGGCGTGCGTATGGAATGCACACCAAAGGGGGTGGTGGAGGCTGGTACAATTACAACATTTAAAAGACATCTGGATGGGTATATGAATAGGAAGGGTTGAGAGGGCCAAGTGCTGTCAAATGATACCAGATTAATTTAGGATATCTGGTTGGCATGGATGAGTTAGACCGAAGGGTCTGTTTCCACGCTGTACAGCTCTATGACATTACTGACAGGAGGTCGAGAACTTAAGTTCAAGGCAGCTAACAACTTGGGGTCAAGCTGCATAATAGAGGGAACAGGAAGCCTAGGCTGGAAACTCGGATAGAAAGGACCAATGTCTGAACAAGGCAATAAGGACAGACTTGGCAAAGTATTGGAAAGACATCCAAACACGGATGAGGACTTTGAATATCTCTGTTGTGAGACAATGGGAGGAGGGGTGGTCAATAAAAATGCCAGGGAATGGATTGAGTGCTTCTTTCTATCTGTTCATGGCATCCCAATGCACTTGCTGTCCTTATCCTTTCCCAGGTGGGAGGGGTTATGGCTTCCAAATGGACTGTGACCATTCAGAGCTTTGAGGCAAATGGAACTGTGCATAGACTGGAATTACATGCTGGTGACAACTCCGAAATCACAGAAAAAAAAGACTCAAAGTACTTACTGTGTTATTTTACAATTTGTCGTGGCTACGTATCGCCCTGTGTAGTGGATGTTGCATCTGATAACGTTGTTTGTGAAATCCGATTCTTGTATAAGATAGTTGGGGTTCACTTGAAGCTACAACACAAAAATACAAATCAGGGACGTAAATGTGTAATTTGCTGACAGTTCAGAACTGCATGCAGCAGAAATAGGGTTGTACCTTCAATATGAATTTCCCAGGCTGCACGTCTGTGATATCAATCCATTGGCAATCTATATCCGCATTGTAGGTATCATAACAACCAGGACTCAGACCCTGAATGAAAAATAAACGTCATGTTTATAATTGCCACTGAATGGTGTACTTTACCAAAGCAATTGATGGAGTCTCAAAATATGGCCAAAGAAATTACTCAGTGCATCTTTCTTGTGCAGGTTCTCTTAGAATCACTATCCAACTATCCCAGGTCCACTACTCCGTCCCCATAGTCCTGTAATATTTCTCTCACTCTCTTTTCCATGTATACATCCAATTATCTTTCAATTTATTTCTGCTCCCTTTTCAAACCTGACAATCCAATTCAAATGATAGTGCATTAAAAAAAAGTAACCTTATCTTCCTCCCTCCAATTATTGTGAACATATTTCCTCTGGGTATCAGCACTCCTGCCACCATTTCACCTCATACTTTAATAGATATTATCTGATTGATTTGTTCAGATACATTACCCACACGCTGCTGGAGCAGGTCAGACTTGAACTAAGGTCACTGGGCTCAGAGGTAGAGACACTACCACATCTCCACAGGAGCCCTCACTCACGCACTGACTAAACAAACGCCTATAATTTCGAATGCCTGCGTAATGAGCACGATCAACAGACAATGCATCACGATAGGGGCTATGGCTTCATTACCAGTGCTTCCCTGCGGGGCAAGTTGTCAGTTTTGACCCAGGCTGTGACAGTAAGGTGATGAACAGATGTTTACGCCACAGGGGGAGAAAGAACGTGAAGCGAAAATGACAACCCAATACTCAGGTGTCTCACGCAACAGTGAGTGTTCAGTCAAGGAGCAGCAAGAGATTTGAGTGCAGCTTGCCAGCACATCCCTGTGGGGAAACGGAATACAACTCTGAGATTGGGGAAGGAAACGCCGGTCCATTCAGTCAGAGAGAGGGGCTGAACTGTGTGAAGCAGTGGATAATAACTTTGGATAATTTCACCTGAAGCATAGGTTCAAGCCTTCTCAGATTGAGAATGGGACCGAGGCTTAGGTTTGCCAAAATAGTTTGCAAAAGATTAGAATTAGAATTGTTCTCCAGTAAAAGAAAAATACTTATGGGTTTGTGGCTCAGCATGGAAACAGGCCCTTCAGCCCAACTGATCCATGCTGAACATGGTGCCCACTCAGCCAGTTCCAATTGCCCGCATTTGGTCCATATCCCTCAAAACTCTTCCCATCCATTTCCCTATCCAAATGTTTTTTAAATGTCATTGTACCTGTCTTGAGCACTTCCTCTGGCAGCCCATTCCATATACGCACCACTCTCTGTGTGAAGAAGTTGCCCCTCAGGTCCTTCTTAAATCTTCCCCCCTCACCCTAAACCTATGTCCACTTAGAACATCGAATGTAGAACAGCATAGCTTAGTACAAGCCCTTCAGCCCTCAATATTGTGCCAGCCTTTTATCCTACTCTAAGATCAAACTAACCTACATACCCTTCATTTTACTATCATCCATGTGCCTATCCAAGAGTTGCTTAAATGTCCCAAATGTATCTGACTGTACTATCATTCCACATGGCCACCTCTCTGTGTAAACAACCTACCTCTGACATCTCTCATATATCTTCCTCCAATCACCTTAAAATTGTGCCCCTTCGTGATAGCCATTTCCGCCCTGGGAAAAAGTCTCTGACTATCCACTCCATTATGCCTCTCATCATCTTGTACACCTCTATCAAGTCACCTCTCATCCTTCTTCACTCCAAAACGCAATATTCCAACTGTGGTCTAACCAGGGCTTTGTAGAGCTGCAGCATAACATTATAGCTCTTAAGCTCAATCCCCCTTCTAATGAAAGCCAACACACCATATGCCTTCTTAACAATCCTATCAACTTGGGTGGCAAGATCCCACTGTTCATCCACACTGCCAAGAATCCAGCCTTTAACCCTGTAATCTACATTTCAATTTGACCTTCCAAAATGTAGTTACAGAATGGAAGTAGTTTCTCAATTTCTATATTAACAAAGTCAAAGAGCAGAAATGCCTGACAATGAAGTCCAATTCAGAGAAAACACATTGCTGAATCTAACAAAAACTTGAACACAAAGATCAAGTTGCCACTCCAAGGCAGTACTGAGGAACAGCTGCACTGTTGGAGGTACACACCATTCATGATTAAGTGTGTTTTTCATGGCAAGATAAGACTTTATAATTGCAAAGAATCTCTCTGGCTCTGAAAGTTTACTTTTCCAAATGTAGAGCCAGTGAGCTGTTGGCTAAAAGAATGTACCCAGTGAAGAAACGGAAACAAAATGGTGCAGAAGACTTTACAATCTGCAGTTGTTAAAGTTAATGTCGAATCCAGAAGGAAGTGTCGAAGTGGAAGACAAGACGTAGATGCTGGAGCTGCCGTGGAGTCTGACTGCATCTATCAAAGGGAATTGACAGATTGTAGTGTTCTGTGTTTTACAAAGACATGGCCCACTCCTGCTTCACCTGACTGTACCTTACAGCCTGAGGGTTTCTCAATCAACCAAGACGGACCGCACAGCGTCCTTGGGCAAGGCAAAGGACAGCGGGATCTATATCCTGATCTCTTGGTGCTTGAACATGATGACCCTGATGAGTCACTGACCCCAGATCTAGAATATCTAACAGTGAAGTCCCATTCCAACTACCGGCCATGGGACTCTACCTCTGCTATCCTGGCAGCAGGTTATGCAAAAGTGAAGAGGCACTTGATAAGGTCTACACTGCTACAAATTGCCTTGAAACGGAATGCTTGAGGCCTTGTTCATTGTAGACAGTGACTTCAACCGGGCCAATCTCAAGAGTGTGCTACCAAGGTACCATCAACATGTCTCCTGTCCCACCAGAGGTTCAAACACCCTGGACCATTGCTACACAACCATCAAAGACACCTACTGCTCCATTCCCCAGCCAAGCTTTGGCAAATCAACACATAAGATTCTGATCCTTCTCCCACCTTACAAGCAGAAACCGAAGTGTGAGTATCTGGGGCAGTGCTGGTCTGAGGTAATGGACGAGCTCCTACATGACCACTTGGAGTTGATGGACTGGTCCATACTCAAAAACTCAGCGCTCAACCTAAATGAGTATGCCACCACCGTCATAGACTTCAATTGCAAGTGTGTAGAGGGCTGTGTTCCAAAGAAGTCCATCCAAGTGTTCCCCAACTGGAAGCTATAGATGAAAAGAAAGATCCACTCCCTACGAAGTCCAGGTTTGAGGCGTTCAAGTCGGGTGACTCTGACCTATACAGGAAATCTAGATACGATCATCACAAAGCCATCGGGGACAGCAAGAGACAATACCAGACTAACCACATGAACAAATGTCATCAGTGACAGGGCTTTCAAGATATAATGAGGGGGACAAAGTGATGGAAAGATGAAGCAGAATTACTTGAAATTTAGTATGCAGGTGCTTCTAGAATGAAAACTAATGTAGGTCAGTGATTACAGGATGATTCTTCCATAGAATGTTCATCAAAAACTGTCAGATGCTGGAATCCAAAGTTGACAGGCAGGAGTCTGGAAGAACACCACAAGCTCGGCAGCATCAGGAGGTGGAGAAGTTGATGGGTGCAGAATTTTGGATGAGTGCGCACTTACAAAGGATGACAAGCAGGAGACTGGACTGCCAAGTACTGGAATGGTCAGGTCTAGAGGTAACAAGGGTGTGGGTAAGGGATTCAGCAACTGAGCTGAGCTCCGGGCGTTTTGACAGTGGGGGTTGTGGGTGGTCTCAGTGATGGAGATGGAGTTGAGAGCTTGGATTGGGGTCAAACAGTATGTCAAGGTTGTGAAGTCTGAAATATACCTGATATGTTACCCAAGACTGATCCCAGGAATTGAGGGGGAAGGAGATTTGAGATTAGTAGAGGGGACCAAAGATAATGATTTGGTCTTTCCAATATTTAACTGGAAAATATTTCAGCTCATCCAGTACTGGATACTGGACAACCAGCAGATGGGTGAAGAGATGGAAGGCAGAGAGAGTTGGGTCTGAATGGAATTAGGGAGAGACAGAACACATTGACGCGATCTAAAGACTCCAGCAGAAAGTAGCGAGTAGTGTTCAGTGTACCTGCAATTATTGCCTAGCACATTAAATGAAGAGTCACTTTTCAATTCAGGAAGGTTTGAGCTTTATCAGACACTGTCCCAAGCAAAGACAGAAAATGCTGAAGAAAACTCCACTGGTCACATATTGTTTGTAGAGTTGGGGACAGAGTTAATGTTTTGAGTCAGAAATGAATCCTCTTCCAAAGCTGATTGCAGCTTGCTTCGAGGAATGAGAGGAACCAAACTCAATTCAGAGAGCAGTTCTATGACTATGAATTAATCGCCTAGCTAAAAAAGGTCATGCTTGAGAGAAATGAAGACATCAACTATGTCCCCAAACCTGGATTGGACCAGGAGGAGGAAAGGATGATTGTGAAAGGTTCACAGTCTGCACAGCCAACACACCATTTCGGGACATATCCAGAACACTGCAGACAGGCAGAAATAGCTTGCTGCGGACAAACATACTTTAGAACAAAGAGGTCATCAACCACTACCGGAATGAAATAGAATCATAGTGTTTGTTCTTAAACAGGTGCACAAATTGCAAAAACTAACTGCAGCATAATTCTCCAACATTTCTGTTAAATTGAACACAACTCAGTACATGCTACAATTATGGCATTATTATTTTTATTACCCAATGGTTGTTCTATATTCTCTGTTAATAGATGGGCACTCATTTCTCCACAGCTCTGGCATTCCAAGAGTTAACTGGCTCAATTAAATATATTTGGGTTGATTTAATATAGGACAATTCAAGCCAACTAAATACAGCTTTGTGCCTTAACCCAAGGCATCATATTTATCTTTACTACATTCAGTAAAGCCAACACATTCAATAGCTTCTCCTGCAGACTGAGGGGTAAGTAAATCAATAGCAGAAATATGAACAGTAGTTACCCTAACGCTGACCAGAATGGAAAAGCAGCATGCCTATGAATTTGAAAAATGTGATGATTTTCTTTGAAGTCATGCTCCACTTTCTTCCTGGACTAACTTTCTTAAAGTCCAATAACATTCTGCTCCAGCTCATCTCTTTTTCAGTCGCACTCAAATAAAACCCAGGTTAGTTTATGCTCCCACCTCAGGGCCCACCCTCTACCAGCTACTATGTTATCAGCAGTAAAGGCTGTGCTGGGGAAGCCAGCTTGCTTGTAGATATGGCGAACCCCTGATGTGCCCAATTAATGGCAACATCAGGATTTTACCCAAGGCCATGCCCATAAGCAGCCATCCCAATGCCCACTCCTCACCTGCGTTTCCCCTGCCTTGCCACCCTGTCCATTGTGGACCCCCCACCTCCCTTCTCTGGGGAATGCCAGACTAGCCCTAGTGATACTACTCACCCCTTCTCCTCTCCTCCCCTCTCCCCGCAACCCTCGACAAGCTTTGTCCAGGCTTGTTTCCATGGAGACTCCCCACAGTCCCAGCAGTGACCACCACTTCCTGTGGTGCCACCGGGACTGGAAAGCTGACGACTGCTTGATTGGCTGGAAGCTTGCATGAGGTGCGATTTGTTCTTGGCGGGTGGTGGTGGGAGGGGGCAGAATCCTTGCCTGAATCAAATGAATGATCCAAACAAACAGTGCCCCCTATCCTGTTTGGAATAAGGAGAGGTGGGAACTCAGCCGCTTAGCTCCATTATAAATTAAGACACCATTTCAAAGCCCAGAAGAAAAAGCCTTTGTGACACATGTTGGAGATATGTTTTTTTTAAATTTGTTCAGGGGTGAGCGGGCATTGCCGGCTAAGTCAGCATATATCTGCCCCTCCCTCAGCATCCTGGCAAAGTAGGTGGTGAGCTGCTTTCTTGTCAGGGATGCGGGTACACCCACCGTGCTGTTTGGAAACGAGCGCCAAGATTGTGGCGCAGTGCCGTGAGCAGGGTTATATTGTTCCAAGTTAACATGGTGTTTGACTTCAATGGGAACTTGCAGGTGATGGTGCTCCCCCACTCATTCACTGCCTTTGTCCTTCCCAGTGGTACAGGGTTTGGAAGGTGGGGTCAAATGAGTTGATAGTTGATAGATCTACCGAATTACTTTGCCTGCGATGGACCTCCTACCTGAGTGTGCGCCGTACAGGCGTAACGCTTCAGATGGCCAAAATCACAGGTGGTATCCTCGAGGCAGAAACTGGCTTTGTGTCCCTCAGCCACTTTCCTTCCAGTAGCTGCATCCAGCAGATCATAGTGACTGAACTCATCCATGCTGTGATAGTGCCTGGCAATGCAAGACAGAGACAACTTAAGAGGTTGATTTGGGAATAAAGCCATCATTGCCACTTGGCTGGGGACCAGATGTCACAGCGAATGGACACATTGTGCAATAGTTTCTGGTTCTTTGTGCTGCTCTTCGCCATGGAATTGGGATAGGAGTTAACTCCTACGGAACGTGGAGTGAATTTGAAGAGGCTTAAACCAATGGAAATTGGTAGGCAGTCCAAATCAGGCCTTAATTAGCATTAGTTAGCTTAAGAAGGGAAACCCGCGCCATGTCTGCAGTGTCAGAATGTATCGCTGTCTCAAGATAGAATCGCAGACACACTTTTCGAAGCAGCATCTAACCGCGCTACACATGGCCTGGGCATGTCTGTGCTACCACTGGGTGCCAGAAATGCAAAATAATCCATCATTTTAACAGGTCGAACAATTTAATCTCAAAATATCCACCACCTCTGTCTTCAGAAATGAGACTCGAGTACCAACTTGCTGCTTACAACCTGGGACACGGTCACCAATGCAATAAGTTGGGCTCGTTTGATTTACCTGTAACGAGCAGGATGGGGATGAGTAACTGTTGCTGGATTCAGATTCATTTCAAATCTGCTTTCAGATAACTCTTAAGGTACTTTAGTCAAGAGTCATTTTGAAATGACAGTCAATTGAAATTGTTTTAACAGTCAACATAGCACCATTGTAACACCATTAGCTCTTCTACTGCTGTTGAGTTCCCTCCTATCAATAACCTCCGTCTAGCCAGACTTTTACATTCCTATATGTGAGATAAACCATATAGGGAGTTATAAAGTGGATCAACAAAATGCCTGGATTGCTTTATGGCACATTAGCTAAGATCATTTCTCACAATATAAATAAATGCTTTATGTTACACCCTCAACAACAACAGTAATTGTTGGCTTTAGTATTCCACAGTGCAGTGAAGCATAATTGCTCAAAACAAAATTGATGTTGCGACAAAGGAGAAGATTTTGGAAGGAAGTTTTATCAAATAAGTGGGTTTAATGGACCCACCTTGAAAAGCTGTTGGAGAGTCTTGGGCTGCTACATTCCCTGTCATGTCCAGGTATATGCATCCACAGCACTGGGTGGTAGAGAGTTCCTTGACTTTGACCCAGCAACAGCAGAGGAATGGAGATACAGTTCCAAGTAAAGACAGTGCAAGGCTCATAGGAGAGCTTGCAGGTAGTGGTGCTTCCGGGTATTTTCAATGCTCTTTTCGATGTAGTTCTCCTGGGTTTGGAAGTTGCTATCAAAGGAGGCCTACTGAGTTGCCACAGTGCATCTTGCAGATGGCACAGACATTGATGCTGCTACTGTGCATTAATGCTGGATGGGATAAATGTTTCAGACGTGGTTGAGGTGTTATTCAAGCAGCCACACTGTTTCTACAGTGTGGAAGCAGGCCATTCAGCCCATCAAATCCACACCCAACCCTCTGAAGAGCAATCCATTCAGACCCCTCCCCTCCCCTCCCCCATTCCTGTAAGCCTGCATTCTCCCATGGCTAACCCACCTAGCCTGTACATCTTTGGGAGGAGGAAACACACACACACACACACACACACTATGATACTGTGAGGCAGCGCTGCTAACCACTGAGCTGCCCTAAGTTGAATGGTAAATATTCAGAGATGAGAGCATTGACATAGGCAAGGACAAAGCATTATATCATTGGGTGTTCGATACATTAGGGAAAGATTCCAACAACAGACTACTTTCTGAATACACCCTTTTCTTATTGTTCATTAAGCTGTTCGAGGAATAGTTGATGAATGGCAAAGTCAATGTAAAGAAAACTTGCTTAATACTCCAGCAGACATTAGCTAGCTGAAGGTGTGGAATGTAGCAAAGAGTATGGTGCTTACATATTGCAAGATATACAATACATTCTGGAGCAAGGGGAGGGGAGCAGGGAGAGATGGGGGTATCTTTAAATGTGATCAGAAGACGGCTAATAATCAAGTCCACTTGCAGCCTGGATTATAACAAGCACAGGGAGGATACAAATTGAAATGTTTAGCTTGGAAAACATTGTTATTTGGCACATGTAGTACTGAAAGCCTGAAAGGGACTTTTCATCCACTTCAGCCACACTATGACTCATGAAGGAGTTGATCATGCACAAGATGTTTTCCTGAAGGAGCCTGACTCAGTACCAGTTCCATATACAGCTGGCAAGTGAACCCAAGGCTGATTGCCAATACTATTCCACCTCCTGATGATCTAATGACGATCTGTTGACGAAAGTTCGCAACTTACATGGTTTCGAGAAGAGCATTTCCGACTGCCGTTGAGAGAAAGGAAGACAGTTAAAAGGGAGAAAGTGGCAGTAACGCAACTGGATTAACAATCTAGGCCCCCTTCCCCACCTGGGGTTCAAATCTCACCAGGACCCAGCCGACGAAATTCAAATTTGATAAAAATTTGATAATGGTGCATTGTTGTAAAAGCCCATTTGGCTCATTAAAGTCCTTGAGAGAAGCAAATCTTACATGTAACTCCAGACCAACAGTGATGTGGCTGGCTTTGACCTTATTCTGGGCAACAATTGATAGATAATAAATGCTAGCCCAACCAGTAATCTCAAGAACATATTTCAAAACCTCAAGGGGTATGAAATTTGCAAAGAGTGAGAGATATTCTTTATGTGCACGGAAGGACTAAGAGGAGACCAAATTTAGGTGAAACAAGTAGTGGCAACTATAGGAAAAACCGAAGTTTAAACAAAGAGCTAGGATCTAGAATACATTGCTACAGAGAATGGTGAAGGCAGCTTCTGTTGAGATCATCAAAGAGAATGAAATATTTGGAAAGAATTAGGGTTACAGGGAAAAAGGAGAAGAACAAGACTAAAAGAGTTGCTCCTGCATCGAGCCAGCAGGAATATGACAGGTCAAATGGCCTTCGTGTGCACTGTAATCACGCCAGGATTTTTCAGGTAACGCAGCCGTACACTGGCCAGAAGCTCTGCATCATTTGATATTGCTTCTTGCATTGCACAAGCAGTACTGCGGGATGCAGTTAAAACAGGCTCTTTCCCATCTTCCCCAATGAAATCTTTGCATTTCTGCTCCCTTCCCACCACACAGTCCTGCCAGGGCACAATCCCAGGAGTGGTGCAGATCATTTTGCACCTTGCACAACGTGGGAGAATTAGAAAGGGGATCTCAATAGATATTCCATTGCAGAGAAACGTATCGGAGCCCAATCATCATTCGATAGTGTCGCCCAAGCTTTCAGCAAAAGCATAAACCTCAGTTTGATATCACCACTTGGACTCAACAAATTACAATAAATTCTATATTAACAGGCAGCTGGTCCAATATCGTGCATTCTGCCTTTAACCTAACTCCTCCACCTCCAAAACCAAGCCAACATTTACACTTTAATCATACACTCCCTACAATGCAGATAGAGGCCACACAGACCCATCCCCCTACCCTATCCCATAATCCCACATTTCCCGCCTAGCCTGCACATCCCTGGACACTATGGGGCAATTTGGCATGGCAAATCCACCTTGACCCGCTCATCTTTGGATTGTGGGAGGAAACCGGAGCACCCGGAGGAAACCCACGCAGACACAGGGAGAATGTGCAATCTCCACACAGACAGTCGTCCAAAGCTGGGATCGAACCTGGGTCCCTGGCACCGAGAGGCAGCAGTGCTATCCACTGTACCGCCCAAAAAGAAGGTACAGGCGCCGCTGGGATATGAACACAGAAACTTCTGTTAAACAGGCAGGCACTTTAACCAACTAATGATGTCAGAAGTGGCAATATTCATTGAGGAGTGTAACGTGTTCAGTACAAGTTGCAATTCCTCAGATAAAGAAGTAGTTTGTGCCTGTATGCAGCAAGATGAAAACAGCATTCAGACTTTGGCTGATTAGAGGCGAGTAACATTCACGGCTCACAAGTGCCTGGAACATAATAATGTCTAACAAGAGAATATCTAACTATTTTCCTTTGGCATTTAACAGCATTACCACATTTGAATCCCCCACACTCAATGTCCTGGGGATTAGCATTGACTGCAAACTAAGATGGAACATCTAAACCAATACTGTGGCTACACAACATGTCAGATTAGGAATTCTACAGGTGATTAACTCACTTACTGGCTCCCCTAGGCCAGTCCACTGCTATAAGCCACAAATCAGGAGGGTGACAGAATACTCTCCAGTTGCTTTGATGATTTCAGCTCCAACAACACTTGAGGAGTTCAAAAGCACCCAAAACAAAGCAGCACCTTTAACTAGCACCCCGCCCACCATCTTCAACAGCTACTCTTCCAATGCACAATGTGGAAAGAAGAAATAAGAAATCTGCCGTCCATTTTGATCTGCTCCTTCATAAGCTTTACTCTAATGCTGGACGTAGGAGAAAGTGAGGACTGCAGATGCTGGAGAGTCAGAGTTGAAAAGTGTGGTGCTGGAAAAGCACAGCAGGTCAGGCAGCATCCGAGGAGCAAGACACTCAATGAAACACCTAGTGGTATCTAACCCAGTGATCTGGCAGAAAGAAAATGTGAAGAGATGAGGTTAACTCTCCAGAATTATTTATGGGATGTTGCATTCAGGTGTAGGTGCATTTCTTGCGAAATGATACACCTTCGTTAATGGGGCAGGACAATGGCTCAGAGGTTCGCACTGCTGCCACACAGCACCAGGGACCCAGCTGTGATCCTACCTATGGGCAATTGTTTGTATAGAATTTACAACTTCTTCCCATGTCTTGCGTTTAGCTGCATTTCATTTGCAGTAAAACATTTTGCTATGTCCGGCTCCCAGGAACAGTGCTAGATAGATGCAAGTCTTTCTTTTACTCCATTTTCCCCTCCTTTTATTCTATCATGGGTTGTTAAGTATATTTAGGGCTCAGTTAGTCAGATTTTTAATCAGTAAAGGGAATCAAGGATCATGGGGAAAATGGCAGGCAAGTGGAGTTGAGAATTATCAGATCAGTCAAGATCTCACTGAATGATAAAGAAGACTCGATGGGCCAAATGGTATACTTCTGTTCCTACAAATTATGCTCTAACTCAGACCACTATAACATTGAATGGAGCATTGGTGTACACCATACCAAACATGACGTCAACAAGAACATGATTATTAGGTTAAAATGGGGATTTAAAAGAACTGCATTCAGAAAAGGGTCTGAATCCCATCACTATATCTGGTGCTTGATACATCAAGTTAATACCAGCTCTGGTTTCCTACTTTGACATTTGAATTGTTGTGTTACGGACCCGACTTCATTCACCCCCCTTTCAACAGCTAACAATTCAGGAATTTCTGTGGCTATTTCCTTGGCTGACAGCAGAAGGCAAAAAGCATTGCAGTGGACTTGCACAAACTTGAAGATCATTTATCCACCCCGTACAGTCAGGCCTTTGTAGTCACAAACTTCGGACTTGTTTGTTAGGAATATTTCACATAGTTTACAAGTTTGCTGTCGTGCAATTATGGCCAGTCGGCAAGTTGCCAGCAAAGAGGAAAAAAGCTCATTTATGTGATTAAGGGTTGAGAGACGCTATTTCTTTAGAAACTAAAAAAGGAGCAGGACATAACGTTGAAAAATGTGTGTCACAAATTTAGTCCATTGTGCTTGTTACCAGCAGAAAAACAACTAACAAGCCTAATCCCACTTTAGATCACTTGGTACATAGCCAATGTTCCCTTTCATTTCTATCTGCAGACCCTTTAAGATTGTTTCAGAGCTTTTGTGGCCATTTTGCACATCTTAAAGGATCCACTCACACACAGCCTGTTTGTCTCCTGCATGTTGAGTTCTGGCCTGTGTAGCTTAGAGCAAACATTCTAGGATACAGCAGGACTAACCCATAAGGTTTAGAGGGATACGGACCAATGCTGGCAAATGGGAATTTATTAGTTTAGGATATCTGGTCGGCATGGACGAGTTGGATCAAAGGATCTGTTTCCATGCTGTACATCTCTATGACTTATGGTTCTATCCAATTACATTTTTAGAAGTGTTTCTGCCTCTTCTGCCCTTTCAACTCTAAATCCCCACCCTACCTCAGCACAGGTAAACAAAGTTACTTGTCTACCAATTATGTTAAATCTGTACCTCACCTGGTTGTTGATATCCCTGTTAATAGATCCTTCCATCCAATTTATCCACACCCCTCAACATTATGCACCTCAATTAAGTCTCAGCCTCCAAAGAAAACAACGTTTATCCCATATTTCCTTGTGTCTTAAATGCTCCATTCTTGCCAACATCCTCGCAAATCCCCTTCTGTACTCTCTTGATTGCTCGTCACATCCTTCTTTCAGTGCAGCGAATGGACCAGTACACTTTACAAACTGCGGTCTAAGTGGTGTTTTGTAGATTCCTAGCCTAATCCTCACATTCTTACATTCTAATCCTCAGGCAGTAAAAGTGCTTCGGGACCATCTCCTGCAACCTATTGTGTACAGTTCTGGATGCTAGGAAGGGTGTACATCGGAGACTGTGCAAAAGCGACTTACAAGAAAGGCTGCAGGAATGAGGAACTTAATTATGAACAGAGATTGACGAAGTTCAGACTGCTGAAAATGTGTTGCTGGAAAAGCACAGGAGGTCAGGCAGCATCAAAGGAACAGGAAATTCGACGTTTCGGGCATAAGCCCTTCATCAGGAAACGTCGAATTTCCTGTTCCTTGGATGCTGCCTGACCTGCTGTGCTTTTCCAGCAACACATTTTCAGCTCTGATCTCCAGCATCTGCAGACCTCACTTTCTCCTCGAAGTTCAGACTGCACTTGGAGAGAGGAAGGCTAAGAGGTGGTCTGATAGAGGTTTCCAAAATCGTTAGTGGCTGAATAGAATAAATAGGGACAAATTGTTCCTGCTCATATAAGGAACAAGAACAAGAGGTAGGGATTAATTTGGGATATCTGGTCATCATGGATGAGGGGGGGTCTGTTTCCATGCTGTGCAGCTCTATGACTCTATGATTGACTTGCTGATGAGATCATGTGAGGTCTAAGGATAACCAAATGTATGCTAAATATGTATCTGAAGCAGAAGATGGAAGTAACAGAATATTGAAAGAAATATATGTGGTTATGTGAATAATCACTTTAACAGACTCTAACAACATATGTTTAAGGTGAGAGGAGAAAGATTTTAAAAAGGGGCACTTTCTTTTAATGTAGACAATTATTCATATGTCCTGAAGAAGGGCTTATGCCCGAAACGTCGAATCTCCTGCTCCTTGGATGCTGCCTGACCTGCTGTGCTTTTCCAGCAACACATTTTCAGCTCTGATCTCCAGCATCTGCAGACCTCACTTTCTCCTTGAATTATTTATATGTGGAATGAACTGCCAGAGGAGGCCGTGGACATGGGTACAGTTACAATGTTTAAAAGACATTTGCTTAAGTACATGAAAGGTTTGAAGGGATATGGGCTAGGAGCAAACAGGTGGGACTAGCTCAGTTTGGGATTATGGTCAGCATGGACTGGTTGGACCGAAGGGTCTGTTTCCATGCCGTATAACTCGATAAGAGGGCGTAGATTAAAAACGGTTTACAAAAGAAGCAAAGTCGAACTAAGGGAAAATGTTTTCACTCAGTGAGTAGTGAGGATATGGAATGGACTGCCTGGAATTGTGGTGGAGGGTGGTTCAATTGAGGCATTCAAGAGGGGATTGGATGATTAGTTGGATAAAATGTAACATGCAAGGGTTTAGGGAGAAAAGAGATTGGCACCAGGTAACGATGCTCACCGTGAACGGCACTGTGGCTCAGTGGTTAGCACTGCTGCCTCACAGCACCAGGGACCAAGGTTTGATTCCAGTCTCGGGCGACTGTCTGTGTGGAGTTTGCACAGTCTCCCCGTGTCTGCATGGGTGTCCTCCCACAATCCAAAGGTGTGCAGATTAGGTGAATTGGTCATTCTAAATTGCCCATAGTGTTCAGGGATGTGTAGGGTTAGGTGCATTAGTCAGCAGAAAATATAGGATAATAGGGTAGGACTTGTTAGGTATGGTATGGACTTGTTAGGCCAAAGGGCCTGTCCCCATACTGTAGGGATTCTACGGACATATCAAGTAAGAGCAATGGCCTCCTTGGGCACCATAACACTGCTACGATTCTGAGTCCTCAGTGATTTACAGACGTGTACTCCCCAGTCCCTCTGCTCCTCTACACTGCTCACAATCCTACCCCTGAGTTTTCCCTTGCCTTGTCTGACCACCATGAATGTGATACTTCACAATTTTGGGGATTGAGTTCCATTTTCAACCTTCTCTGCCGATGTGACCAGTGCACTGATACCTTCCTGCAGCTTTCTACACCAATCAGTGTTACTGATAACCTGTTGCAAATTACTGGGAGCAACCTGCCAAAACCTGTTGGACAGAAGTCACCCACCGAGGATGTGATGAAGATTGATACATCCATACCTGTCACACATTTACCTCAGGTCAAGTAAGAGATTGACCCATAGAAATCATAGAAATGATACAACACAGAAGATGGCCTTTTGGCCCATCTTCTCCATGCCAATCTAAAGACACCCAGATGCTATTTCTAATCCTGTCTTCCTGCATACGGCTCATCGCCCAGCAATTTATTGAATTTAAGGTTCAGGCCCAGGTACGTTTTAAAAAGAGCGCCAACTTATCTGATCTTTTCTCAAAAGCTTTTTAAAAGGTCACTGGATCCGAAAAGTTAACTCTGCTTTCCATCCACAGATGCTGCCAGTCCTGCTGAGTTTTATAAAAAAAAACTGTTTATGGTCTCTGCTTCCACCAGCAACTCAGGCAGCAAATTCCAGACACCCACCGCCTTCTGCATAAAAAAAAACTTTTTTCCTCAAGTCCCCCATTCCTTCTGCCAATTCGTTTGAAACTAAGAGCCCCAGTTTTTGAACTCTTTGCGTAAGGAAACGGGGGTTGCTCCTGTCTACTCTATCTCTACCCCTCATAATTGTGTATACCTCAATCATGTCAACCCTCAGCCTGCTCTGTTCTATGGAAAACACCTCCAACCTCACCCGAAAGCTACAATTCTCCAGCCCTGGCAATGTTCTAGTAAATCTTCTGTGCACGCTCTCCAAACGAATTACATCCTTCCTATATCGTGCTGACCAGAGCCATAGAATCCATCTGCTGTGGATGCAGGCTATGTGGCCCATCGAGTCCAAACCGACCCTCCGAACAGCATCCCACCCAGGACCAGCCTCCCTACCTTACCCCTGTATTTCCCATGGCTAATCCACCTAGCCAGCACATCCCTGAACACCATGGGCAATTTAGTTTGGCCAATCCACCTAACCTGCACATCTTTGGACTGTGGGAGTAAACTGGAGCACCTGGAGGAAGCCCGAGCAGACACAGGGATAACGTGCAAACTCTACACAGACAGTCACCTAAGGGTGGAATCGAACCTGAGTCCCTGGTGCTGTGAGGCAGCAGTGGCAACTACTGAGTCACCATGCTGCCCCATACAAATACTCCAGATGTGGCCTTAATACTGTATTATACTATAAATTGCTTGAAGACTTTCTAAGAAACATCAATGTTTTGGAGAAAGAAAATGGAATACATTTGCCCCATGGTTCACTAACAATCAGAATCAGAATTTCACCAAACTAAACTAATTTCCCAAGAGAGGGGAGGCCTATTAGTGTGGGGACCAAATGTGGAAACTCTGGCCTCAAAATTTAATTTCTGCTTGAAGGGGAACATGGGGGTGCTGGGACTCAGCCAAACTCAGCAACATTATTTAAACTCAGTGCTCAGTTCGAACAGCCTTGACTCACATTGTGGGAGCCACACCTTGATAGAGCGCTCTTGAATGCTCCTGAAGGAGAATTAAGGGCTGCAGAACTCCCAAGCCGTGAGGTTATTCAAAGCACCCACCCCTTAATAATCGGAAGAAACAAGTTGCCTATGCCATTTGAAGTTGATTGGAAAGCTCTCTGTTACAAAACCCATTTATTGACCTTTCTACCATTAGGTACAAAATGCACTACCATTTCAACATTATAAATGCTTGGCTGTGTACAAGCTATAATTACCTCAGCAGGTGGTTTTTTTTCTCTCTCTTTATTTCTTGCTTTTTTTGCTTTGCTTTTACCTCCACACGACTACCTAACTGCGGTAGTGCTTATTTTTTTTCCCAGTATCCATGTTGTGCGTGTGTGCATGTGTGAGACGGAGTGAAAGCAGGTCGTTCTTAAGTTCACAGTTTGATTGACAGCTCAAAGAAGTTATTAAAGGATTAGCTGTCTTTAATGTGGGTTTATGAACAGATGTCTGTTTATGCAAGGCCTTAATTACTTGAGATTTAAAAGATTTAAGGGGACTTTCTTGGAACAGAGTTTTGTTTGATATAACGAAGGCTGGAGAAGGAAGTTTGATATCCATTTTATTTCATCTCAACAAAGCTCCTGAGGTGGTGAATATGTGTATGTTAGCATTGTGCAGGGCTCAAGGGTGACAATGGCAGGGTATGGGTTGGTATCAGGGCATGGAAGTGACTTGGTATTTGCGTATAGTGGGTGAGGCTAAAAGTACTATGATTTAATAAAATATTGGTGAGCGTTTAAGTTGCTCCTGATTTAATTTGATTTATTGTTGTCACATGTACCTAAGTACAGTGAAAAGTTTTGTTTTATGTGCAGTACAGGAGGGATCAGAGGGTGCTTAGACAGAGCGGGACATACAAGGTTATGACTGCACAGGAGCTACACAAAAGGTCAACATTTGATTTGTCGTTACAGCAGTCTAAGAACAGCGGGGAAGAAGCTGTTCTTGAACCTGTTGGGGTGTGTGTGTGTGTGTGTGTGTGTCTGTGCGCGTGTTCAAGCTTCTGTATCTTCTGCTGAATGGAAGAGAGTATTACCGGCCATTTCTAAACTACATCTGGGGTAAGTGATGCTAAATCTACTCCCAGAATCTCTCGTAACCTCTGTTCAGAGTCAAAGGTCTCACTATTCAGGAGGGAATCTCCCATGATGGCCGTGGCAAGTTGGCATGTTTCCCGACATTAGGAACGAGAATCCAGGCCGGGGGTCTGTGTTTCATTTTAATCCAAACCCCAGGAGTAAAGGGTAGATGGCCAAACGCGGGATATTTTGCGTCAAAACTGTCACACAGACACCCTTCATCCACAGGATATTTCATCTCGCCAACATGAAAGTTTAGCTTAGCAAGGCCAAGATGAAACAGGTTGGATCGAGTCCCACGTAACATTCACACCAGCACGAGGTCAGTCACTGCATCTGGATGTAATTGAGCCGCTGGTCCCTAATGAAGTTACTGGCCTGTCCAGATTTGACAGTGTAGAGGCAAATGCAAGGTTGGCCTGGATCTCCCCATGATGTATTCTGACAATTTGCTGGTGAAATAATTGGTCTTAAGAGGGCGAGCACAGGCCAAGTTTCCGTATGAGGTTAGTCCCAGGATTGTTAATGCAATCCAAAAGGAAAAAGGAACAATTGTATGAAAAGTCTTTTTATTTTGAAGAAAATATCCAGCAGGAATAAGTCTGGTTGGGTTCGACTAAAAGACTGACCATGGCTTGACCACCACCCCGCGCCCTCACCCTCCCCCCTCCACCCCCCTCCGATCTGAATGAAGGAAACTGCCATCCTTACCTAGTCCGGCCTACCTGTGACTCCAGACCCACAGTAATGTGATTGACTCTAAACTGCCCTCTGAACAATTGGGGATGGGCAGTTAATGCTGTCCTTTGAATGCATTTTTTAAAATGTGCATACCTCATTAGCTGCATATGGAGGGTTCTTCAAATGGAGGGTCTGAGTTCTAACGAGAGACTGGATAGGCTGGGATGTTTTCTCATTGGAGAGTAGGAAGTTGAGAGGTAACCTTGTAAAGGTTTATAAAACCATGAGGGGCATGGATAAGCTGAACAGCAAGATTCTTTTTCCTGGGGTAGGGGAGTTTAAAACTAGAGGGGCACATTTTTAGGGTGAGCGGAGAAAGCTTTAAAAAGGACTTGTCAGACTTTTTTTTTTACACAGAGTGGCTCGTGTGTGGAATGAACTTCCAGAGGAAGTGGTAGATGTGGGTACAGTTACAACATTTAAAAGACATTTGCATAAATTCATGAATAGAAAAGGTTTGGAGGGATATGGTCTCACATACATATGACTCCAGACGCACAGCAATGTGACTGACTCTTAACTGTCCTCTGGGCAATTAGGGGTGGAAGATAACTGCCGTCCTTTGAAAGAATAAAATATTGTGCACACCTCATTAGCTGCACAGGTTCTTCAACTGGAGGGTCTGAATTCTAACGAGAGGCGGAATAGGCTGGGATGTTTTCTCTTTGGGAGCATAGGAAGTTGAGAGGCGACCAGTCCAAAGATGTGCAGGTAAATTGGCCATGTTAAATTGCCCATAGTGTTCAGGGATGTGTAGGTTAAGTGGGTTAGTTGGGGGAAATGTAGAACAATAGGGATGGGGAATGGGTCTGGATGGTTTACTCTTCGGAGGGTGTGTGTGGACATGTTAGGCCAAAATGGCCTGTTGCCACACTACAGATTCTACATAACACAGACAAATGGGACTGGTTTATTTTGGGAACATGGTCAGCGTGGACCAGATGGACTGAAGGGTCTGATTCCTTGCTGTATGACTCTATGACTCACTTATCACCCCCAGAGTCAATGATTGGTCCTCCCCAAATTCAGTCCCAGGAAGATTCGGCACAACAGAGCACTGAACACGCTGTGCAAACAGATGATGAAGCCAATTCAGCCCATTTTGTGCATTCATAAATTTCTTCCCCACCACACTGTTGGCGAAACAGTGACTCGTTCAACACCCAGACGGTTCACCAGTTTGCTTTATGTGGCCCTGATTGTATACTACCCTGCACAGTACAAGTGCAAATTAGTACTGTGTTGGAGAATACTGAAGCTAACCAACTGACATTGCTGGATGCTGTTATTTCGTCAATGTTTAAATATCCAGCAGCAGATCAAATAATTAAAGAATTAGTGTTGATTAATGTAGCTAATATGTATGTAAGTTTGCTCGCTGAGCTGAAAGGTTTGTTTTCAGACGTTTTGTCACCATGACTAGGAAACACCATCAGTGAGAGTCTCTGGTGAAGCGCTGGTGCTATGTCCCACCTCATAAAAGGTCTAGGCTTCTTAAGGTGGGTGATGTCATTTCCGGTTTGTTTTTTTTCAAGGTAGAAGGTAGATAGGATCTAAATCGATGTGTTTATTGTTGGAGTTTTGGTTAGAATGTCAGGCCACTAGGAATTCTCGTGCATGTCTTTGTTTCGTCTGTCCTAGGATGTGTGTGTTGCCCCAGCCAAAGTGGTGTCCTTCTTTGTCTGTATGTAGGGAAACTAGTGATAGTGGCTCGTGTCTTTTGGTAGCTGGTTGGTGTTCATGTGTTAAGTTCCCTGCTAGTTTGTCTGAATCTTGTAACAAGACCCAGTTTCAGTAATACACTAATTGCTTGGTAGGGTGCTGAGCTATTCAGTTAATTACAAAAGGCAAAACAAAAATTGACGCTTTATCCAGTAATTAGACAATGATATATTGTATGAGCTTAAGATAAAAGTTTGCATCTAAATTGTAAAGAATGTTTTAGACTGAACTGTAGGCCATTTTGGATCAGGTCATCTCTAAAAGTGATTTGAAAATTGATGTCTTTACATAGTTCCATTGATGATGGGAGCGAAGTGATATTTGGACAGAAACACCTTTTGATTTACTGGCACATGCAACCCAACTCTCTTACAAACAGTTCTGAGTTCTGAAGAAGTCATAGCAGACTCAAAATGTTGATTCTGCTTCTAAGAACAAAGAACAATACAGCACAGGAACATGCCCTTCAGTCCTCCAAGCCAATGCCACCACATTTTGCCCTAAAGCTGTCTTCACTTACATGATCCACACCTTTCTATTCCCTTCTTATTCATACATTGGTCCAGGTGCTTCTTAAATGCTGTTATTGTGTCTACATCCATCACCTCTGGCAACACGTTCTCCAGGCACTCACCACCCTTTGTGTGAAAAACATGCTTTGCATATCACTTCAACTTCCCCCCCCCCCCCCCCCCCACACTCTGCACCTTGAGCCTGTGTTCCCATGTAACTGACCCCCTCCACCCCGGGAAACAGCCTCATACTTTCCACTCCATCCATTCCATTCACAATCTTATAAACTTCTATCAGGTTATCCTCAACCTCCTGCGTTTCAGTGAAAACAAACCCAGTCTATCCAACTTTTCTTCATAGCTAAAATTTCCCGTCCCAGGCAACATCATAGAACATAGAACATAGAACATAGAAAAATACAGCGCAGTACAGGCCCTTTGGCCCTCGATGTTGCGCCGATCCAAGCCCACCTAACCTACACTAGCCCACTATCCTCCATATGCCTATCCAATGCCCGTTTAAATGCCCAGGGAGAGTCCACCACTGCTACTGGCAGGGCATTCCATGAACTCACGACTCGCTGAGTAAAGAATCTATCCCTAACGTCTGTCCTATACCTACCACCCCTTAATTTAAAGCTATGCCCCCTCGTAATAGCTGACTCCATATGTGGAAAAAGGTTCTCATGGTCAACCCTATCTAAACCCCTAATCATCTTGTACACCTCGATCAAGTCACCCCTAGCCAGGGGACGAAACGTTTGCAACAAAAACTTCCAGCTCGGCGAACAGAACCACTACAACAAGCACCCGAGCTACAAATCTTCGCACAAACTTTGATCACCCCTAAACCTTTTCTGTACTCTCTCCAAAGTTTCCACAGCCATCTGGTAGTGTGGTGACCAGAACTATATGCAATATTGCAAGTGTAGCTTAACTCCACAGATGCTGCCAGACCTGCTGAGTCTTTTAGGGTTCTCTGTGCCTTTTCCTTTATTGACAGTTTCTTCAACCTTTCTGTAACTCGTCAAGAACTCACTCATTTCCGTGCCAGGATCAAGAATTACAGATTGTCATACAAATGTGGATGTAAATATCAATTTCAATCATAACAATGAAACAGGCAGAATGGTTTTCTGCCATTTTAAGTTACTGCAAGGTGATCTCCCCAAAATATGGAGGCTTCAAAAAATTGACATGGATTCATTACTTGATAGAAAACAGACTAGACTAGATTACTTACAGTGTGGAAACAGGCCCTTCGGCCCAACAAGTCCACACCAACCCGCCGAAGCGCAACCCACTCATACTCCTGCATTTACCCCTTACCTAACACTATGGGCAATTTAGTATGGCCAATTCACCTGACCCGCACATCTTTGGACTATAGGAGGAAACCGGAGCACCCGGAGGAAACCCAGGCAGACACGGGGAGAACGTGCAAACTCCACACAGTCAGTCGCCTGAGGCGGGAATTGAACCCGGGTCTCTGGCGCTGTGAGGCAGCAGTGCTAACCACTGTGCCACCGTGCCGCCCACGATGCCGCCCACTAGATACAATTTCAAGTACATTGAGGGTGTAATGTTCAACCAACTGTACATAAATGGAATCGGAAAAGGAAACCAATAGACGGTGATCCTGAAACAAATAGAATAAGAAATAAAATCCTTAATAATTATTAATGCCTACTTTTAACTATGAAAGATGCATCAACTTCCATTATTTATTCAGTTTTGCAGTCACTATCTTAACCTTTTCACTTGACATTTTAAATGAGCTGTAATCTTTCTTGAGTCATTTTCATTATACAGAAATAATTACTGTGGCGTGGGCGTAATGTTATCTTAATTGAATCCCTGGGCCAATGGTGCGTATATAGGTTCTGTGGTTCTGATTTGCCCCATTTTTCTATCACCAAAGGGATGTTGAAATGTGCAGCGCTGTTCTGGAGCACTTACTGGTGGCAGCTATGCCACTCCCAGGAGTGGCGAGGTCTGTTCGGGAGGAAGTCAGCAATCCCCTGATTCTTCACTCGCTGGGGGAACCGCAGCAGTACTCGGATGTCGTAATCCGTGACGTCAGAAGCGTACGCAGAGCTGAAAGAGAGAAAAGGAAGTTTGGTCTGAGCCTGTGAGGGTACTCTGGAATGCTGGGAACAAAAGGATGTCATTCCAAAACTCACGCACCCAAGCACACTGAGGAGGCAGCCATGACGGTGGGACCAACTTTGACCTTTAGATGCATTTTGTTCAGTCATTGAAGTAGCTACAGAGAAGCCGGTATCCTGTCACTGAATCACCCTTTATTTACACATGCACAGTACACTTGCTGTGACCAACCAGCAGGGAGTCACCTCTGACCAAGAAACAGCACTCTGAAAGCTTCTGATTTCAAGTAAACCTGTTGGTCGATAACTTGGTGATTTTTGTCCCTCAACTGAGGGTGATTCTCAATCCCTTTTTTTTATTTTAAAAATCTTTTTTCCTTTCCGCTGTACTGCTGCCACACAGTAGCAGTGCTTATTTTGCTCAGCACCCGTAGGTGCAGGACACAGTGAAAAATACCAGTTGTGTAAATAACTTCATTAATATTCCACCACCAAGAAAGAACCCAATGTGGCCAATGAACCAGTGATAAGAAAATTCCAGAGCGAACAGTGCTTACATGAAGAAAGTGAAGGGGAGGGGTGGGATTAAAACAAAACAGAATTGGAGGGGGACATAAAGCATTCCAAATCCCCTCGGTGTCCATCTCTCTCTAAAGGCATTCAGAATATTGGTGGTCACCACGTGCACCTGCTCCAGGGACACCCAGGCTTGAACATAACAGCGGAACGGGGCAGGCTATAATGACCCCTCCACAGCCCGCTGCCCAAGCCTGTTAATGGCCAGCCTGGTCAGGCCCAGCATCCCCTGGTCATCTTCGTCAGCCAGGGCTTCCAGATGGGCCCAGGCTCATGATCCCAATGGAGGATCTCATTGTCAACGAGGTCCACTTGGATCCAATCACTACAGTCATCGAGTCGCACAGCACGGAAACCGGCCCTTCAGTCCAACGTGTCCATGCTGACCCGCTTTCCTACAACAAAATGGACCCATTTGCCTGCATTTGGCCCATATCCCTTAAAACTTCCCATCCATGTAACTGTCGAAAATGTCTTTTAAGTAACTGTACCCACTCCCACCATTTATTCTGGCATCTCATTCCATAAATGCACCAACCTCTTGTGAGAAGTTTGCCCCTTTGGTCTCATTTCAATCTTTCTCCTCTCACTTTAAACCTTTGCCCTCTAGTTTTGGACTCCCCTACCCCAGGGAAAAGACCTTGTCTACTCACCCTATCTATGCCCCTCGTGATTTTATAAACCTCTATAAAGACACTCCTCAGCCTCTATTCTCCAGAGAAGAAAGTCCCGACGTACCCAACCTCTCCTTATAACTCGAAACTTCCAGTCTCAGTAACATCCTTGTAAATCTTTTTTATACCCTTTTCAATTCAATAACATCCTTCCCACAGCATGGCTGTACAATTTCCTACATTGGAACGGCGACTAAACTTGGAAAGCACCCTACTGACAATAAAGTGCCATGGAACATCCTGTAAATGTGAAGGTGCTATATCAATATAACTCATATTTTTAAAAATCTTTCAATGATTTAGCACTTAACATAACCCCCGGATGTATCAAAAGGGACTTACAGCCCATCAAACATTTTCGAGATTTCTATAGAATCCCTGCAATGTGGCAACAGGTGACTCGGCCCATCAAGTCCACACCAACCCTCCGAAGAGCATCCCACCCAGACTCATCCTGATCCCAGTAACCCTGCATTTCCCACGGCTAATCCAAATAACTTGGAGGGAACTCACGCAGACATGTGGAGAACGTGCAAACTCCATACAGACAGTCGCCCGAGGCTGGAATCAAACCCGGGTCCCTGGTGCTAACCACCGAGCCCCTGTGCTGCTCAAATGTGGTGCAAATGGTGCAAACTTCCACAAACTTCAACAGGGTAAAGACCAGATAATTGTGATGTTGATGGCAAGGGATAAATATTGGTCTGGACATCAGGGAGAACTGCTTTGTTCTTCTTCATAAGAGTGCCCTGGGATCATTTACACACATCTGAGTAGACAGGCAGGTTCTGAGTAGACAGTGCAGCCCACCCACAGTATTGCACTGGAGCATCAACCTTCATTTCTCTGCCCAAGCCTGGAGTGGAACTTGATCTAGAAATCTACAACTCAGAGGCAAGAGTGCAGTCCACACATATACAGCTCAATCCTAAAAAAAATTAAATACTTTAATTACCTCATGAATACATAATTGGCTATGTGCAGACAAAGCTTTGGGCAAATATATACTAACTAACTTGCCGTGTTCCACAAAGGACCTCAGGCAACTCTCTCCACTGGACAAAGTCCATTATACAGTACTGAGTATCTTCTTTAAGGAAGGATTAAATGTGTTGAAAGCAGTTTGAAGGAGGTTTAAATTAGATTAGATTCCCTACAGTGTGGAAACAGGCCATTTGGCCCAACAAGTCCACACCAACCCTCTGAAGAGTAACCCACCCAGACCCATTTCCCCCTGACTACTGCACCTGGCCTGCGCACCTTTGGATTGTGGGAGGAAACCCACTCAGACACGGGGAGAATGTGCAAACTCCACACAGACAGTCGCCCAAGGCTGGAATCGAACCCAGGTCCCTGGTGCTGTGAGGCAGCAGTGCTAACCACTGTGCCACCGTGCCACCCTTTACTAGACTAATAGTAAAACAAGGGGGGTTATCTAGTGATGCAGTGATTATATGTGGATTAAAGGGCACCATTATACAAGTGTGGAGCAAGATTTGGAGTAATGAACTGTCACAACCAGATCAGGAGATTGAACCATTGTTGTTATACTCCAGATAGCCAGCGAACTACGTGACACAGATGTCACTGAAGTAGTAATCCAGAGGACCTGGGATAATGGATATCCATGATATATAAGGAAGCACAGCATTGCTCTTTCAGCTCCAATTGAAATCTTGGCCCACATTTTATTTAAATGTTATTGATAAACCTGGAATTAAAAATATTGACCATTAAATTATTGTTGACTATCATAAAACATCTTCCCTGATGTCCCTTCAGGCAGGAAATCTGCCTGGCCTGGCCCACACTGGACTCCAGACCCACCGAGATGTGCTTATCTCCGAAGCGCGAGAAAGCGAGGACTGCAGATGCTCTAGAGTCACAGTCGAAAAGAGTGGCGTTGGAAAAGCACAGCAGGTCAGGCAGCATTTGGGGGAGCAGGAGAGTTGACATTTCAGGCATACATTTCGGAAACATTCGGGCACTCCTAATGAAAGGCTTATGCCCAAAATGTCAACTTTCCTGCTCCTCAGTTGCTGCCTGACCTGCTGTGCTTTTCCAGCACCCCCCCCCCCCATTGAACAGTTTTATCTCTTCACTGCCTCCGATGGGGCCCAGTAAATTAGGAGCAGCAACAAATGCCAGTCTGCCAGCGAGATAAACATCCCATGAAAACAATTGAAAGAAACAACCCCACTTCACAGTTTCTTTTCAACATATGTGTAACACAACTCAGCAAGACTTTGACAACAAGACTAGAGATAACTCCCATTGATCAGCTCTAATTTATTTAAACAGAAAGATATGTGGATCCATGCTTCTAAGAGAAGGCAGAATCATTCATGTTAGTGGGACCTTTTGGGTTTGTTTACAACAATAGTGCATGAATAAAGTGTGTTTTGCTTCAAGCCTGGTAGTTTGACCAATTGAATTGCATCCGAATGTAACACCTGGCACTTGCCTTTTAAATAAGAAAGAAGAATTCAGGTCTGAGCTACCTCCTTGATGTGTTTTGAGGGACGGTTTGGTCTGGTGCATGACAATTCCAAAGACTCATGACTCTCTTGAAGAAAATAAATTTATCTGAAACGGGAGAGTATTTAAACAGAGAGTTCTAATTCTAGATTCTCACAGATGATGAAACATCTTATCTCCATTGACCCCCGTCAAAACTTCTCATGATCTTTCGGTCACCTGTTAAGTCACCTCTTATTCTTTCAAGCTCCATTAGTTACAAACTGATCCTGTAGAACTTTTCTTCAGTAGACAACCTGCCTTATTCTAGTATTAGTCGAGTAAACCGTTTCAACACATTTAATCTTTCCTGAAATAAGATAGCCAATACTATGTACAGGCCTATAGATGTAGAATCATCAATATTCTGTATAATTGAAGCATAACCTTCCCATCTTTGTATTCAATTCCATAAGCAGGAACATTCTCCTAATTACCTGTATCCTAATGTTTTGCCATTCATGTGTTAGGACACTCAGATCCCTCTGCATCTCAGAGTTTTGCAATCTCTCACTATTTAGATGATATACTTTTTTATTCTTTCCACCAGCATGGACAGCATTTCCCCACATTAAACGCCATGTGCCAGATATCTGCCCATTCACTGAACCTATCTATATACCTTTGTATATTCTCTTCACAACTTTCCGACCTGTCATTGCGTCATTAGTAAAACTTAGCAACTGTACCTTTGGTCAATTCATCCAGATCATTTGTAAAAGCTGCAGAAATGTTGAGGACCCAGGGTTGATTTCTGCAGCACACAGCTCTTACAGCTTGTCACCACGAAAATGACACATTTAGGCCAACTCATCATTTCCTCTCCATTAGCCAATCTTCCATCCACACTGATATGCAACCACCTACACCATGAGATTTTTGATTTCAAATTCCTTGGCATTTGCACATCATTGGCCGGACTTTAGCACTCATAGTCAATTCCTTAAGGAAGGTTATGGTGAGTTGTCCTCTTGAACTTCCTAAGTATGGACACCTACAGTGCAGTGAGGAAGGGAATTGCAGGATGTTAACTGAGCGACAATGAAGGAATGGCAATACAGTTCCAAGTCAGCAATAAGATGCCAATTAGTGTGACACCTGAACAAATGCCTTCTGGAAATCTAAGTGTGTCCCATCCACTCTTTGTCCACAGCACAGCTACTTCCTCAAAGAACTCCAACAAATTGGTTAAATACGATATCACTTTTCACAAAACCATGTTGACACTGCGCGGTTACTATAAACCTCTTTAAGCTCCTTCCTAAAATGTCATAACAATAATAGCTCCAGTTGTCTTCCCTATGACAGGTAAACTAACTGATCTCAGAGGAAGGCAACTGGTTGGTGTCAGTCAGAGGACACCCCTGGGCGAGAGGACAAAAGGAAAACTAACTCACACTTCCCTTCCTTCTCAGTCAGTATAAACATTTCCGATCAAAGCAAACAGCGTAAATGGAGTTAGCAGCACTTGTGCCAACCCTTTGCTCTGTACAGACATTCATGAAGGAAGAGAGAGACTTAAAAAAGACATGACGGGCAAAATTTTCCCCTGAGAAAGTGGTTCTCATGTGGAATGAACTTGCTGAGGAAGTGGTGAAGCAGTTACCACATTTAAAAGATATAGATAGGTACACAATTAGGAAAGGTTTGGAGGAGTATGGGCCAGGAGCAGGCAGGTGGGACTAATTTAGTTTGGGGATTATGTTTGACATGGACTGGTTGGAGCGAAGGGTTTTGGTTCGGTGCTGTATGAACTGTGGATAGCACTAGAAAACATCAAAGACTGGCTTAATCAGAACATCACTGGAAATATGTTGCTGGAAATGCGCAGAAGGTCAGGCAGCATCCAAGGAGCAGGAGAATCGACGTTTGGGGCATGAGTTCTTCTTCAGGAATGAGCCCTTAATCAGAACATCAACAAGGTCATCCACCGTTACCACAATTGGAAAGTTTGGAGGACTGTGCTTGCATGTACTCAGATGTCACCTCAAGTCTCACATATACCAAAAATTACCATCAGGCCCAACAGCAAATCAACATACAAGGTTTGAGCTAGGCCACATCTTAAGTATAGTGTTCAAGTTTGGTCTCCTTACCTGAGGAGGGATAGAGTTAGATTGGAAGCAGGGCTCACCAGATTGATTCCAGAGAATAGGGGGTTCTGTCTTATGAAGAGAGATTGAGCAGCTGAGGCCTCTGGTGTTTAGTAGAATGAGAGGAGATCTAAGTGATCCTAAAGGGATCACAGAAAGGATGTTTCCACATGTGGTATAATCTAGAATGAGAGGTCAGTTTTAGGATAAGGGATAGCAAATTTAAAACAGTGATGAGAAAATCTATGGAATTCACTTCTTCAGAGTGCAGTGGATGCTGGGACAATTTAAGGAGGAGACAGATTTTTAATTAGCAATGGGTTTAAAGGGAAGCAGAGTTGAAGCAGAGATAAGATCAACCATGATTATGAAGTCACCTGATGAAGGAGCTGCACTCCAAAAGCTTGCGATTTCAAAGAAACAAGTTGGACTATAACCTAGTGTTGTGTGACTCCTGACCGTACTAAATGAGAAGCAGGCTTGAAGGGCTGAATGGCCCAATCTCATGCGCTTACATTTCTATTCACTTCCTGCAAGACTGACAGATGTAACACCCAGAATAGAATACTGACGCAATCTAACAATGGTAACATAATCCTCACCCCCTTGATTCTCATTCTATTCTTGCAATTAAAGAAGTATTATCTACTTGAAAAACATCTATCAAACTTTAGTAGCTTGCAGATCAAGAAATAGATATTGCTTTTATACAACAAAGCCTTGCAAAAATGATGTGACAAGTTTTATCCTGCTACCATCTGGCAGCAAACAATCAAGAAGATTTTCAAAAGAGTCGCTCAAAGAGTTCCTTTTGTTAAAATTCCTGCTGGAGATGTCTAGGGAATGAAGAGTGGTTGAATGGAGAGACTATAAAAGGGACAATCTGAAAGCAAACAAACAACTGTCAGAGAGTCATAGAGATCTACAGCATTGCAACAGACCCTTCGGTCCAACCCGTCCATGCCACCCAGATATCCCAACCCAATCTAGTCCCACCTGCCTTCGCAATACTCCACTCTGGAGTGAAGGCTTTCTGCGGATACATTGTGAGCCTTTGACAGCCTCTTCAATCAGCCATATTCCTACTGCTACTGAATTCATTCGATCTCTGAGGTAATTCCAGGGAATAAATTGTTTGGTTCATTCAGGCTTTCTGTGCACATTGAATAAAATTAGCTTTATTGTCACATGTACTAAGAGGAGTGGAGTAAAAAGTTGATAATTTGCACGAGGTACCTTAGTACAGCTTCTTCAGCACAAGTTATAAACTCATAGTCATAGACATGTACAGCACGGAAACAGACCCTTCAGTCCAACTCGTCCATGCTGACCAGATATCCTAAACTAATCCAGCAATGTTTGCCAACACTTGGTCCTTATCCCTCAAAACCCTTCCTATTCATATACCCATCCAGATGCCTTTTAAATGTTATAATTGTACCAGCCTCTATCACTTCCTCTGGCAGCTCATTCCATACACGCACCACCTTCTACATGAGAAAGTTGCCCCTTGGGTTCCTTTTAAATTTCTTCGGAAAAACAATACAAAGAAATAAAATTTTTGAGAAGATTTATAGCTCAGGTTGATGATAAGTGGGTAACTTAGCTCACTGAGCTGGAAGGTTCATTTTCAGATGTTCGTCACCATACTAGGAAACATCATCAGTGACCGTGAGAGTCTCTGGTGAAGCGCTGGTGCTATGTCCGACCTCTCCATTTATAGGTATAGGTTTCTTAAAGTGGGTGATGTCATTTTCAGTTTCTTAGAGAATTCTTAGAAGCATGGCATTCTAACCAGAACTCCATCAATAAACACATCAATTTAGATCCTATCTACCTTGCCTTGAAAAAAATGACATCAGCCACGTTAAAAACCAAGACCTATAAATAGAGAGGCAGGACATATGACCAACGCTTCACCAGAGACTCTCACTGAGGATGTTACCTAGTCATGGTGATGAAACTTCTGAAAATGAACCTTCCAGCTCAGCGAGCTAACCTACATACTTAAAGAAATAAAATGTCCAGCATTGCAGATTGTAGGAATAAATTAGAAAATAGAGAAATGACAAGTTCAGAATAGTCCTTCCAACCCAGCCCACGCTGGCACCCAACCCCCAATTGGCACTGCCTCACCTCGAGGTTCACCAGCCTTTAGAGAACACTTTGGTGGCTTCGTGGATCATATGTAAGCATCTTAATCAGAAGGTTAAGTTAAAGTCCCACTCCAGTAACTTGAACACAGGTTCCCCCCTCCAAGGAAGCACTGGAGACAATGGACAGGAGATCAAACCCGGACTGCTCTCCTGAATCAACGCACAATATAGAAAACGTGCAGGTGGATTCTCCTGGAAAATCCCACAATCAATATGATACAAACAAGTCCTCTGACCATTACTGTATTGTCGCTTGCAATGTGGCATGGTGCAGTGATAAAAGATGCTGTATCAATGCACATCTTCCTTGCAGTGCAAGAACATAGCACCCCAGTATTCAACAGGAGCAGAACAAGAAAATCACTGCATGTCCCAACACTCCATGCCATGGAGGAGAATGGGGGAATAATGCTTCTTCAGCTCCCTGTCTTAAGGCTCATTCGCTTTAAATGGTTCTGTCTGAAAACAAGAGGTTTGTAAAAGGTGACATGTTGATATCAACCACTGGCATCATCTGTCACAGTAGAGTGGTTTAGTTCCATCAGCTCAGATCTTGGGTGATGACAGACAACGGTAAATATAAACGTCAGGCAGAATTCAAATCTGTCAGGATGCAATGAGTCAGGCACTGCGAAAGCAAGCCTGTGAGAAGGGAAAAAGAAGCTTGACAGTTGAAACATAAGAATTAGGAGCAGGAGCGGGCAATTCACTCGAGCCTCCTTCATTATTTAATACAATCACACTCATCCTCAAGCTCCAATTTGCTACCCTGTTCCCAGAAGCCTTTCCTGATGAAAGATGCTGTATCAATGCACATCTTTCTTGCAGTGCAAGAATATAGCACCCCAGTATTCTACAGGAGCAGAACAAGAAAATCACTGCATGTCCCAACACTCCATGCCATGGAGGAGAATCTGTCTGTCTCCTCCTCAAATTTATTCAGTGTCCCCAGCATTCACTGCACTATTACATATGTCCCCCTCCAACTCAGCGGTCTAGGCATCTTTCTATAATCTAGGAGAAAGTGAGGACTGCAGATGCTCAGTCGAGAGTGTGGTGCTGGAAAAGCACAGCAGGTCAGGCAGCAGGAGAATCGACGTTTCGGGCATGAGCTCATTCCTGATGAAGGGCTTATGCCCGAAACGAGAATTCTCCTGCTCCTCGGGCTGCGCTTTTCCAACACCACACTCTCGACATCTTTCCATATCTTACTTTGATTAAGTCAACCGAATGAAAAACTTCAATTGACTAATTAAAAGGCGCTTAAAGAGGCAATCTTCAAAGGAAATCTAATAAATTAAACTCAAATTATGGTCCCAGGTTGATGACATGCTCCAGACTCTAGAAAGTCTAAATAAACATGCAAATGAATGAGTTATGTCAAATCAGAAGTTACTATTCATAACAAAAAAAAATTAAGGCAAATTTAAATTAAAATTTGGCCAGAACTGATGCACTCTATACCGCTCCCCCAGAAACACCATCCCCCACAGTGCCAGAACATCCCCACCCCTGACCTCAGCCCCAGCACTGCCCCTACCGATGCTAATAGGACACAGGCAGCTTCAGGCCTGTCACTGGACACTTAGTGGCCCCTCCTCAGAGGCATTGGGAGTGGGTTTACACATGGAAGGGAGCCAAGCAGTTAAATATAATGACCCTGTCCACAGTTTGCTGCCTGGATCTGTATGTAGAGACACAGACACACAGAACATTGAGCAGGAGATAAAGTGAGGGCGATCAGAGGTGCCCCCGGTTCCCACCTCTGTACGGGAGCTCAGGACTTCCCTTGGGCCGGTGAATTACTACGGAAAGTTCATACGTAACCCTGGCCTCCATCCTGGCACCTTTGCGACAACTCCTAAAAGGGTCAGCATTGGTGATGGTCGTGTCACCAAGCTCTAGCTTTCAGGGAAGTGAAGAACCAGCTATTATCCTCTAAGGTGTTGGCACATTGTGACTCCAAGCGAGATCTGATATTCTCCTGTGATGCCTCCCGATTAGCTCATTGGTCATCCAATGGATAGGAATGCCCAATGGTGTATGCATCCAGGATTTTGGCCAATGCAGAGTGTTAATATGCCCAGATAGAGAAGGAAGGCTTGGACGTCATATTTGGAGTCAGGAAGTTCCACCAATATCTTTCCAGATAGAACCTCGTAATAACAACAGGCCATAATCTCCTGCTGGGTCTACTTAAAGAGGATAAGGCAGTGCCACCCATAGCTTCAGTCTGAATTCAGTGGTGGGCTTGAATACTAAGTGCGCATAATTACAAATTGGAACACAGTCCAGGAGGCCCAGTAGTGAATGCAGATGTATTAAGCTGCCTCCCACTGGCAGTTTGTTTTTGATGAGAGGACCACCCCTGATGTAACTATTGGGCTGGCTCCAACAGAATTGTTAATGGGGAGAAAACTCCGCACCAAGTTAAATCTGATCTTCCCAGATCGGGGGGGGGGAATGGTGATGGTAGTGGTAGAATGGGGGAGGAGGGGGTGGTCCACAGCACAAGGAATGCCAATGCCGGACTCAAGACTAAGCGAGAGAGGCATTTTACATCAGGGGATGAAGTTTGATGTCAGAACCACAGTCATGGTACTGCATGGATAAGAGACATGGTCAACGCAAGGTTAGGTTCAGTGACGTATAAAGTTCTGGTTGGTGTGACAGTCCTGAACAAGCATGTGGACTGTATGAAAGCTACAAAGGTGCAAACGGCCTGGGCACAAAGCGCACCCAGTTCCACGACAGCCTTTCCGACTGTTCTGGAACCCGTGGCTTCTCCCTCTTGGTCAAGCTTTGAAATCCCTCGGAATCAGAGATGGACACAGTGGATATCACGGCCTTGATGCCCTTGCTGCCTGAAGAGAAGAATTAATTTCTTCCTGGTGGAAGAGGTGAGCTACCCACTGCCCGTGTTGGAGGCAGGATTGGAGGAACCTGACCCAGTACTAAAACAGCCCAGGAGGAGCTAAAAGAAAAAGATCCAGCCCTTGTCCTCAGACTCAGAGAGAGAGGGAGGTAGTGATCGTCAAAAGGTCAGCCACGTGGATCTCATGGATTATAAGTTGCCTGATTGGGGCTTTTAACCTGGTCACACAGTAGTAAAGCACAGAAGCAAACCCTTGCGTCCAACTCACTTATGCCAACTAGATATCCCATATCAATCTAGTCCCATCTGCCAGGTCAGTCAGAGAGCCCTGGCTGACAGATGTAAACAGGAATGTCAGAGGTTCTATCCACTCAGAGCTGGCTGTGAGGAAACTGGATCAGTCTTGAGGACGTTAGCCATGTAAAGAAAGAGTAACTTGGTGACGGGATACTGGCCTCTATGGAGTTACTTCAATGGCCTCAACTGTTTTCAGTGGCAGAGAATTCCACAGACTCACTACTCCCTGGGTGTAAAAAAAATTAGACTGTTACCCATAATTCTGTGTGTTACGTATTGGGTACGTAAAGCTGGTCAGGTAACCCGGGGCGGAGCTTGGGGTCAGCCTAGAACCAGCTGTGGAGGTATGAACATGTTCAGATTTACTATTTGCCTATCTTACGGTTCATTCCTAGCTTCAAAGGGAGCACCAACAAAACGCTGGACTTCTCTGTCATTGGGGATATCTTTCCTGTCTTTACCCTGACTAGTCCTGTTGGAATTTTATAGGTTCTTGATTAGATTAGATTGCCCACAATGTGGAAACAAGCCCTTCGGCCCAACAAGTCCATACTGACCCGCCAAAGCGCAATCCAGCCAAATCCGTTCCCCTACATCTACCCCTTCACCTCACGCTATGGACAATTTAGCATGGCCAATTCACCTGACTTGCACATTTTTGGACTGTGGGAGGAAACCAGAGCACACGGAGGAAACCCACACAGACATGGGGAGAATGTGCAACTCCACACAGTCAGTTGCCCTAGGTGGGAATTGAACCCGGGTCTCTGGCGCTGTGAGGCAGCAGTGCTAATCATTGTGCCACCGTGCCACCCACTATAGGATCTCCTCCCTGACTCCATGTTATTCTTCTAAACTCCAGTGAATATCGTCCTAGCCAATCCAGTCTCTCAGATTACAGCTCGACCCAATAACAGAACCATTAGGAGGTTCGCCAAGACTGTCTACCAACCCTGCAGCAGATGACCAGTGTGGTGCTAACGTGCAGTCAGAAATTAAGCAGTAGCTCTGTCAAAAAGTGCAAGCTGTTGGGGGCGGGGAGAGGGGTGGCTGCAGTATTGAGAAACGCATGGAACACGGACTGTCTGGGCTGTAGACAATCCAAGCAGAGTTAGAATCTGTGATCCACCAGGGCCTCCTATTGCAATGGAATACTGTGCACAACAAACATATATATGTCATATCCCAAGTATTTCGTTATATGTGCTCATGGTGCTGGTCAATGCCCTTTAACTGTGCATCCTTGACGATACAATTAATGTCCCATTAACAGGGATGCCTGGGAAAGAGTTTGCATTCAGCTCTCGAACACGATTAGAGTGACCACTAAGCTGCCAACTTGCTTGGGGAACTAGATCAACAACCAAGACGGAACGGTTCAGGGCATGGTTCTGCAGCAGATTTCACAATATTTCCTCGCACTATTTACTATCAGCCATGCACCAGTTGGTAGCACTCCCATCTGAGTCACAATGATCCTGCATTCAGATCCCACTCCAGAGGCTCAGAACAAAATTCAAGGCAGATATTTCGAGTATTAACGAGGGAGGTGCTGCAGGGTTTCAGGTGCTACCCTTCAAAAACGACCTGCTGACAGCTGGATGATAAAGATCCCATGGCACTCCTTCAGAGAAGACCAGGTGGAACATGGGCCGAATGGCCTAATTCTGCTCCTATATCTTATGATTTCCTGGCCCATATCTACCTCTGAATAAACATCACAAGAACAGATCATTACCACATTGCTATTCATGCGAGATCACTGTGTGTAATCTGGTTGCTGCTTTGTCTACGTAGCCACAGAGTCAGACAGCACAGAAACAGACCCTGCAGTCCAACTAGCCCATGCTGACCATAATCCCAAAGCAAACTAGTCCCACCTGTCTGCACATGGCTCGTACCACCTCCCCCCCCACCACCACCCGTTTCTTATTCATCAACTTATCCAAGTATCTTTTAAATGTTGTCACTGTACTCCTATCCACCACTTCCTCTGTAAGTTCATTCCACATACGAACCACTCTCTGTGTAAAAGAATTACCCCTTGTGTCCTCTTTAAACCTTTTTCCTTTCATCTTAAAAATATGCCCATTAGTTTTGAACTCCCCTGTGTTGGCAGCTTAGTGGTCACTCTAATCGTGTTCGAGAGCTGAATGCAAACTCTTTCCCAGGCATCCCTGTTAATGGGACATTAATTGTATCGTCAAGGGAAAAGACCCCTGTGATTTACTGTATCTATGCACCTCATGATTTTATAAACCTCTATTCGTTCACCCGTCAACCTCCTACATTTCCATGAGAAAACGTCCCAGTCATTCCAGTCAATTTTTAGATCTTAAACCCTCCATTCCCGGTAACATCCTGGTAAATCGTTTGTGAACCCTCTCAGGTTTAATAACATCTTTCCTACAACAGGGCGACACTGTACTCCAGAAGAGGCCTCATTTACATCTTGTACAACCTCAACACGACGTCCCAACTCCTATACTCAAAGGTCTGAACAATGAAGGCAAGTGTGTTGAACACCTTCTTAACCACACTGTCTCCATGATGCAAAATTTCAAAGAATTATGTATTGGAACCCCTAGATCTCTCTGTCCTACACCACCACCCAGGGCTCGACTCTTCATTGTATAAGCCCTGTCATTGTTTATTTTACCAAAACACAATATATCACATTTATCCAAATTGAATTGCATCTGCTAATCCTCAGCCTACTGACCCAACTGATCATTACAATAATGGTGGTACTTCATTTGCTGTCAAACACTTTTGAGATATCCAGTGGTTATAAAAGGTGATTTTTTTTTAAATGCAGGGATTATTTTACTATTTGAAGGAAGAGGCTAGCCTTAAATTGGACCTATCAGCTTCATAACGGCCTTTGGTCCCGTGTCCAATTGAGAAACAGAAACCTGCACATCACTACTCAAAAACAAACTCTATCTCATTGCAGACTGTGTGACAAAGTTTGATCTAAATCCAGGAGCTGCGACAAGTGCTTGCAAAGAGACATCCCCTTTGCAATCTGGCTTTGGAAACATCTTCTGACTCCTTAACTTCGATAACAAGTAGAAGTCTGCTGGGTGAGTGAAACAAGCCCAGAACAGAGTTGCGTACCTTGCCAAACACTTCTCTTCCGCTGCACATCGTAGGGAATACAAGTGAGACCTCTGCACGTACGTGGATGCTTGGACGTAGTGGGGATCCGGTACCAAGTCAGGCAAACCTGAATGAAACAGGGGAGGAAAAGGAAAAAGAAACTGTCATACATCGCTGAACAAAGTTCATCTTCATGGCCAACACATGGCTTTGCACACTGGAGGCCCAGGGCAGATCATTTTCTTAAACGTGGAGTCTTCTAATCCAAATGGGTCGAAGAGTGGAATTTCTATCTGGGTAAATAATAAAATGCTGCAGAAACTCAGCAGACCTGGTGCCAATCATAAAGAGAGAAACAGAGTTCATGTTTTTTTGAGAGCAACACAGCCTTTCTTCAGTTCTTCCACTGTCTTATCTTTTCTCCCCATAAAATAAATGTTTCCTCCATATTTGACCGCACAGTTATCCTTTCAGGTAGCCCACATAGATTTTCCCACGTCAGGTACGGGAGGTCATAGAGTCATAGAGTCATAGAAATGTACAGCATGGAAACAGACCCTTCGGTCCAACCCATCCACGCCAACCAGATATCCCAACCCAATCTAGTCCCACCTGCCGGCACCCAGCCCATATCCCTCCAAACGCTTCCTATTCATATACCCATCCAGATGCCTCTTAAATGTTGCAATTGCACCAGCCTCCACCACTTCCTCTGGCAGCTCATTCCATACACATACCACCCTCTGCGTGAAAAAGTTGCCCCTTAGGTCTCTTTTATATCTTTCCCCTCTCACCCTAAACCTATGCCCTCTAGTTCTGGACTCCCCGACCTCAGGGAAAAGACTTTGCCTATTTACGCTATCCATGCCCCTCATAATTTTGTAAACCTCTAAAAGGTCACCCCTCAGCCTCCAACGCTCCAGGGAAAACAGCCCCAGCCTGTTCAGCCCCTTCTTAAAGGTTGCCCCAAAAGTTACAGAGTCCGAGGATCTTACCAAATTCCGAGCAAGGGCAGTTCTCTGGGATTGTGTCAAAATATGCTGGAGGGGACAAATCCTCAGGCACTTGCCAATAAATACCAACTGCGCTCACAGGAATTAATACGAGGAGCGAGGAATCCAGAAAATGCTGACAATGGCAAGGGTTGCCCCTGGAAATCACCAACATTTGCCCATTATTATCATGCCAATAAGTGCAGGGCACTGGTGTGAGGCCAGTGTATGCCTAAATGTATGCTGTGAATGTCCACCACCGCCAAGAAAAAAGATGGCTGGTCGATATTTCCCATGCTGCCTATAACCTGCTGAAACAATCTTACTTCTATCAAGTCATGTTGAGAAATCTCAACCCAAAATAACTAGCACCATCCATTAACTACCTGTCACTTCAACCCTCTCTCATCCAACCAACTGTGTATTCAGGAAATCACCATCTTCTCTTTCCCTCTCCTGTTTCATGTTGCGATATCACAGTGGGGGTCACAGATACCATCCTCAGGTTCTTAATGTCTTCTGTCAGCCTCAAATTACAGTCAATTTAGTGATGCCTGTGGTCGGGTTAGAGTAGATAGGGAAGAACAGTTCCCATGCGTGAAAAGAGTCAAGGACCTGACAGTTTTAAAGTGTTTTACAAAAGAAGCAACTGCAAAGTGCAAAACCACCTTAACATGCAGCGAGTGTGGAGGATACTAAATGCACTGCCTGGAACTGTGCTGAGGTAGGTTCAATAGAGCCTTTCAAGAGGGTTTTAGTTGGTTGTTTAAATAGAATAGAATCCCTACAGTGTGGAAGTAGGCCCTTCGGACCAACAAGTCCATACTGACCCTCCAAAGAGTATCCCACCCTAACCCATTCCCTACCCTTTTACTCTACATTTACCCCTGACTAATGCACCTAACACTATGGGCAATTTAGAACAGCCAGTCCACCTGACCTGCACATCTTTGGACAGGGGGAGGAAACCAGAGCACCGGGAGGAAACCCACACAGACACGGGGAGAATGTGCAAACTCCGCACAGACAGTCACCTGAGGCTGGAATTGAACTCGGGGCCCTGGGGCTGTGAGGCAGCAGTGCTAACCACTGGAAATAGAGTCAATGTGTGGGGTCATGGGGAAAAGGCAGGAGGTAGGCACAAATTTGATTGCTCAGATAGCCAGTGCTGTCACAGTAGGCTGAATGGTCTCCTTCAGTTTTTGGGGACATCAGACAATTATAGGAGGGAGATGGGGGGGAAAGAGGGTTGCAATGGTGGATTTAGATAAGAAAAAGAGTTGAAGGCAGTCCAAATCTAGAGGGCTTAGGTTTAAGGTGAGAGGGGAAAGGTTTAAAAGGGACCTAAGGGCAACATTTACACGCAGAAGGTGGTGCATGTATGGAATGAGCTGCCAGAGGAAGTGGTGGAGATTTATAAAACTATAACCTTTAAAAGGCATCTGGATGGGTATATGAATAGGAAGGGTTTGGAGAGATATGGGCCAGGTGTAGGCAGGTGGCACTAAACTGGGTTTGGGATATCTGGCCGGCATGGACGGGTTGGACGGAAGGGTCTGTTTCTGTGCTGTACATCTCTATGACTCTCATAAGCCATTGGGACAGTGGTGGTTTTAACATCTCAGAGGACACTTGCTGAGCAGTACCTTAGACTATTCACTTGGACTATGAACTCAAAACCAATAGTGGTGCTCAACTCCGGATTCATGAGGAATTCAGCAATTTCTCTGAGCAGAGCTTACACAGGAATGAGAGATGGACCATGGGTCTGGAATTTGATTGCTCCAACCGTTCTCTTGAATACTCGTCTGCTTGAAGTCAAGCCAGGTTTATATTTTCCAAATGTGAAGTGGATGCCCAGTGTTTATCAGGAATTGAGAACTATTGATGTATAAAAAAATGAATGGCCTAAATGTTTACATATCCTTCAAAGTATTTACAGTACATGAAGCAAGCAAGGCGGATGTAACTTGTGTCGTTTTGTTAGTGTTTCATGGCCCTAGTTGCATGTATTTCCTCCTTAAATAAACAGTTTGGCCATAAAATAGTTTCAAGCTCTAAAACGGTCCAAATACTTAAAGTAAAACCTCATAGAGGGAGTTCGTTCACTAACCCTAAGCAATGACAAAGTCTTACAATGTGCCACAAAGTGATACTACAGCAAACGGAGGAAGGGTTAAAAATTACAATGCCTCTCACTTTGGAACTTTTTTTTATTAGCGAAGATCTCGACCTCACTGGGCTAATGATTCAGAGGCCTCAGCTAATGGGATTCAAATGGCAGCTGGTCTGACTTAAATTCATTTCATAAATCAGGAATGCAAGGCTAGAGTCAGTTATGGTGATGATGAATCTATCATCAATTGTTGTAAAAACCCATCTGGGTCACCAGGGAAGGAAGTCTGTTGTCCCCACCTGCTCCGGCCTAAGTGTGACTCCAGACTCCCAGCAACATGGTTGACTCTTCCTTACCTTCAGAAGTGACTGAGCAAGCCACTAAATTCAAGGACAATTCAGGATGAGGGGAAAAAAAACCCGGCCCCACGTCCTATGGGGCAGCATGGTGGCTCAGTGGTTAGCATTGCTGACTCACAGCACCAGGAACCTGGGTTCGATCCCCACCTTGGGCGACTGTCTGTGTGGAGTTTGCACATTCTCCCCGTGTCTGCGTGGGTTTCCTCCGGGTGCTCCAGTTTCCTCACACAGTCACAAAGATGTGCAGGTCAGGTGAATTGGCCATGCTAAATTGCCCACAATGTTAGTTCATTAATCAGGGGTAAATGAAGAGGAGCGGGTCTGGATGGGTTACTCTTCGGAGGGTCGGTGTGGACTTGTTGGGCCAAAGGGCCTATTCCCATACTGTAGGGAATGTAATCTAATCTATGCGAGGATGAAAAAAATGTTGAACATCAAAAGGGAGCACTAAGCTAAATGAAGCCACTCACAGTGAGTTGTACATTTATCAGGGTCCCGGTCAGCTTCCTTATGTCCTACCCCCTCAATGGAGATATGGCAATGAGAGGATACTCTCGAGGAGGTGAAAGAGGATTTAGAGTCATAGAGTTGTACAGCACAGAAACAGATCATTCAGTCCAACCCCTCCAAGATGATCAGATATCCTAACCTAATCTCATCCCATTTGCCAGCACTTGGCCCATTCCCCCAAATCCTACCTATTCATATACCCCTCAGATGCCTTTTAAATGTTGCAATTGTACCAGCCTCCACCACTTCCTCTGGTAGCCCATTCCACACATGCAACACTCTCTGTGTGAAAACGTTGCCACTTAGGTCCCTTTTAAATCTTTCACCTCTCATCCTAAACCTCTGCCCTCTAGTTCTGGACTCCCCCATCCCAGGGAAAAGGCTTTGGCTAATCACCCTATCCATGCCCCCTCACGATTTTATGAACTTCTACAAAATCACGCCTCAGACTCTGATGCTACAGGGAAAACAGCTCCAGCCTACTCAGCCTCTCGCTATAGCTCACATCCTCCAACCCCAATGTCATCTTTGTAAATCTTTTCTGAACCCTTTCAAGTTTCACAACTTCTTTCCGATGGTAAGGAGACCAGAATTGTACGCAGCATTCCAAAAGGTGCCTAACTAATGTTCTGTACAGTCGCAACATGACATCCCAACTCCTATATTTGATGCACTGACCAATAAAGACAAGCAGATCAAACACCTTCTTCACTATCCTGTCTACCTGTGACTCTATCTTCAATGATCAATGAACCTGCATTCTAATGTCTCTGTTTCTCTCCAATTTTCTTCGGAAAGCTGAACCACAAAAATTCAAGAAGCCATTGGTGCTAACCATCCGCTCTGTTCCATGGTCAAGCAGTCACTCTTCATAGCTTCCTCTTTTCCTATACCTAGTTGTGTCTAAAGTGCTGAGGTAAGTTATTCATAACACTACATCCCTCAGGATAGGGGCCCCATTAACCATGGTGGAGGGGAAACAGCCATTAGCAAGTGCTCAAATCCAACCAGGGTATGTGATGAAAATGAATTGAATACGTCTGATAATCCGAAAATGGTGGACACTTCCAGATTGTTACAAAATCACAACTGATTCTCTAATGTCCTTCACTATAGAGTCGCTGTCATTCTACCTGAATGGTTCATCCTCGATATCTTCAGGGTAACCAGACAGATCACAACAACTATCCTCAACACTACTGTCCACAGCCCAAGAATACAAAGGGTCAGATATTTAATCCAGCTCCTGCTGTTTACCAGGTTAGGACAATGTTTTGTCAGGGAGACAATTATCATCGCTGCAAATTCCTCCCAGCCGACTAAAAACGAAACTGCAAACAAACTCCGCTCTGTTGCAAGATTTAACAGAAGGAGATTTGTTTGCATTCTACCCATGAATTCGAAAGAATGATCTTCAGATTCGAGAGGATACATAGGGTGAGACACATTCCCTAAAGATTCTCCTTTGGGTTGATGGGGAGGTACCAGAAAACAGCACAGGGATTTCACTGTCAAACGAATGATGGGTGAATGGAAAAATTCATCCTTATTTTTTAGCGTGAGCTGCAGTTGAAAGAAAAATGTTACATTTCTGTGGTAGCCCACATATTTCATAGTTAAATTAATTTCAACTTTATTCATTGTTACAGTGTAGCGTCAACGGATGAGAGCAGACACTGGTGTAGGACCAGGAAAATGTTCTGGGGAACAGGGGATTCAATCCCACTACAGCATCTGATGGACTTTGGATTTGATTGCCCTAGAATTTAAAGCTAGTCTAAGTAATAATGGCCATGAAACAGTAGCTGTTTGCCAGAAAACCCCATCTGTTTCACTAATAGGGAAGGAAATCTGCCATTCTTACCTAGTCTGGCCGAGATATGCCTCCTGATCTACAGCTCTGTGGTTGACTCTTGACAATCTTCTGAAATGGCCTAGCATTTCACTCAGCATCAAGAGATGGACAACAAATGCTTGACTTGTTCACATCATATGCAAAAATCTTTCTTCACTAACAAGGGAGTCAAAGAGTATTGAACTATTGAATCCCTACAGGGCAGAACGAGGCCTTGCAGTCCCATTTCCAGAAGGTATTTGACAAGGTGCTGTTAAAAAAGGCTGCTGCATAAGATTATCATCGCTACAAATTCCTCCCAGCCTACTAGAAATGAAACTGCAAACAAACTCTGCTCTGCTGCAAGATTTAACAGAAGGAGATTTGTTTGCATTCTAACCATGAATTTGAAAGAATGATCTTCAAATTTGAGAGGATACATAAAGTGAGGCCCATAGTGTTTCAGGTAATGTGTTAGCAAGGTTAGAAGATTAGATAACTAACAGAAAGCAAAGAGTGGGGATACATGAGTGCTTTTCTGCTTGGAAATCCGTGGCTAATGGTGTGCCTCAGGGATCAGTGATGGGACTGTCATTGTTTACAAATTACATCGACTATTTAGAGTTGGGGACCAAGTCTAATGCATCAAAGTTCGCAGATGACACTAAGATGAGTGGTAAAACAGTGTACAAAGGACATTGCAAGTCTGCAGAGGGATATAGATGATTAAGTGAGTGGACAAGGGTCTGGCAGATGGAGTACAATGTTGGCAAATGTGAGGTCATCCATTGGTCAGAGTAATAGCAAAATTGACTATTAATTAAATGGTAAAAAATTGCAGCATGCTGCTGTGCAGAGGGACCTGGGTGTCCTTGTGCATGAATCTCAAAAGTTGGTTTGTAGACAATTAAGAAGGCAAATAAAATATTGTCCTTCCTTGCTAGAGGAAAATAGGGAGGTTATACTGCAGCTGTATAGGGTGTTTGTGAGGCTACACCTGGAGTACTGTGTACTTTTGGACTCCTGACTTGAGAAAGGATGGGTTGGCACTAAGAGGGGATGCAGAGGAGGTTCACTAGGTTGATTCTGGAATTGAGGGGGTTGGCTGCTGAGGAGAGATTGAGGGCTGTATTCACCAGAATTTAGAAGAATGAGAGGGATCTTATAGAAGTATAAAATTAAGAAGGGAATAGATCAGATAGAAGCTGGGAAGTTGTTTCCACTAGAACATAGAACATTACAGTGTAGTACAGGCCCTTGGGCCCCCAATATTGCACCGACCTATTGAACCAATCTGAAGCCCATCTAACTTACACTATCCTATTTTCATCCGTATGTCTATTCTATGACCATTTAACTGCCCTTAAAGTTGCTGAGTCTAACTGCTGTGGCAGGCAGTGTGTTCCATGCCCTTACTACTCAGAGAAGAAACTACCTCTGACTCTGTCCTATATCTATCACACCTCGATTTAAAGCTATGTCCCCTCATGCTAGCCATCATCATCAAAAGAAAAAGGCTCTCACTGTCCACTCTATCTAATCTTCTGATTATCTTACATGTCTCAATTAAGTCAGCTTTCAACTTTCTTCTCTCTAACAAAAACAGCCTCAAGTCCCTCAGCTTTCCTCACAAGACCTTCCCTCCATACCAGGTAACATCCTAGTAAATCTCTTCTGAACCCTTTCCAAAGCTACCACATCTTTCCTATAATGCAATAACCAGGACTGTATGCAATACTCCAAGTGCAGCCACACTAGAGTTTTGTACAGCTGCAACATGACCTCATGGTCCTGAAACTCAATCCCTCCACCAATAAAAGTTGACACACTGTATGCCTTCTTAATGGCCCTACCAACCTGGGTGGCAACTTTCAGGGATCTATGTACATGAACACCAAGATCTCTCTGCTCATCTATAATACCAAGAATCTTACCATTAGCCCAGTACTCTCTGTTTCTGTTACTCCATCCAAAGTGAATCACCTCACAATTTTCTACATTAAATTCCATTTGCCACCTCTCAACCCAGTTCTGTAGTTTATCTATGTTCCTCTGTAACCTGCAACATCCTTTGGCACTATCCACAACTCCACCATACTTAGTGTCATCCACAAATTTACTAACCCACCCATTAACCCATCAACCATTCAAAAAAATATCACACAGCAGTGGCTTCAAAACAGATCCTTGCAATAAGTCACTAGTATCTTGAACTCCAGGATGAACATTTCCCATCAACCACCACCATCTGTTTTCTTTCAGCTAGCCAATTTCAGATCCAAATCGCTAAATAACCTTCAATCCCATGCCTCTGTATTTTGCGCAATAGCCTACCATGGGGAACCTTATCAAATGCCTCAGTGAAATCCATATACACCACATCAACCAGTTTACTCTCAACCATCTATCTGGTCACCTTCTCAAAGAATTCAATAAGGTTTGTGAGGCATGACCTATCCTTCACAAAACCGTGCTGACTATCCCTAATCAACTTATGCCTCTCTCCATGATTATAAATCCTACCTCTTATAACCTTTTTAACACTTTGCCCACAACTGAAGTAAGGCTCACTGGTCTATAATCACCAGGGTTGTCTCTACTCCTTTCTTGAACAAGGGAACATTTGCTATCCTCCAATCTTCTGGCACTATTTCTGTAGACAATGACGACATAAAGATCGAAGTCAAAGGCTCTGCAATCTCCTCCCTGGCTTCCCAGAGAATCCTAGGATAAATCCCATTTGGCTGTGGGGACTTATCTCTTTTCACACTTTCCAGAATTGCTAACACCTCTGCTTGAACCTCAATCCCATCTATTCTAATAGCCTATTCCTCAGTATTCTCCTTGACAACATTGTCTTTTTCCAGTGTGTATACTGATGAAAGATATTCATTCAGCGCTTCAATATCTCCTTGGGCTCCATACACAACTTTCCACTACCTTTCTTGATTGGTCAGAATCTTACTCTCATCATTCTTTTATTCCTGACATGCCAATAGAAAGCTTTAGGGTTTTCCTTGATCCAATCTGCCAACGACTTCTCATGTCTCGTCCGGTCCCTTCGTAGCTCTCTCTTGAGTAAAATGGCCAGATCATGTGATTCAATCAGGATGTTGCTGGAATGGAAGGCTTGAGTTATTAGAAGAAACTGGATAGGCTGGGACATGATCGGAGGAGGTTAAGGGGTGATATTATAGAGCCTTATAAAATAATGAGAGATATAGATAAGGTGAATGGCAGGTATATTTTCCCTAGGGTGGTGGGGAATTTCAAGACTACAGGGCATATTTTTCAGATGAAAGGAGAAAGATTTGAAAAGGACATGAGGGGCAACTTATTTTAAACAGAGAGTGGCTCGAGTGTGGAATGAGCTTCCAGAGGAAGTGGCGGATTCAAATACAGTTACAATATTTAAAAGACATTTTGATAAGTACACGAATAAGAAATAAAAACCAAAAAGAACTGCAGATGCTGTAAATTAGAAACAAAAACAGCAAGTTGCTGGAAAAGCTCAGCAGGTCTGATAGCATCTGTGGAGAGAAATCAGAGTTAATGTTTCAGGTCCATTGACCCTTCCTCAGAACTTGAATCAGAAATGTTTGGAGGGATATGGGCCAAGTGCAGGCAAGTGGGACTGGTTTAGTTTGGGATTATGGTCAGCATGGACTGGTTGGGCCGAAGGGTCTGTATGACTCTATGACTCTACAATTGATGGTCAGAACACTGGAACAAGACTTCTCCTCAAAATGAAACAATGAGATATTTTGAAACCATCTCATGAGCAGTGTCTATGAACATGATAAAGACATTTGCAGCAGCTGAGCTTTGTACCTCATCACGATTAGTGAGCCAAAGTATTTGAATCTCGATGGTTAAAGGCTAATTTCTTGGAATTAAGTTTTGATGGCAATCTTGAATTTAAGGGACAGTACTCAACAACAACCTGTATTGATAGGGCACCTTTAACATTTGCAACTATTCTAAGGCATGTCTGCAGCTGACTTGTTCTGAGCAGAAGAGAAATGGTATATCCTACATACCAGCCCCTCTGATCTAAAATTCCTGAAGCACATTCCCAATATTGGGAAGCTTTCCATTTGGGAACAAATACAATTTATCCCATATTTACATTTTATTGCAAAGTGCAAGAACCACAGAACTAAAATACAGGATTCGACTTTCAGCAAAGGTTAATGCCTTGATGATTACCACAACTTATAAAAACAGCTGGATAAATATCTGATTGGAAATGTAATTGAAGGTTACTTGGTTAAATGCAGGCAGATGATTAAATACTCCAGGGCCTGTTACAATCTTCATACTCCTACAACAATGCAGATGCCATCTGTGGAAAAGCAACCAGCTAGCAAAGAATAATAAGAGGTTGAAAGGTTAAAAAGATAGCCTGGAGTTCTGCCCAACAACTCTCAGGGGTCCTGGAGAAACATTTGTGGAACTTAAGATACATCGGGTAGGGCTCACTATAGACCTGAGAAGGAAGATTTATAGGATAAAGTGCATTTCCGAGTACCCAGCTGAAAGGTCCTTAATGCGGTTAACACACAAAAGGTCACTACATGGAACAAGAGGTGGGACTGCCTCTACTCATCATTACCACATAGGTCAATGAAAGTGCAAATCTGTGACATCTCTGTTCTGGCAGCTTCAAATATTTAACAGAGCTACAGTGAAGTAATGACATAACACTCTCCAGACACCTTCAGGCAATGAGTGGTACAGTATGCTTTCCCCAAATATCCCCATGTCTCCTTGCTGGAGAACATTCCAGAATACCACAGTACACTGTGAAAACAACATGTTTGATATCACTGAACCAGGACTTCTTAAAGTTTATTCTCTCACGGAGGATGTGGGCATCATTGGTGAAACCGGCATTTGTTGCTATCCCCAATTGCCCTTCGAACTGCGTGTCTTGCTAAGCCACTTCAGAGGGCAATAAAGAGTTAGCCACGTCACTGTGGGTCTGCGATTCCAAGTAAGGATGGCAAATGTCCTTCCCAAAAAATAGTTAGAAAACCTGATAGATTTTATGACAATCGACGATTGTAAAGATCACCATTACAACAACAACAACAACAACACTCTAAAAGCTTGACACCATCCAGGATAAAACAGCCCACCATTCTATTCACCGTCAACGTTCAGACAGCGCCTTCCAACCCACGGCCACTTCCATCTCGAAGGACAAAGGCAGCAGATGGTAACACTGTGCCCTACAAGGTCTCCTCCAAGCCAATCAACATCCTGAGTTCCTACAGTGTTGCTGGATCAAGATCCTAGCATTCTCTCCCTTAGGTCATTGTGGGTCTACCTACAGCATACGCATTGCAGTGGTGCAAGAGGTCAGTTCACCATCACCTTGCAAGTAGGGACAAGCAATAAAAGTTGGCCAGTGACACTCATATCCTACAAATCAATAGAAAATATTAAGGTTGTTGTGTAGGTTTCTGAAGGGGTTAATGTTCATCAAATCCCTACAGTGTGGAAGCAGGCCATTTGGCCCATCAAGTCCACACTGACCCTCCAAACAGCATCTCCCAGAACCACTGCACGACCAAACGCCTGTAACCCTGCATTTCCCATGGCTAATCCACCTCGCCTGCATTTACCGGGATACTATGGGGAATTGAGAATGGCCAATTCACCCAGCCTGCACATCTCTGGACTGTGGGAGGAAACCATTCAGAGACAGGGAGAAAGTGCAAACTCCACACAGTCACTTGAGCCTGGAATCAACCCAAGTGCCATGCACTTGAGGCAGCAGTGCCAACCACTGAGCCACTGTGCCACCCTGTTCATGTTATGTGACTCCAAATACCAATGTCACATACAGTCTATGGAGGGAGATCAGGAGTACTATTCCAGTGATCAGAGGGAACAGGTGCCAGGTTTGGAGGAGTTGAGCTGTAGGGAGAGACCGAATAGGGCGGCACGGTGGCACAGTGGTTAGCACTGCTGCCTCACAGCGCCTGTAGACCCGGGTTCAATTCCCGACTCAGGCGACTGACTGTGTGGAGTTTGCACGTTCTCCCCGTGTCTGCGTGGGTTTCCTCCGGGTGCTCCGGTTTCCTCCCACAGTCACAAAGATGTGCGGGTCAGGTGAATTGGCCAAGCTAAATTGCCCGTAGTGTTAGGTAAGGGGTAAATGTAGGGGTATGTGTGGGTTGCGCTTCGGCGGGTCGGTGTGGACTTGTTGGGCCGAAGGGCCCGTTTCCACACTGTAAGTCTAATCTAATCTAATCTAATCTAACCTTTCCAGGCTGGGGCTATTCAACTTGACAGCTCAGGGGTGATCTTATAGAGGTTTAGAAAATTATGAGGGGGATGGATGGGGGTGAATGGACAAGGTCTTTTCCCTGGGGTGGGGGAGTCCAGACCTCAGAGGGGATAGATTTAGGATGAGAGAGGAAACATTTAAAAGGGACCGAAGGGGCAAGCCTTTTTCATGCAGAGGGTAGTGCGTACATGGAATGAGCTGCCAGAGGAAGTGGTGGAGGCAAGTACAATTACAGCATTTAAAAGGCATTTGAATAGGTATGTGAATAGGAAGAGTTTAAAGGGATATGGGCTAAGTGCTGGCAAATGGGTCTAGATCATTTAGGATATCTGGTCAGCATGGACGAGTTGGACCAAAGAGTCTGATTCCATGCTGCATGACTCTATGTATCTGTGCTAGCTCCCTACAGTCTTGGTAATGATGCCTGACCAAACGTAGATCTATACGTTGCAATTATCAGTTATCCCGCATCCCCCCTGAACATCTTACCCCCAAGGAATGGTAGCTTTTAGGTCTACAAGAATTAGACTACAAGCAGGAAGTGAGTCTACGCATCTTGGGAGTACACAAAGATAGACTACACCTGGAATACAATGTTCAGCTTTGAACACTACACCTTACAAAGAATCCTTTAGCTTTAGAATGAGTTTGGGTTTGTTTTACCAGAATTATGGACATCAAAAGGTTAGATTACAAGGTGAGATTGCACAAAAGAGTGGCATGGTGGCTCAGTGGTTAGCACTGCTGCCTCACAGCACTAGGGACCTGGATTCGACCCCTGTCTCGGGTAACTATCTGTGTGGAGTTTGCACATTCTCTCTGTGTCTGCGTGGGTTTTCTCCAGGTGCTCCGGTTTCCTCCCACAGTCCAGAGACGAGCAGGCTAGATGAACTGGCCACGCTAAATCACCCCACAGTGTTCAGGGACGTGTAGGTTAGGTGTGTTAGTCTGGGGTAAATGTAGGGGAATGGGTCTGGGTGGGTTACTCTTCGTAGGGTTGGGGTGGACTTGTTGGGCTGAAGGGCCTTTTTCCACACTGTAGGGAATTTTTTTTAAAAAGTAGGTTTTATTGGCCATAATATAAAAGATCAAGTGTCGATTATTTGATGGCAAAGTATTAAAAGCCACTGATAAATTAGATAGATAGTGAGAAACTGTTTCTGCTAGTTGGAAATCTGAGACCAGGGAGCTTGGTATGAAAATAATAATTCTAATTATCCAAGACTGATGCCTGAACTGCAGATACTCCTCAGTGATGTATCCTAAATAGGTCCAAGGCTAGCCAAAGACAAAATAGAATAAGTGACTGCAGACTATGCCTACTCAGTGTCACATACAGGAGAGCTGCCATATATCACAGGTGCCAGGAATGGACATCTGGGGAAAAAAACCACAGAGATTAGAAGTTGGAATTTAAATTCCGCCAGAGGTCATGATGGGATTTGAAACAATGCCCCAAGATAATCTGGCTGGACCTCTGGATGACTTACTCCCATCTCCATCTCCCTCTGATGGACTTACTCATTTCTAGTTATCTCCTGTTGGGAACGGGCTGAATTTTTCCCACTGCTAGAGGGAATCCAGAGTCCAAAAGAATTGTGGATGCTGTAAATCAGAAACAAACACAGAAGTTGCTGGGAAAGGTCAGCAGGTCTGTGAAATCACAGTTAACGTTTCGGGTCCAATGATCCTTTCCCAGACCGTTCAGATCTCTTCCTAAAACGCAGTGATACTATCACGACTCTGTCTCTTATATGTACATGGACATACTGACAGTGAGACATAACACAACAGGTTTAACATCTGGAAAATATACCAAGTATGAAGAGGAGCCAGAGGAAAGAACTCCCACAGTTAATTAATCCTAAGGAAGATTTTACAATCCTTATTTATTCAATATAAGGAAGATGTGGAGCAGGGTTTGTGATTTCAGTCAACTTGGGTCTAAAAAGACAGGTAAATTAGAGAATTTTACATAGGTTCATTAAATTTTTAATTTTTATGAAGATTCTGGGAATACTGGCTTTTGATTATTTTGGACATTACCCCACTGAGGTAGAATGCTTCACATACAGGCCTATGTCGTAAATGTCATAATATTTTTAGACAAAAAAATTATCAATCGCATTTTTAAATCTGCAATCAGTTCATGACCTGGTCACATCAAAAGAGTTCCAAGCTTATACCGTACACTGTGTGAAGAAGAATTTCTTAATTTGGCTATAATTCTTTGACAATGCTCACTAGTCTTCAGTTCACCAACCTGCTGAAACAGTCTCTCCCAGAATCCTTAGGGACAGAACAAAACTGCACTTGGAATATTTGGGGAGAGTCAGTATGGATTTGTTAAGGCGTGTTTGACAAATTTGGATTTGTTGAGGTGACTGGAGAGTTGATGTGGTCAACTTGGACTTTAGCAAGGCCTTTGATGTAGCAATTTGATCAAGAAAGGAAAAGCCCATGGCAACAAAAATAAAATGGCACACTGAATCTAATATTGGCCAAGAGACAGAAAGTAGAGGGTGATGGTAGAGGGATATTTCTGTGACTATTTCTGATGGGGGTCCGTAAGGCTCAGTGCTGGGGCCTTTGCTGTATGCGGTATGCAGTAATGATCTGGACTTAAAAAATAAGGGGTGTGATCATGAATTTCACAGTTACAGGCAAATTGTGGTTGGGTGGTTAGTAGTGAGCTGAATAGTTGTGAACTGTAGGAGGATAGTAATGGACTGGTGAGCAGCGGCAAATGGAACTCAATCCAGAAAAAGTGTGAGGTTGTACACTTGGGAAGAGCTAAACACAATGAAGGCTAGCACCCTGCACTGAAGATCAGAAGGCATCTTGGTGTGCATACCCATAGCTTTCTGAAGGTAGCTGGGCAAGCGGATAAGATGGCTGAGAATGCATATGGGATACTTGTCTTTATTAGCCAATAGAAAGCGTACGACACTAGGAAGACTATACTTGAGCTGTAAGAAACTCCATACAGGCTACAACAGGAGAGCTGTTTGCTTATCATACCAAAGGATGTAATTGTATGAGAGAGAATGCACGGGAGATTTACCAGACTGTCTGGGCTGGAGGATCTGAGCTATGAGGGAAGATTGGATAGTCTGGGGTCATTTTCCACAAAATAGTGCATGTAGAGTAGGGACCTGACTGTTGTGTATAAGATCATACAGGGTATAGACAGAGTAGATAGGATGGTACTTTATGAATTAGTGGATTGGTCCAATAACCAAGGGCATTGATTTCAGGCAAGAGGTGGAGAGCTGAGGAGAATGTTTTTCACACACAGGACAGTGGAAATCTGGAACACGTTGCCAGAAAAGCTGACTGGGTCACAAACTCTCACAAAATTTAAGCAGAATTTAGGTATTAATTTGCGCTTCCATAGCCACATGCCAAAATATGGAAAATGGGAATAACGTAGCCAAGCCTATGGTGGCCAACATGGCCATAATGGGCTGAATGGTTTCCTTCTGTGCTCTAACCATATTTCACTCTATTATATTCGTTCCCCTTAATATCCTGGAAACTGATTTATAAAATCAAAATCTGTTTTCGTTGCATTCACAACATTTGGCTGGCTTACTTTCCAAAATTACAAGTCAGGCTAAATAAATTCTTTTTTTCAAGAAGGTCAGTTTACGTAACAGTAATTGCTTCTCACTGTCTCAGTAATAAGGCACATTCAGGGAGGGAGAGATATGGGAGCAGCATCTGAAAAGGTTTGGTCAGAGTAATGGGTTATAAACATCTCCTTCTTGCTGAAATAATATTCTATTAATAGTCAAATTATCCCATCATGTACTCCTGACCAGGTTTCCTATTTACTGACAATCTGAAGGACTAAACAAAACATTGAGTACAATGGAACTCCCCAAGGACCCTAATTCAGTCACAAAATCAAATGTTAGATCTTTCAGTTGAAAACATGTGTGGAAAATTCATTGCTTTTCATTAATCCACAAGCCAGGATCGAAAATGTGTCATTTATTTACTGTGGTTTGGACAAAAGGAGGCATGGTTCCATTAGCAAGTACAGATAGAGCTGCTGAAGTACCATAAACCTGAGCAAGACAAAAAGGTAAAGTTGTTATAGTCTTACTCTCTCATTAGACATGGTGCAGAGAAGCCAGTATTGAACTGGAGTGGAAAAAGTTAAAAATCACATGCTAGGTTACAGTCCAACAGGTTTATTTGGAAGTAGAGAGTGGTACGTGTATAGAACGAGCTGCCAGAGGACGTGACGGAGGCTGGTACAATTGCAACATTTAAGAGACATTTGGATGGGTATATGAATAGGAAGGGTTTGGAAGGATATGGGTCGGGTGCTGGCAGGTGGGACTAGATTAGATTAGGATATCTGGCTGGGTTGGACCGAAGGGTCTGTTTCCATGCTGTACATCTCTATGACTCTACAAGCTTTCGAAGCGCTGCTCCTCCATTAGGTAGCTACTGAGAGCTTTCCAAATAAACTTGGTGAATGATAACCTAGTGTAGTGTGATTTTAACTCTCTCATTAGGAATAGACAACAGTGATGGTTTAATCTGAGAGTCACCATATCTGACCTGGGGTTGTGAGGAAAGATCCTTTGTGGGCGGCATGGTGGCTCAGTAGTTAGCACTGCTGCCTCACAGCGCCAGGGACCAGGGTTTGATTCCCACCTCGGGTGACCATCTATGTGGAGTTTGCACATTCTCCCCGTGTCTGCGTGGGTTTCCTCCAGGTGCTCAGGTTTCCTCCCACAATTCAAAGATATGCAGGTCGGGTGAGTTACCCATAGTGCTAAATTGCCCATAGTGTTAGGTGCATTACTCAGGGGTAAATATAGGGTAGGGGAAGGGGTTAATCTTCAGAGGATTTGTATGGACTTGTTGGGCTGAAGGGTTGTTTCCATACTGTAGGGAATCTAATCTAATTACTTCAGCCAGTATGGGAATTGAACCGACAGTTTTAGTGTCACTCTACATCACAAACCTGCTCTACTCCCAGCTCCAAACTGACAGGCCAGCTCCAGGTGAGACAGAGGAAGTGACTCAGGGATACCCGCAGGGCCTCACTAGGGAAGTGCAACATTCCCACAGACACCTGGGAATTTCTGGCCCCAGACCATCCAAAGTAGGGGAGGAGAGTCTGGGATGGCGTTGAGCACCTCAGGACTTGTTGTTGGGAAAAAGCAGAATTGGGGGGGAAACAGCATTAGGAGCAAGCTGCCACACCAAGGCCCCACCCACTCCCTTCCCATGACCACCTTCTGCCCCGGAGGTAGCTGCATTGGTCTGTACATTCACCTACAGACTCACTCTGTGAGTGCAAGGGACTGTCAATGAGATGTGATGACATCTCAAATCAACTGCCCAGTCAACTCAACTAACCAATCCCCATAAGCAAGACTATAATGTGTATACAGTTGAGAATGTAGTGCTGGAAAAGCACAGCAGGTCAGGCAGAATCCGAGGAGCAGGAAAATCGATGTTTCAGGCATAAGCCCTTCTTTAAACAGTTGAACAGTTCACCAACTTTACCAACACTGTATCGGCACTGCCTCGTGCTCCCACAAGGAGGTTGAACGGTTCATCAACTTTACCAACACCTCCCACCCCGACCTCAAAGAAGGGCTTATGCCTAAAAAGTCAATTCTCCTGCTCCTCGGATGCTGCCTGACCAGCTGTGCTTTTACAGCGTCACACTCTTGACTCTGATCTTCAGCATTTGCAGTCCTCACTTTTTCCCTACAATATGTATACAAGACACTTTTTTAAAAAAAGCTCATCACAGTTGTGCAATACGTCGAGAGTTGGGGTTCTGGGAAAGATATTGGAAATAAGCATTTATAACATTTGCAGATCTTAAGAAAATTTGCCACTGCAGGAAAATTTGTGTTCAGTCTCAATTTTACCAGAGTCAGAACTGTAGCACCGAAAAAGTCCATGCAGAACAGGGAGATCAGAGATTTGAAGGAACAAAGGTGGTGCTTTCTCAGGACATTTCCTTACCCTGGGGACAGATTAGGCAAAAGCTCCTTAGAGAAGGTTGGCGGGAGGTAAAGGGTGGAGGTTTTCGAAAACCACAGGAGGGGGGTGCTGAGACAACCTGTTGCCTTTATCAAAAGGGTTGGGAAACAGTAGACGCAGATTGAAAGTGACTGGCAGAGGACTAGAGTGACATAAGTGTCCAAGGATCTGAATACATTGTGGAAGTGGCAGCTCCAATTGTGGCTTTCAAAAGGGGATTGGATAACTGTGTGAAACAGGAATGTCTACAGGGCTACAGTGAATAGGTGGGGCAATGCAACAAACTGAATCACTCTTATGTGAGCTGGCACAGACGTCAAATGGCCTCCTCTTGAGATGTAACCAGTTGATGATTCCAACAGAAGGGAGACTTGAAATGGAGAAGGGAAGAGACAGTCAATCTCAGAGGATGAGCGGGTAATCTGGAAGGTAAGCTGTGGTAGATACTCATCAGAGATTGCAAGGGGCGTTGAGAAGTCCTCCAAAGGTTTGTGAGATGCTCTTCAATGAACTGAAATCGGCTTCCTCTCCAAAGATATTGTATTTTACAGCTAGGAGGAGTGGGTGAGGTTTGAGAGAAAGAAGCATTAATATTTGATGAAATTTTAACTCAAATGTCAGGTTCAAAAACAATAGGAATTGCTCAAAAAGCTCAGCAGGTGTGGCAGCCTCTGTGGAGAGAAATCAGAGAGTTAACATTTCAGGTTGAGTGACCTTACCTCAGAACTGATGGTAGCTAGGAAAATGTTGGTTTACATGCAGAAAATAGGCCGGGGCGCGGAGGTGGGTAAGGAGTAAATGACAGAGCCCAAAGAGAGAGAAGAGTAGCCGGACAGACAAAGGATTGGATAATGATCTGGCTGGGATTGTGAATAGATTAGATTCCCTACTGAATGGAAACAGGCCCTTCAGCCCAACAAGTTCATACCAACCCTCCAAAGAGTAACCCACCCAGACCCACTCCCCTACATTTACCCAAGTAATACACCTCACACTATGGGCAATTTAGCACAGCCAATTCACCCTAACCTGGATATCTTTGGACTGTGAGGGGGAACTGGAGCACCCAGAGGAAACCCACGTGCAAACTCCACACAGACAGTTGTCCGAGGAAGGAAATGAACCCAGGGTCCTGGCATTGTGAGGCAGCAGTGCTAACCACTGAGCCACAATGCCACCCTGTAGCTGTTAATGGGGACTGTCTTTGGCTAACAATAGGTTGCGTGTAATAGCAGACTGTGTGATAACAAGGCCTGGTGTAGGAGTATTGAGGCAAGAACATGGCAAACCTCAAGCTCTGAAGTTATGGAACTCGATATCAAGTTCAGAAAGCTGCAGGGTCCCTACTGTCAAGTGTCATGTTTTTGATGAGAAAAAACATTAAAAACTTATGGGGCCTGTATTTTAAAATACTTTGAAGGGAAGACCATCAAATTACTGTCCAATTTTCTGTACACACTGCAACATCCTGGACTCCACAGTGGATGGATGGAGGAATCATGCCTGACGGCGTCCATCTGACCTTGTTCAGCTCATCGCCCACACTTTACATCTAGTTCAACTGAGGGAACATGAAGACGAGGAGCAGAGGTTCATCGTAGGGTCCCCTGAGCCTGTTCCACCATTCAGCATGGCTCACCTTTGCCCCTCAATCCCACCTCACATAGAGTGTTCCCTTGGTATTCCAACCTACATCAAGCTCAATCTGGATTGTGCCCAATGACCAGAGTGGGCACAGATCTCCGAATGCTAGAGATTCATAATCCGCTGAGTGAGAAAATCTCTCGCTTCAATGCACATGTTTATCTTGAAACGACGAGCCCCTAGTCCTATCAGGAGAAGCAGCATCTCAGCATCTACCCTGACAAGCTCTCTAAGAATTGTATATATGTTTTTAGTTTGGACATTTCAATGTGATTAGAGCCTGAGATAGAATATTAATCTTGTCCCACTTTGAACATTGCCCATAGATCAATGCTTTTCACTATTGACCTGTTCATAGTAAAGGGAAATCACTGCTTTTTTCTAGATTTTATATCTTGTTTACCAGCTCCAACCTAATTTATCCCTGGTAGAAATGCAAACACAGAAATTTTAAAGGCTTCAGAAATGATTTATAAGATGTTGCCATGGTTAGAGGGTTTGAGCTACTGCGAGAGGCCGAATATTTCCCATGGCGGCATGGTGGCACAGTGGTTAGCACTGCTGCCTCACAGCGCCTGAGACCCGGGTTCAATTCCCAACTCAGGCGACTGTCTGTGTGGAGTTTGCACGTTCTCCCCGTGTCTGTGCAGGTTTCCTCCGGGTGCTCTGGTTTCCTCCCACAGTCCAAAGATGTGCGGGTCAGGTGAATTGGCCATGCTAAATTGCCCGTAGCCTTAGGTAAGGGGTAAATGTAGGGGTATGGGTGGGTTGCGCTTCGGCGGGTCGGTGTGGACTTGTTGGGCAGAAGGGCCTGTTTCCACACTGTAAGTAATCTAAGCTAATCTAATGAGTGTAAGAGGCTGAGAGGTAACTTTACAGAGGTTTATAAAATCATGAAGGGCATGGATAAGATGAAGAGTCAAGTGTGGAGGATTTCAAACCTAGAAGACATAGGTTTAAAGTGACAGGAGAAAGATCTAAAAGGGACCTAAGGGGCAGCCCCCCTCACACAGAGGGGGGTGCATGTACAGAAGTGGTAGAGGTTGGAAAACCTACGACATTTAAAAGGCATCTGGATGGGTATGTGAATAGGAAGGGTTTAGAGGGATATGGGCCAAGTTCTGCCAATTAGGACTAGATTAATTTTGGATATTTGGTCAGCATGGATGAGTTGGACTGGATGGTCTGTTTCCATGTTGTACAACTCTATGATTCTATGAACATAGAACATTGACAGCACAGTACTGGCCCTTTGGTCTTGATGTTGCCCTATGACTCTAATTACGTCCTTCTGAGGTGCAATCAACCAGTATTTCTGTCAGAATTGAAAAGTTTAAAAGATAAAGTACATTGACCAAATGGGCCAATAGGCTGCAGAGAGGCAAGTGGAGTTAAATTTAGACAAATGTGAGGTGTTGCATTTTGGTAAGGCAAACCAGGGCCAGGACTTATACACTTAATTGTCTGAGGAGTAACTTTCTCACGCAGAGGGTGGTGTGTGTCTGGAATGGACTGCCAGAGGAGATGGTAGAGGCTGGTACAGTTTCAACATTTAAAAGGCATCTGGATGGGTACATGAATAGAAAGGGTTTAGAGGGATATGGGCCAAATGCTAGCAAGTGGGACGAGATTAACATAGAATATCTGGTTGTCATGGAAGTATTGGACAGAAAGGTCTGTTTCTGTCCTGTATAACTCTTCAACAAAGTAAAGCAACATTTTTGGGTTGTGGAAGACATCAAATGTACTAATGGAATTGTTGTTCCTGAACATTTCTATGTAGATATAACCGTGAAGAGACAGACAGACGGACAGACAGACAGTCAGTCAGGATGACCAAGGCCTTTAGACAGGCTGCTAGCTAGGCCTGTTTATAGTCATCTTGGCCAGGTTCTGTTCTGCTTTACACTCTTTTTCAGAAACTAAAGAAAACAAATTAACTAATTAATTTAGCAGAACCTTACGGGAACACTGTAACAAAGATTGAACATTTATGGAAAGTTTAAGAACTTAAAATATTATTTCTGGACCTGGCAATATGACATAATCCCCGTCACAGGTGGGTCAGGGATGCACCCAAGGCCTGAAGCATACTCCCTTTTGAGGGACCCCCGGGACCAGTGTAGGTAATGGAGTATGTTTTGATAGTACAGTCGTTGGGCTGAAGAGCCTCTTCAATGCTGTCTGATTCTGTCATTCTCTGATTATCTGAATGGACTTAACCATGGAAGAAAGGCCGACAATCAGGTCTAATGAACTCCTCCATAGCCCACTGCCTGAATACGTCAGAAAACTCTATCCCCAGACTCCTTCCAAGCATATTAACAAACAAAAGTCTTTTTCAAACAAAAACAAAAATTGCTGGAAAAACTCAGCAGGATTGGAGTTTCTGTGGAGAGACAGAAACAGATTTAATGTTTCGGGTCTAGTGAGCCTTCAGAAACTGAATCCACATCCTTCATCTGCGTACCCTTAACTTGTTCATGATATTAATGTAGCATCAGCATTAACTTTTATACAGAGTCATGCGGTCATAGAGATGTACAGCATAGAAACAGACCCTTCGGTCCAACTCATTCATGCTGACCAGATTTCGTAAATTAATCTAGTCCCATCTGCCAGCATTTGGCCCACATCCCAGTAATCCCTCCTTATTCATATACAGAACAACTTCGATTATTCAAACACCGATTATCTGAATTTCGGATTACCCGAACAAGATCTCCGGATGTTTGGGTAAATGGTGTTATCCGAACAGTCGATTATCCTAGCATTCAATTATCCAAACAAAATACTTACCACCTGTGTCTGCACCTGTCCAGTGGGGTATAATGGGATGAATGGCCAGTATTTGCTTTTCCTTTGTTTAGTCATCATCATAGAGTTAAGGTTGCTGTAATTTCATCGAAAGTTAGATTCTAGTTTATTGGCGTTTTGTTAGTCGGGTGTCTATATTTGCAGTGAAAGCACACATGATTTATGGTGGCCCATTGAACTGAATTGCAAATGGGCACAATCCTTTGTGGTCTGCCCAGGAGTATTGGCCTCATTGTTTACACAAGGTCTGCTGCAATTTTAAACCCGTCTGCTGTGGTTTAACGATTATTAGCACTGGGGCACGTGTTTTGTTTAAAATTAAGATGTGGGCTCTGTTTCGGCTTTGCTCGGGAAAAAAGCAGGCCTTTTGGATGGTGTGAAACAGGAACAGACACAGTAAGGGTACTGGCTGCTTTTCTGTTTGCTCAGTAAACAGTACAGGAATGTGTGAAGCTATAAAGAGCTCCAGTGTGGAGTCAGGTCCAATGCATCTGATTTGTGAAATAATCAACAGGAAGACGGCGTATCCAAGAGGAAATCTGGGAGGAACCTTCTTATGTAGAGCGTGGAGCTTGTGACCACAAGATGATGGATGGCAGGTAATACTTTTATGTTGAAGTCTCATTGAAGGAGAAAAAAAAATCAAAGGATGCACTTGTAGAGGCCGGTTGAACAGTTTTCCAGCATGGACTCAATGGGCCGAATGCACTCTCAATTCTCTGTAATTAAACCACAGATTTTGAGCTTTCCTTTTCGTTATTCTTTCATGGGATGTGGATGTCACTGGCATGAAATGACGTGGCTGAAGAGTCCACCACATCGCTGTGGGTCTGAGGTTACATGTAGGTGAGACAGGGTAAGGAGTTCTCCCCTTGCAGGACATTAGTCAACCAGATGGGTTTAGGCAAGACCTGTCAGAGCTGCCCTGGCCACCATTACAAAAACTAGCTTTCAGTTCTAAATTTATTCAGTAAATTTGAATTCCCTCAACTATCCCGGTGCGACCTGGTCCCACGTCCCTGGGACATTCACTTGTTTCTCTCCATCAGTAGTCCAACACACCACTGTCTCCCCCCGAGTCAATGGCTTCATGATGCTTCATTGAGGTTAATTCTCTATATCCAGTAACTATCATAGGATCATTGAATCAAGCATCACAGAAAAGGCACATTGTATATCTGCACCAAAAAAAAACCCTCTAAAATTATAGAATCCCTGCAGTGTGGGAACGGGCCCTTCGGCCCAACAAGTCCACACCGACCCGCCGAAAAGTAACCCACCCAGACTCATTCCCTCTACATTTATGCCCAATCTACACATTCCTGAACACCATGGGCAATTTAGCACTGCCAATTCACTTAACCTGCACACCTTTGGACTGTGGGAGGAAACCCACACAGTCACAGGGAGAATGTGCAGACTCCACACAGACAGTCATCCGAGGCTGGAATCAAACCCAGGTCCCTGGCACTGTCAGGCAGCAGCGCTAACCACTGAGCCTCCAGTCCTATTGTCCTACATGGTTTAACATTTGAAATGCTCGTCCAAATACCTTTTAAACGATGTGAGATTTCTCACTTCAACTACCCTCTCAGGCTGTGCATGTCAGATTCCTACCATCCACTGGGTGAAAAATATTTTCCTCAAATTCCCTCTGAACCTCTAGCCTTTCACCTTAAAATGATGGCCCCTTGCTATTGATCCTTCATCAAAGGTGAACTGCTGTGCCCATGCCCCTCCAGTGCAATGGTGACCAGAACCACACATGGTACTTCAGCTGTGGCCTAATGAAAATTTTTTACTGCTCCAACAGACTTGCCTTATAATCCATGCCTCGACTGATAACGGCAGGTTTCCCGCATGCCTTCTTAACCAGCCTATTAACCTGTTCGGCCACTGTCAGGGATCTGTGGATAAGCAATCCCAAGATCCCCCAAACTTCCTTGTGTAAGCCAAACATTGAGTACTCTTGTATCTTATTACATTTTCCAAAGTGTATAACCTCACACTTAGGATAGAAATTCCTTCTACCACTAATCTGATCGACCTGTCAGTATCCTCCTACAAATAAAATCTTCTTCCTCAATGTCAACTACCTGGCCAATCTTTGTGTCATCCGTAAATTAACTCCTTATCCTCTCCACATTTGATAAGGGACCGAGCATTGATCCCTGTCTGCACACTGGCCTCCAGTCATACTAACAGCCTTTTATCAGCACCCTCTGTCTCCTTCCACCAAAAGAATTTTGGATCCAACTTGCCAAGTTACCCTGCATTCAATGCCCTTTTACCTTCTTTGTCAGTTTCCCATGTGGAACCTTGTCAAAAGCTTTGCTTGAATCCAGATAAACTAAATCAACTGCATTACCCTCAGCTACACATCTGGTCATTTCCTTGGAAAATTCTACCAGACTTGTTAGCCATACTGACCATCCCTGATGGAAATCGAGAGCGTGTGCTGGAAAAAACACAACAGGTCAGGCAGCAACCGAGGAGTAGGAGAGTCGATGTTTCGGGCATGAGCCCTTCAACAGGAATGGCTTATGCATCAGGGCTTATGCCCGAAACGTCGATTCTCCTGCTCCTCGGATGCTGTGATTTTCCAGCATCACACCCTCGAATCTGATCTCCAGCATTTACAGTCCTCGCTTTCTCCCATCCCTGATGTAACCTTGCCTCTCCAATTGGAGATTAATTCACTCCTTCAGAAGATTCTCCAGTAGTTTCCCTGCCACTGATGTAAAATTCACTGGTCTGCCATTCTCCGGTTTATCTCTACCACCTTTCTTAAAAAGTTGAACCACATTGACTGTCCTCCAGCACCTCCCCCGAACCTATCCTGACAGTTAAGGTACCCATTTCTGTCACTATTATTGTCAATCTCTTTTCCATCAGATCCCAGTTGTCTTTCCTTCCATTCCTTTGCTGTTTGACCGTGATATTGGATTGATGTGGGGTGGATCAGATGCCTGGAAAACACCATCTTGCTTTTGTAGTTAGATACAGTGGGACTCCTGTCGCACTAGAACCTCTATAGGAGCAAAGAGGCCATTCTGCCCATTGAGTCTGCAACAATCCTCTGAACAGCATCTCACCCAGAGCTAATTCAACCACCCTATTCCCCATAGCCCTGCATTTCCCCTAGCCTGCAAACCTTTGGACTGTGAGAGGAAATCAGAGCACCCAACATAGTCATGGGGAGAATTTGAAAACACCACACAGGCAATCACCAAAGGCTGGAATTGAACCTGGTCCCTGGAGCTGTGAGGAAGCAGTGCTAACCACTGTGCCATCATGCCATATGCCTTTTAAATGTTGTAGACTCCACTACTTCCTCTGGCAGCTCATTCATACAGTCAACCCCTTCAGGGTCAAACAGAATGGAAGAATCAGAACTGGGATCTGATGGAAAAGAGATTGGAAATAATAGTGACAGAAATAGGTACCTTAACTGTGAGGATCGACTCACACAGGGAGGTGCTGGAGGACAGCTAATGTGGTCCAACTTAGGCCCCTTTTAAATCTTTCCCCTCTCACCTTAAACCTATGCCCTCTAGTTTTGGACTCACCCACCTTGGGGAAAAGACCCCGCCCATTCACCCTATCCATGCCCATGACTTTACAGATCTCTATAAGGTCACTCCTCAGTCTCCCACGCTCCAGGGAAAACAGCCCCAGCCTATTCAGCCTCTCCCTGTACCTCAAACCCTCCAATCCTGGCAACATCTTTGCAAATCTTTTCTGAACCCTTTCAAGTTTCACAACAGCAGGGAGACCAGAATTGAATGCAGTATTCCAAATGCAGCTTAACCATGTAATTTAACCCATCATGGCTGTGAATGAGCAACATACCCCAGTGTCATTCTCCCAGTCAATCTACATATTCATCTAGTATAATAACATCAAAGCATCCCTTTTAAAAGTGACAGATCTTGTGTATAGTTGATCAATTCTCACTAAATTATTAAGAGTGCATGAAAAAACATTTCCGGGACACCAAATGTTAAAGAAGAAGCCAGACATACGTAATGCTAAAAGTCACACAACACCAGGTTATAGTCCAACAGGTTTATTTGGAAGCACTAGCTTTCGGAGCGCTGCTCCTTCATCAGGTGGAGCATCTGGTGAAGGAGAGGCACCCTGAAAGCTAGTGCTTCCAAATAAATCTGTTGGACTATAACCTGGTGTTGAGCGATTTTTAACTTTGTACACCTCAGTCCAAAATGTGTTGCTGGAAAAGCGCAGCAGGTCAGGCAGCATCCAAGGAACAGGAGATTCGACGTTTCGGGCATAAGCCCTTCTTCAGGGCTTATGCCCGAAACGTCGAATCTCCTGTTCCTTGGATGCTGCCTGACCTGCTGTGCTTTTCCAGCAACATATTTTCAGCTCTGATCTGCAGCATCTGCAGACCTCACTTACACCTCAGTCCAACACTGGCATCTCCATATCGTATGTAATGCTGCACTCGCAAATAAAGCTGTTATCAAGGAAAGGATTCTTGTCTAGTTTTTGATTTCACCATTTGGCTTGGAATCCATTTGAAAGCAAAGTGTGTGCAAGTATAAAGCCTCAACCATTGCCACAAAACGGACACAATTTGGCTGCATATGTCATTTTACTGAGGCTTGTTATACATCTTATTATTAACGCACACACGGTACTAAAGTGACAATTAAAAGATTTTCTGTTGCTTTAAAAATTATATGTTTTTTTTGGAGAAAATTATTCCTTTTGTGGATTATGAGACCTCAGATTTTTTTCTCAGCTTAATATGCCATTTGATGTTTAGAAAGGATAGTCCGAATATCAAATAAAACCACACCAGGTACGTAATGAGTAATTTGTTGTGTTTGTTTTACTCATTTGTTTTCCCAGACGGAGACAAACACAAGATCTCTTTGTTTAACAAAGTCAATATGAATATTCCCTTAATAAAACAAACAATTAAATATGGCCTCTTACTTTTCTTTAAATAATTCTGGAAAACTAATACAGTGGGACTCTGAGCTACAAACATCCAGCCCGTGAATGCCTCAAATGGGATTTCGTACAAGGATGTATAGATAAAAATCCTATATTTGAACATTTCCTGTACTTCCTGAACAGATATTTTATATCGTTCTGCATTGTGTAAACATACACATGAATCAACTTACAAACAGACTTGAGGACAGAAGCCATTCACAATCTGGAACTGTCTGCCCATTGACATTAACAGAGAATGTGAAAAGGATAGCTGGCTATATGGTAACAAAAACAAATGCTGCTCTCTCATGAGAGAGAGAGAGAGAGAGATACAACCAGGTGATGGTTTT